>NC_058103.1:38885000-39510000 GCF_020171115.1 Neogale vison
TCCCCCAACTCACTTCTTTTAACAGGGCGTGTCAGAGTGAGGTCTACAGGAGTATAAGACACAGATTTAAGGAGGCCCTCACTCTCAGGGCTCTGCAAGTACACGGTTGGTCCCAACAGGGAGGGCCTCCTTCAATCTGGCTCCCTAGAGCCTTGCTTTGCATACTCTCCTCCCCACCCTGTCTTTCAAAGTCCCCACTAGGCAGCCCCCATTCTAAGTCCCCTTGCTTTGGGATAGGGTGTGAGATATCTAAGAGCTCCTCAGAAGATTCCAATGTATAACCAGGATGGAGAGACACTGCTTTAAGTGAACAAGGGTTGGTGGTGAATTGAATCCAACTAAAAGCCATGAATCAACCTTGACTTCCTCTCTTCCCAGCATGTAAAGTGGGGAAAGATTCTTGCCAAATTCATTTTGGTTCAGTCTGTTCACTATATTATAGGTCACAAAGGGTCCTCTATCCAGTCATCAGATAAAGTACAGGATATCCCGCTGAATTTGAATTTCAGATAAACAACACGTGATTCCAACCCAATAAGGCATCCGATGTGTCCGTTTGCTAGATCTGGGGATCCTCATTTTGAATGACATGTCAAAGTATGTGGACTTGATTGCGGGCAGCATTTCCTAGTTTATATTATAGAACAAAGTTGCAGTGGGTATAATGGGTATCATGCTAAGAAAAAAATTCTGTAGTCAACTAAATTTGTCAAACAGTGGGTTAAACCAAGTTAGCCAGGGGTTTTTTGGCCACAAAACTTCTTGGAGCCTTTAATGTGTAAATGTACACTGTGCCCCTTCTAGCTGGAAAACTAGGAAGTTCTTACATACCTGGGGGACATCTTAAATAACAGATATACAAAAAAACTTAAATGTGGAAAATACTACAGTGAGAGGTGGAGTGCTGCTGAAGGGTTTTAAGCAGGCAAGTGACAGAGACCAGTGATTGAGACAGATAATTCTACTTGGAGAACTATTGATTTTTGAAAGGAACAAGACGGAAATCAAAGGACTGAGACAGAAGGCGTTATTAGTTTGTTAGCGCTGACATAACAAAATACCACAGACTGCTTTCAATGAGAGAAATTTATCTTCTCACATTTCTGGAGGCTAGAAGTCTAAGGTCAAGATGTCAGCAGGGTTGGTTTCTTCTGAAGAATCTCTTTTTGGCTTGTAGATGGCCACGTTCTCCCTCTGCCTTCATGTGGTCTTCCCTCTGTGCATTTTTGTGTCCCAGTCTTCTCTTCTTGAAAGGACACCAGTTATGTTGGATGAGCTAACACTCATAGGACCTCATTTTCCCTCAGTTACTTCTTCGAAGTTTCTATCTCCAAATACACATTTCTGCAGTACTTTGGACTAAGCCTTCAACATAGGAATTTGGGTAGGGAGATACAATTCACCCGTAACAGAAGATATTACAGTAATCCTACTGGATGACAATGCAGTCAGTATTAATTAAGTTGGTGGTGTGGGAATGCAGACAAGGGATTGGATCCTAGAAATATTAGAGGCAGGATTGAAGGGGCAGATGAGTTGATTAGATGTGGTGAATGAGCAAAAGTAAAGCATAGAGTCTAGCAGAGAATAGCACTCAAGTATCTTTGTTTCCATTTCTACTTTTTCCTGAGTCTGGAATAGAATCTTTCATGTAACAAAAATCTACACTCATGCAGTGTTAGTGTTGGACTGAATTCATGTCCAAGATAGAAGCATGAACAACACAGTTATTAAATATTTCCTCCTTATTTCAAAAAATGACTACTAGTTTTTGTATTGGGGTGATTGACTAATCTCTGCATCATCTCTCCCCACCCTTAGAAAAAAAATATTGAGCATTATGGGAATGCCTGGCTTACCTGTGCCAGATTCATTCTGGCTCCACTGAATGGAGTTCTCGTGGTTTCCAAGGAGAACAAAGGCTTCGTGAGGAAAAATGTCTAGGATAGACCAGGCTCCCCTGGAGGCTGAGGTCCTCAGGCCTCTTAAGACACATTGAAGACCAGCCCTAGTCTCTGTCTTCAACCTAAGAGTTAGCCAGAGTAGACGATAACTTCAGAGAATTGAAGACCTGGTCAAATTTTGATCATATGAAAACAATTACTGAGTGGTTTATACAGATGAACAAGTAGCCAAAAGATATTTTTGGGGTGACCTTCAGATCTGAAGGATCTATAGAACTCCACAAAAAAGAAACTCTTGAGATTGCTGGAGTTAGGAACTCCAGGTCCACAGGTCAAGACAAACTCTGAATACCAGCTTCTAAGCTCTTCTGGCCTTATTTGGCCTGGGTACCAAGAACATCAACAACTGGATGTCTGTAGTATGAAGGGGTGTCTTGGTAACACCCTGAAATTCTGCCAGACCTACCACAGGCTAGGACCCATCTTTGCTGAGGTGTACAGAATTCTTGTTGATACAAGTGTTCTTTAAATTAAAAGCAATAAATTCCTTTTGGTTTAACTTTAAAAAAAAATCAGTTGCGGAAACTTGGATTCTTTTCCCTTTGTCTCCTGAGGACTGATGCATTTCTCAGTCTTTGGGTCTTTCTACCTATTAAATAAAAATGCCAACCAATGTGCAGCCACTGCCTGTAATCCTCATCTCTTCTGAGTCTTTAATCTTTCCATGGCTTCTTCCTTTCAGCCTGCACTTTAAGTTTACCTCATTCCAAAGATTTTCCCTTGATCAGTTATCTTGAGCATTAATATTCTGCCTTGTCGTAGAGCTGGAGTCTTGCCCTGCGCTCCTTATTCAAGTAATAGCTACTTGAAAGGCAGGAAGGAGTTCCTCCCTGACTCTCTCTTGGCTTCCAGCATGCATCCTGATGATGGCAAATACTCAGCCTGTTGTCCTGAATCTGATGTAAAGCTTCTACTACTACCTCTTCTCCTTTCAACACTCAATAATTCCTAGTATGCGCCACGGTTGATCTCTTTTCTCCTTAATTTAAATTCATCTCACAACAATTTCAATTCATTTCATGCTCCATTTGTAGTACCTTGTTTGCAAAAATGGTCGAAATCATCCCCTTCCGTGTATTCATGCCCCTTTTGCAATGTAACTTTCCATTTCCTCCCATCAAGGGATAGAATCTATTTTTCCACCCTCTGACCTGCTTTGACCAGTAAATCAGAGCAGAAGTGATGCTGTGCTTAGCCTTCAAGAGACTTGGTGAGTTTCTGTTCTTTCTCTTAGAATTCTGTCCAGCTACCATGTGAACAAGCTTAAGCTATGTGAATGACCACACAACCAAGTCAACTTTGTTGCATCTATTGGCTTTAGCTGACAGCAAGTTAACTTGCAGAAGCAGAGCTCCTTAGCTGACCTGTAGCTGACCATGGATGCATGAAAGATCCCAGAAAGGACCAGAAGAGTATACAGTGGATCCCCCCCAAACTGCTGATTTCCAGAATCATGAGTTATAAATCATTGCTGTTTTGAGCCACTAAGCTTTGGGGTTGTTTGTTCCACAACAATATTTAACTACACACCATCCAAAATGTTCTTCTGAACATTTGAAGAGTGTAATGAACTTCCAGCCAATCAATATGGCTCCACAAGTTTATGCTTTTATACAATTTTGGTGCTCTAAACTCATAGTAATAAGAGATGAAATAGAAATAAAAACTGGATAGCTGGCTCATGGGCAAACATCTCAACAAACTAGAAATTTGTAGTGCTCCAGGAATGAAAGCAAGGAAAGGTCACTGGAAATTTGGTCTCTGCAAAGTAAAGGGAATTCCACTTGAGGCAGAGAATGAAATCATGTTTACTGTTGAAGCCAAGTGTTGGTGGGAGGTAGGTAGTGCCCCCAGTGTCAACAGCTCATGAAGGGAGGCTTAAAAATAATTTCCAAGTATTACCATCCAATCAGGCATTCTCCGCTCACCTCCCCCACCTACTTTGCTAAAACCAGTGGTCAGCTTTTACTCTTCATTTTACCAAGCAGAGTTGATCCTCTCAAACTTTCTTCTTTGCTGTGGGAGGATACAACACTTCCCTGGTTTCCCTTCTACCTCATTGGCCGCTCTTCTCAGTTGTGTTTTTTATTTTTTTCTCAGTTTCACTTTGAATGGTTCCCCCTCATCTTCTTAAACTCTTGATGTTGGAGAATGCTTAGAATCCGTCATCGGTCTTGTTCTTTATCCATCTTCACTCCTTTGGTAACCTTGCACATGTTCCTGGCTTTTAAATATCATCTAGATCCTGGCCACTTCCAATTTAAATTTCCAGCTCAGATCTCTCTTTAAACTCCAGGCCATATATCCAGCAGCCTACTTAATATCTCAATTGGGTTGTCTAGCATAAATCTCAAATTCAGATGAACTCCTAATTTTCCCCTGCCCTACCTGCTCTACCCTCAGTCCACCCCATCTCAAGTAATGGCCACTCTGTCCTTCCATTTCTGAGACCCCACACCTTGATATTTTTTCAACATTATCTTTCAACAACTGTATCAGGAAATAATGTTAATTCTATATTCAACTTTTGTCTAGAATCTGATCATTTCTTATTCAGGATCATGGCTTTTAGCAAACAGTAAGCCTGGGAAAGTGAGAGGACACAGTCTCATGAATGGAAAATGAGTAAAGCTACCTGCTGGCTCATTGCCTAGATCTATAGTATCCCCAATCTCACCAAAAGACAGAAGCCCCACCCACCCACCCCAGCTTCTGAGTCCAGGTGAGACAACTATGAAACTAGTATTTGGGGCAAATGGGAAGAGAAAAAGTAAAAACCTTCCCAAATAAGATTTGGAGACCCCGAAGATCAAAATTCTAAACCCTACCCAAAAAAGTCATGTTAATAAAGTAAGTCAACATATTATTTGTCCTGAATAAAATTATTCTATAGAATAGCCTGAAAAATATTTTTTAAATGAGTGTCTCCAAAGAAATAAAGGACTAGCTTCTGTTTTTTTGTTTGTTTTTTTTTTAAAGCATGAAACAAACTGAGGGTTTTGGAGGGGAGGGGTGCGGGGGGGTTGGGTGAGCCTGGTGGTGGGTATTAAGGAGAGCATGTATTGCATGGAGCATTGGGTGTGATGGATAAACAATGAATCTTGAAAGCCTGAAAAAATAAAATAAAAAGTGTTTTAAAAAGAGCATGATATGAAACACAAATAAGCATAAACAAAATAAGTTATGTAAATATGAAAAATAAGTTATTAGAAATCTTTGATTTAAAAATGATAGTAATTTGAATTTAAAATTCAATCAATAAGATAAGCTCTAGACTGAACATAAAGACATAGAGAATTAAAGAACTGCAAAATAGCACTGAGGAATTTACCCCTACACAGCCAAAGATACAGAGAGAGCAAAGATATGAAAAAAGACAAGGACTATAGTTTAAATAGCTACCACGCATGGCAAATAGGAGTTCTGAAGAAGGAAACGAGGGAAGCAATCTTCGAAGAGGTAAATAGGAGAGACCTTTCCAAGACTGAAAGAAGAGAAGAGTCCTCAAACTCTGTGTCCTAAGATGACTAAAGGAAATTCACGCTTGTCAGACATGCTGAAACAAAACTGCAGGGTGCTAACATTAAAGAGAAGAGCTCAGAAATTTCCAGAGGGGAAATATTATATTATCTACAAAGGAGTGACAACTGCATAACAGAGTTCTTATCAACAATAACAGAGTAAAAAACTCCACTAAAAGAACTATTAAAGGATGTTACTCAGAAGAAGATGGAGTGCAAGGCATAAAATGCAAGAAATAATGATAAAACAGCAATTGATCACATTTATCAGTAAGTCCAGCTAATTATTGACCATGAGGGCATACATATTAAAATATTTTTGGATTTAAAGAAAAAAGGGTACAATTCAAGCTCAACACAGCAATAATAAGATGGGGGAAAGGAATACCATGTTTAATCTCTATTAGGCCTATGCAATAGTAAAGAGAAGGATAGAAATTCTGAATAACTTTGGCTTTTGTTAAAAAAGTTTATGACTAAAATATGTATGCCTAAAAAATTAAAGGGAACCACTATAATCAATAAGTACATTTATACCTATTCAAGCATTCTAAGTATATGGAAATTTTATTAATACAGAAGGCAGAAAAGGAGAAATTTACAAAGCAAAAAAAATTATAGTAAGGAGAAAACCCAAAATAAGAAGACAGAAACTCAAATATACCACACTAGAAATAAAGGGATTAAATTTATCTACAAAATAGTTATCAGAGTAGATTTTTTTTAAAAATCCAGCTATAAACAGACAAATGTAAAGAGAAACCAAATGATGAAAAAGTGTTCATCATCATTAGCCATCAGGGGAATTCAGATCAAAACCACTTTGAGATACCACTTTACACCAGTTAGAATGGCAAAAACCAACAAAGCCAGATACAACAAATATTGGAGAAGTTGTGGAGAAAGTGGAGCTCTCTTACACTGTTGGTGGAAATGCAAATTGGTGCAGCCATTTTGGAAAACAGTGTGGAGATTCTTCAAAAAGTTAAAAATAGAGCTACCCTTTGGCCCAGCAATTGCATTAGTGGGTATTTACCCCAAAGATACAGATGTAGTGAAAAGAAGGGCTGTATGCACTCCAATGTTCATAGCAACAATGTCCACAATAGCCAAACTGGAAAGAGCTGAGGTGTCCTTCAACAGATGAATGGGTATAGAAGATATGATCCATAAATACAATGGAATATTACTCAGCCATCCGAAAGGATGAATACCCAACTTTTGCATCAACATGGATGGGACTGGAGGAGATTATGCTGAGTAATGTAAGTCAAGCAGAGAAAGTCAATTATCATATGGTTTCACTTATTTGTGGAACATAAGGAAAAGCATGAAGACATTAGGAGAGGGAAGGGAAAAATGAAGAGGGGGAAATTGGAGTGGCAGAAAAACCATGAAAGACTATGGATGCCAGGAAACAAATGGAGGGTTTAGAGGGGAGGGAGGTGGAGAGATGGGTGAGCCTGGTGATGGGTATTAAAGAGGGCACGGATTGCAGGGAGGACTGGGTGTTATACACAGACAATGAATCATGGAACCCTACATCAGAAACTAATGATGTGCTGTATGGTGACTAACATAACACAATGAATGAATGAATGAATCAATCAATCAATCAATATCCAGTTATATAGCTCTTGTAGGAGACATAATTAAAACCAAACCAAAAGAGAAACTTTGGATATAATGGAATAAAAAAGCTGTACCATGAAATAACAACAGAAAGAAACAGATACAGCAATAGTTATATCACACTAAATAGAATTTCGGGCAAAAAGTACTACCTAAATTAGAGGAAATAATCCACCAACATGTAGCATTCATGACCCCGTATGCATCTAATAGCATAACTCTGAAAACAACAAAAGTATGGCTGAGAGAAATGTAAAGAGAAACCAACAAATCTATCATCATCGTGTAGATTCCTGAGATCAAAGAAAATGAAAACATCAGGAATGTAAAAGATTTGAAAAACAGGTTTACTAGATATGTAGGAAAAAGTCCTTATGCTCGTTAGACCTAAATTCATATTTATTTAATCTTAACTCTTTTGAAATCACAAAGGATACCTCCACAAATATGAAAAGATTATAGAGACCGTATTCTCTGATTATAGTGCAATGAAATTTGAAGTCAACAATGAAAAGTAGTAAAAAACAGTCACTACAACATATGTTTAGAAACCAGTAATCTACTAAATAACTCATGGGTTAAAAAGGAATTTACAATGGAAATGATAAAATATTTAGAGGTAAATGACAATGAAAGTACCTCATATCCCAACCTGTGGGAGCTTCTCCAAAAAAAAAAGGGGGGGGGATATTTTAGGAATAACTGGCAAAATCTGAATAAGGTCTATCTATATATTAGATAATAGTTTTAAATTTTCTGACTTTGATAGCTATACTGTGTTGTGCTAGGGATATTTTAGGAATATCCTAAAATAGGGATATTTAGGATATTTAGGGATATTTAGATATATCCTAAATATCCCTATTTAGGGATATTTTAGGAATAACTGTTAGGGATATTTTAGGAATAACTGGCAAAATTTGAATAAGGTCTATCTATATATTAGATAATAGTTTTAAATTTTCTGACTTCGATAGCTATACTGTGTTGTGAGCATCTTTGTGCTTAAGAAATAGTCACTGAAATATTTAGGGATAAAAGCATAGAAACTTATTCTCGGATGGATCAGATAATGACAACGATGATAGTGACGATGATATCTATAGAGAAATAACAAAAATGTTATGCAGGAGTGAAGGGTATACAGGTGTTTTTTATACCATTTTTATCGCTTCTAGTCAGTTGGAAGTTTGAATATCAAAGTAAAAATTTAAAAAAAGAAAAAAACCTACATAATGCAGTTAGACTTAAAGGGGATTTTATTTAAAAATTCAAATAGCTCTGTATTTCAAAAGGGGTAGTGCTTTGCCAGACTTAGTTTCCCTTCTGAAGATTCTTGGGTTCACTGATTGAATAAAACAAAAACAACTGTTGTGTGAGAAAACGGCAGGTTCTGCAAATGAGCAGAGGAGACCACAATGCCCGCTGTGTATGAAACAGCATCTCGGGGCTGCCGGCACCATTCGTTAGGAATTGCCTTGGGGATAAACACAGACTAGTGACTAAACAATGATGTCACACAATTGTTTTAAACAAATGAACCAAAAAGGCAATTTGTGCCACATTCCAACTAGGTCATAAAACTTCATTTAAGAAGTTTTGACCCTAGGATTTCCCTAAGCCTTTCCTAATACTTTGTTTTGACTCCTCTCTCCATGGGCTGTAATTCAAAACAGTGCAGCCCAATCTCGTTTTCAGTGTTTCCTGTGAAATCTGGCCCTTTACTTCAGAAGAGTGCTGAAGTGTCAACACATAATCGAGAGATTGTTTCCAGACGCTCAACACTATAGAGAAAGACCCGACAGGGGAAGGGACAAAAACAGAAATGTGGTGAACGCTGTGAGATCATGGGATCACCGAGGAGTAAACGTGAGCCGGGAGGAAGTGAGAAGAGAGAGGAGATGGAAGACCAACGTGTGGTTTCGAGAAGAACCTTAAGACTCGGTTTTGGGGAAAGTCTGCCAGCCCGCACATGTTCACAAGATCTCTCCGCTGCCAGGTAAGCCTTTTTGGTGAATAAGGAGAAAGTTCTAGACCGAGGGCCTTGGGAAGGCTGCAGCGTGGAGAGGCATTACTAGAGATGGAAGAGGAGAATCCAGAGTTCCGATGTATGACGTCACTGGTTTCTCAGTCACTAGACGATGGTGGGCTGGATGGGGCAGGCTACGGGGATTGTTCGGGGACCTTACTCATTTTGCAGCAGGCTCACTTTGCAGGCCTCCTCTCGGACACCCTCTCCCTGACCCGTCAGACCCACAGTCTTGGTCCTGCGATACTTCACCAAGTCAGAGGGACTCTTGGGCCAGCGACACTCATAGCACGTTGGCGGCCAGCAAATGACGCCACTTTTGTTAAGACAGCACAGTTTAGGTTTTTGATCAATTCTTGACCACTCTATTTTATGTCCAACTCTATTTTAATTAAAATGACTTCAGATGATAGAACAAGGGACGGATCCTGGAAATGCACATTTTACCACTGGCAAGTATAGTGGGTCAGGAACTACCTGCAACGTGTATGCTGTGCCCACATACCATCATCTTTTGGGAGATGGCTATTGCTTATGGGGGTTCCAGCGCTGGGCCTAGTTCACCAGACCAGACCTCTGTCACAGCTATTTCCCATCAGAAACCTTTGTACCGCGGATGGATCAAGCTGAGAATTCCTAATCTACCAGAAGTAAGAGCAAGTATCTCTTTCTAACCTTACTTTCTTCCCATTAGCTACTAGGATAAAAGAAGAAAAATCTGACTATCTGAAAATAAATATTTCAAAGGAGCACTCAGTGAAGGTTCTGGTGCAATTTGGGGGGCGGGACATAGAAAGTAGTGCTAGAAGACAGCAATGCTCAAACCTTTCCTATGACTCCACCTTTTATAAAGATGCCTCAAAGGCCAAATCATCACTGCCATCATCATCATCATCACTGAGTCCATCTCCACCCCTCACCCCTGCAAAAGGTTTCACTGAACACCATTTGAAAACCTCCACCTTAAGAAAATGAGGCCCAGAGAAATTGAGTGCCACACCCCAGCATGCTAGCTCATGGGTGACAGGACTGGGACCACGGCCCTTTTGCCCGTGGAAGCATGTGCTCATTACCTGGAAGACACCGCATCCCCAAAAATGGATGGCAGAGACTCCAGTAATTTTCAGTGTAAGAGAGACCCTGTCTGACTCAACACACACACAAAGGTGTTTTCAAGCCCTCCAAGCACATGCAGCCAGGCTAAAACTCTTTGTAGCATTCCTATTAACATGTAGTGGACTGTGTCTCCAGGAACTGGTAGGACTTCTCCTCCAGCCCAACATGAGGTCCGGGCTATCGAGACGGTGTGAGAAAGCGAACAAGCCAGATGTGTATGGTGTGTGTATTCTTAGGAACTCTTGAGCCGATTCCACAGTAGTGTCAGCCTTCTCCACTCTGGGCAGGACTTAAATCAGGCATGCCATCACATTGCTGGGCAAGGATTTAGTTCCTTTGGTTTTTTTTTGGTTTTTTTGTTTTTTTTTCTCAAGGAGAATAGGGAGGATAGGAAACAACTCCACATAATAGCGTGGTTATTTTAAAGCTTTGTCCAGTTCACCCACATACTGACTACCCGTTAAGTAAGCTTTACAATAATTCTGTGAGACCATAAGAGCAATAGTTCCCTTATTCTGCAAACAAGGAGAGGAAGGAGAGAGAGGTCACATGATTTGCCCAAGGCCACTCTGTCATTTGGTGACAGATGGGATGATCAGTCCCTGACTGAAGGAGGAATACTCCATTTTCTCTTCCAGCAGATTCTAGACTGGATTCGGGTTCTGTCCTTCAGGGAACAGGTTGTAGACCCAAACCGAGGGACTGTTCCAGTCTGAAGAAACAGAACCGAGAAGACATTTCCATGACGCATGGATCAGAAGGAAAAACCGCCACTGTAGAAAAAGGATAACAGACATCACAGAATTCCCCCTGTCCTTGTGTTTACAGGCCATCTATATCCAAATATAGACTTACATTTGGTGAATAAATAAGTTGTAGTACCATAGATTTGCATACTCTTTACTGGCCGAAACTCCCTTTCCCTCTGAAGGGTTTTACATGAGTTTAATTCACCCCTGAAATAAGGTTGAACAAACTTTTTAAACGAAGAGTGGATGCTGAAAGGAAAGATCCATGGTCGTGCCAAAGCAAACCCAGAAGTGAGAGGGCTAATTTGGCAGCTGTCAGGACAGATCAGTGCATGGAGGGAGAAGCGGGTGGAAGGGAGGACGCCCTGTCTACAAGGACAAAGCGGGGCATGTGAGTCCAATTTTCCAAGCTTCTTCTCTTCCAGGGGGAGCCACCCATAAACCCCCACATGCCTTTCCACCTCGTCTGATGGAAGCAGAATGCAACCTCCCGCACAGAGTCATTTTTAATTTCACTGGCATTACTAGGGCCTGAGACATCCACGCTCAGAAGTGCTGAAATAATACAGGTTTCTCTGCAGCTTGTCTGAGCACCCCTGGAATTCCTTTAAAATGCAGAAGGATGAGTAACCCTGGGTTCATTTGTGCAACGAGGGCCAGGGAAAGGCCCAGACGCAAGACGCCAGAAGGGCAAATTTTGTAAAGCAAATCTAGTGAGCAAGCTATTTCTTCTCAGATCCCAACCTGTTGAGAATTAAGATGTCTTACCCGCCACGCAGGCATTCCTGCTTCAGTTGTACCTGTGGCTTCAGGAAACGGCAAGGTGGGACAGCCCGCAGGAAAGCTAGCATCAACCACAAAGGATGGTCATGGCTCAGGCGGAACCAAACTTGGTTACAAAGGCTTTTCGTATAAGGAATTGCTTCCTACTCTAAGAAGAGTTTCTGGTCATCCCAGAAGGGATCCTGGGAACTTCAGAACCTTACAGTAAATATGAATATCAAAGAACAAACTCAAGTGTTTACGGGAAGACAATTTCCTTCTGTCTCTTTCTCAGGGCCCAACGTCCACAGCCCCCTGACAACTCTGGGGAGCTCATCCTCCCTTGTGTACGGGGAACTGGAAAGCTGTCCTTGGTGTGGCAGCTGACTAATCCATTGACCTTGGGCTAATCATTTAATTTGGGATTGGTAATTCATAGTCAAAGCCGTGATTACTGTGATCTGACAGAAATAAGCCTGCCTGGGCATGGGGACCCAAAGGTTGTAATTTTAAGGATTTATTTCTTGGGAGTGGAGGCAAAAAGCCGATGGAAATAAAGCAGCCCAGATCTGAATGCCTTCGCTGTGAGTTTTACCAAGACTCCCACACCTTCCGACAAGGGCTCCCACACCTTCCAACAGGGGCTCCCATACCCTTCCACAAGTCCTGAGGGTTTTCTCGTGGGCCTGGGAAGGCATAACCCATGTTAGCTCAGACATCTAGAAGCAGAGGTGTACGGTTCATCAGACTGCACATGGGACACTTGGAAGACTTTGGAGAAATGAACGTTTTGCTCACCATTGTCTCACCAGAGCAATCTTCTGGAAACTTTAATGCTCTCATCCCTTGCTTAAAATGGCTTTCTACTGTCCTGAAATAAAAGCCGAACTCCACAATAGTTTACACATCCCCGAGTGATCCAGCCCCTCCCTACCTCTCCAGATCCCTGCTTGCCTTCTTCCCTTTCATCTAGCCTCAAGGACGCTACTGCATTTCCTCTGGTGACCAAGCCCTACCTTGAGCACTCCATTGCCCCTCTTGCCTTTTTAAATATCTGTTTCTCTTTCAGTGCTCAGCTCAAATATCACTTCCTCTAAGAAGCCCTCCTCCAATCTTCCCCTATTCCATCAGATAAAACCTAGAGTTCTTGTAGACCCTCCTATTCTTTTCCTTTAGGGCCTTTATCGCGGTTGGTAATTGCATACTTACCTGTTGACTTATCAGATTCCTTCCAGACTCACCCACCAGATTTTAAGCAGTATCTATTTGCCGTGGTATCTCTGATGTCTACCAACTACCAAGTGCCTGGCACATAGCAGATACAAGATCCGGCGATCTCACTAGGATGAAGGTGATGTTAAGTGGAAGACAGCAAACTTATTCTAGAAATTGAAAACACTGCCATGATCCACACCTGTGGGCCTTATTGGGCAGCGGCCTCTGATACTCCAGCTAGCCCAACACCTGCTTTTGGAGGGACGCTAATACTTGTGAATAAAACAAATCCATTCTTTTGTTTTGGTTGTTGAGAACACTGGGGGAATTTGAGAAGAGATGAAATCCCAAACTTCCTTGTTTACTTGCCTTAAGCAGAGACCCAGCCTGAACACCTTCCACCACCTGCCCTGTCTCTGGGGAGTGCACAGGGTGAAGTGAGGGAGGCTGTGTGGGGACACTCTGGCCTGACTGTGGGATCCCATACAGCAGATACGTTAAAATATGCTGATGTGGAGTTATGTGTCTTCAATGCACTGAGGGCAAAACCCCAGAGAAAGATGGTTTAAAACAAAGCATTCATACAGAGCCAAGAATGTCCCTGAGTCAATAGTCCTAGTCCTTTCTCAGTCTGCTTGTGGGGCCCTGGGTCTCAGATGGAACTGCCACCTAGAGATTACTGTCCACTAAATCCAACTGACATTGATCAAGCACAGACTGTATACAATAGTAGGGGCTCAGGAGATAGAAGGAGATGAGGAACATAGACGGCTACTGATGTATCTAAGTAGACAGACAGGAACAGAATTATTCAAGAATAAATCCAAGGTGACACAGAAACAGGAGTGTGATGGTTGACCCTGCTCCTGTGCAGTGACTTTCCGTTGCATTAAGGATGAGATCCCTATGAGCTGCGGGCATTCAGGAAGTCTTCCTGGAGGAGGTGAGTTTGAGCTTTGAGAGAAAAAAAAATGAATTGGCCAAGTAAGCCAAACTGCGGGTAACTAGATCCACAGTAACTAGGCTGCTGGGACCATCAAGAGTCTGTGCTCACACTGCCATCAGGTGGGATGCCTTTATTCAACCATTTGGGGAAAAATAACTCCCTTCGTGGCATCTATAATAGACTGCCCGGCAGTGAGATGATGAGGGTGAAACTTCGTTCTGCTTCTCTACTAAATGTTAGGATGCGATGTAGTGCCAGTGCCTCTCTGATTCCCTCACTAATCCAGGGTCCCAAGTAATAATCACTTTGTTCCACCAGCTGAATCAGGGCCCCCCCGCCAAAAGAACAAAAAAAAATATTATAACTTGGACTGTGCACTTTTGTTTACTGTTCGTTATCTTTCCTATTTGTCTGAATCATTCTCCAAGGAAACATTGAAGTTCCAGCAAATTTTAAGCAGCTGTGTCCACTTAGCTTCTGTTCACCTAGGCAGAGGTGAGAAGAAAAGCACAAGGCATACCACAACAGCAATTACTTTCCATGCAGAGTCAGAGATTGGAAGCGAAGCTAAAACATCTTCAGCTGTAATGGCATCTCTTTTAAGGTGAGCCATTTCCCCAGGGAGAGTTTGCAGCTTGGAGTGAACGCAGGACAATAAAAGATCAAGGATGAATCTTTCTAAGGCTGCATACAGCGGAGCTGACACATTGAAGCTGGTCTGCTTCTGACCCCTTTAAAAGCCAGGACAGCAGTGCCCACATTACATTTGCTATAAGCTGGCCAAGCAACTCTCCTTTTTAAAGCCACAAGACCCCAGTATCTCTAGAGAATAGGCAGGGAGGGGCAATCTGGGAGATCAGGCCCTTGTCTCAGCTGGCGTCCCTCAAGACTGTCTGCCCCAGAGTTTTCTGCACTTCCATCTTTCCCCCGTCTGCCCCATTCTGGAAGTCTGTCCAACTCTCTGCTCTTTCCTCCCATGGTTTCTGCACCTTCATTATCGAAGGCCAACAGAATAGTGCTAGACTTTGCATACGCACCCTCTGGGGTGATCCTTCTCCATTCTCCCTTTCGTATTTCGTAGTTAGACCTCAGAACTGGTTCCAGCAGCACTGAGGTCAGAACTCCTGTTAAAGCTAAAGCCACATTCGGTTTTGTTTAGGAAGTGGTCCCTTGTCATTTTCATCTCCAGATAGAAGACCTCTGTTTTCCCAGAAAATAAAATAATGAAAAAGAAGTAGCCCAAGGTGGGCAACTGTGCAAACAAGCGAATGAGGTCTCTCTAGTGGTGGGAAGAAGGTGGGTCCTCTGTGGGAGCGTGGCCAGCATGTCCTGCAGACAGAGCATGGGGAACTTTCATCGTCTGTTGTGAGTTTCCTGGGTAGGAGAAAGAGATGACTGGGACTCTACTAATGACCACAATCAGCAGACTTTGGGTTAGGTCTCTCAAACTTTAACATGTGTGCGGATCCTCCTGACTTTAAAATGCAGCTCTCCTGGGGCACCTGGGTGATTCAGTCCTTAAGTGTCTGCCTTCAGCTTGCGTCATGATCCCCAGAGTCCTGGGATGGAGCCCCACAATGGGCTCCCTGCTAGATAGGAAGCCTGCTTCTGTTCCCTCTCTCACGGTGTCTCTCTCTGTCAAATAAATAAATAAAATCTTTAAAATAGAATAGAATAAGATGTAGTTTTCCTTTCACTCTGGTCTGGGACAGAGCCTGCATTTCTACCAAACAGCGTGTTGATGTGGATGCAACAGATCCCAGGCACATTTTGATCCCAGGCACATTTATTTACTGCCTTCCTACCCTCACCTGGGCTATGTCATTTTATCAAAACAGTATGGTAGGAGTGAGACCCAATTACTAGCCTCCTGAATCATCCATTGTTAGAGCTATTTCTTGCAGTTAAATTTAAAAAGCCCCTCCTGGTAGTGCCCCATTGTACAAGAAACCAATCTGTAACAAGACACTTGAGGCAAGCAAGCCACTATGCAAAACATTTTTGGCTCTTTCTGCCGCCGGACAGGTGGCTGCCAGTTGATGTTGGAATAGGAAGTTTTATATGAAAGTGTTGATGGTGGTGCTCGTTCTGAAGGCAGAGACAAGTACTTTGCTGTGGCAGCCTCAGCTCCCACTCAGCGGCACCCCCTCCAACCCTCGGGCTTATGGGAAAGATGAGGAGGAAGCTGGGAGAGAAGCATGGGCCGTGCTTTGCAGACTGGGGGATATTGTTTTTCACTTTCTCTGCTACTGGGCATCCCACGCCTTTTATAAATATTTATAGGACAATTTCCTTCTTTTTTTTTATTTTCAGCATAACAGTTTTCATTATTTTTGCACCACACCCAGTGCTCCATGCATTCCGTGCCCTCTCTAATACCCACCACCTGGTTCCCCCAACCTCCCACCCCCCGCCGCTTCAAACCCCTCAGATTGTTTTTCAGAGTCCATAGTCTCTCATGGTTCACCTCCCCTTCCAATTTCCCCCAACTCCCTTCTCCTCTCCATCTCTCCATGCCCTCCATGTTATTTGTTATGCTCCACAAATAAGTAAAACCATATGATAATTGACTCTCTCTGCTTGACTTATTTCACTCAGCATAATCTCTTCCAGTCCCATCCATGCTGCTACAAAAGTTGGAGGCATAATACTCCATAGTGTATATGGACCACATCTTCCTTATCCATTCGTCCATTGAAGGGCATCTTGGACAATTTCCTTCTTGAGAGTGCCCAAGAGTGAGGGAGGGTGGGGAGGATGGTTGAATAGAGAAAGTAAGGAAAAAGTGCTACTCAGGTGAGAGTAGCAGGTGGGGGAAAGCCCCCTGAGGGCTTGTTTTAGGCCAGTTTCCTCGCAGGCATGAGGAGGAGTTGGAATAGGTTGGAGATGTCAAGCCTGGGGTCTGTGGTTTAAATTAGCAACTCCCCGCAATTGTAAGCAACGTGTGGTTGCTGTGTAAGTTTTTCTTTTCTATGAAAAGCCATAGATTTCAACGGATTCTCATAGGGCCATGATTTACAAAAGGTTAATTGTCACCTTTTCAAGCAGGATCATCTAGCCCCTCCCAGAGTGAATATTTAGAGTCCAAGTCTTCTAGAAGCTGCAGACATCAGCTCAGATTATGGGATTTGGAGGGACAGGACAGCCACTTAGAATCATTTTCTAGCAGAGACGAAAGGGGGTCAGCTACCGGCAGCTTCATTTTACAGAAAGAAAGCGGAACTACAGTCAGTTCAAGCGACTCTGCTAAATCACGGGGTTAGAAGATAAGCCTAGACTAGAACCCATACTTGGCACACACAACACTGTTCTGCATTTAGCAAAAAGCCCCCTTCAATCAGGCCGTCGTCGCCTGGGAAGGGCAAGAAATTTGCGGCCACAGCGCCAGGAGCCCAGCTGGTTATTTCTAGCTTGCTGAATGTCAAAAATCCAGGCCGCTTCTCACAGTAGCCTCCACTTGTCAGACCAAATCAAGGCATCCACGCGTCAAGCAGGCGAATCAGCTGCCTCCAGCACCGGCCTGGCGGAGCCTGGCCGCCTGTGCAGTGCACCTGACCTTGTCTGAGCGCAGGCAGGCGCGCCCCGCCCCCGCGCCCAGGGAGCCTGCTCCCACCTGCAGCCCCCGCGTCACGCCTGTGTGGCCACCGCGGTTTCTTAGCGGTGTTCCACACTGTTTTGGTCGAGTGTGACCACAGAAGACGGTCTCTCACGGCCTTTGACCCCAGCCAGGGCTTGGGCAGCACCCTCTGGCTTCTCTCTGGTCTGTTTTGGAATCTCCCACCGTCGTTTGCTTTTCTCAACACACCGCCCACCCCTGAGCCCAGGTCCTCCCTAGGTCCAAATCAATGAGCTTGTTGGGTGTCTGCAGAATCCAGTTTCGCAGCAATGCGAGCAATCCTGAGTGTCTGCTAATGGTTTCTCCTCCCAGCTTTCCCTCATTTAACAAATACTGGAGCATCTGCTGGCTAGGCTTTGGATGCAGCATGCTGGCCTCAACCCTCCGGGGAGCGGACAGTCTTCTGGGGGAAGAGAAGGTGATGTTTTAAAGCTGTGATTGGATGGATGCGTTGGGGGCTGCTAGAGGAAACGGAGGGCGGGGGGCAACCAGCATTGCCGGCAGGGAGAACCCCGCAAGGGGTAAGGCTTGAAAGAAGGCAGGTGGCTGTGGGTGTAAAGGGATGGGAATGAGCAGCAAACAACGAGCTGGGGAAGAGCCAGAAAGGGACTCCTGAGCCAAAGAAAGAGGATCCTGACAATGTAGGGCTTTGGAGGCGGTTTTGTGGGTTGGGTTGGGTTGGGTTGTTTGTTTTGCCTTGGAGGGTTTTTAACAAATGACCCATCAGATTTGATTTCCTAGGTGGCCCTGGAGGCAGAACTCCTGTAAATCCCAGTACTGGGGCCTAGCAGCGTTTTCAAGGGCAGGGGCCATGTCCTCCCATGTGGGGCTCAAATATTCTTCACCCCCTCCCTGTGTTTTTCTACCCTTTATCCCCACCGTGACCGGTTTGGCTTTCTGTGTCCCACTGGCCCTTCTTGACCTTTAGGTAAGTCGCCAGGTTGACAGCGCTCCCAATCCATCACCCTGTTTTCAATCATTTATTTACTGGTCTCCGTTACAAGATGTTGCTATACGCCAGGCATTGGGCTAATCACTGGGGGATGCAGAAAGAAAGATTCACATGTTTCCCAATCTAGAAGAGCTTAGAATTTACCCAGTGGTGCCTCGGTGTCATCTGTAAAGTTTTCAAAAATACAGCAGACTGGGGGGCCCTGGGTGGCTCCGTTGCTTGAGCATCGGACTTTTGATACTGGCTCAGGTCATGATCTCAGCATCGTGAGATTCCCTGTGTTGGGCTCTGCACTCAGCAGGGAGTCTGCTCGAGATTCTCTCTTTCTCTCTCTCCCTCTGCCCCTCCCCGCAGCCCCACCCCCATCCCCTGCACACACACACACTCTCTCTAAAATACATCTTAAAAAAATTTTATAGCTGATTAAACATCACCAGACTGACTAAATTGGAATCTTTGGGGAGTAGTTTCCATGGAGTCATATTATTTAAACTCTCCTCCAAGTAATTCTGTTGAGCTGTTAGAACCACTGCTCTTTGGAGGAATTTCTCTAAAAGCTGCTCCTCTACACGGTGGATGGGGAGAACAGATCTGGAGTCTGGCTCCTGGTCTTAAGAAAGTCAGAAATCACTAGAAAGGCCCACAGGGTCAAGCTCAGTCCAATGAGCTGTAAACCTGGGACATGCTCACGTGCCTTCAAAGGAGGAGGAGGGGTAGCCCTGGGGGGTAAAAGGAAGGGCAGAGTAGAATGTATTGGGATGTTGGGGAGGGCAGGGCCTGCCTGGAATGGACAGTGCCTCGTTCTAAAGCTAAATTACATACATTGTCCAGTTAGGAAGCAGGAGACCAGCTTGTTGACACAAAGACTCCTTTTCAGGACCACCTTGATTGTCATGTCAAGACCTAGGGATGTTTGCACTGACCAGTTTCAAATGGTGACTGTGATGAATGACAAAAAGGAATCGGCAAGCCCGTTATTCACAAGCCCACATATCTCCACCAGCTACGCCTGAGCACTAGGGCAAACTGAAGCAAACGGGGTCTGTTCACCCACTCCTCGCAGGAATAGCCACCCTCTGCGGGATTTCAGGCAGCGGCTCTCCTGTCCAATCATGCCTGGAATCTCACAGCCCGGGAGATGGGTCTTCCAGGGGTTTGAGAGGATTAAATTTCCAGTTCCACTTGCTGCCTCTTGGTCTGAGAAATCTAATTGTTAAGTATTTATTTGTTGAAAGCTAACGGTGGGCCAAGTCCCATGAAGCCTCAGTGACTATCCGTGTAATCTACTTGGGAAGATAATACACAATGTACATGTAAAAGTAAATAAATATAAGATAGATATTTCTAAACCAGCCTGGAAGAATTGGCTTGTGGTTGATTGGGGCTTTGTATCCTGACCACTTAGCCCCCAAGCCTGGATTTGAGTACAATGTATTCTGGGTCATTGGCAGACGTGCGAGGCATCGTCTTTGCCCTCAAGAAGCTTACAATCCAATGGGGAGGACGGAATATATCAGTATGAAATATAGAAAAAAATAGCGTAGGCTGGGACAAGCAAGTGATTCAGTATTTGCTTTGGCATTAATAGGGCTTGTCCTGAAATATCCAGCTCTTCCCGCCCCCCGCCCCCCCCGCCCCATACCATGGACATGTTTCAGGAAGATAGTTCCGATCACTTTGGAATTCATCTTGTTGGAATTAGTCAGGACATAAAAGCCTCTTCTCCCACCACGATCAGACCCTGCGGTCTGGCCCCGTGCTGGCTCTCCCTTCTCCCTCCACTCCTGTACCTCCCCCCCACCCCATGTCAGTTACACACCCATCTCTTCTACGAGGAGCTGAGTCACCCTGGGTGGGAGGGTGAGAAAGAAGAAAACGTAATGCCTGATCATCTCCAGAAAAGGGGGAAGGAGGGTTCCACTTAACACTAGCAGCGTCTCACAAATGCCAAGCATGAGAACTGGTCTCAGGACGGGGGTGTTGCACTTCTTTCAGTTACTTCCCAGAAATGCTTGTGATCTAAAATGACAGGCATCAAGAGCATCAAGCCTAGGCAAGCAGGTGAAAAGCGACTTCCACTGGGACAAAGCTCCTGCGTCCCTGCGCGGAAGCCAGTGCCCTGAAAGCTGGAGGTGGCCTCAAAGAGGCAGGTGGGAGGAGGTCAGTTCATGCCTCCCTGAGAGGAGGTGAGGGGTCTGGCTCCTGCTTCAAAACCTAGGTGTGAGGGGCACCTGGGTGGCTCAGTCATTAGATGTTAGCTGCTTTCAGCTCAGGTGGTGATCCCAGGGTTCTGGGATCAAGCCCCGACTCAGGCTCCCTACTCTGGAGGAAGCCTACGATCCCTCTTTCACTGTCTCTCTCTCTGTGTCAAATAAATAAGTTAAATCTAAAAAGAAAAGAAAAGAAAAAACAACAACAAAAAACCTATGTGTGACTGATTTTTCTTTAGGCCTGACCATAGGAAATTACAGAGGCTTTGCCTGGCAGGTCTGGAGTTGGGGGTAGGGGGGAAGGCTGCCACTGCACAGCAGCCTTGGGGCACAGCCCGCCTGTGACTGTGGAGGGAGGTGCAGTCACGCACCTGGGGGCCCCCCTTGCTGGTCATGTGCTTTGTATGTCTGCGTTCCTCGCTGGGAGGCACCTGCATTTCTGTTTCTGAGGCTTGGGCAGTGGTCCTCTGCACGTGCCCATCTCAGCTGAGTCCTCCTTCGAGGGGGAGCGTGAGTATGGGGAGGAAACCATGAAGACACTCTCCCCACTGTCTCAGTACACAGGACTTTTCCATCTTGAGCCCTTCCCCCATTTCTCTCCTCCAACCTCCGGGTCCCCAAAACTGCCTTTTCTTCAGGGGCTTTCTCAAGACACAAACCTCACCTCTACACCGATCCATCAGACCCTGGCTGGTTCTCAGTTCCATGGGGGCAAATGGAACAGGGGACGGGCATCTCCTCTGATTTTAGACTCGTGCATGTACCATCGCAGCGAGTGATTCAAAGATTCTTGCTTTAATTGGCTACTCAGACTCCTGACAGCAAAGCCTGCTCTCCCCCACCCCCAGCTGAGCTCCTGGGGTGGGGGGACTCCTCAAGCTCCCTACCCAGTGGGAGCACACACTGCAAGCATGGCCCCATTTCTGTCAGAACCTATGCCTTCTCCAATAGGAGTTCCAATTGCAGTTCTCTGCTTGGTTTCTCTTTTTCTCCAGACACAGCGGTACCCAAGGACAAAAAGAAACCCAGGGTTGCCATGGGGGCTGGGCAGGGAGTCAGTAGGAAAGAAAGAAATAATGAAGCAGACCCCTGCCAGATCCAGACTCAGAGACCAGCTTCTTCCCATCTGCACTAACGTGCAAGAATCAAAGAGTCGGCGAGGTGTGCGACTTGGCTAGGATCACCCAAAGAGAACCCAGGTCCTGATTATTTCGGGACCGCCTCCTGGATCTCTCCACTTCCTGCTAAGGCAAGAGCAGGGTTCTCAAATTCGAATATGCCCAGAATCAATCACCTGGAGGGCTAGTTAAAACGAAATTGCCAGGCCCACTCCTAGGGCGTCTGATTCAGTAGGTCCAGGGTAGGATCTGAGAATTGGCATTTCTAACAAGTGTCCAGGTGTGGCTGATGAGAACCACTGCGCTAGATGATAAACAACCAAAAAGCAATGGAGAAAGAAAGACTGGAAACTAAGGGAAGGAAGAAAGGAAGGAAGGAAGGAAGGAAGGAGAAAGGGGTAGGGGATGACATAGTTTATGAGGGCAAGAAATGAACCCGAAGTGCTGGTCCCTGGGAGGTTTTCTTCTTCCTCACCCACCCTGACCTCAGGCTTGTGTAGAAGTCTTCATGGTGTTCTTTAAAGCCCTCCCCCACCTTCCCTCTCTGGTCCACAGGTGAGGCCAAAATCTCCACTTAACGTCCTTAGAGCTGGTGCGTGAAAAAGACCAAAACGGGCTCCTCTTCCAACACCCCTCACCTCCACCTCCCTGCTCAGAGGCTGCACAGCTGCCTGCCCCTGTGAAGCCCATGAAGCCCGAGGGCTCCTGTCCCAGAAGCCCTGAGGATACAGAGTCATGGGAGTTGGGTGTAGCCAACTCACCCACTTCTCCCGGGCTGCCTCCATGCCACAGAGGAGGCCTGGAAGAGCGTGGTGCTCAGAGAAAGGTAAGTTGGGGGGAGGGGCGGGGGGTGTGCTCATTACAATAGGAGGGTGGAGGAGCTGCAAACCACAGCTCACGTTGACTCAGCTCATCTTTCAAGTTCCCCTGAATCATCAGTGAATGCGGACTGGCTTTCATAGTCATCAGGTCTGAATGTGGGTCATAAACGTGTTTGAATGTAACAGCACAGAAGAGAGCCAGGAACGCAGGAAAAAAGAGTTTTCAAGTGGGTGTGATGCCCCAGAGGCGACCCTTCTCTCCAAATCTGTTAGCTGTTCGATTGGCTCCCGTTGGCTGTGGGAAAACCAAGCCACAGGTGTTCTGTCCAGGGGCCCAAGGCTGTTCTAGTGGCAGCAGGCCAGAGGTCAGTCCACGCCTCAGAGAAGGAGCCCTGCACCTGGACCAGAGGCTCGGGGAGGGCTCGGGGTGGGGGGAGGGCAGCTGGAGCTGCAGCTCCTCCTCCTCCCCCAACCCCCCACTGCCCCCAGCCGCCTAAGTGAGCCATAGAGAACCACCCCGAAGGCCCCTGCTGTGAGCTTGTGGCTGCCCTCACACGGAGGCTCAGAACATAGAGACTTATGGCTCCTTTCATTGTTGCTGTGAACTCCAGAAAAAAAAAATACTTAAACTGTGAATGGATTTTCTGTTTCAAAAGACTGGAAATATTTCCAGAAGACCTAAGAAGAATCTGGGACTTTGAGATCTTTCCTCTCCTCCCTATTTCTCCAGCCCCACGGGTGGGGAGCTACCAGGCAGCCCCCCTTCAGTCCCTGTGGGAAGCGCCTGTGTGTGGCTGGTGAGTGTCTCTCGCCACCCCAGAGGAGGTGGGTGAGGCCCTCAACGTGCTTCCTTAAAGCTACGGGGAAAGAGGAGGTGCTGATTCACCGGCAGCTGCTTCCTGGAATTGCAGTGCCGGGCTGGCAAATGAATGGTATTTTTCCAAGGTGATCCAGAAGAGTTACAACATTCCTGCCCTATCCCCAGAAGACCTTCCTGTAAGTCAAACCAGAAAGTTACCCGAACCATGCATTCCTGAGCAGTCAAGCTCATGAGGTTCCAGACACAGTGTTTCCAACGTGCCTCCACAGCCCTCTCGAGAGCTGAGGTCCAGTCACCCCCAGGACCTCTGGACTTTCCTAGCGGGGCCATGCTTTTGTCTGGCCGGCCCTGGAGTCATGTGGAGGCCTATGTGCGGCTCCAAGTCATCCAGGAAGTGCAGGACTGGCCTGATGCCCCTCAGAGGACTGTCAGCTGAGAAAGGAGTGGAGCCTTGAGCCTGCTTTGTCCTGCGGTTCACAAAGACCCTTTCTCTCCTCCTGCGAAGCTCCAGCTGGTCTGAATAGAGAGCTATCGGGTCCCACACTGAATCGGTCTTGGCTTTTTCTCAGAAATAAGGCACCGGTTTGCGAATGCCCCTGATTAACCCTTGGTCTCCTCCTCTCTCTCTCTCACATGAAGAAGGCGTGAAGGAGAACCGAGTCTCTGCTGTTCTTGAGTGTAGAGGCTTTCATTTGGGGATGTGCAGAGAGGGGCGAGGAGAAATTCTGGACTTTTCATTTTCTGCCTCTGAGACAGATTGCGGTGGGAAACAAAACACATAAACCTGCGTGGTTCTCCTTTCCTCATCCCTTTCCCAGTAAGTGGAAAGCTACTGAGTGCCGAGGTGTCTGGGGACCGAAACCGCAAGAGCTGAGGACGAGGGCCTTGCTAAGAGCCTTCTCCGGGTTGACCTGGAATCCGACGTCACCCTCCCGCCCCCTTGGCTGGTGGCTTCTGAAGCCTTTGGATGGGAAATGCTGACTGAGCTGAAGGTCCTTGCTTTTAAACCTAATTCCGCAGTTACGGTAAATAGAAAATAACTATAATTTGTCCTGAGAGTTAAGAGTTTACAAGGTATCCCTTTTTTTTTTTTTCCTTGTCACGGTCTTCTGAAGTTGGTATTATTATTATTATTGCTGTTGAATCAGTAAAGAGCAAAGTTGAGGAGGGTTTAATAACTGGCCCAAGGTGAATGCAGAGTCAAGTTTCAAATCCATAGGCTCCTGACTCAAAGTCCATAATCTTCAGAAATAAGGCCTGACTGGCTAGGAAATTGTGTTTTCTAGGGTAAGGAGAGCCTGCTCCCTTGGAGCTGGAGGACTGTGATTGGTATTACGTTTCTTAGGCAGGTGTTTTCTGTTAAGCGCAGGCTGACTTAAATTTTGAGATAGGGCCAGACCCCTGGGGCAGCCTCTGTTTTGTGGGTCCCTGATACACACATTGGGTTTATCAGAACCCTAATGTTCTGAGAAGATGCAGATTAAATGGAGAAGTCTGCACTGCCCACGACCTTGTGGAAATGTTGGTCTGCAACAAGCATGTGGTGGTTGTGATATTGTAATGTATTATAGATTTGGTTTCTGACCCATTCCTGACACGGAGCTCCTAAAACCTCTGGAATTTTCTGTGTTGAGAGCAAAGAAAGATGTCTTTTGTTATGTTAATGAGGTGTGTGTGTGTGTGTGTGTGTGTGTGTGTTTAAAAACACCTAAGGACAGGACTGCTTGCCAGTGGAACCAACCACCTGATTAGAGGGTTGGAACATCCAGCCTCCCCCGCCCCCACCCCGCCTCTCCCCGCCCCTCCCTCCAGTGAGAGGGTCTGGTGATTGAGTTTAGTCACCAGTGTCTAATGAGGTAATCAATCATGGCCAGGTAATGAAGCTTCCATTAAAAACCCAGTGAGATTCGGAGGTGAACACACGGAGACTTGGCCAAGTAGTGGGCTCTGAGAAGCATGGAAGCTCCCTACCTCTCACCATTCCTTGCCCCTTGGATGCATCCCTTCCATCTCTCTGTTCTTGAATTCTATCCTTTTCTAATAAACCAGTAATCTAGTAAGCAAATGTTTCAGGGAGCTGGCTTTAGCAAATTAGTTAAAACCAGGGAGCCGATGGTGGGGACCTCCAATCTCAAGCTGGTCAGTCAGAAGCACAGCTGATAATCTGAATTTGGAATTGGTATGGGGGGGCTCTTGGTAGACTTAACCTGCAGGGTCTGATGCTATCTGTGTGTAGATGGCGTCAGAACTGGGTTGAACTGTAAGGCATTGGAGCTGCTTGGAGATACTGCCTCATTGAAACTGGTGACCGGAATCTTCGTGGTCCTGACAGGGCACAGAATGAATAGGGTGGCATGTCTTATGCTCTCAGTGTACACTGAGAAAGTTTTCTTTTCTTTTGTTTTTTTAAATAATATTTCTTTTGGGGAAGTATGAATTTAAGGGTTATTGTTTATTGATAATTTTACTATTATTGATACAATTGACATGACCATGATTTGATATGTGTATGTATTGATGATTAAGATTCTTACAATAAGCTAACATCCATCCCCTCACATAGCCACATGATTTTTCTTGTGATAACTTTTTTTAAAGATTTTATTTATTTATTCATGAGAGACAGAGAGACAGGCAGAGAGAGAAGCAGACTCCCTGTTGAGTAGGGAGCCCAACTCAGGGCTCAATCCCAGAACCCTAGAATCATGACATGAGCTGAAGCTCAATGACTGGGCCACCCAGGTGGCCCATGATGAGAACTTTAAAGATGTATTCTCTTGGCAACTTTCAAATGACAATAGTATTGTTAACTATAGTCACCATGCCATATATTAGATCCCCAGGATTTGTTTATCTTCTCACTGGACATTTATACCTTTGATCATCTTCACTCATTTCACTACCCTTCCTGCCTCTGCCAACCACCAATCTGTTCTCTGTATCTGTGAATTTGGTTTTTGTCGTTGTTTTAGATTCCACATATCAATGAGATCATACAGTATTTGGCTTTCTCTGACTTATTTCACTTAATTCCCTCAAGGTCCATCCATGTTGTTGCAAATGGCAAGATTGATTGATTGATTGATTGATTTTTGTCCTGAGAGAGAGAGAGAGCAGGAGGAGGAGCAGAGGGAGGAGAGAAAGAATCTCGAGTGGACTCCCTGCTGAGCACAGAGCCCAATGCAGAACTTGATCCCATGACCCATAAGATCATGACCTGAAAGAAAACCAAAAGTCAGCCCTTAACTGAACCATTCAGGGGCCCCAAGATCTCTCTATTGTTTAATGGCTGAGTAATCAATTGTGTGTGTGTGTGTGTTTTGTGTGTGTGTGTGTATGTGTGTGTGTGTATCCCATCTTTCTACTCATCGCCTGTCATGGACATTTTGATTGTTCCATGTCTTGCCTGCTGTAAATAATGCTGCTGTGAATTAACATCAGGTGTATGTATCTTTTCAGGAGAGTGACTTTGTTTCCTTCAGATAAATGCTTGGAAGTAGAATTGCTGGAACATATAGTAGTTCTGTTTTTAATTTGAGGAACCTCTGTATTCTTTTCCATAGTGGCTGAATCCGTTTACATTCCCACCGGCAGGGCACAGGATTCCTTTTCTCCACATCCCTGCCAACACTTGTTTCTTTTCTTTTTCATATCAACCCCACTTGCAGGTGTGAGAGTCTGTCTTGTGTCTTAGATGTGCCCTTCACCAGCGGTTAGTGATACCGAGCTCCTCCTTACATACCTGTTGGCCATTTTGTAGGTCTTCTTCAGAAAAATATATATTCAGAGCCTCTGTCCATTTTTAAAAACCAGGTTTACAAAAATCCGGTTGTTTGTTATTTCCTGTCAAGTTGTAGGAGTTCTTTCTATGTTTTGGATATTATCCCCTCATCTGACAAGTAAATATTATCTTCTGTTTTGGAGGTTGCCTTTTCATGTTTTTGATGGTTTCCCTTACTGTGGAGACTCTTTCAGTCTGATATTGTCCCACTTGTTTATTTTTTACTTTTGTTGCATTTGCTTTTGGGTGTCAAATCCAAAACAGTCACTGCAAATACTGATGGCAAGGTCCCTAGCCCTAAGTATTTTTTGTTTGTTGGTTTTTGTTTTTTAAGGGAGTTTTAGGATTTCAGGTCTCACATTCATGTTTCTAATCCATTTTGCATTGGTGTGTGTGTGTGTGTGTGTGTGTGTGTGGTATAGGACACTGACCCAGTTTCATTTTTTTGCCTGCGACTGTCCAATTTTCCCAACACCATTTATTAAAGAGCTTGTCCTTTCCCCACTGTATTTTCTTGGCCCCTGTGCCATAAATGGAACTTATATGGTCGCTCCCATTTATGGACTCCCCATTCTATTCCGTTGATCTATGAGCCTGTTTTTAATGCCACTACCATACCGTTTTGATTACTTTAGCTTTGTAATATAGTTTGCAATCAGGAAGTGTGATGCCTTCAGCTTTGTTCTTTATCAAGATTGGTTTGGCTATTTGAGATCTTACATAGTTCTATACTAATTTTAGGATTATTCTATTTCTGTGAAAATGCCATTGCAATTTTGATAGGCCTTGCATTGAATGTGTGGATTGCGTTGGGTAGCATGAAAATTTTAACCATATTCTTCCAATTCGTGAACATGGAATATCTTTCCATTAACTTGTATCTTCTTCAGTTTCTTTCATCGATGTCCATAGTTCTAAGTGCCCAGGTCTATGACCTTCTTGGTTAAATTTATTCCTAGGTGCCTTTTTGGTGCATTTGAAAAATGGGGTAGTTTTCTTTGTTTTTCAGACAGTTTACTGTTCATGTATAGAAAAGCACAACTAATTTTTGTATGTTGATTTTGTATCCTGCAAGTTTACCAACTCTGATTATTCTAACAGTTTTTTTGGTGGAATTTTTAGAGTTTTTCTAAATATAATATGTCCTCTGCAATAGAAATAAATATTTTCCTTTCTGATTTATGTCTTTTGTTTGTCTTACCTAATTGCTCTGATTAAGACCTTCAGTTGGATAAGAGGGCAAAGGTTGATATCCTTATTTTTTTTTCCTGATCTTAGAGAAAAAGCTTTCAGGTTTTCACTGATGAGTATGATGTTAGTTGTGGACTTGGCATGTATTTGGTCTTTATTATGTTGAGGTGCATTTTCTCTATACCCAATTTGTTGAGGGTTTTTATAACGAAAAGCTGTTGAATTTCATTACTTTTTCTGCTTCTACTGAGCTCATGATTTATATTCACTTTTTAAATGAGGTGTATCACATTGATATTATAGGTATTGAACCATTTTTACATTTATGGAATAAATCACACATGATCATAGTATATGGTCCTTTTAATGTATCGTTGACTTTAGTCTGCTTATATTTTATTGAAGATTTTTGCCCCCTCTGTTCATCAGGGATATTGGCCTGCAATTTTGTTTTCTTGTGGTGACTTTCTCTGGTCTTGGTATCAGGGTAATTCTAGCCTCATAAGATGAGTTTGGAAGTGTTCCTTCCTATTCTATTTTTGGAAGAGTTTGAGAAAGATTTGCATTAATTCTTCTTCAAATGTTTGGTGGAATTCACCGGTGAAGCCATCTAGTCTTGGTATTGTTTGAAAAATTTTAAATTATTGATTCAACCTCCTTGCTAGCAATCTGTTAAGATTTTCTATTTCTTTATGTTTCAACCTTGGTAGGTTGTATGTTTCTGGATTTTATTTCTGCTACATTGTGCAATTTGTTGGTAGATAGAGGCATACCTCAGAGATTGTGGTCCAGACCACTGCAATAAAGTGAGTAGTACAATGAGGTCAAATTAATTTTTTGGTTTCTCAGTACATATAAAAGTTTATACTGTAGTCTATTAAGTGTGCAATTATAGGCCTAAAAATGCACATACCTTAATTAAAATGTACTTTATTGCTTAAAAAATGCTAACCATCACCTGAGTTTTCAGCAAATTGTAATCTTTTTGCTGATGGAAGGTATTGCTTTGATGTTAATGGTTGTTGACTGATCAGGGTGGTGGCTGCTGAAGGTTGGGGAGGCTGTGGCAATATCTTAAAATAAGTCCACAATAAAGTTTGCTGCATTGACTCTCTTCCTTTTCATAAATGATTTTTCTATAGTATGCGATACTAATTGAAAGCATTTCACCCACAGTAGAACTTCTTTCAAAATTGGAGTTAGTCCTTTCAAACCCCATCAATACTTTGTCAATAAAATTTGTGTAATATTCTAAATCCTTCGTCATTATCTCAACAAACTCCACAGCCTCTTCACCAGGAGTGGATTCCACTTCCAGAAACTACTATCTTTGTTCATCCATAAAAAGCCATTCTTCATCCTTTCAAATTTGATGAGTTTATAGCAATTCAATCATATCTGTAGGCTCTACTTCTCTCCCCTCCTTTTTTTAAGGTGAGAGAGTGGGAGGGGAGCACAGAAAGAGAGAGAAAAATTTTAAGCAGGCTCCATGCTCATCCAGAGCCCAACATGGGGCTCGATCTCACAATCCTGAGATCACGACCTGAACTGAAATCAAGAGTCAAAACTTAACCACCTGAGCCACCCAGACGCCCCAAGTTTCAACTTCTAATGCTCATTCTCTTGCTATTTCCCCTCACATCTGCAGACTCCACTGAAGTCTTAAACCCCTCAAAGTCATCCTTGAAGGTTGGAATCAACATCTCCCAAACTCCTGTTAATGTTATTTTGGTCATGTCATTAAAAATACTCTTCATGGCATCTAGAATGGTGAATTCTTTCCAAAGGGCTTCTAATTTACTTTATCCAGATCCATTGGAGGAATCCTTATCTGTGGCAGCTATAGCCTTATGAAATATATTTCTTCAATAACAGTTCAAAGTCAAAGTTATTTCTTGAACCATGGGCTACAGAATGTATTTTATGTTAGCAGGCATGAAAACCAACTGTACTCACCTCCATCAGAGCTCTTGGGTGACCAGATGCATTGTCAGTAAATGGTAATATGTTGAAAGGAATCTCTTCTTAGCAGCAGGTCTCAAAATTGGGTTCAAAATATTCAGTAAGCCATGTTGTAAACAGATGTGTTGTAATATAGACTTTGCTCTTCTATTCATAGAGCACAGGCACAGTAGATTGAACATAATGGTTATGAATCCCTAGGATTTTCAGAACAGACAATGAGCATGGGCTTCCACTTAAAGTCACCAGCTGCATTGGCCCCTAACAAGAGAGTAGCCTGTCCTTTGAAACTTTGAAGTCAGGTACTAACTTCTCTGAATTTTATTTATTGAAGTATACTTGGCATACAAAGTTACATTAGTTTCAGGTGTAAACATAATGATTTGTATAGGTGCCATCTGTCACCAGATAGCACTAATATAATACCATTGACCATATTCCCTATGAGGTACCTTTTACCCTCATGACTTATTCTATAACTAGAAGCCTGTGAATTCTACTTCCCCACTGTTCAGCAGGGTTCTGGAACTAGATTCTTTATATTCCAATTGCCCTTTTATTTTTTTAATTTAAAGACATTTTAAATAGGGTGTCTGGGTGGCTCAGTAGGTTAAGTGACTGCCTTCAGCTCAGGTCATGATCCCAGGGTCCTGGGATCAAGTCCCACATCAGGCTCCTTGCTCAGTGGGGAGCCTGCTTCTCCCTCTGCCTGCTGTTCCCCATGATTGTACACTTGCTCTCTGACAAAATCTTTAGGGAAAAAACATTTAAAATTAATTTTTGAATAAAGTTAACGTTGTTATATTAGTTTCAGGTATACAATATAGTGATGTGACAAGTGTGTACATTATGCTATGCTCACCACACCTATAGCTGTCGTCTGTCTCTACACAGCACTATTATAAAACCTTTGACTGTATTGCCTCTGATGCGTCTTTTATCTCCATGACGTTCATTCCGTAACTAGAAGTCTGTGTCTCCTACTCCCCTTCACCCACTTTGCCCATCCCAACACCCACTTCCTGACTGGCAACCATCCATTTTTTTCTCTGTATTTATAGGTCTGATTCTGTATTTTTATTTATGTTTGTTTTTTTTCTTCTTCATTTTTTTTTGGTATCCACATATAAGTGAAATATATTCATTTTTCTCAGTCTGATTTACTTCACTTAGAATACCTTCTAGGTCTCTGTGTTGTCACAAGTGGCAAGATCTCCTTTTTATGGCCAATACCCTGTTGTGTGTGTGTGTGTGTGTGTGTGTGTGAATACATATGTAATTATATATGTCTCTGTGTATATACTCTTCCTTATCCGTTCTTCTGTCAATGGACACTTGGGTTGCTTCCATATCACAGCTATTATAAATAATGCTGCTATAAGCATAGACGTGCATATACCTTTTCAAATTAACACTTTCATTTGCTTTGGGTAAATATCCAGTAGTGATATTACTGGATCATAGGGTAATCCTATTTTTAATGTTCTGAGGAACCTCCCTGTGTTTTCGGCAGGGGCTGCACCAGTTTGCATCCCTGCCAACAGAGGGTTCCTTTTTCTCCAGAGCCTCTTCAACACTTCTTTCTTACCTTGATTTTAGCCATTCTGACAGATGTGAGGTGATATCTCATTGTGGTTTTGATTTGCATTTCCCCAATGAGGAGTGGTATGGAACAGAGATCTTTTCATGTGTCCATTGGCCATTTGTAGGGTGTCTTTGGTAAAATGTCTATTCAGGCCCTCTGTCCATTTTTAAATCTGATTGGGGGTTTTTCGGTATTGAGTTGAATGCATTTTTGCAACCATCTTGTCCCATGCAGTAGGTTGCCTTTTTGTTTTGTTGATTCGAGTTGCCCTTTTAAACAGTAGGTTTTTCCTGTGCCCTGGCAGATGGATCTGCTCCTGCTCTGTTGGTATTATCCCTCCCCACTGCAATTCACGGTGTCAGGCGCGGGAAATCCTTTTATCACTGTGTCTCTGTCTCTCTTGTCATCCTCTCTGTGCTCTGTGCATCCTCGTTGTGAAGAAGCTTTTCCATTTGCCCTCCGTTCTCTATCAGGAAGAATTGTGCTATAAACAGGCATATATTTGGTTGTGTTTATGGAGGAGGTGAGCCAGGGTTTTCCTCTGTCACCATTTTGGGCCAGCAGTCTTCTGACTTCTCCTCTTTAACCGTGAACGTTCTAGAGAAACTCTTCTTCCGAAAGAAGGCTGTTTCCTCTACATTCAAAATCTGTGGTTTGGTGCAGCCACTCTCACCTAAATGAGAGCATCTTGGCTACTTGCTGCAGACTTGACACCAGCACCTGCTGCTTCACCTTGCACTTGGGGATTACACAGATGGCATCTTTCCTTAAACTTCATGAAGCTCTTGTGGCTTCAGACTTCTGCATCTTCCTCCCCTGTCTCAGCCTTCACAGAATTGGAGAGAGTGACAGCCTTGCTCTGGATTAGGCTTGAATTTAAGGAAATGTCGTGGCTGGTCTGATCTTCTATTCAGACCACCCAAAACTTTCTCTGTATCAGCAATAGGGCTGTTTTGCTTTCTTATCATTCATGGGTTTACTGGGCTTGCACTTTATTTAAGACTTATTTATTCATTTGACAACCTGGGTGATCAGGGAATGGAGAAGCAGGCTCCCCACTGTGCAGGCAACCTGATGTGGGACTGGATCCCAGGATCCTGGGATCATGACCTGAGCCAAAGGCAGACACTTAATCAACTAGCCATCCAGGCCCCCCTGGACTAGCAATTTTGATTTCCTTCAGGAACTTTACCTTTGCATTCACAGCTTTGCTCTTTGGCACAAGAAGCCTAGCTTTCCCCTTATCTTGGCTTACAGTATGCCTTATTCACTAAGCTTAATAATTTTTAGCTTTTAAAGTGACAGATGTGAGATTCCAACTTTCACCTGAATACTTGGAGGCTGCTGTGCATTATTAATTCGACTGCTTTCAATATTGCCATGTCTCAGGAATAGGGAGACCCAAGGAGAGGGACAGGGTTTGGGGAAACAGCTGGTTGTGTGAGCCATGAGAGCACACACATTAAGTTTGCCATCTTATATGGGCATGGTTTGCCGTGTCCTGAAACCATTTGTAACATCGAAGATCACAGATCCCCAGAATAAAAGAGGTATTTCAAACTTCCTCATTAATATTAAAAGAATTACCAAAAAGTGACAGAGAGAGTGAACAAATGTTGTTGTGAACAAAGTGAATAAATGTTGTTGGGGAAAAATGGTGCCAATAGACAGGCCCAATGTAGGGTTACCACAAATCTTCAATTTGTAAAAATTAAACATCTGTGAATCTCAATAAAATGAAGGGTAACAAAACGGGCCATGCCCAGAATTGTTCATAATAATCTGTTAGGATCCTTTGCATTTCTCTGGTATCAGTTGTAATGTCTCCTTTCATTTTCTCATTTTATTTGAGACCCTCTTTTTTTTTTTTTTTTTTAGTTTAGCTGAAGTGTTTCCCATTTATCTTCTAAAAAACCAAACCAAAACAAAACAAAAAACCGCCTCTCACTCTCATTGGTATTTTCTCTATTTCTTTTAGTCTCTATTTAATTTATTTCTACCCACCTCTTTATTTACTTCCTTCTACTTTGGACTTCATTTGTTCTTGTCCTAGTTTCCACAGGAAAGTAGGTAAAGTTAGGTTGTAGGAGATCTTTCTTATTCCTTTAATGTAAGGGTTTATGACTTATAAACTCACTCAGTACTGCTTTTGTTGCATTCCATAAGTTTTGGTAGGTTGTATTTCCATTAATCCTTTGTCTCGGGGTATTTTTAAAGTTTCTTTTGATTTCTTCTTTAGCCCATTGGTGATTCAAGAGGATGTTGTTAAATCTCCATCTATTGGTGAATTTTCCATTTTTCTTCTAATAGTTGATTTCTAGTTTCACAACATTTTCTCTGTCTCTTATTTTAGTCTCTGTCCTAAATTCTATTTTTTCTATACAAGTGCAGCGACCCCAGCTTTCTTTTCATTTCCTTTTGCGTGGAATCTCTTTCTCCATCCCTTCACTTTCAGTCTGTGTGGGTCCTCAAAGCTAAAGTGAGTCTTGTAGGCAGCATGTAGTTGGGTCTTGTGTTTTCTAATCCATTCAGCCCCTTTATGTCTTTTGATAGAATTTAGTCCCCTAATGTTCAAAGTAATTACCGATGGGTGTGGACTTATTACCATTTTGTTAATTGTCTTCTGGGTATTTTTCTAATTCACTTTCCCTCTTCTTGCTCTCATTTGTGATTTTATGATTTTCTCTAGTGGTATTCTTAGATTCCTTTTTCTTTTGTGTATCTACTTTGGGCTTTTGTTTATGGTTACCATTAGGCTTACATAAAATCTATTTATAACAGTCTATTTTAAATTGAGAACAAAGTTTGAACACCTTCTAAATCTCTACACTTTTAGTCTCTCACCCCATGTTTTCGATGTCATAATTAAGGGATATGCAAAATAAGATGTTAAGTTATTGTAGTAGCTTAGTAAGGTGTTTTTACTATTTTGTCTTTTAAATTCCATGCTAGATTTATAATTAACCTACTACAACTATAGCAGATTATTCTGAAGGTATATATTTGCCTTGACCAGTGATTTTTATACTTTCATATGCTTTCCTGTTGCTCCTTTCCTTTCAACCTAAAAAAGTCCCTTTAACATTCCTTGTAAGACAGGTCTAGTGGTAATGAAATCTTTGAGCTTTTGCTTATCTGGAAAACTTTGTCTCCAATTCTGAAGGACAACTTCGTTGAATATTCTTGGTTGCCATCTTTTTTTCTTTCAATGCTTTGCAGGCAAGAAGGGAATGACAAAATATATTCAGTTTCTGCCAAAAAAAAAATTTCTAATAGTTTTATTGAGGTTCTTTTGTATAACAGGCTTTTTAAAAAAAATTTTCCCCTACTGCTTTTAAGATTTTCTCATTGTCTTTAATTTCTGACCACTTAATGTGTCTCAGTTTAGATCTCTTTGAGTTCATCTTACTTGGAACTCAGATTTTTCTGGATATAGAGGTCTGTTTTCTTTCCCAGGTTAGGGAAGATTGTAGCCATTACCTTCTCAAATAAGCTTTCTGTCCCTTCTTTGTTTTCCTTCTGGGATACTGACAATGTAAATACTGGCCTGCTTCATGTTGTCCCGTCATAAGACCCTTAGAAGTTATCTTAACTCATTTTTCTTTTTGTTCTGTCAATTGGGTAAATTCTATTGTCCTGTCTTCAAACTTATTTATCTTTTTTTACTCCTTCATATAGTGTGCTGTTGAACCCCTTTATTGAATTTTCTAGTTCAGTTATTATATTCAGCTCTCTGAGTTATTTGGTACTTTCTTATATTTTCTATCTCTTTGTTGAAGTTCTCACTTTGTTTATACATTGTTCTCCTGACCTTGGAAGCCACCTTTATGATCGCCATTTTGAACTCTTGATCAGGTAAATCACTTATTCCCATTTCATTAAAGTCTTTTTCTGGGGTTTTATCTTACTCTTTCATTTGGAATACAGTCCTCTGTATTTTTAATTTTCCTTGACTCTCAGCGTTGGTTTCTATGCATTACATAAAAGAACCACCTCTCCTAGTCTTGATGGAATGGCCTCATGAGGGAGGTTGAACCTTATTATTTAACCCTGCCCTAGATCTTTGTTGGCTGCTTGGACAATCACAGAAGAGTGTGGGACATCTTTGTTCTTAGTGGCTCCCAGTGTTTGAGGGTGTGTCAAGACAGGTCAGTATCCCCAAGGGGAAAATCTCTGTCAACACTTACCAGCAGGCTGATTGGAAGCTGGACCCTCAGACAGTAGCTTTTAAAATATGCCAATATAGTTCTTTCAGGGGAAGCCTGGAGTGTTTCTGTCCTCTCTGCACTGAGATGTGGAGGGAGAGACCATTAAGAATGGTTTCATTGTTTCCTACTGTCCCACTGAACCTGTGAACATAAGCCTAGGCTACCAGACTCTCAGGGATGTGTCCTTAAGCAACAACTACAAAAGCTGGGGTACCAGATGTATGTAGAAGCTCCCTTTTTATAGATACCAGTGACCTGGGCTGGAGCAGAGATAGAGTGCCACCATGACACTCCCTGACCTTCCTGGTCCCTGGAGAAGATTATAGTCAGCGACTACAGGCCCTCGGGCTTCAGCTTTTAAGATCTTCAAATTGGCCTTTCTTGTGGTAAGACTGGACATTTCAGTCTGCTGCCTGTGCACTGTGCCTTGAGATGGTTAAGAACAGCTTCTGTTACAGTCTTGTGAAACCCACAAATGTAAGGCCCACTGGTCACCAGTTAGGCAATCAAGTGGTGCCTCTCCTGAGTGGCAGCTGTCAAACCTGGGGTGCCAGATGGGTGCACAAATTCCTTTTAGGGAGATACTAGTGACTGGAGTGAAGCAGAGTACAAAGATGGCATCTAGTGGCCTCCCCAGTCTTTGGAGAGTATTGTGGTTGGCCCCTAGGTATGTGTTAGATTGGAAGCCTGTGCCTCGGGTCATAGGTTTTAAGATAAACAAATAGGTCTCTTATGGAAAGACTGGGCATTTAATGATGCTTTTCTGTGCTGGGCCCTGCTGGGGAATAGCCATGTTGAGTCCATGCTGTCAAAAACTGTTTCGTAGTTTGATATAACCTTGTGGGACTCATGGACACAAACTCCATTGGTTTTCAGAACTAGTTGTTTTGAAGTTCCATCTTTCACGTGGAAGTTTGTAAACATTGGGTCAGGGGTGCCTGGGTGGTTCAGTAGATTAAGTGTCTGTCTTCGGCTCAGGTTATGATCTCAGGGTCCTGGGATTGAGCCCCATGTTGGGTTCTCTGCTCAGCAGGGAGCCTGCTTCCCCCTCTCTCTCTGCCTGCCTCTATGCCTATTTGTGATCACTCTCTCTCAGTCAAATAAATAAAATCTTTTTAAAAAATTAGTAAAATTTGAGTCACCAGATGTGAGGTCTAAACCCTTCACTCCTCAAGGAGAAGATTGGATTTTGAGTTCCTTCCTGGTTGTGTGTCACAGCTCTAGGGGGTGAAGTTTCTGATAAGACGATTTCTACCTCTTCTATCCATTTTTATGTGGTGTTTTTTCCCCCCTCATTTTCCCCATGTGTGGAGTCACTTGGCTAGTTTCTGGATTTCTTTCAGAGGAAATTGTTCTGTATGCAGCTATAGATTAAGTATGTCGCTAGGAAAAGAGGAGTTTGGAAGCCTCCTATATCGCCATCTTGAACCAGAACTGTAAAAGCTTAACCTTTGGGGTTCCTAGGCGCCTCAATCAGTTAAGTGTCTGCCTTTGGCTCAGGTCATGATCTCAGGGTCCCTGCTCAGAAAGTCTGCTTCTCCCTCTCCCTCTGTCTCCCTTCCTCCTCCCTCCTCTCCCTTCCCTTGCTCATGCTTTCTCTTTCTCAAATAAATAAAATCTTTAAGGAAAAAAAGAAAAAGCTTTACTTTCTCCTACTACTCTTTTTTTCCCCTCAAATCTTAATTCAAGTTTTCACTTCTGTTTTCAAACAGTTGAGTATTTCATTTCTAAGAACAACCATTTCTTAATGCCTCTGGTGTTCTCTGCTGAGCTACTTGCCCCAGAAAGGTAGCTGGAAATGGAGACTGAAGCCAACACAGTTGGTTACTTGATGAAACTGTTCTTTCTTTTATCCTTCCCACACTCCTAGAACCTCATTTGGTTGTCCTTCCTTATCTTTCAGTAGAGATTGAATTCTTCTGTAGCCCCAGTTGGCTAAGTCATAATTTGTCTAAGTCTTAGACTGTAAGCACTGGTTCTGTATTTTAATTGCATGGTGAAATCGTGGGAAGTTTTAAAAAATGCCACCAATACCACCTGGGACTATAGGGTGCCCTTGGGGTCAGTGGCTTGGCTTCCTTTTCCCTTCGCGAGTGACTGGTTTTAGGTATGATCATGTGATGCTAAACTGGTCAATGGGAAAGGGAATAGGAAGCTGGGAAACTTCCAGGAAGACTTTCTACTTAAAAAAAAAAAAAAAAGCTTTTACAAAATTGAAGTCATGATTTGGGGGTGTCCTTCTTCTGTCTCTTCTGTCCTTCTGTGTTGTCTGTATGTGCTCTAAGGTGAAGGAACTTTGTTTAATTTAGGAAGTGATCTGTGGATATTACTTCATTTGATCCTCCTATCCTCTGAGATAGTTAATAGCTTACTGTTGGCGACGATTCCCATTTTACAGTCAAGAAGACTAAGGTTCACGGAAGATTCAGTGCATTCTCTCCCAAGGCATTTCTCCCCAGTGACAACCGCCCATAGGAGCAGAGCCAGAATAAACCCAGCTCGGCCTGGTTCTGGAGACCATAATTTTCAACCTATTAGCAGGATGTGCTGATAAGCTGCCAACTATATAAAAAACAAAAACTTCTGATAAATGCTACAAATGTTTGTGGTATAAATATTATCACTATGCCCAGTTTTAAGTTATGCTGTGAATTCACCAAATACTAACTTAAGAAGAGTTTTGTGCAGTTGATTCTTGTAGGCCTGTATGAGCCAGCTTCAGCAAACTGCTAGAAAGCGAGGCAAGTGCTTAAACCCAGCCTTTGGTGCTAAGAACCACATTTCTCACCAACTTCCTGAACAGAGCTTTCTCTTAACACATACCTCCCCAGAGCAGATTTTTTTTTTTTAAGATTTTATTTATTTGTCAGAGAGGGAGAGAGAGAGAGAGAGAGAATGAACACACAAGCAGGGGGAACAACAGGCAGAGGGAGAAGCAGGCTCCCCGCCAAGCAGGGAGCCCAAGGCAGGGCTGGATCCCAGGACCCTGGAATCCTGACCGGAGCCAAAGGCGGACACTTAATCAACTGAGCCACCCAGGCGTCTCCTAGAGCAGGTCTTAAGGCTGGAGTTCTGCCTTGTTAAGATGAGTGCTTAGCTCTTGTTTCTTGAAGGTAGATAAGCACCGCAAGGAGCAAACCATTAGAGGTAAACTTCAGAGATGTTGTAATGCCTCCAGGATGCAGACCGGCGTCCCAGGGGCCATTTCTCATTCTTTGGTATAGTAAGCCAGGAGAGGCTTTACCATTTGCTTTGTCTTTTTGCCATCTGAGTTGCTGTGCCTTTTGTACACACTTGCTGAGCCCCCCAAACAATGCTGTGCCAGATTCATGGCTGTGTGGTAGAGTAAAACAGCAGGGCCCAGGGCATATGGCCAGTGGAGGCATTACAGTAGGACAACTCTGGGCCTGTTCCAGTGGGCCAGGGGAAACAGCACAGTGAGAGTGTGCTTGCTAAGCCCATTTCAGACTGTGGCATGGTAGTCTCTAAAGGCTTGCAGGGACCTCTGATTGTTCAGGCTGACCTCCTGCTCATCCTCCCACCAGGGGCTAGAGTCTGTGTGAAGATGTCCAGTTATGGTAAATTCCCTCCCTGCCAAGGAAGTGACAGTACATTGGAGTAGTTTTGTCGAAAAAAAAAAAATTTTTTTTTTCTTTTTTAAGTCATAAACAAATTCTGTAACCCCTGTTAGAGCCTGGCATCCTAGTTCTGATGCTGGAGCTATACACTTCCAGGCTAGTCTCTCTGCATATAGCAAATCCATCAGAGTAGACCAGGTTATGCTACAGTGATGAAATGCCACAATCTCACTGGCATCGAACAGTAATAAAAAGAACTATTTCTTGTCATGCAAACTGTCCAACAAAGTCTGGCTGAGGGCTTGGCTCAGGTAAATCACTGGGGATGTAGGCTGTCAGAGTCCAGGTGTCCTCTCTCACCCTAGCCATTCATTTGGAGGAAGGAGTCTGGTCCGCTAGAAGAAAAGGGACAGTCTCTCCGCAGCACTGAACTGTTCTATCTCACAAATATTGTACATTATTCTGCTCTTGTCCGTTAGAACTCTTCTTGTGGCCTTACCTGTCCATAATGAAGCTCCCACCACATGTCCAGGGGGCAGAGAGTTGGAAATACTCAGAGAGCAGCCATCATGATTATCACAATCGTTTTTCATATATTTGAAGGCAGTTAGGCCATTCTCCTGCCTTCTTTCCCAGGCTCCCCCCAGTTTACCTCCTCATGACTGTCTTCTATACTTTTTGCTCTCCTTATCAGTTGGCTTTCCTCAGAACGTGGTAGAGCTTTGTGTCTCTTCACACCGGGTGTCTAGTGTGGAATCCAGTTTTCCAGGTCCAATCTAATCTTGGCGGAGCTCAGTGGAGCTTATCCACTTACCCTCTGGGGCCCCACGTTTGGAACTCTGGAACCTCAGATTGCATCTTTAGTTTTATGGCCATAGCCACAGAACCCTGCAATTGTATAGTCACTATTCACCAGACTGTAAGCTCCAAAATGGTGAGGCCTGACTGTTTGACTTGTTGTAGTGTCCCCTTCACTTGGAAAAAGGTCTGATAAATCCTAACGTGTTGACTACATACACTTACTCTTTTCCTCTGCCTCCTTTTTCACTTGTACTATGAAGTCCTGACTCCATCTTGTCCTGACATAATTAGCTTTTCAGACTCAAGTACAGGTTATATTCATTTCTTAAATTTGTTCCAGCATATAGGTATGAAAGACTATTGCAGGAGTCGAAAACTGTATGTTTGACATCCAGCTCTGATTATTCCTTCAGTACCATGTTTAAGCCCCTATAAGCTGCCACATGCCATGGATACAATCATGAGAAAGACTAGAGGCCACCATTCCACTGAGTAGGTTAATTCAGGCAAACCATATAATGACTTCAGACTGTACATTCCATGAATGCAAGGCTCTTTGGGTGTGTTTTCATTCTAGTTTTCCCAGAAATGAGATCATGCCCAGCAGATTGTCAGTGCTCAGTAAATATTAGTTTAATGACTATGTGGACTTCTAAGATTTGGTTTAGCTCTTTCGTATCAGAGTCTGCTGGGAGGGCATATGTAGTTTGAAAACTTAGCAGCTCTTTGTTTCATTGTCTAGTTTTTGTATTTCCTCGTGTTGCTTGCTTGATATAATGAGATTAAAGAAAGGTGTGAAATTTGTCTGTTAATCCTAAGGGAGTACAGGTTATCTAAGGTTGTAGAACACTATTCCAGGTTAGTATCCATCTGTTAGTTGCCATACTTAGACTCCCATTGTTCATTGAATCCAGCTAGGCCACAAGTTGGTGAAACTTCGTCACATATGCGAATGAAGCTCAGATATGTGAGACCTATCCTACACCTCTAAACCAACTAGTCTGGAAACCATCCAAAAAGAAAATGAGATTAGGCTTTCCAGATTTATCTCTATGAGCAGTCCTGATGATCAGTACCCTTTCTGGTGCTCCTGAGCTACTACTAGAGTAATTCTGTTCTGCAATTTTGCTTGTACTTGCTTAGATGATCTATATAATCTCTTTATTTACCTTGGGCTATACTCCATTTTACCAATGACTCTTGTAATTGTTTATATCTTAAATTCTTTTCCTCAAGGAAAAAACACAGGAAGTAGAGCTGAGAAATCTTCTTCTTTCATTGTGTTCTAGTATCAGTTTCTAGAAGGGGGCTTACCTTCTCTTGATCTTGTGCTGATCTTTAGAAAGCCATTTTTCTTTTCCATGTATGAACATGAGAAATAAGGTAATCAGGTATGAGAGACTGATGTACGTACAATTTTAGGAGCAAGTGATCTGTATGAGCCTTGTGGGAATTCAGGATTGAAAGGGTATGCAGAGAGGGGGTGTGGTTGTGAAAATTGCATGGAGATGGACAGGGAGGCAATCGGAGTGATAGTCTTGTGTGAGACATGAGCAATATGGCGTTGACCAACCATATCCCTCTGCTGACCTTTAGTCATGAGAGCACAAGCCTGGAAGAACTTGAGGGATCATCTAGGTTATGACTGACACTGTCAGGTCAAACAACTACTAGATTATCTCTGGTTTCTAATTTGAAATCTCTGCAAAGAAAATTCTGGTCTCAACCTCTGCAAGCCACTTGCATGTTTGACCACCCTCAGTGCCTACACAATTGATGCTCTGTTTAGCTGGAATTCTTCTAGCTATGGTCCAAGCCCTTAGAAGAATGGAACCTCTGTGGGTTAGAACTGCCTTGGTGGCCTGAGAAAGGCAGTCCTGGGAGGTGTGGAAGGATGGTACATGGGAACAGGGGTGTAATGCCGTTTCTGGTAAGAATACATAGGTCTTCAGGGTTTCATTTTATTAGGGACGCTCAATACAGATTTTCATCTAGGAAGTCTAAGACCTTGGTTCTACTAGTGGCATGCCAGGACCTAGGGAACACCTTGAACATGCATCCTCTTTCTTCTGAACTGGTCCACACACATGCTGAGTGTCCAGAGGGTGACCAGCAGGTACTGGGGTTGGGGTATGGTCTCTGTTACCTGGTCAGAAGGGACTTAAATGTGCCTTCGGGTTAAATATGAAAGAACAAAAGCTTTCCTGAAAGGCTTGAGGAAAGAGCTACTTTAGGATAAACCAGGTATTTCTTAGCCTCTTTTTTATACCCAGCAGCATAGTTTCAAGCACAGTACGGGTCGTGCATGTCAACCAGTGCAGCAGCATGAACTCAAAACAGCCTGCAAGAAGTTTTTAAAAGAGCCTCCTGAGGAATCTCTGCAGCCAACCAGCCAGAAAAGCAAAAGCCCCCCGGCTTGGAGCTGGCACAGCCTCCCCGTCAGGTGAGATGGGCTACATGAGGGACACAGGCGTCCCCTTCTGCCCCTGTTCTGGTGGACAGCCCCCTGGCCCCGCAGCCTTCCCTCGCTGCTCTGCAATCGCGGACAATCATTGCCAATACCCACTGACCATTTTCTCTGTCCCAGCCCTGGCTGAAGTGCTTGACCTAGAATAATCTGGTGAATTTCTGCAGTAATAACAGAAGGCTGGCAAGGGCTATTCTCCCATCTCACAAATGAGAACATTGTCCTTTGGGGCAATAATGCCTTTCCCGAAGAATAAAGGGCAAATCTGGTTCCTAGGTCTGCTCAGTACTCCAGTCAGGACTCCTAAACCCCTGCGAGGAGGCAGGAGCACGCTCCTGGGTGGTCTGTATCAGGGAGGGGCTGACGCAGAGGGATGCCGAAGACACAGGAACACCTGAGAGAACGACGAGGATAGTGACCCTTTCTGGGTTCTCAAAGAGCCTATGAGCTCATTGTGCAGATCAGGATTTTATGGAGTCCTGGGGGTTGGAAAACTGCCTCCAACTTGTTGAGCTCTGAAAAATCAAAATGCTAGAGGGAGAGCACACCAAAGGGATCAGCTCATGGGGGTGAGTGAGGGAGGTAGCAGGAGGGGACAAGCGCCTGCCCGGAGAGTGGAGGTGAGGGTGGGGGCAGCCAGGACTGGATGAAGCTGACCGTGGCATTCTTCGCTGTGGTTCTAATTCAGCACAGGAAGGAAGGGAGACTACAAAGGCCCATTTATAACCACGCTCCCATCCACGGTGTTCAGCCTGCAACTCTGGAGAAACCTCTGACCCCGGGTTGATTTCCACTGCAAATGTCTCAGGCTGTCTCTGAGTCTTATCCTTGGATAATGGTGAAATAAGCTATAGGACCCCGCGACGGTATGCCAAGTGCATTTTTATTTTGCATCAGTGCAGCCAGATGAAGCAATCAGGGTGACCAAATTTGGGACTAAAGACTGGACAAAATATTATGGTGTTGGCCCACGATAATGGTCAAGGCCGAAGCGGCGGTGGCTGGGATATTTGTGAGGCCACATATACCGAATTGAGATCAGTAAGTGAGAAATGGGTGTTTTTTTTTTTTTTTTCTTTTCTTTGCTACCAGGTTCTAGCAGCTCTGTAGCTCTCCCAGCTGCCATAGTTGGTCCCATACTACACACCTTCTTCCCAGGGAGGCATCACTGGGTGGTAAGTTACTGAAAACAGGAGTACCCTGGCGGGGGGGGGGGGGGAGGGTACAAGGAAAGGCCTGGAAACCCCACCTCAGGCAGAGTGCTCCTCAGGGGTTCAGATGGGGTTCAGATGTCTCAGTATGACCCAGACCATTTCCTCTTCCTCAGAGGCCCGGATCCAGATTGCATCAGTCTGGCCTGCCCCCGTTCCTTGGACGGGGTTAGTGGTTCCAGGCCCTTGACACACAAATCATATAATCTTGCTGCTGATAAATGGTTCTGCAGACAGGATGACTCACACTGTCCTGCCCAGCTGGCAGTTTATCTAGCGTTCCCTGCGAAGCCCAGTCTACACCCTTCTTGTTTTCAAAACCCTACAAAACCGGGAAAAATTAAAATCTGGCCTTGATAGAAAGCACTCACGAACCTGACTAAAAGTGGGGATTCTGGAGTTAAACTGCTTGGTTCAAGTCCTGACCGTAATGCGTTAGTGTAGGACTTGGGACAAGTCAGGTAATCTCTCTGTATCTCAGTTTCCCCATCTGTACAATAGAGAGTGGCCACTTCTTGGGATTTTGAATGAGTAAATACACTTAAACATTTGGAAGAGGGCCTCACACCGGAATTAAATGTCAGTCATTAGTAAGTGAAAACATCTTCTGGGGTCAAAGCTGATCAAAGTCTCAACATATCCATTTTCCTTTCAAATTCTCCACCCTTCATGGACTTAATAGGGGGATAGTTTGGGAAAGTAGGGAGGGATAGGTATGGGAGTGGGGACAAAGTGGGGAGGACAGTAGGGTGATAAGGCCTGAGTGTTTTTTCAAGATTCCTTATCCGAGAGGCAAGATGGTACTGCGGGAAAGGGTAAGAGTGACCTTATCTTGACTTCCATGCCCTCCGCTGAGCGGGAGGGAAACCCGGCTGCCCTAGCAGCCTCAGCAGACTCAGCACCTGCTGACCAAATGGCTCATGTCCAGTCTATTGCAGGAAGTAGGGGCGGGTGAACTTGCTGATCCTCAGAAAAGACCCAAGATTTAGAAGAATGGATTAAAGATGTGAAGAGCCCTAACCTTCGACTTGGAGACTCCTGGAGCTTTAGGTAAACATCCTGTACCTAGCCTCTCTCTCCTCCAATAGAGGAGGGAGGAAGCAGCAGCACTGGAAATCCTCTCCTGGCTTGATCGCTGATATCCTGTTGGGTTAGGCCTGGGATTGAAAGAATGGACTTAAACCAAACTGGGCAGCCCAGGTAGTGGGTCTGAATAGATTGTGAAAAGGGAAGTTGCTGAGTGATTAAAGAGAACATTTCGGGCCTTTGTGGGGCTATGATGGTTTTTGTAAATAAACATAGGAGGTATGCTTTATTTGTTCATCCTTCTTGACCTGGGGGAGTAAATAAACCACATCAAGTAGCTCCTCAGCCCCACACAGCCATAGATAGAAGACTGAGCTGGCACCTAGCTATGAAGGTTCCTGGTCCCCTCACTGCCCACCAAAATAGAAAAATCCCTCCCTTTCCAGAAGTCTGGTGGATTAGAACTTCAATGATTTAGGCTCTAGACTAGATCCACTCCTTCCCAAGTCTGAAACCTTTGGGCAACCAATTAAACTTCTCTGAGCCTTTCTCTTCTTATTTATAAAACAAACTCTGATAGTCACACTGGAAATGGTGGTAGAAGGACCAGAAGATGTAGTGAAATTGTGTAGCTTGGGTGTGTCTCTGTACCACTAGGCACTAAACAAAAGTAAATGGAGGTCCCTAGTGACTCTGTTCATTCAAAAGTCCTTTTTCAGCTGGCAATACAAAAAAGAACTCAGGACAGAGATTTTCAATAGTGGCTAGATATCCTTTGGCTGCTCTGTAATTCTGCACTGGGTTTGTAAACAGAGGCCTTGTTCTGGCCAATCTTTGTGTGCAGAAGTGATGCAGCATATCCTTCTTGGAGATGTAGTTAAGCACCTCCTCCCTCTTTCTTCCTTGCTATGGCAATCTTAGAAGCTATATTTTCCAGACAGCATATTTATGAGATCCAAGAGGGCCACTGAACTTGCACTATGTTTTATGCGACTGAGAAATCAACGTTGTGCTGAGGCACTGAGACAGAGGACTGCTCTGTCGCCACACAGCTTAGCAGTCAGTACCCTGCGTCAGAACAGAAGTTCTGGGCAGTAAGAGGTCAAGTCCACTTAGGGAGACACAGGTTCTATCAGCTTTCCAGGAATTTGCTTTAGGAGTTCTAGCCATTCTGCTCAAAACCTTTTAGATATCTCATCTCCTAGTGGGGATGGGACAAATCATCCTAGACAGAAAGTTTGCTTTTGCTACAAAATGCATTTATTTCCAGACAGACAAAATTCTCCAGCTGCATATGAGTATATATTCTAAGGTCCTTCGGTAAATGTCCTGTTTGTAAGAGTCATTTCTAATTATTAAAATGCATACCAAACATTTTTGTCTCTTAAAATATAACTTAAATAACCTGCTAATGTGTAAGCCATAAGTCTGGTCACTGACATGAGTGGCGTGCGATTCTTCACTGAGTATGGTGCAGATCAACACATCATCCCACGCTGAGCTTTCACAAGTCCATGGGCAGCAAGCCCCTGGCTCACCTGCTGTTTGCGTAGACAGCTGCCCTTGTGGCAGCGAGCCCTCTTCTGTGGACAAAGTTATGTGGAGACAAAGAAGCATGATATATGCAACATGGAGAGGCATTTCACAGAATGCAAACACCATTCAGGTACATAAGTGGTCCGGAGCATGAACGTTCAGTGCACACGAATCTGTTTACACTAGCCGGGCACATGGCACCGTCTCACTGGGCACTCAATAAATATCCGTTCAAGTGAGGATAAGAGAATAAGCTGGAACAGTTGTCTGGTTGCCCAGCATGTGTTTTCAAGACAGGGCTTTATGCTGTGAGTTTTGTTTCTTCAGAGTAAATCATTCTGCTTGGAAAGCCATTCATTTCCTTACCTTCAAATTCTTCATTAGCATTTACAGACTTCTTGCAGTCTGCTGGTATCCGGTGCTCACTGGCTTAAGAAGAGCACAGAGTGGCCCAGACCAAGCCTTGATTTGCCTGTTGAAGTGAAAAGCCGGTTGGCTCAGAATCTCTAGGATCGAGTTGATTCTTCACACCTTCTCTTATGTTGGTTCCTTCTAATATCCCAAGCCCAGAGGAAACATGGAAACTCCTAGGTTGAGCAGTATACTTCTTCATGAAATCTCATTTCGGTATCCACTCTTTCTAGCACCCTGTCTTCATGAGGACTTGAAAGAGCTGACCTCCTGAAGTTCTGTCCTTCAGAGTTTTCCACCTGCGCTCTGAAGGTAAGGTTCTTGTGCTAAGGCTGATACTGGGGAATGCCCCACAAAGGAAATTCCTGGAAAGTTTGGATCTGCTTGTGATTCTCATATCATGCCTTTCATTCCCCATAAGGCTAAGGCTGCAATTCTGGAGACACAAAGGAAAAGTTTCTAAATTCATCCTGGTTAATCATTGGAAGATGTCCCTCATCAATTGGGGTTAAAACTGGCTCTTCCTTAATGAAGTCAGGGTCGAAATTACTGACATCTTCTCGGGATTTCTGTCAAAAGGAAACAAGGGTCAGATTTTAGGCACAGGAGGCTTTCTCCTCTTCCCTGGGCCTGCACCCTCTCCAGGGAGGTCAGAAGGGCTCTGCAGCCCTGGGAGCCGCAGTATTTACAATTAGGACCATTAGGACTAAGTGCATTGTAGTAATTCTGCTGTGCCATGTATTGTTATGGGCATTTGGGAACCCCCACTTCACTAACCCCAAAGAAATCTTGCTGAGAAGGCCGCCTCAGGCCAGGAGGCAAAGCAATTACTTTGGTCACCTGATCCAGCCCTCTCAATCACCCTTTAGTTGGCATTTCACCAAAGTGCCTCTTCTCAACGGGCTCCACTGAGGGACACACACACTTGGTTGTCAACAGAGTGTAAGTTCACACTTGCCTCACCAATTGCTTATACACAGGACTCTAGGTGTGAAGAGATTTTCTTGAAAGACGTGGAAGCATAGAGTTTAGGAAGCAACTGCCTCTTGCTTTACTCACCAGTTGGCTTCCCGTTGTCTTGCTGGCAAAGCCTTCCCTCCTACCTGAGGCATTGGCAGGGGAGGCCTGGTAAAGGAAGTGGCTTGACGGCTGGGTGCCTGGTGCCCAACCTTGGGGGCTGTTACAGATTAAGCTGGCTGTATGTTTGGAAATGCTGATATTTTACATCTTTATAAACTAATGCTGGAAAGCTCACTTCTGCCATTGTTAGGTAAGAAAAATGAGAGGTCTAAGTTGAAGATATATTTCTGCTTTCTCCACTGTGGATCTCTCGACCCAAAGCCAGAGCTAGACCACCCTCAGGAGTGCCCCCTCAGCTACCTTGCTTGGGAAGGTACCCCTGGCATGCCCGGTATTTCTTTTTTTCTTTTTTTTTTTTTTAAGATTCTTATTTATTTATTTGATAGACAGAGATCACAAGTAGGCAGAGAGGCAGGCAGAGAGAGAGGGGGAAGCAGGCTCCCTGCTGAGCAGAGAGCCCGATGCGGGTCTCGATCCCAGGACCCTGAGATCATGACCTGAGCTGAAGGCAGAGGCCTAAACCACTGAGCCACCCAGGCGCCCCATGCCCGGTATTTCTTGAGTCAAAAGGGATTTGGCCTGAGCTCTGGGCAGCAGTAGCTGATCCAGACCCAGGCTCTCCGAGCCAAGGAGCCAGGTTCAGAGAGATGGGTAGCATTTCATGCCTTTTCTACTTCCTTGAGGGCTTGGGAAAGGTACTGGGGGAGTGTGAGGAAACTTTAAGAATGATGAATTTCTCAGCCCCACTCTTTTGGGGAAACCTAGAAAGTTTTAGGTCTTTTACGCTCCAGAAAGTTTAGGTTAAGGGAGAATGGATTCCAGAGCAAGCAAGAGGTGAAAAATTTGAGAGAAGTAACCTGGAAGGAGAGAGAGGCTGCCTCAAGGGCCAGCCTCCTCCAGGGTGAGCCCACCTTGCAGGGGTGAGGCTGAACTTCTGGTTCGGTTATTCCATAGGGGACAACAGATTTTGGTAGAACATGGAGACATTTTAAGAAAGAGGAAAGTCTACTCTGATGGTCTTAAACACTTACGATTCTGGGTCTGAAAGGTGGTTCTACTTGGCGATGGTTCAGCTGGGCCCAGTCAATTTCCTTAAAGAAAGGATGTCTCAAGATGGCATGCTCTCCGCCCTGCGTAAGGCTGCCCAGGCGCATGGTGGGGTTCTTGGTCATGAACTGAGAGGGGAAGAAAGAGAGTCGATCATTCAATAACATACAACAATTAGGTCACAAGATGGTAGACATCAGCCCTGGCAGAGGAGCCTGTGTGAGGCTTTCTGGCTGATTTTGCTTAACTGGCTGAATTTTCCATTATGGGCACCGCCAGCATGAGTCATCCCTGAAAGGCGCAATTGCTTGTGTGTATTTATGGCCTTTGCCACTTCCATTTCAGACGTGGCCACTAAAATAAAGCTGAAGGGTCCAGTTTTCTTCACTGTAAATACCATGTATTTTTCTTTCCCTTTTAAAGAAAAACTCTTTATAAAATAGTGTGCCTTTCTCCAACACTGCAGTTGCCGACAGCCCACAGCTTATGAATAGGGCTACTTTTAAGAACAGCTGTGCCATTTTCTGAGGACCTGACCAGCCGGCCAGGGTTCCTACTCTCTGACAAGACCACAGAGAGAAGAGTGAGGGTCATTATTTTGAAGATCTGTGGGAAGAAGCTGCGAGAGTAAAAAAACCCAAAGTTGGCCACTTTTCTTTATGCAACAAAGGTGCTCTCTTCTCCTACCCTTCTATTTTGAAATGGTGAATGACTGAGAAGCTTCCTACATAGACCATTTAAGCAATGTGTGTAGATAAATCCTCTGTATATATACCAATCAGGTAACTTCCCTTAGGCTGAGCTCCTATCAGGATATTTGGAACAAAATCGTCTATGACAAAAAGGCCCATAAGGTGTTTTGATCCTGTCCAAACCAAGGATTCGCACAGGATAATTTGCTTTTCAGGGCCACAATGTAATTTTTCAATTTTAAAGACACTCAAGCTGATTTAAAATAGTAATTCAAAGTAAAAATGGCCTTGGATTAAGAAGTTTTGTGGTAAAGTTTAAATCAAGTTATCTTTAATAACCAAGTTTGATCTGTGAGAACAAGAGAAAAGATCTCGCTCTGCTGTGGAATATTCAGAGTAAATAAAAAGCCCCTGTGGTTGAAGGCAATGTTGGGAGGCCGCATCCCGGCCTGGCCAGGGGTCCAGAGCTGCAAAGCCTCCACTAGTGACCCCGGGGTGGGCAGAAGGCTGCAGAACTCTCTAAGCGTAGCTGACAGGAGAGACCTCAGAACATGCTGAACAGCCCTCCAAGGGAGCCAAGAAAAAATGCAGTGGGATTTAACAGCTTTTCCTCCCTCCTACGGACAAAGAATTCAGGGCCATAGGTGGGGCTGGAGTGGAGATGCAGCCCGAAAGTCTGAGGGGCTTTCAGAGCGGCACAGGTCCAAGCATTTAGCTCAGTTCTGTGAGAGCAAGGTGTTCATGCTGCCTAGGTTCTCTTGGATCAGTCTGTGCACTCAGAAAGGAAGGGGGAAATATGTACACAAGAGAAACAAGCACGGGGATGCAATCCTTAATGGAACAGACATCTATTCTAAGAGCTAATTAACAAACAATGCTGTAGAAAACCTCAGAGTACAAGGATGGTAGAACAGACCCCAGTGGCTTGTGGGAAATTCCCAGGCCTGCCAATGAGGAGAGCAAAGGACATCTTGTGAGTGTGCGGGTACAACTTGTTCTTCTGGGCAAAAGGAACAGTGCCTGGCTCTCGCCGCCGGAGTGGCAGAAACCCAGTGTCCAGCAGACTTTGTCCACTTTTCTTTGCCTCTGGCACTGAAGCCAGACTTCCAAGGGGCACTGTGGAGAGGCACTGGGCGTGAGGGAAAGGAGACCAAATCACAGCTGTTCTTCCTCTAAATGCTGCATCCCTGGAAAGGGAGACCATCAGAATAACCCTTTCACTAGCCTGATACCTTCTCTTGGGTTCTGGTAGGTCCTTTTGAATAACCAGACAGTTTAGTTTTGACTTTTAATATCTTGTTCTGAGCCCGTTAGACACAGCCATTCTCCAGTATAAAAGGGGGATCAATTTACAAAGGTTTACATGGTGTCCAGTGCATGCAAGGCTGTGTACCCGCCGTTGTGGGGACAGAGATGGCAAAGACAGTGCCCGTCCACGAAGGAGCTGATTGAGTGAAGGGGGAAGAGGCCAGCAAGCTTTGTGGCAATCACAGCTGGGTGAAATGAAAAGAGAAGTCATGGCGGCTTTGAGGAGGGGCTGGTCACGACTCCTTGGTGGCACTTGACGAGAGGAGGGGGATGAAGGGAATCAACACAGGCCTGAAGGATGAAGACAGTCGTGCCCAAAAGCCAACACAGGTGCAGAGGAACATACAGTGTGGTGTGACTGGCACGTGGGGATGGTTGGGGAGCCGGGGGAGGGGTGGAGTGCCGGAAGGGCTAGCCCATGGGAGCCACTGGAGTCCTAGAGAGAGGTGAGTGAGGCTCCAGCCACAGTGTACTGGGTATGTCCCGAAGGAGGAGATAAGATTATTGGTGGTGGGTGGACAGTTAAGAGGTGGAGAAAATAGCTGAGAGGACTAGACAAGTTTAGAAACGAGCAAGGTTTCTGGTTAGTGGGACGGCAAAGATAGGAGCAAGTCCTAGAGGGCTTGTGGAAGAAGAAGGAACACAATCCCCACTGGCTGGCCTTGCAGTGAGGGTGAGCTGGAGTGCAGGGTCACACGGTCGGCTCTGGCTAACTGCTGGAGGGTTGGTACTGGATAACAGACATCAGTAACAAAAAAAAGGGCAATAGATTACTGGTAGCATTAACCACAGAAGCAGTAGCATTAGTAATAGCAGTCTTTTGGGGGAATGGAACGAAAACATCCAGCATTTCTCAAGACCTGACAGGGCGCAGAGCTGGGAGGCTGAGTTCAGCTTTGCATTTGAAGTGTGCAGACATCCCCATGGAAATGACTAGTCAAGTAAATCCAGGGTGCAGGCAAGGATTAGAGATCTGTCTGAGATAGCAACATTTGGTGAGAGGGTAAGAGATGAAGCTGGTAAGGCAGGCAAGACTAGGGAAAAGGAGAGAGAGTATAGAAGTAAGACCAGCCCCAGGCCTCAGACATCTTATTTGGCTCACACAGCATGTTTTAAAATAACTTTAATTACTTGTCAAATATTTATAAACTAGGAAATGTCATTTAAGAGTCAAGTTTTCCACTTTCTCTTGGAAAACAGAATATTCTAGAACACTAAACTTGCACTGGTTGATATACAGGGCCTAGAGTCCAGCAGTGGCTGCTTTTTCAGATGGAGCATATGATCCCTGGTCGGCCACATGCCCTACCATCCACACTGCCTCACGTCTAGTAGGCTTCACTCACTGACTGCATGGTTCTGAGCCCTGGCACAGGGACAGAAAAGCCAGGGTAGGGCTTCTGGTTTAAGATGGCAACCTAGGAAGACCTCACACTCACCTCATCCCTGGACATATCAAATCTACACCTATTTTATAAAGCAGTTCTCCCTGGAGAGGAACTGGGGGCTGACCAAACAGCTTCTGCACAACACAAGCTAGAAGGAGACATGATAACATGCTCATAAAGGGAACACTCAATGTTGCAAACCGAAGTGGGGAGGAATAGTATTGAGAGACTTTGAGTAGATTCAATTACCTTGGAGCACAGAAAAAAATCACTTAAGAGTACAACTAGAATATAAAGCATTCAGCTAACCCTAACCCTAACCCTAGAAGCTTGACAAATGGCAGGAGACGTGCTAGGAATCTCTCCAGTCTGGAGGGGCTGGTGAGTATTATGAATGCAGTCCCCTTCCACCTTGGTAGCATAAAGAGGAGCAAGGTCCAGTGCCCTAGTGAGCCTGACACCTCAGTGAACCCCCGGCCCTTGGTCTGGGGTGGCCCCAGCAAGGCAGCCCCCAGGGCACCTGTGGTCAGTACTCACTACAGTTCCAGACTTCCTGCCAAGGTGACACAGCACACCATACCTGAGACACTCCAGGCCACACCACTTTGCCTCCAGATGACTTGCTAGGGCTCCCCTAGTACAAAGTGCTCTGGGACCTTCTAACTCAGTTCCAGCAGCCCAACCAGGGACCCCCTGTTAGAGCACCTTGGGCAGCAACAGCCTTGGCTACAGGTGCCTATTGTGCCAAATACTTGGGGACTCCCTGGCTTGCACCAGCTTCAGCTGTCCTGCTAGAGTGCTTTCTGCTCTCTGGGAGGGCCCCAGCCCATGCCAGCTGTCCTGCCAGGGCACCCTCTGCATAAAGAGCCACAGGACTGTCAGTCCAAACCCACTTCAACTCCTGCCATCCCAGCAGGGCACCCCAGAACTCCCAGCCCACCCTAGCCTCTCCAGTGAACCAAAGTCACCAGGTACACATAGTCTATAGGGGGACAACCCTACAACAGACCATCCCTTCAGTTCTAGGAGAAGTAGCTATTCTGCTTAATTCATAAAAATTAACGGAAAGTCAAGCAAAATGAAACAGAGGAATATGTTCCAAATGAAAGAGCAGGACAAAAACCTCAAAAAAAAGAACTAAATGAAATGGAGATAAGTGATATGCTGATATAGAGTTTAAAGTAATATAGAGATTTTTACTGGACTGAAGAAAAGAATGGATGAAATGAGGATTTCAACAAAGAAATAGAAAATATAAAAAAGAATCAGCTGAAAAATATAATAAAGGAAAAGTACATGAGAGGGATCAATAGTCCATTAGCAGATGCAGAAGAATGGATCAGTGATCTATCAAATGATAAAGGAAAACCCCAAGCTGAACAGCAAATAATAAAAAAGAATCTTTAAAAATGACAAATTAAAGGATCTCTTAGCGTCAAGCAAACAAACATTCGCACTACGAGGTCCCAGAAGAAGGGAAGCGAGAGAGAGAGAGAGAGAGAGAGAGAAACTTATTTGAAGAAGTGATGGCTGAAAACTTCCCTAACCTGGGGAAAAACCCAGACATCCAGTTCCAGGAAGCAACGAGTACTACAAATAAGATGAACCTAAGGAGGGTCACATTATGACACGTAATTAAAATGTCAAGGATTAAAGATAGAGAATTTTAAAAGCAGCAAGAGAGAAGCAGCTAGTTACTTATAAGGGAAACCCCATGAGGGTATCAGTTGGTTTTTTAGCAGAAACTTTACATATATCATGCTACTCTCTTCTGGCCTGCAAAGTGCTGAGGTAAAAACCTAAAACCAAAAATACTTCAAACAGCAAGATTACCATTCAGAATTGGAGACAAAGAATTTCCCAAACAGAGGTTAAAGAAGTTCATCAACATTGAATTGGCCTTACAAGAAATGTTAAAGGGACTTTTTTTTTTTTAAGATTTTTATTTATTTATTTGACAGACAGAGATCACAAGTAGGCAGAGAGACAGGCAGAGAGAGAGGAGGAAGCAGGCTCCCTGCTGAGCAGAGAGGCTGGTGCGGGGCTCGATCCCAGGACCCTGGGATCATGACCTGAAGGCAGAGGCTTTAATCACGGAACCACCCAGATGCCCCTTAAAGGGACTTTTTTAAGTGCAAAAGAAAAGGCCATAATTAGAAGAAAATTATAAATAAAAAAAGTAAAATGTGACTACATAATCATAAAACATGGAATGGGGAGTAAAAAAATTTTTTTAGAATATGTTTGAACTGGGGCGCCTGGGTAGCTCAGTCAGTTAAGTGTCTGCCTTTGGCTCAAGTCATGATAACAGGGTCTTGGGATTGAGCCCCACAGTGGGCTCTCTGCTTAGTGGGGAGTGTGCCTCTCCCTCTACCCCTCTCTCCCCCTCTCCACTTGTGCTCTGTCTCTTGCTTTCTCTCTTTCAAATAAATAATCCTATTTTTTATTATGTTCAGTTAGCCACTGTATAGTACATTATTAGTTTCTGATGCAGTGTTTAGTGACTCATTAGTTGCATATAACACCCCATGCTCATCACAACATGTGCCTTCCTTAATATCCATCACCCTGTTACCCCATTCCCCCACCTTCCTGCCCTCTGATACCCTCAGTTTGTTTCCTGGGTTCCATAGCCTCTCATGGTTCATCTCCCTCTCTGATTTCTCCCCCTTCAGATTTCCCTCTCTTCTCCCATGGTCCTCCGTGCTATTGCTTATGTTCCACATGAGTGAAACCATATGATAATCGTCTTTCTCTGCTTGTCTTACTTTACCTAGCATAACCTGCTCCAGTTCCATCCATGTTGATGCAAATAGTGGGTGTTCATCCTTTCTGATGGCTGAATAATATTCCACTGTACATATGTATCACATCTTCTTTATCCATTCACCTGTTGAAGGGCATCTCAATTCCTTGGCTATTGTGGACATTGCTGCTTTGAACATTGGGGTGCATATGGCCCTTCTTTTCACTACATCTGTATCTTTGGGGTAAATACCTAGTAGTGCAATTGTTGGGGCATAGGGTAGCTCTATTTTTAAACACCTTGAGGAACCTCCATATTGTTTTCCAGAGTAGCTGTACCAGCTTGCATTCCCACCAACAGTGTAAGAGAGTTCCCCTTTCTCCACATCCTCACCAACTTTTGTTGTTTCCTGTTTTATTAATTTTTGCCATTTTAACTGGTGTAAGGTGGTTTCTCATTGTGGTTTTGATCTGTATTTACCCAATGGCTAATGATGTGATGTCTTCAAAGGCAAGGGAAACAAAAGCAAAAATGAACTTTTGGATCTTCATCAAGATAAAAAGCTTCTGTACAGCAAAGGAAACAGTCAAGAAAACTAAGAGGCAACTCAGAGAATGGGAGAAGATACTTGAAAATAACATTATAGATAAAGGCCTAATATCCAAGAATTAAGAAAAAAAAAGAGTATGTTTGAACTTAAGTGACCATCAACTGAATATGGACTGCTGTATATTTAGGATGTTATATGAGCCTCACACCAAAACCTATACATAGGGATAAATTAACAGTTATACCGTAAGAGTAGGGAACTGTAACACCCCACTTATGTCAATGGGTAGATCATCCATTCAGAAAATAAATAATAAAACAAGGAATGACACATTAGACCAGATGGACTTAACATATAAATATAAAACATTCCATCTCAAAACAACAGAATACACTCTTTTCAGACAACAGAATACATTCTTTTCAGGTGCACAAAGACTATTCCCTTAGATAGATCACTAGGCCACAAAACAAGTCTCAATAAATTTAAGAAGATTAAAATCCTTCCTACATCTTTTCTGACCACAACAGTATGAAACTAGACATCAATCATAAGAAAAAAAAATGGAAAAAACACAATCATGTCAAGCTAAGTAACATGCTACTAAGCATATAAGAATTAATTAAAAAGAAAACCTGAAGATAAATAAAAATACAGTAGAACAAATTCTTTGGGCCACAGCATAAGCAGTTTTAAGAGGGAAATTTCTAAAACTACAGGCCTACTTTAAGAAACAAGAAAAAAAAAGAAACAAGAAAAGTCTCAAACTATTTAAACTTATACCTAAAGGAACTAGAAAAGGAAGAACAAAGCCTGAAGTTAGTAGAAGGAAAGAAATAATTAGAGCAGAAATAAAAGATAGACTATAAAAACAATAGGAAAGATCAAAGAAAACAAGAGCTGGCTCTTTCAAAAGATAAACAAAATCAATCAACCTTTAGCTAGACTCCTTAAGAAAAAAAGAGGACCCCCAAAAATCAGAAACAAGAGAAAAGTCACAACTGACACCATAGAAATACAAAGAATTGTAAGGGACTACTACAAAAAAAATTATTTGCCAACAGATTGGACAACTTAGAAGAAATGGATAAATTCCTAGAAACATATAATCTTCCAAAACTGAATCAGGAATAGAAAATCTGAACAGACCAATTACTACTAATGAAATTAAACTAGTAGTCAAAAAACTCCCAATAAACAAAAGTCCAGGACCAGGTGGTTTCACACATGAATTCTACCAAATATTTAAAGAAAATTTTATATCTGTTCTTCTCAAACTATTCCATAAAATGAAGGAAAGCTTCCAAATACATTCTATGAGGCCAGCATGACGCAGATACCGTAACCAGACTAGACAGTACAGAAAAAGAGAACTATAGGCCAATATCCCTGATGAACATAGATGCAAATGTCCTCAACAAAATATTAGCAAACGACATTCAACAATCCACTAAAAAGATCATTAACCATGACTGAGTGGAATTACTCTGGAGATGTACTAATGGGTCAGTATTTGCAAATCAATTAACAAAATGAAAAAAATCATATCTCAATAGATGCAGAGAAAGCATCTGACAAAATTCAACATATGTTCATGATAAAAACTCTCAACAAAGTGGGGCTAGAGGGAACATGTTTAACAAAATAAAGGCCACATATAAAAAACCCTCAGCTAATGTAAGTCAGTGGGGAAAAACTGAGAGCTTTTCCTCTAAGATCAGGAACAAGACAAGGATGTCCACTCTCACCACTTTCATTCAGCATAGAACTGAAAATTCCAGTGGCAGCAATTATCAAGAAAAAGAAATAAAAGGCATTTAAATTGTCAAGGAAGAGGTTAAACTGTTACTATTTGCAGATGACATGTTACTACATATAGAAAATCTCGAAGACTCCACCAAAAAAAGCCTATGAAAAATAATAAATTCAGTAAAATCGTAGGATGCAAAATTAACACACAGAAATCCGTTGGCATTTCTTTTTTTTTAAAACGATTTTATTTATTGATTTGACAGAGATCACAAGCAGAGAGGCAGGCAGTGAGAGAGGAGGAAGCAGGCCCCCTGCTGAGCAGAGAGCCCGACGTGGGGCTCGAACCCAAGACCCTGGGATCATGACCTGAGATGAAGGCAGAGCCTTTAACCCACTGAGCCACCCAGGTACTCCCCGTTGGCATTTCTATATACTGATAACAAAGTAGCAGAAAGAGAAATTAAGAAAGCAATTCCATTTAGTACTGCATCAAAAAGAATAAAATCACTAGGAATAAACTTAACCAAGGAGGTCAAAGACCTATACTCTGAAATGTATAAAATATTGATGAAAGAAATTGAAGACCTCACAAACAACTGGAAAGATATTCCATGCTCATGGATCAGAAGAACTAATATTGTTAAACTGTCTACCCAAAGTGATCTACGGATTTAGTGAAATTCCTACCAAAATATTAACAGAATTTTTTCCCACAGAACTAAAACAAACAATCCTACAATTTGTAGGGAACCGCAAAAGACCCTAGATAGCCAAAGTCATCTTGAGAAAGAACAACAAAGCTGAAGTGTCACATTCCCAAATTTCAAGATATGCTGCAAATCTATCAAATGGTATGGTACTAACACAAAACCAGACACATACTTCAAAAGGCCAGAATAGAGAGCTCAGAAATAAACTCATGCTTATACGGTCAATTAATCTATGACAAAGAGGTAGTGCAATGGGGAAAAGACAGTCTCTTTAATGGCTCTGGGAATACTAGATAGCTACATGCAGAAGAATGAGACTGGACCACTTTCTTACACCATATACAAAAATGAACTAACAAATGGGTTAAAGACCTAAATGTCAGACCTGAAACCATAAAATCCCTAGAAGAGAACATAGGCAGTAATCTCTTTGATACTGGCCTTCACAACATTTTTCCAGGTATGTCTCATCAGGCAAGGGAAACAAAAGCAAAAAATAAATCATTGAGACTATATTAAAATAAAAAGCTTTTGCACAGTGGCTAAAACCATCAACAAAATGAAAAGGCAACCTACTGAATGGGAGATGATATTTGCAAATGATATATCCAATGAGGGGTTAGTATCTCAACAACAGAAAGAACGCACACCACCCAACAGCAGAAAACCAAAAATCCAATTAAAAATAAGCTGAGAACTTTTATAGACATTTCTCCAAAGACTTACAGATGGCCAATAGACACGTGATTAAATGCTCAACATCATTAATCATCAGGGAAATGAAAATCAAAACCACAATGAGAATAAAAAACACAAGAAATAACAAGTGTTAATAAGGATGTGGGGGGAAAGGAACCCTCACACAGTCTTGGCGGGAATGTAAACTGGTACAGTTGCTGTGGAAAACAGTATGGAGTTTCCTCAAAATGTTAAACACAGAAACACTAGGGGCACCTGGGGGGCTCAGTTGTTAAGCGTCTGCCTTTGGCTGAGGTCATGATCTCAGGGTTCTCGGATCGAGCCTTGCATCAGGCTCCCTTCTCCATGGGAAGCCTGCTTCTCCCTCATCACTCCCCCTGCTTGTGTTCCTTCTGTCTCTCTCTCTCTGTGTCAAATAAATAAGTAAGTAAAATCTTAAAAAACACAGAAATACCGTAACACCTCATAATTCTACTTCTGGGTATTTATCCAAAGAAAACAAAAAAACACAAATTCATAAAGCTAGATGCCACCTCTATGTTTATAGTAGCAATATTTACAACAGCAAAGATATGGAAGCAACCAAGTGGCCACTGAGGTGAATGGTAAGGAGTGGTATATATGTACATTGAGATAGGCCTCAGCCATAAAAAAGAATGAGACCTTGCCATTTGTGACAGCATTGCGACAACACGGATGGACCTAGATGGTATTATGCTAAGTGAAAGAACACAGAGAAAGACAAATACCATATGATTTCAATTATATATAGAATCTAAAAATTAAAACAAAAAGCAGAAACAGACCCATAAAAACAGAACAAACTGATGTTGCCCAGGGGGTAGGGGGTAAGGGATTGGGGAAGGTCCTGTGGGGGATGGGCAAAATGGGTGAAGGGTAGCAGGAGATATCGAACGAAGAAGTCACAGTGATAAAAGATAGCAGAGCGACCCAAATCAGTGGTATTGTAATAGTGTCATATGGTGACGGGGACAGCTCGCCTTGTGGCAAGCAGAGCAGAACACAGAGACTAGTCAACTCATTTATATTGTACACCTTAAACTACCATAACACTGTGTGTCAACTATACTTAAATAATTATTAAATAAATAAATTTTTTAAAAGGCAGGAAGGACGAATACCATGAAACAGAAGCCAGGACGGGTACCACTGCAAGGAGGAACCTTTAGCCTCTCTTCCTGACTACTGCTCCAAAGATACAAAGATGGGGAGTTAAGGGAACATTTATCACTAGCCCAGTCCTGAAAGCTCTGATGGTACATCCTGTTGGAGATGTGCAGGGCTAGGAGGAGGGGGACTTGCTGCCCTAGGCCAGGCAAAGACTCTCCCTACATGCTGCATTCCCGCTGCCATGAAGTGATGCATGATCCTTCTTGCAGAAAACGTCCTCTGTTTGCTTATGTCCCTAATGGGACCCAAATGCTGAACAAGTTACCAACAATGTTTGAAGCAATCATCCGTCCATGTCTAAGGTCATATGTAAACCTGCCTCGCCTTAACTGACCTTTTCCCCGACCGTGGTCCAAATGAGGAAGTCAGCCAACAAAGAAAAGAAAGTGACTTCAGGAAAGATTCTGGACACATTTACTAAAGGAAGCAGAATGTTTTCTAGGGTCAATAAAAGTGCTTTATAAGCTGCAAAGAGTAAGTGAGAAGGCCAGGGTGGAAAATCTGCTTCCACCCCGAATGTAAGCGTCAAGGTAACTGGAGAGCAGGGACAGGGGAGGGGTCAAGAATGCATGCATTCAATTCGTAGTCTCCTTTCTTTGGGGGTCCTCATTAACGTGGAATTTCACTACCGAAGCAATCAGAGATACATAGAGGCTTAAAAGTTCTTTCACGGCTGTGGAAAAGGTAGGTCTACAGGGGAAAACAGATCTGTGTCCCCTTGAAGGTAGCTCTCCAGTGAAACATAGGCCAGGTTTGTACCAGAATGTCCTGGGAAGCCTCCTGTACACCAAGGAAAGGACAGAAGAGCGCCTATGATAGAGGGGCATAAAGGTTAACTGGTTAGGCTCTGCAGTTTGACTCTGTGTGTTCGTATACCAGTGAGCTGTGTGACCTTGCACAAATTTCTTACCTTCTCTGGGCCTCAGATTCCTCAATTATAAAATGGAGATCTTCCTGTACTTCCTAAGGTTATTATGACAAGAAAATGCCTGGCACAAAACAAGCCCTCAATAAATGCATTAGTAAGCATCTTGTTAAACCATTGTAGGTCCATCCTGTTCCACCTAAAGCCAGAGGCATGGACGGCACACCTCTGAGAGTGAAGTCTGACGTCAGCCTTGACCCTGAGGCTCATCTGGCTTTCCCTGCCACTCGACTTTGTGGCCAAGAAAGACACAACAACGTCTGTTTCTGCTTTCACAGTTTCCAACAGTGGGGTTGTTAGGATGGTCTCTGGAAAATAGTTTTTCTGAGAGCAAAGATTTCTAGAGACCATCTTAAAATAAGAAATACAAGTAACAGTCAGGTTTTGCCATTCGGTTGTGTCTGCTTGAACAACAGAAGGAAGATACTGAGCGCAGGATGAAGGGTGCACTGGGGCAACTTCTTTGTGAACCCAGTGCCGGGGGCAGCACTCGCATGTCTGGTAAGCTCTGCTGTGCCCCAGGAGGCTTTGGTTGTCAGCAGTCGAATGTTCCAGAGGACAGACTTTAAACTAACCCTGTATAATAACATCTCTTGAGAAAACAGGATCCAAATGTACTTTGAAACTCATTAAAATGTAGGCAATGGCTATTTTTTCCTCTTTCAAAATCTGTCTGATTGCAGAGGAAGACGACTGGTATATAAATAGACCAATTAGTCTAATAAGATTTTCTTCCAGGAGGGAGAAAACACTGTATTTTCTCCTAATAGTTGAATTTGGCTGTTGAACAAACAAAATGACCTTCTCCTGTCATTCAATTTCAGACCAAAGAGCAGAAAGCGTTAATGCTGGCAAATCAGAAGGGAAAGGAACCATCCCACAGGCCATCCCATCAATATTCCAGGGAGATGCTCCTAAATGGGAAGAAGGCATTCTAAGGCTCTACAGAGAATGCTGGGGAGAGGAGGGCAAGAGAGAACACAGGACCCAGAATGGAGAAGGGTTCACAGCTATGATGGCCAACCTCATCAGGGACGTCCAGTTGATGGGGGCGGGTAACAAAATGCATGCCTGTGTGTGCCTGCTGCAGTCACAGGTCTGTCACCAGTGTAACAGGCAGAGACTAGCCTGCTTATGAAGACCAATCCTCAACCACCTCCTTCCAGCCCTTCGTGCCAGCTGCAGGGGCGAGGCACAGACCTGGGAATGACCTATCCTGGCAGCACCAGCCAGCCCAGAGCACAGTTAAGAGGGACAAGGGGACTTGTGAGCTAGCTGCTGGGGCAGCAGGGGAGGAGAGAGACACCAGGACTTTGATTTGGCATTGCTAAGTCCCTTTTCCACAGGAGAAGGCAGAGACAGATATTTAAACCTGAGATGAGGCTAGGATGGGGCTTAGAGGCCGGTGGGAAGGATATACAATGTATTTTTTGAATAGCTCTGGGGAAACAAACTAATATTCTCAAGTACAGGTTATTATATAGACTGGTGTTGCCATGGAATATTGGAAGAGCCAAGAGAAGGAAAGCTGTTCTAGCTTGTTCAGATTGGGTCTGAGCGGAGTTTACTAGGCAGGCCTGGAACTGGTGATCTGCACGCCTATGGCAGTAGACCACCTGGCCATTCTCAAAGCACAGAGAGATCCAGATCCAGACAGATTTGGGCGGGGAGCAGCTGTAGGAGTGGAAAAAAGAATGGTACATATTCTAGGATTATCTGCTCTTGTTTTGTGAACAATAGTATTGGTGTTTTGATAGAGATTACATTCTATCTGTACATTGCTTTGGGCAGTATAGACATTTCAGCAACATTAATTCTTCTAACGTATGAGCATGTTATATCTTTCCAGTCATTTGTTATTATCTTTCCTTTTATTCCATGTTACACCGTCAAATAATCCTTAAATTTGTATGTACACAAAAGACCCTCAACAGCCAAAGCAATCTTGAGAGAGAAGGACAGAGATGGAGGCAGCCCAATCCCAGATTTCAAATAATGCTACAAATCTACAGTAATCAAAAGCAGGATGATACTGGCACAAAAACAGATGCAGAGATCAATGGAACAGAACAGAACCCAAGAATAATCCCACACTTATACGGTCAATCTATGACAAAGGACTACGAATGTGCAAAGTCTCTTCAATAAACGGTGTTGGGAAAACCAGACAGCTGCATGCAAAAGAATGAAACTAGACCACTTTCTTCTACCACACATAAAAATAAACTCAAAATGTTTTAAATATCTAAATGTGAGATCTGAAACCATAAAACTCCTCAAAGAAAACATAGGCAGCATCTCTTGGACATCGGCCTTAGCAACATATTTATGGATATGTCTCCTCAGGCAAGGGAAACAAAAGCAAAAATAAACTATGAGAAATGCACCAAAATTAAAAAGCTTTTGCACAGAGAGGGAAACCATTAACAAAACAAAAAGGCAACTTACAGAATGGGAGATGCCATTTGCAAATGATATATTCAATAAGGGGTTAATAGCCAAAATACAGACAAAACTTAGACAACACCAAAAACCCAACAATTGGATTAAAAAATGGGCAGAGATTTTGGAGAACAGGGTGGAGATTTCTCAATAAATTAAAAATAGAGCTTCCCTATGACCCTGCAATTGCACTACTGGGTATTTACCCTAAAGATGACAGATGTAGTGAAAAGAAGGGCCATCTGTACCCCAATGTTTATAGCAGCAATGGCCACGGTCGCCAAACTGTGGAAAGAACCAAGATGCCCTTCAATGAACGAATGGATAAGGAAGATGTAGTCCATATACACTATGGAGTATTGTGCCTCCATCAGAAAGGATGAATACCCAACTTTTGTAGCAACATGGACGGGACTGGAAGAGATTATGCTGAGTGAAATAAGTCAAGCAGAGAGAGTCAATTATCATATGGTTTCACTTATTTGTGGAGCATAACAAATAACATGGAGGACATGGGGAGATGGAGAGGAGAAGGGATTGAAGGAAATTGGAAGGGGAGGTGAACCATGAGAGACTATGGACTCTGAAAAACAACCTGAGGGTTTTGAAGGGGTGGGGGGGTGGGAGGTTGGGGGAGCCAGGTGGTGAGTATTAAGGAGGGCACGGATTGCATGGAGCACTGGGTGTGGTGCAAAAACAATGAATACTGTTACGCTGAAAAGAAATTTAAAAAAAAAAAAAAACATGGGAAGAGGACCTGGATAGACATTTTCCCAAGGAAGACATACAGATGGCCAAAAGACTATGAGAAGATGCACAACATCACTCATCAGCAGGGGAATCAAAATCAAAATCACACCTGTCAGAATGGCTAATGTCAAAAAGACAAGAAGCAACAAGTGTTGGCAAGGATGAGAAGAAAAAGGAACCCTCGTGCACTATTGGTGGGAATGCAAATTGGTGCAGTCACTATGAAAAAAGGTATGGCAGTTCCTTGAAATATTAAAAATGGAAATACCATATGATCCAGTAATCCCACCTCTGGATATTTACCCAAAGAAAACAAAAACACTAACTTGAAAAGATATATGCATCTCTATGTTTATTGTCACATTTTTTGACAATAGCCAAGATATGGAAACAATCTAAGTGTCCATCCATAGATGAATGGATAGAGATGTGGGATATATATACAATGGAGTATCACTCAACCATAAAAAGTAATGAGATGTTGCCATTAGTAACAACGTGGATGGACCTAGTATGTATTATGCTAAGTATAACAAGTCAGACAGATGCTGTATGACACACTTGTATGTGGAATCTAAACAAAATAAAACAAAACCAGAAAAAGACTCCTAAATATAGAAAATAAACTGATGGTTGCCAGTGAGTAGGTGGAGTGGGGGAGGATAGGCAAAATAGGAAATTGAAGGAAATTGACAGGTATAAACTTCCAGTTATAAAATAAATAAATCATGGCATGAAAAGCATAAGGAATATAGTCAATAATATTGTAATCATTTTGTATGGTGACAGATGGTAGCTACATTTATTGTAGTGACCATTTCATAATGCATGTAATTATTGAGTCACTCTGTTATAAAACTGAAGCTAACATGATATGGTATGTTACTTATACATCAATTTTAAAAAGGTACAATTGGGGGGACAAGATGGCGGGGTCTTCTCCAGAATAGACCACATACTGGGTCACAAATCAGGACTCAACCGATACCAAAAGACTGAGATTATTCCCTGCATATTCTCAGATCACAATGCTTTGAAACTGGAGCTCAATCACAAGGAAAAGTTCAGAAGGAACTCAAACACCTGGAAGCTAAAGACCACCTTGCTTAAGAATGCTTGGATCAACCAGGAGATCAAAGAAGAACTGAAACAATTCATAGAAACCAATGAGAATGAAGACACTTCGGTCCAAAACCTATGGGATACAGCAAAGGCGGTCATAAGGGGAAAATATATAGCCATCCAAGCCTCGCTCAAAAAAATAGAAAAATCCAGAACACACCAGCTGTCTCTACACCTTAAAGAACTGGAGGATCAACAACAAATCAAACCAACTCCACACATAAGAAGGGAAATCATTAAGATTAGAGCTGAGATCAATGAGGGAGAAACCAGAGATACAGTAGAACGTATCAATGAAACTAGAAGCTGGTTTTTTGAAAGAATCAGTAAGATCAATAAGCCACTGGCTACACTAATCCAAAAGAAAAGAGAGAAAGCCCAAATTCATAAAATTATGAATGAAAAGGGAGAGATCACAACTAACACCAAGGAAGTAGAAACAATCATCAGAAGTTATTACGAATGCATCCATTTATCTAGGTTGCTAAGCTTACTGGCATATAACTGTTCGTAATAACTTCTTTTTTTTTTTTTTTTTAGAGAGTCAATTATCATATGGTTTCACTTATTTGTGGAGCATAACCAATAGCATGGAGGACAAGGGGCGTTAGAGAGGAGTAGGGAATTTGGGTAAATTGGAAGGGGAGTGAACCATGAGAGACTATGGACTCTGAAAAACAGTCTGAGGGGTTTGAAGTGGCGGGGGGGGGTGGGAGGTTGGGGTACCAGGTGGTGGGTATTATAGAGGGCACGGCTTGCATGGAGCACTGGGTGTGGTGAAAAAATAATGAATACTGTTTTTCTGAAAATAAATAAATTGGAAAAAAAAAGTTATTATGAACAGTTATATGCCAATAAGCTTAGCAACCTAGATAAAATGGATGCATTCCTGGAAAAATATAAACTACCAACATTGAGCCAGGAAGAAATCGACAACCTGAATAGACCGATATCTAATAACGAGATTGAATCAGTGATCAAAAACCTCCCAAAAAACAAGAGCCCAGGACCTGACAGATTCCCTGGGGAATTCTACCAAACCTTCCAAGAAGAAATAACACCTATTCTCCTGAAGCTGTTTCAAAAAATTGAAGCAGAAGGAAAACTTCCAGACTCTTTCTATGAAGCCAGCATTACCCTGATTCCCAAACCAGGCAAGGACCCTACCAAAAAGGAGAATTTCAGACCAATATCACTGATGAATATGGATGCTAAGATTCTCAACAAGATCCTAGCCAACAGGATCCAACAGCACATTAAAAAGATTATCCACCATGATCAGGTGGGATTCATCCCTGGGCTACAAGGATGGCTCAACATTCGCAAATCAATCAATGTGATACAACAAATTAATATGAGAAGAGAGAAGAACCACATGGTCCTCTCAATTGATGCAGAAAAAGCATTTGACAAAATCCAACATCCGTTCCTGATTAAAACGCTTCAAAGTATAGGGATAGAGGGAACATTCCTGAACCTCATCAAATCTATCTATGAAAGACCCACAGCAAATATCATCCTCAATGGGAAAAAGCTTGCAGCCTTCCCATTGAGATCAGGAACAAGACAAGGATGCCCACTTTCACCACTCTTGTTCAACATAGTATTAGAAGTCCTAGCAACAGCAATCAGACAACAGAGAGAAATAAAAGGTATCCAAATTGGTAATGAAGAAGTCAAACTCTCTCTCTTCGCAGATGACATGATTCTTTATATGGAAAACCCAAAAGACTCCACCCCCAAACTACTAGAACTCATACAGCAATTCAGCAACGTGGCAGGATACAAAGTCAATGTGCAGAAATCAGTGGCTTTCTTATACACTAACAATGAAAATACAGAAAGGGAAATTAGAGAATAGATTCCATTTACTATAGCACCAAGAACGATAAGATACCTGGGAATAAACCTAACTAAAGAGGTAAAGGATCTGTACTTGAGGAACTACAGAACACTCATGAAAGAAATCGAAGAAGACACAAATAGATGGAAGAACATTCCATGCTCTTGGATCGGAAGAATAAACATTGTTAAAATGTCTATACTGCCTAGAGCAATCTATACTTTTAATGTCATTCCGATCAAAATTCCACCGGCATTCTTCAAAGAGCTGGAGCAAATAATCCTAAAATTTGTATGGAATCAGAAGAGACCCCCGAATTGCTAAGGAAATGTTGAAAAACAAAAATGAAGCTGGCGGCATCACCTTACCTGATTTCAAGCTTTATTACAAAGCTGTGATCACCAAGACAGCATGGTACTGGCATAAAAACAGACACATAGACCAGTGGAACAGAGTAGAGAGTCCAGATATGGACCCTCAACTCTATGGTCAATTAATCTTTGACAAAACAGGAAAAAATATACAGTGGAAAAAAGACAGTCTCTTCAATAAATGGTGCTGGGAAAACTGGACAGCTATATGTAGAAGAATGAAACTTGACCATTCTCTAACACCGTACACAAAGATCAACTCAAAATGGATAAAAGACCTCAATGTGAGACAGGAATCCATCAGAATCTTAGAGGAGAACATAGGCAGTAATCTCTTTGATATCAGCCACAGCAACTTCTTTCAAGATACGTCTCCAAAGGCAAAGGAGACAAAAGCGAAAATAAACTTCTGGGACTTCATCAAAATCAAAAGCTTCTGCACAGCAAAGGAAACAGTCAAAAAAACAAAGAGGCAACCCACGGAATGGGAGAAGATATTTGCAAATGACAGTACAGACAAAAGGTTGATATCCAGGATCTATAATGAACTCCTCAAACTCAACCCACACGAAACAGACAAACACATCAAAAAATGGGCAGAAGATATGAACAGACACTTCTCCAATCAAGAAATACAAATGGCTATCAGACACATGAAAAAATGCTCATCATCATTAGCCCTCAGGGAGATTCAAATTAAAACCACATTGAGATATCACCTTACACCAGTTAGAATGGCCAAAATTAACAAAACAGGAAACAACATGTGTTGGAGAGGATGTGGAGAAAGGGGAACCCTCTTCCACTGTTGGTGGGAATGCAAGTTGGTGCAGCCTCTTTGGAGAACAGTGTGGAGATTCCTCAAGAAATTAAAAATAGAGCTTCCCTATGACCCTGCAATTGCACTCCTAGGTATTTACACCAAAGACACAGATGTCGTGAAAAGAAGGGACATCTGTACCCCAATGTTTATAGCAGCAATGGCCACGGTCGCCAAACTGTGGAAAGAACTAAGATGCCCTTCAACGGATGAATGGATAAGGAAGATGTGGTCCATATACACTATGGAGTATTATGCCTCCATCAGAAAGGATGAATACCCAACTTTTGTAGCAACATGGACGGGACTGGAAGAGATTATGCTGAGTGAAATAAGTCAAGCAGAGAGAGTCAATTATCATATGGTTTCACTTATTTGTGGAGCATAACAAATAGCATGGAGGACAAGGGGTGTTAGAGAGGAGTAGGGAATTTGGGTAAATTGGAAGGGGAGGTGAACCATGAGAGACTATGGACTCTGAAAAACAGTCTGAGGGGTTTGAAGTGGCGGGGGGGGGTGTGGGAGGTTGGGGTACCAGGTGGTGGGTATTATAGAGGACACGGCTTGCATGGAGCACTGGGTGTGGTGAAAAAATAATGAATAATGTTTTTCTGAAAATAAATAAATTGGAAAAAAAATAAATGCATATTTATTAAAAAAATAATAAAAAGGTACAATTTTTGTCAATGCCATAGCTTAATAAGTGGTAGCAATTATTACTACCTTATATACATATCTATGTTATATGTTCTTGTATTATAGCAGGCATTGACCTAAGTGCTTCGAATTCGTTCTGTATAATATTTATAGGGACCCTGATTATCATTCCCATTTTACAGACTGGAAAACTGAGGAATAGTCCAATCTGTAAGCTGTTCAATGCCACCCAGTTCGAGAGTGGTAGAGCTGGGATTCAAACCCAGGTGTATCTAGCACTAGAAGTCTTTGCTTTCAGTCACTGCGCTAACCCTCCTCTTAAGGCAACCAATCTTCTCATTTGGATTCTGGATTAAAGATACCAATGTGGATTGACAGGTCAGGAGGAATCACAGGATAACATCCAGGACCTCATTTGAATAAGAATACACAGCACTTTGTGTGCTTTCCGTTACACCTCCTTCGCTGGCCCATGGGACCAGAGGTTACTGAGAGAAGGGGGAGAGAAACCAGTCCTGAACTTACAGAATCCTTTAGTCTGACTACCTTGCTTTACTTGAAACAACTGGGCGGTCTTTATACTGGAGAAAAGAAGATAAAGGGGCACTGTTGAAATTTTCAAATACCAGGAGAGTTGTTGGCAGCAAGAGGCACTTCTAAATAAAAGAAATATGTTCAGGGAGGGGGAATTAAAGGGACATATATAAGCTTATAAGGGCAATTAAAGTAAGTTTAATACTCAATGCCATGAAGTGACAGAAAGGGGTTTCCCAGGAAGAGCATGACGGTCTTACTAGAAACATCTGAAGAAGAACTTCTGGGATTTGTCAAGGATGCCAGATGCCCTACATGGCATCGGGTGGGAAGGGAGACCAACGAACGGCCTCCGTGGACTATGGGCTGTTAACAAGATTCTACAGTCTTATCTTCCCTTTTGTCTCTTTTCAGATTTATCATTAAAATTTCTGGGAGAGAAGAGCTAACATTCTGACATGAAGGTGACCGTACCTCCTCCCTCAGCTAGAGAAGCCACAACTCGTGTGGACTTGTCTTTGTGAAAAGTAAAATGAAACAAAACTTGCTCAAGCTAATCTCCTGGGGCTGGTCATGAAGAAGGGGGCACATGAGTACATTTGGAAAATACCAACGGATCAACGTCTATACTGAGAAGTTACTTATAACTAACCTACATCAGAATATTCCTTAAGTTTCTCCAGAGACACAGTACACGGTGTACTTTATTTTCTCCTCATGAAAGCCAGTAGAGTAAATGCCCTGTCCTGTTGCAGTTCCCGTAAGGGGGCAGAACCAATGCTAAAATCTACAGTGGGTTTGTTGGCCCTATTTTTCATGCTGTCTGTGATTAGAATCCAACAGCCTTTCTGTGGGCCTCTACATAACTCCTTTTCAGTGCTTCAAACACTCTGATTTTCCTGTGTTTTATAATCATTATAGCTTCCCCTGAGTCTCAAGTCATAGGACAACGTTGGTTTTAAAAAAGGCAAAGGTCAGAGGTGAGTCCCAGAGATCGAAGTCCAAGGTCAGGCACTTGTGACAACACTTGTGTTGGCCAATATGGTTTTATGCCTGGCAAATGACTGTCTCAAGCATCCCTGACTGATGGGGCAGGTTTTACCGCTTTCCTGAGTGTTAAAGGAAAAGAAAGCTCTACTCACTGTGGCCACTCCACAGGCCCAAAGCACTTCTTCATTTCGGATATGATTCCCCCCAAATACAGCTATTTAAAGGAAGCAAGTACTAAACAAGGGTCCTCCAGAGAACACGACACAGTGCCTTTTATTTTCTCCTGATGAACCTAGGCCAACACCCTTCTTTTTATAGGATACACATTATCTGTGGTATCCAAACCAAACCTGACCATCAACTGCTAAAAATTATTGATCTTTGATAACTGGAAAGGACACATGAAAGAAAACAAAGTATACTAGTTCTATTCACAAGAATTTTTCCAGCTTAAAACAGATAGCTCTTCTGACCCACAGATCTCTGTTAGCAAATCACCCCATAGAAAAGGTTTCCATGCTCCTTTTACAAAACCTCTGATATCTTTACCCACATGGATAAGATATGGAAATTAAAGAGGCAAATGGTATTAGTACTCCATTTAAAAAAGAAGAAGGAAAAAAAACCCAAAACAAAACAAAAACTCTTTCACACTGCCAGCCACAAATAAAACATTAGGACCTCTAATTCCTAAGTAAACTTATGAGCTAAAAGGGGGAGGAGGGAAGCTGAGAACAGTATCTTTCATGAACTATGATAAAAAAAAATACCAAATAGGGGCGCCTGGGTGGCTCAGTGGTTTAAGCCTCTGCCTTCAGCTCGGGTCATGGTCTCGGGGTCCTGGGATCGAGCCCCACATCAGGCTCTCTGCTCAGCGGGGAGCCTGCTTCCCCCTCTCTCTCTGCCTGCCTCTCTGCCTACTTGTGATCTCTCTCTGTCTATCAAATAAATAAATAAAAATCTTTTTTAAAAAATGGCTTAAAAATAATACCAAATAAGTCTGTGGGAGGATCAGTGTGCTGGTGTTTTTCTGTCTTCTGCCAACACTAGCATTGATCTATCTGTAAGGAAATGGTTCATTTCTGAAAGATGTTAACTGCACTAGCAGTTTCAGTAAGAGGGCTGTGGAGCAGCTCAATTTCCTCACATGGGAACTCTAGTCCCATTAAAGCACTGTCTGGTTGCATGTTAACCTTCTCTCTTGCTAAAGGATCTTTCAGTAAATTTCTTTTGGATTTTCCCCGTCACAGTATTGGAAAATCAATTCTAATGATCCAGAGTTGGATCCTCTACCTGGTCCTAGTTTTTCCTCCACTTCCTCAGCCTCCTTCAGGCTGACTGCCTCCCTTCAGCATCTCGAATTCTGCCAGGAGGGGAGTGGGAATGGAGGGGGTCAAATTCAATGCTGCTCTCATCAACTGTCTGGCAGCAGACATGGGACATGCTTGATCCCAGCATTAATCGTGATTCTCCCTTTGTGCACAGAGGCAAACAGAATTCCTGCAGACAAGGCACAGATGATGAAATCTGAGAGTTGTGAGGACAGATCAAACCCACACAAGCACACACACACTTTAGTTCCTATAAAGCTTAGGAACAAAAGCACTCTGTAATCTCCCTCTAATGCTGAATTTACAATGCCTCCTGAACGGACAAAGGTGACTCAGGAGAATACACCAAACTCCTTTCAGCACTTATTTAACCTGGCCACCTGTGTAAGCTCAGAGACAAGGGCATGACTTCACCTGAGTCAGCACCGAGACTCGTGATCCCTAGCACGAGATGATGTATCACAAAGGAAGATTCACTTCACAGAAAGGCCCTTCTTAGCTCCGTGGACTCGTGAGGGCTTCCCTAAGTCTCAGTCTCTCTCCCTCTCTCTCTCTGGAGCTACATGAGGGAAAACTCAGCGCAACCACAAAACTTCTAAACAAACTCCGTATTTTCTTCTGTGTTACAATTATTAGCATTTGGGGATAATCTAGTGCCAGTTAAGGAAACTCAGCCAACAGAAAGCATGTATTATTCTAAAACCAAGGGAAAGAAAAACATTTTTAAAAATCGGCTTTAAAGACTTAAACCGGAGTGCCTTTACACAAGTGTGTCTTCATATATCTTTTCTGTGTTAATGTCTGTGGGTCGTGCCAGTTTTTATAATCTATAAGCGTGAATGGGTGGGACTGTTTTGCTTTTAGAGCATGGACATGTGAACATTTCACATACACATTTAAAGGGAAGATGAGAAATGAGAGACAGAAGGACAAGCAAGAAAAAGTCTTCCCATTGCAGTTTTCTAGTGTATGTGATGGTTATTTTAGTTGTAAGGATTACTGGTTAATGATTTGGGAATTTTTCCCAAGTAGAAGTCCTGGGCTAAACACTGTTTTTCCAGCTCCCCTCTTCCTGATGGTTCTGTGCCCCAGGGGAGTGTCCTCATAGGCAAGTCCTCTGCCTCTCGCTCCGTCTATATGAAATGCCTGGACATGCACACACTAAGAACTCAGAAGTTCACAACCTTGAAAGGCAGGTGGTAAAGGTGATCATGGGAAGGACTATGGTCGAAAAGTAACATCGATTTGGGAGTTCTGTTGGGTACGAGACCGGTGCCCATCCTGTTCAACCACTCACTTTCTATGGAACAGGGGACAAGAACACCCCCTTATCCCCACATCAGGGGACTCACATTATTACACCATACCAAGCCACAGGGTCCTTGGCATCCATAATTCTATAGTATGCTACAAAAATGGGTATCCAAACAGTTTCTACAAATAATAATACCTTCCAGTTTAAAAGGTAAGAAGGAATTCAGAAAACATTTTGTTTTGAAGGGGGAAAAAAAAAGGCAACCAAAATATTCATCAGACACCAATTCCAGGAACAGGGCTAACCTTATGTTCCAAAGAAAAGAGCATCAGGAAATCTCAGAAGCCAAGTGGGGGGATGGCTCACCACACTGAGAGTGGTTCAGGGAGAGGATGTGAAAGGTTGGCTTGGAGATCTTGGCCCTTCCTGCCTCGATGGGAAAGGGCAGACCCAGACTGCAGGAAAGGATCCCACAGGGCAGCAGGGGAGCAGCTCAGGGCAGAGCTCACCAGAGACGGCTGTCTTCTTCACTGCTCTTTATTTAAAAATCCTTCTTTGGGGTACACATAGTTATTCAACTTGGGATTGAGAAATACTTCTTGGGAAGGTAGGGAGACTGTTTATGGCTGTTAAAGAATGAATATGCTAAAACCACAGACAATTTTATCTTTTAGCATAAAAATGGACACCCAGTCCAGGACCTTGAGACTCCTACCAGCAATCAAAAGGCACAGTTGGATCCAGATCCAGATCCACCGTGTTATAACATGCCTCAAAATTTCCTTCTTTTTTAAGGCGAACGATTGTCCATTGTATGCATATTCCACATTTTGTTTATCCATTCATCTCTCGATGAACATTTGGATTGTTGCCACCTTTCAGATATTGTGAATAATGCTACCATGAAGATTGGTGTACAAATATCTGTTCAAGTCCCTGCTTTCATTCTTCTGGCAATACATCCAGAAGTAGAATTTGTAGGTCGTGTGGTAATTTTATGTTTAATGTTTTGAGAAACTGCCTGCCATCTTGTTTTCCACAATGGCTGCGCCATCTTACCTTCCCATGAAAACTGCACAAGGGTTCTAATTTACTTGTTTAAGGTGCTGAATGACCTTTGGTGAGTCATAATTTCTCTGGGCCTCAGTTGCCATATCTATAAAATGAGGGGATTAGAATGGACAATCTCTAAAGTTTCTTCTAGCAATAAAAAACTATATTGTTCTAATTAAATCAAGTAGCAATTAAAGCCAGAAAGCAGTCTGAATGGTTTATAAGCATGACTTGATACCTTAAACCTTCTTCCTAATACAATAAACAAAGTAAACATTTTTCAAAGAAAAGGGCAAAAAAATCTAAATCTTTTCAAAGATCCAGCTGCCATTGATGACGGTAGTGGTCACCTCCTGAGCACTTCCTCTGCTGAACACTGTTCCAAATATTCCCCACACACTAGCTCATGCCCCACTTGCACAGATAAGAAAACTGAGGCATTGCAGAATTACACTATGTGCCCAGGGGAACACAGCCAGAGAGCAAAGAGCCAAGATTTGCCCATGGGGACAGGTTCTTCACCACCAAACCTCCTCAGTGTTTCTCCTCAAGTCCTGAGTGTTCTTAACTGTTTTCTTTCTTTTTCCTTGATCATACTTCCATTTAAATGTCTCAGCCCTCTGCAAAGAATAGCTGAATTTCCTCTGCTATGGCATTTAGGCTTCTTATTTTTAGGCATAGAGGCTGAAATGTACAAAACTGTCCCAGAAATCCTCTGGGTAAATGCTTTTTAGTAATTTTATTTGATACCTTTTCAAGTGTTTTTCAGAAAATCACTTTTAAGGGACACTCCTTGAAGGAAGAAGAAACAGGATCCTTATAGTATTCTGGATAATAGTCTTATGACGTGGATTTTATTACCTTGATTTTGTAAGCAAAGACACTGAGATTCAGAGAGGTGTGGTAGCTCACCCAGGTCACTGAGCCAAAATAGAACAGAGCTGTGAGGTAAGCCTGTCACCAAGTGAAGCCCACGCTTCTTCCTACAGGGAGACTCCCCACCAAGAACACAGAATGCCACTTAGGAAAATCACTGCAAGGTCAATGACATATCACAATCTCAGGTGCTGTCTCTACCCAGTTGAGCAACTGGTATCTAAAAGAAAAATAAAGGGAAGTGAAGAGGTTCACAGGTTCCCCGGAGCAAATCTGCAAGGAGAGGGAACTCTGTCTCCAATGAAGATTAGACTCTCTTTGGGCACCAGAGGCTCTGTTTTCTCTTAGAGCAAAGATTGTGGAGGGAGGATATTACTGGATAACAAATATTCTAGTTACAAAACAAAAATTATATATATATATATATCTCAAAGATATAGTTTAAAGTAATTGGACTTATCTGGTTAAGAAGAAACCATCTTACTAGTTCTATATGGTTTTTAATCTTGCTGAGTACTAATTCTAGGTTTTATAAGGATTGGGTGAGGGAGAGTAAGATCTAGGTCCCAGATTTAGTTGGGAAAAACTCTCTCAAGAGGATTCTGAAATACTAAAATAAAGTTCAGGACTTCTAAAATTTTGAATAAAAATATTAAGAGAAGGACATGTGAGTGATGGCCAATTCAAATGATAAGGTGACCTCAAGATTTCCACCGGATTCTGACAAAAGGTAGGAGATATTTATCAGAGAAATGACCTGCATTGTTAACCCTACATTGAGAACATTAATGTTTCTTGAGGCATAGACTGACTTATTTCCTACCCTTCATGATACTTAGCATAATGACATTTATATACCAAGCCAACGATGAACATTTCTTTATAGTTTGAACCAGTATTTTCATTTGAATTATAAACTCTGAGGTCTTTCTTGTAAAAATTAAAAATGCTACACGAGCTACAGTGATTGAATTGAATACGTACGCCATGAAAAACAATGAAAAAAAAAAAAAAAGAAACAGTAATGACAGTAGCAGTTGTCAGCCACAGGGGGTTAGCACATCTGAAGAGCCAGATTATGGACCACGGTACTGGAGAAGTAATAATGCAGCATAAGCCTGATCCTGTAGCATGATTAGGTTGTGTTAAAGTAGCTTAGGTCATTGGAGTTGGCTGGGGCCAACCTAGGTGAGTACAGTTCCCTTCCAGAAGTTTAGACGTTTCAGGGCACGAATCCACATAGACAAGCCCTCCTTTGTCTTTTATTTATGAAATTATAAAAGCCACACTGTCTTTGTTTCCTGAGTCAAAAACTTCTACCAATGATACAAATCACTTGTTCTTGTGAAAACAGGCTAGGTAGGAGACATTTGGTAGAATCCAAAGTGACTTCACTTTTGTTTCTATAAGAGATTTGTGTTTCCTCAATATCAGGAGAGTTCTGGCACGTAGCCTTGAGAATCAAGTTACCAATTACAATTCACTTTGGCAATATCTGCCTGAGAAGGATTTCTATGATTATCTCACTTGTAGTGATAGGGAGAACTCTCAGGGACAATCATGCCTTCAGCCCCAGTACATGGTGACCTGTATACAAAATGTTCTTGAAATGACACTGATTATGACTGAAGATTTCTAAACAGAGATAAGTCTCCAACAAGATAGCCAATATTTCCCAAATTTAGTTTTTGGTCTCAAATCACTGAAAAGGATATAACTTGAGGAAGGTAATTCTTATCCCCTAGAAACTATCTGACAGAGAATGGATTATTCTGGTCTTTCCCTACTTGATCAATTGCCCTTTTATCCATCTTTATTCCTCTATGTATCTAGCACATGATAATACATGATTTGTGAATTCAACTAACATGGTTCTAGGAATGACAGAGATCACATGTGCTCTTTCATTTTCAACATAAAAGCATCAAATCCATGTTTCCTCCTCTCTTCAAAATAAGGCTTCCAGAACAGTACATGCATACAAAAAAGACTTTTTATGATACATTAACCTCCCTGCCCTGACTCCTGGGCCTGGCACCTCATTTATTATTCATTAGAATAATATGGACCCACAAGAGATCTGCCGAAGTCAGGAAAACCTCTCCTGGCCTCGCCCAGCACTAAGGGAAAGACCCTTTCAGCCCGGAAACACAGTCAAAACCCAAACAAAGCAGGAATGGCATTCACCTGACCCAACCCCCTGGCGTGTCCTGACTGTGTAAAGGGGGTGCACCACTTCACCTACGCTTCAGCCACAAGCTAAAAACACTAGATATTCGGCAAACAACGTTATCAGCAGCTCGCAGCTGGCCCAGAAAGAACTACTGCACCACAGAAGAAGACACTCTGGTTCTTTTCTTCTGCAGATTAAAACATATCCTGCAGTTAGCACTGGTTGCTCACCAGTGCAAGGTGCTGGAAGGACCCTAAGAAGCACGCACAGCCAGCTGGTTTACCAGAGGCCGGAACTGGCTGGGTAAGGCACACTTACAGATTTCAGGATCCCTGTGGCATCTTCATGGAGCCAAGTAGGGTAGACCACTTCATCATTCAGGATGGCCTCAAAGAGGTCATCTTCGTTCTCCGCCTCGAAGGGTGCGTGACCACAGAGCATCTCGTAGAGCAACACGCCCATCGCCCACCAATCCACCGCGGGTCCGTAGAGCATTTCCTGGAGGATCTGGGCAGAGGGGGCATTGGGAGAACATCTGATGAACACATGGGTCCTGAATGACTAGGGAAAACAATGGATTGGGAAATAGGCTCCATTTCATCTCTAGAGAGTGGTCTCTTTTCTCTGTGGTTCAACTCAGAGGACTTTCCACCCAGGTCATCAGACATCTGTGGCCTGTTTCAGCCAAGGTAAAGGCAGGTACAGATCCAAAGCAGAGAGGGTTTGGGCACGGTGTCCCTATAGAGGGAGGAGGACATTGGGCTCATTCACTCGCATGGGGAAGACTGAGGGACTTGTCTTTACTTCGCTAAGTGGGGCTGGGATCAAAGCACAGAGCAGGGGCAACCAGGAAAATAAAGCGCTGTGAGTAGAGCACACTCTGTCCTCTTTCAGGGCGAAGGCCTAAAGCCCCTGCAAGGTTTACACAAAATCTTGAACTCAAATCATTATTTGTAGGAACCAAGGACATTTTCAGGCACCCTTCACCCCGTGAGGTCTACTTTCAGCACGCCCACAGAGCTTAGTGCACAGAGGCAGCCCGTGGCATTGATACTCGGGATTCCCCAAGCTGCGCTCACCTCTGGAGCAATATAGTCGGGCGTGCCACAGAAGGTCGCCGTGGTGACTCCGTTACAGATGCCCTCTTTGCACATGCCGAAGTCCGCCAGCTTACAGTGGCCCTCATGGTCCAACAGCACATTGTCCAGTTTGAGGTCTCTGAAAGAAAGAGCGAGCAGCATATGTAGGACGGCCAGGCCCCACACCCCGATGGGCTGGCTTGTGGGATGAGTGATAAGACCACACCAAGCAAGCTTCCGGCATCCACCTCAAAGGAAACAAACTTCTCTGGGTTATCTTGGAAAAAGCTTTGGGTCAACTCTCAAAATTTGCCTCATGGTTCCTAGACAATGGTCCTATGTGAATAGGTCACCGCGTCTAACAACCGAGAGGCAATGGTTCCCCCTCATGGTGGGGGGGGGTCTTCATGGTCGCTACAGAACCCTCCTTCTGGAGCCTCACCCCTCCTCCCCCTGCTCCCCCTGGGCTGTGGTGGGGCACCCATGGCTCTGTGTTCCTACCCCTGCTCTGGGAATCAAGTTCTGCTGGCCTGCTTGGCCTGAGGGAAAGATTGGTGTCTGTCCAGCCCAGGATCACATTTCAGCTCTGAGAAGGGAGGAGATGACCAAGCTGGTGGGACCAGTTTCCAAGCTGTGCCCTGGGAGCTGACGAGTTGATACAGCCTGACCACACAGGTCTTACAGAGAGCGGTCACCGGAGACACCCAGGAATGAAAACAGAGTCCTGTTTTCTAGGAATCCCCGATAAGTGAGATAAAAGCAGAGGAGTTTTCCAGGCACACATCAGTGGGGACACAGAGCAGTCCTCCTCTCTGCTTGGGCACTCCTGGCAGCCGTCTCGCCAGGAGTAAGCAGTGTAAGCAGAGGTGTGCTGGGTCTCTGCGCACCCACTGCAGAAAAGCAAGCTTTTTCCACCCTAAGCCAAACCCGGCCTCGTTCCCCACCTCCATACAAAATCCCACTTTCTAACAAGCAAGTGTTTTCAGTGGGCTGTGATCCGTGGAAAGTTTCCTTCCACCACAGCCCCCACACAGCAGAAGCTAGACGTATGTAACCCATGGGAGGGAGGACTTGCGAGACGCAGGGCGGCCGGTGGAATGACTGGGAGCCTGTACATGGGAGGGAGGCCACTGCCAGCAGTGTGGTCTTTCTCAACTGTTCTTTCAGGAGCGGTCGCAGACCCTAGACCCTATTAGCGTCTGCTTGTCTGGATCCTCGGGGACAGACAGCGCACATCAGAGGTGGTCAAGGTGAGAGATTAAAGTCTGCCGCCCCAGGAGCGGGCAAGACTGTGGGGGATCAGAGTGAGCCCACGGGTGGCCTCTGTCAGCACCATGTTCTAGCCCAGCCAGCCAGGCCCGTGTGGACCTGCGCCCAGAGCCCGCTCTCCCACGTTGCCCAACAAGGTTATTGGGTCTCTGAATTCTCCTGAAGCTGTTAGCCTGCTGAGGGCTCATAAAGGATTTTCTTTGGTAACAGAAAACAAGTGCTAACAGAAACCTACAACGGTCTCAAGAACTGACCTGTGATTGCTCAAGGGAGTTTGTGACTAACATCCCAAGTTCGAGGTTTAATTGGATATTACTCAGTTGCTGTCATGGGTAGCAGGAATTGTTCCGGGAGAGATGAGTGCTTGCAATGAGCGCTGTAAGCCACCCAGAGACGTGCCCTCTGCACAGAGAAGTCCAAAAACCCGGCCTCATGGCCTGGAAGACAGACCCGGGCGTGCAGGGGGAGCGACGATCCCCATTACAGGAAGCCCGAGGCCACGGAGGGAGGTTATATACTTCAGTCTTGCCATTTCAGACTCATTTTTGGCATTCTTCAGAACTGTGTGAGGCCCAAGGGAAATGCCGTTGCTGGTTTCATACCAGGTGCTATCTAACAGACAAAACTTCCACACCGGGCTCCCAAGGGGCCTCAATTAAGAGCATATTTTAATCCCAGGCTACGAGTTCGGCCCTCTGTCCAGATACCTCACACTTTCTCTTTAAATTCTGTCCTGATATCCCGGGATAGTCAACGTTGTCCCTGGAGTACTCAGTTCATGCCTCCATGATGGTGCACCCGGCTGGTGCTGTATTCCAGAAGGCTCTGTCTGTGTACCTGTCTCCCCCCTTTGCTGGAGCTAAAGCCTTCCTCCCCCCTCGCTCTAGCTTGGGCCTGGCAGAAGGTGCTGACCAAAGAGATAAACAGAAGCATTTCATACAGACGACAGTGAGCTGTCCTAGCCAACTCAGAGCCTGTCGTATTTTTAGGGGAAGAAAGGAAGCTTCGTAAACCCCACTGGGATCCTTGTTCCAAAGAAATTAAACTTAGACAAAGGGATGTAATTTACTCCTTAGAGATGGATTCCAGAGGGAAAAGAAGAAACCTGAAATATAAGCTCAAATTCTTCACTTTGGTGAAGCTGGAGAAGGGAAACTACTTTCGGAAAGGCAATTATGGACCCAATTATAATACCTTGCTTGCAGCCAGATAAAAGAGTAAAATGGTGACCGGGTTAGTTAAATAGATCCAAAGGTTAAAGATCCATTCATGGCCATGGTCAGCTTCCTTTCTAAGGGTAATCATTTTTACTTAAAAAAAAAAAAAAAAAAAAAAAAAAAAAGCAAAAATCACCCATTACTATGACTTTGAAATAGGCAGAGGTCAGTTTTTGCCTTTGGAGTAGTTCTTCCACCTCCAATGCCAACATGTAACTCAACAGCCAAACTTAACAAGGCTACACAATGAAGATCACAAGTTTATACAGGGCAGAGGCTCAGATCCCAAAATGCCAAATACACAATTATGGGCTCATCATTCATTAGCGGATTGAACACCAGTATTTCATAGCTCTAACTTCTGTCATACAAGCAGAGAAGGGTAGAAAGAGTTATTTTATATATTGTTGTTGCTGGGTAATCAGGGTTAAAATGCCCACAGTGGTTTCACAGAAGCATCCCAAGTAGTTGAGGACAAAGGAAATTCAGAAATTCTATTTATTGTGTTTCCACCATGAACTATTCCAAGAGTCATAAAACAGAACGACCTTAGATCACTGGAATCAGTGACTCTTCCAAAAGAAATAAAGGAAGGTGAGTTGAGAGCTGGCTTCTTGAATGAGAATGACTCTAAGAGACTATTCAGTAACTATTTTTAATGTATTTGAAAATTTATCATGGAAAATTTCAAATCTACACAAACGTGCAGAAAATAGAACTCCCGTGGTGAGTTGCATGGCCAATTTTGCTTGTGTATACCTTCACTCCTAATCTCATCCATCTTTCTTCAAGTTTTGAAGCAAACTGAAGACATAAAATCATCCCATCTATAACTATTTTAACACCTGAATCTAAGAGACAATAATTCTTCAATAAAATATAACTTTGATACTGCTTATTCTAAAACATACAGTCTATACTATTACAAGTATATTGCTTTTTGTGTGCTTGTTTGGGTAGGTGTGTGCATGTGTCCAGGGAACCTGAAGAAAGATTCTGTGGGTAAGAACAATAGTATAATAGTAGCTACCATACACTGAATGCTCATCAGGTGGTAAGTGCTTTAACCCTATTATTTTATCCTCATAGCAACCCTCTGAGCTAGGATCTACAGCAACATCATTTAGTTACCAAGGGTAAATCCAGGATTCAAACTCAGTTCTGCTCACCTCCCTCCAAAGCACGGGGTCATCACCCCCTAGAGCAGGCAAATACACTCTCTTATATACCGGTATTGCATTGCTGGCTAATCAGAATAAGAACTACCTGAGAATCAGTAAGTATCCCAAGACTGAATTATGATAAAGGGACATTTTTGTGCACATCATTTTATAATGATCAAAATTCTACCAAAAAAAATTTTTTTTGCTTTGGTTTTTAGTTTGTGCATGGAGAGGGAATTCAATGGATTTTACCCAAACTTTGAATGTATGGGAGTAGTAATGTGCACACCAAATGTGTCTCTAGTGGTCAAATATTCAGAAGATAATTCACTGCTCTCTTCTGAGGAGGAGAGGCTGGTGGATGGGTAAGGGTGAAGAAGTAGATGGAAAGAATGAATTTAATATTATAATCACAATTTCACAACAAAACCATTTAGGGCTAGCTTGTATTTTGAATGTCTGGGTTTATATAAACTTGCAATTTCAAGGCAAGACTGATTGTGTTAAATTGGTAAAAGAATGTTGAGGGGCGCCTGGGTGGCTCAGTCAGTTAAGCATCCAACACCAGGTCAGGTCATGCTGTCAGCATTGTGAGATGGCCCCCCAAGGGCTTCAAGCAGCTCCGGCTGGCTCTGCTCTGGGTGTGGAGCCTGCTTAAGATTCTCTCCCTCCCTTGAGCTCCTACCTGCACTCTTTAAAAAAATGGTGAAATATCACTGAAATATCAAAAGTCTAATATCTGATTTTATCATCAATTAGATAGAATGCCATTCATGTATTATTTAACCCAAGATATATTCAGCCATTAACCCATCCCATAAATCTTAGAGGACCACATCTGAGCCAAATAATATGCTAGGGGCTCAGAGTCTGGAATGAGACAGGAGATAGCAGGAACCTTTTAAGGCAGGGGCCAGTCAAAATTCCAGTTTTTGGCCTAAGAAGAAAGAGAAACCATCAAGAAAGTTTTACATAGGAGATGGACAGCATTAACTTGTGATTTTACAATGAACCTCCAGCTACGACGTGGATGACAGGTTAGGGGGTGTTGAGAGAACTTGAGGAAACTAGCTGGAAAGCCACTGAAGTGTTCAGAAAAACAATGATGGTGTCCCGGAGCAGGGTAGAGCAGTAAGGCAGAGAGAACTACATGGTCCCAGAATGATTAGGGGGTAAAAGTAAAGGGAGGTAGTAATGGAAGGATAGAGACAGTAAAAGGGAAGAAGGCGTGAGCATGTTCTGGGCATGTTCTGGCTCACAGAATTTGTTTTGGACATATTGAGCTATTTTTTAGACATCCAAGTAGAGACATTTAAAGGCAGCTGAATATACATGGCTAGAAGTCAGAGGAAAAGCTGGGCTGGACATATAAATTTGAGAGTCATTAGCAGAGTGTGGGTAAGTTCACCTGGGGAGAGGGAATGGAATGAGAAGGGTATCCTAAGGATAAGATCCCTGGTCTTTTTTACACTGGGTCCACAAATACCAGTGATAAATCAGAGCCAGAGTAGGTATACTGTTGAGTGCCTGGGAAAGTAAGCTTCCCAAGGACCCAACTCTTCCGCCTCCAAGTGGGCCATCCCTTGTCTTGCCAAGGCTTAAAGGGTTAGAAAACATTAACCCTTTACATTCAAAATCATCTAATGGATTCTTCCTAGGTTTGACCTTCAACCCCAGCTACGTGATGTGATGCCTTTGTAAGCATAAACTCAGTATTCTAGTTTACAAAAGGGTTCATTGCCACATCTTTTGTAATAGCAAAAACTTGGAAATAAGCCAAATTATGTATTACTAGGGGAATGGCTAAGCAAATATGGTATATCATGACAAAATTTTATGGAAGCTGCTAAAAAAAGAAGTCCTTTATAAAAGACTAAAGACATTTTTAATGACAGAAATTTTATCTTTTGAAAATTATTTCTTTTGTGATTATAGGAGTAATATTTTCATTACATAAAATTCAGTCATTCCTGAAAAAAACAGGGAAAATGATGACAGTCTCACAGTCTTCAAATCTTTTCTTCTTAATACTCTACTAAAATGTATTATGAGTAACTTGCTTTTCTTACCTAATAAATATTTTGGACATATTTCTATATCCTGTAGGTCTGTCATATTTTCTATAATGGTTATCTAAGATTCCATTTGAAAAGTGTATCATAATTTAACTAGTCCCCTCTCCATGAACATTTAGATGGCTTTTAATTTTTTAAAACATCAAACCAGAAAGTAATGAACATTATTTGCATATTTGTAGGAAGGTTTACTATGGATAGGTTTTTAGAAGTAGAAATGCTGTGTCAAAGGATATAAATGTTTACAATTTAAACATATGTTGAGCAATTGCTGAGAAAGTTTGCATCAATTTATACTCCCACCAATAGTGTACAAGAACATCCATTTGGCTTCCTGACTCAAATCAAACATCATCCTTAAGTCATTGCCAATTTGCTAGGGAAAATGATCTCATTGTTTTACCTTCATTTCTTGATTATTAATGAGATATACCTTTTAAAAAAATGTTTAATGACCATTTGTAATTCTTCTGTCTGTTGCCTATTCACATGTTTTACCCATTTTAAAATTTGAGTTATCTTTCTAATTATTTTTTAGAAGCTCATACAGATCATGGATAGTAGTGATTTGTTATATAGATTGCACATATTATTGTTCAATTTGTTTTTAAGTTTTATTTATGGTAACTTTCATATTTTTATACAGTCAAATCTTTTCATTTTTCCTTTATGGCTGCTGGACTTCATGACTTATTTACAGGCTGATACAATTCCAAGTGGAAAAGCATGATACAAATAATTTTTCAATATTCTCTTAATTATGGTTGTTAGAAAGGTAGAGGGAAGAAAGAAAAACAGGAGAGAAGAAAGAAGAAAGAAGAAGAAAGATGGAATAGTAAGAAGGAAGGTTAAAAGTCTATTTTTGGGTGATAGGTTTATAAATAGCTTTTCTTTGCTCTGTGTTTTCTAAATCTCTTATGGGAATTACATATTATTTTGATAAGCTGGAAGAAGTCATTAAAATATATGTTTATGTGTCTTGGTTTTAATTCTTTTCTTTGGTTTCTGTACCATTTATGGCCATAATTCCCAAGGAAGATGTGTAGGGGCTATAAGCCACTGGTAGAGATGGAAAGGATTTCTTTTTGCAATGCAGGCTACAAGGGGATGTTGAAAAAAAAAATCAACTTAGTTGGTTACAGAACCTGAACATTTGTGGGCTCAGAATTGCAAACCTGTTGCCACAAGTTCATTATTCACTCCTGAAGTGAATAGCTCAAGGGTCTATCAAATACATAATTGTGGATGACATTGATGTTTCGACTGCCCCATGATGTGTCCCTGTATTCTTAACCAACTTAAGCATGAAAATGAGGCCCCTGCTTAAAAAAAAAGGCAACATTCCTAATTATTATATTAAGTCCTCTTGCCATTTATCTTCACGAAGTGCCATTTTATCTGGTTCTATGGGGCTGATTCAACAGAACAAATTAGGAACAAATATGTGAAACATGTAAAATGACTCATTTTCTTTTTTTTTTTTTTTAAAGATTTTATTTATTTATTTGACAGACAGAGATCACAAGTAGGCAGAGAAGCAGGCAGTGAGTGAGAGGAAGCAGGCTTCTTGCTGAGAGAGCCCGATGCGGGGCTTGATCCCAGGACCCTGGGATCATGACCTGAGCCCAAAGCAGAGGCTTTAACCCACTGAGCCACCCAGGTGCCCCAAAATGACTCATTTTCTAATGAATAAAGTTCACAAGACATTTCCCAACTCTTAAAGTATCACCACCTCTCCTCTGAGGCTCCCCTATCCTTTCATAGTTCTCCCAACAGCTACTTCAGTTGGGAAATAATCATAAAAATGACCCTGTACAAGTCCAGCTATTACACTCCCTTTAAAACAGGGCCAGGGTCTCACAAACCAATCCCCCGCAGGCCAGGTGTCAGTTTCATTCCAGGTCTGGTGGTGGATGCCCTCAATACGTAGGCAGCATGTTTCCACCGTCACTGCTGTGTACACACAGGACCAATTTAACTTGAGCAAAGGGACCAAGAGATTTCCCCTTGCCTTGTCCTATGGTTGGAGAAAAAAAATGTACAAGGAAAACACTCATTGCCTCTCTGGACAAATGTAGGAGGCCATGAGTGTGGTGAATGTCCACAGTGTGCCAGTCATATATCTCCTTAGGGACCACCAAATAAATGAGCCGTCAAGCTGACAGTTGAGCCTTCTCTCTAAAGTTTTTCACTCCAAGCTCCACACCTCTACTCCCGGGGGGATGAAATTCCCTAGCTGAAGTGGCACAAATTTATTTAGTAGCTCCCTACAGTACTTTTCTTTTATACTTGCCAAGAAAACCTCCCTGACCAACTCTCCCTACCAAAAGGCTTCCTATGTGATCCACAGCTGCGTTCAGCATGCAGATGCCTTCAGCGAGGGAAAGCAGGCAGGTAGGATGGAGGGCTTCGGACAAAGACACCAAGGAGATGACCGATCCTTGGTGGTGAGGGGTCTCTTGACCATTGGGCCTCTCTCTGACAACACAGAAAGGATGCCAGAGCAAAGGATACACTTCGCCAAGAGTTTTTTCTTTTCTATCCTTATAAGTAAGGATAAGGCGGTCAACACGCTGAATTCCGCTGAACTTTTCAGGCTTCCCGGGTGCAGAAAGCTGGGTGCAGCTGACCCATGGAAAACCACTTGCCAGGGCATCTTTGCTTCCCAGCCATACAAATCCAGCAGAGAAATGGATCAGAGAGTCACAGGATTCTGAGAGGCTGCAAGCTAGGGACAGGATAGGTGTGGCAGAGTTCCCTGCTGGGCGTGTTCAGGAAGATAAAGGAAGGAATGATTTCCAGTGGGGAGGAATCACAACATGGGTCCTTCTTAACCCGTCATCTTAATGATGACTGGGACAGCTGTGGTGTGGGGATGGGCAGGGGCGGATGGAACCTTCTAGGTTTATGGAGCACATATAGCACCAACCCCAAAAGATGGGCCCACAAAAATGAAACTCTGTTAAACCTTAGAGGCACACACTGCTAGGTAAATAAATGTTAGTCATTGTTGTCTCCATTATTACTGTTATTGAGGCATCAATGCAAATACACAGACTAACAAGTGAAGGGCCAGTGAGACTTCTTAGCCTGTTGAGCTGTGGCTGGTGCCCTCCAAGGTAATCCGGGGCTCTTCTGACTCGGGGGTACTAGACTGTCAGCAGCGAGGTTGGTCCCCTGAAGGGATTCTGTCGAGAAGAAATAGTAGTTTCTTGAGAGGGGACGAGGACACTGCTGGGGGGGCAGCGGTGGGGAGGTGGGGTGATAAGGAGCCCTTTACAACAGGAAGGAGAGCAGTTTATAGCACCAAGTTCAGGAAGAGATAGGCTGTTTTTGGCAACCGGCCAAACACTAACATTTGCCAACCTTAGTAATGCCTTGCACAGTATCAAAAGGGAGGGGAGACTGACTTCTGACTTGAACCAGAACTTAACCCACATCAGCCGGTCTCATTTGATTATCTGCCCTCTCCGTCAGAGAGTAAACCTGAGTTATTTAAATGGTAGTTTGTAAAACCCAAGTGGATACCTATGGTTTCAGGACCACTCCTAGGTCCTTGGAATCCAATAAGAACCTCATATTTTATTTGTTATTTTTGTTGTTGTTGTTATTATTATTATTCATTACCTTTTTCTTTTCAGAACCTCACATTTTTAGTTCTAGGTTATAGTTGGTATTGTTGTGTTCTCTAATTGTGTTTTGCATTAAGCCTTGTTTTCTCCAACGTGATCACAGTCTCCAAGGGTAGGCCTGGAATATTTCTGGGGTCACTTCAAGAGTACTGATCACAGGCTGGACATATGACAGCAACACACATCTGAGTCCCTTTACAGGGATTTATTGATCTCGTCCTAATGCCGGGCATAACACAGCAAAGTGTGCAGAAGACACCGAATTCACCTCTAAGAAACTCTCCGTGGAAGAACTCACTGCTACTTCCTGAGCACCTACCCCTTTTATCCCTAGCACTTAGTCTTACAACCAGGTTTCCCAAAACATTCATTTTGTTGAGCAATCCATTTGAGTAAATGTGGAGACATCATCCAAAGACTATTTCCAAAGACTATTTTATGTAATAGTATTCTTAATAAAAGTAATCTCTGAGATGCATAAGTAAAAGCCATTATAACTTCCTAAGATCTTAAAAGTAAACAATTCACAAATTAGGGAGAAAATTGTTTTTTAGCCTGTGTCTTAACTAGCTTCGAAAGTTATCACCAAACCTCTAAGCAAAAGTTACTGATGAAGAGATCTTTTGAGAGACTAACATTCTTGTTGCCTAAATGCTGGGCTAATCTTGACCCAATAAATAATGGTTACTTCAGTTTGGTAAATTTTTCAGCACCTCAGATGATTTGTTAAAACATTAAGGTCACAGGGCACCTGGGTGGCTCTGTGGGTTTAGCCTCTGCCTTCGGCTCAGGTCATGATCTCAGGGTCCTGGGATTGAGCCCCGCATTGGGATCTCTGCTCAATGGGGAGCCTGCTTCCTCCTCTCTCTCTCTCTCTCTCTCTCTGCCTGCCTCTCCACCTACTTGAGATCTGTCTGTCAAATAAATAAATAATATCTTTAAAGAAACAACAAACATTAAGGTCACAAGGTGCTAGATTTTAGTCACTAACCCTGGATTTAACTCCATAAGTGACCTGTGTGGCAACATTTTATGTCCATAGGTATGTTACAGAAGCATTTAAAGATCTTTTGCAAGCAGGTTTCATATACCAATAATAGTGGGGTATATTTTATACTTCCTGGACTCCATGCTGATGATCTTATCTGATAACAAATCCAGAAGGACCAATTCTGGGGACACAGCAAATTCAGACTAGTAGCCAAGGATGGAGTCATCACACACGTGGCTAGACAGAGACCAAGGGCAAATTCTCAATGGGGCTCTTATGAAACAATATAGCTCCCATCTGCCTCCCTCATTCTGTTTCCTTCCCTAATCCCCACTGACCTTGGAGAGGTTGTTCAACCAACCTCTGATTCCAAAAGGCAATATCGTGTGGGGGGTAAGGGTATAGATTCTGGAGCTGGGCTGCTTGGGTTGGAATCCTGGCCCTGTGTGATCTTGGGCAAGTTAATTAACCATTCTATACTTGTTTCCTCCTCAAGAAAGGCAGGTAATAGTTTCTGTATCATGAGAATGGAGTTATTTAATGTGAATTATTTAGATCAGTGCCTGAATACAGTAAGTACTAGAGAAACCTTAACTATTATTTCCTCATCAGCAAAAAAGATAACATATTCATGGCCGATATTCCTTAAGATTTTTGTAAGAATCGAAACATGGAGAGTATACACAAACTCTGAAAATACTGAATAACATTGGCAGCCTTTGAGTTTGGAGCAGGTAGGTCTACTATATGATAAAGTGACAAATCTGGCTTATAAACTGCTCTGAGGGTAACAGGACAAGTAGATGTTCATCCATTGCTGAGGCCCGGCACTGGCAGTGAGCAAAACGTCTCAAGAACTGGTTAAACTCCACCAGCCACCATCTTTGTCTACTTCACCCATCTTTGCTGAGACCAAATACTGAAGAATCAAGATAGAGGAATGAAGCATTCACCTACTGATGGTCGCTTGGTTGCTTCCACATCTTGGAAATTGTAAATAATGCTGCATCAGACATAGGGTGCACATTTCTTTTTGAATTAGTGTTTTTGTGTTTTCCTTTCCTTTGGGTAAATACCCAGTAGTGAAATGACTGGATGATATGGCAATTTTTGAGGAATTGTAAGAAAACAAACGAAGGGGAAAAGAGACAAACAAAAACCAGACTCTTAATTACAGAGAGTGAACTAGTGGCTGCCCGAGAGGTAGTGGGTAGGAGGGAGGGGCGAAGTTGATAGAGGGGATTAGGAGTACACTTACCTTGATAAACACTGAGAAATGAAAAAACTGCTGAATTATCGAATCGCACACTGAAATTAATAAAACACTGTATGTTGATTATACTCAACTCAAAAATAAAAAAGATACAGGAATGAAGATCTCTGTTCATTGTCAGCAGCCCTGTTCAGTGCCATGAGAAAAGGTTGGTCCAAGTTAGGGTTCATCCTGTTCCATCCAGTCTGTCAAACGCACAAATGACCCATTCTTCTAAGCAGAATAAACTGACAGAGGAACTGTAATTCTCCAGAAATAAAACACAGAATTCCCAACAAGTGACATGGTATCGGTTCCTCATAACTCAGTCAAATAAAACTCAACTGGGGCAGCCAGTCCTTGCTTTCTGCCCATTCCCTGTCTAATGATTTAGGATATAAACCCAATAGCAGATACTGGCCTCGTACATTCAGTGATGTGATAAGACCCAGATCCTGCAAGGCCACTTTTGGGAGAAGTTATTTCGTTTTTCACTGTTACAAACATTGGTGTCGACAGGTCCAAACCTAGTAATATTTTTTTAGCATGTGTTTTCACAAAGGAGCAATCAGCTCCAGGTTATCATGTTCTTGATTAAGAATCTCTGTTAAGGGGCTCCTGGGTGACTCAGTGGGTTAAAGCCTCTGCCTTCAATTCGGGTCATGATCCCAGAGTCCTGGGATCAAGCCCCGCATTGCGTTCTCTGCTCAGTGGGGAGCCTGCTTCCCCCTCTCTCTGCCTGCCTCTCTGCCTACTTGTGATCTCTGTCAAATAAATAAAATCTTAAAAAAAAAAAAAAAAAGAATCTCTGTTAAGGCCATTGCACTGGTGTTTGGCTTCCTTTGCCACAGGAAGCCAACAAAGGTTATGGTGATTCAAAGGAGCAGGTAGGCAGAGCGCTCGAATTCCAAAATCCTGCCTCAGGTTATTATAATTTTATGATTCCTCTTTTCCCAACTAAAACGTGACCTCCATGAGGACAGGTGCCTCATTGTTTTCATTTTTCGATCCTTATTATTTTGAATTCCTTTCAGTGCTTAAAACAGTGCCTTGCACATAGTAGGTCCCTCATGAATGACTGTTCCACTAAATGGAAAGCCGCCTCTCTGCCCGCTGGTATTGGTTCGGTTATGAGACCCCAGTGAGGCTGGATTAAAGAGGATGTGGAGGGCTACCAAGAAACTGGGTGGCTTCTGGTTTGTGCTGGGCCCCTGGCACCCATCTGGGACTTCAGGAGCCAAAATGAAGCTGGAGTCCTGTCTTGGGGACGACCTAGGATGACCAGGTCAGCACCCCAGGAAACTCTGTGGCTCCGAACACACTCTCAAATCCATCCTACTCCAGACATTAATCCTTCCAGATTAGTAAGTGAGATACCAGGAGATACCAGAAAGGAAGGCTGGCCCTGCTTGGTGACTCCCTGTTCATGTCTGGCATACAGGTGAGAGTAACCTTTGTTCCTATTAAAGAAGGATATTAAAAATTCTGCCAACTGCTTAAACAGGATCTACACGGCTTTAACTAGCCACTACAGGACACAGTGAACCTTGGGGCAGCTTCGGTCATGAAGGCAGGGACCGTGAGCAGAGAGCACAGGAGGTCATGTAGACCGGCTGAGGGCAGCTGGGCAGTGGGGTGGAGGGGTGTGAGGTGTCCATGAGCAAGCCGGTGTCTCAGTGTACCTGGAACCTTTTTTTTTTTTAAATTTTATTTATTTATTTGACAGAGAGATAGGGAGTACAAGTAGGCAGAGCAGCAGGCAGAGGGAGAGGGAGAAGAAGACTCCCCCTGAGCAGGAAGTCGATGTGGGGCTCGATCCCAGGACCTTGGGATCATGACCCAAGCCGAAGGCAGCCGCTTAACTGACTGAGCCACCCAGGTGCCCCTACCTGGAACCTTCTGAAGGACACGTACCCTTCCCTCCCTTCAGAGGTAGCATGGGGACTCAGGGTAGACACACTGGGATCCTGGTATTACCTGGTACCCTGTCTGGTCAGTTAGTCAAGGGGCAAGAAAACTTGTCCTGAGCCAAAAGCAGAACTTCTAGACAGCTCTGTCACCTGCCTGGGCCTCAGTTTATTCATCTGTAAATGACGGGATGGTACTGGATGACATCTCTCCCCCACTTCTCCACCTGTCACCGAGCACTGACAACCACGCCTTCTGACTGTCTTCAGAACCAGATGCCCTCTCCCCACCGCACTGCCCCGGCCTCCATGGAGCTCCATCGGGTCCCACCGGGATCATGGTCTCTCCTAACTGGTTTCACCACCTCTGCTCTCCCCCCTTCTTTGTGCTGGGCCAGCTGTTTTTCTGAAATTCAGTTCCTGAATGCTTGTACCTTTGAGAGGCCCTGACTAACTTTAGCACTCACAGCTCTCCACGGTGGGGCCTCTGCCTGCCCCTGCAGCCCTATTTCCTCCCCCAGGACTCTCCCTCTGCTCAGATCCCCCTGCTCTCTCGCAGACCTCTCTCCCCTCAGGTACACCCTGCTGTGCGCTTGGATTAGCGCACAGCACCTATAAACCACTACCGGCCTGCAATGAAGTAGAAAAAGAATGAATAAATGAATGAATGAATGATGAATAAATGAAGTAAGTAGCAATGAAGTAAGAAGAAAAATTAAGACTAAGTGCTTAGAAACTTTTATAACTATTGGACAGTACTTTTATGTCTGTTGAATCTACTTTATGTCTTTTTAAATTTTTATTTTTCTAGTGATTTACTTTTACTACATTTTATAAAAGTACCAGTCCTAAAGGGAGCAAAAAGGGAAAAGAACCCACTGGCTTACCATCACCTCTGGCCTTGCACCTTTCTTCCTTCCTCTCTCCCGGGCAGATGACTTCATTCTCACTGAAGCCTTGCCGTCTTGGGAGGGTTCCACATCCCTTCCGAGGACAAGCTTGGTGTATCCCCTCCATACTCCAGTGGTATGTGGTGCATGCTTCTAATTACAGCATCGACGGCACTGACTGTAATTGTTGGCTTCCCTGCTGGACCTCCCCATGCTTATTTCTGCTAACCTCGGAACAAGGTGCCTGGCCCAGGGCTGAGTGGGCAATTAAGTGTGGACTGAACTGAACAAGCCCAAAGTTTCTTATCCTAAACTGGGGTTGTGTTCCCTTTACCCAAATACTCCTTGTGCAAAAAATCCTTCCAGCCTGTGTATCTCCCTCCTGTGCCTCTGGTGTCCTGTACAGAAAGGGAGCGGAGGAAACGTGGAAGAAGTGACAGAAGCTGCTTTCTGTATCTGCTGTGAATGTTTGATGCCACCCGTCCAGGAGCACTGTTTCTTCTCCAGCGCTCAGGCTGGTATTCCAGTTAACAGAAGGAAGCTGGGCTTGTGGGTACAGCAACTGGTGACTAATGTGTGTGCCTGGTGATTAAGCATCCTTACAACAGAGTGGTATTATAACCAGACAAGACAAATCACCCTGGTACATCTTGCATAAAATTAAAAGGTCAGTCCAGGAAGAGAAGAAATAATGAGATTCCTGAAGTCCTTCATCAAGCTGAAAAGCTCATTTGATTTTTTTTTTTTTCAGCTCAATGGAAAACTCCAAAACCAGAAAGGATGGAATGTTACATAGAAACTACTTAAAAGCTCCATTTAAGCCTAAACCAAAGAACATGATTTCCATCGTATGGAACTCATTTCTTTTTGAAAGTTGATAAACCAAAAATTTCACTGGAAACCAGCTGGTTGCCTGTGTTTTTCAGAGAAGGCCGTCTGGGAACACATTTCCTGAACCTCAGCTTCTTGGGTTCCACTCCTGGATTTCCCCCATGATGCCACAGAAAACGTCTTTTCTCTCTTCTCTTTTTAAAAAGGGGGTAAAATGATCACCTGCCCATTTATAGGATGTAGTGTGTGAAATCCTCCTGAGAGCTTCCTGAAGGCCTTAGATGCATAGAGCCAGGGAACCTAGGCTCACTTATGGTTAGTAAAACAAACAAACAAACAAACAAAAAACAGAACAACAACAACAATAAAAACCAAGCAAGCCACAGAGACAGGACAAGTAATCTTTCCCATTGGAAAAGGGACTCTAATCCTCATTCCAATTAAGAAGCAGAGAATCAGCTGACAAAATTATTGGGACGCCTGGGTGGCTCAGTTGGTTGGACGACTGCCTTCGGCTCAGGTCATGATCCCGGAGTCCCGGGATCGAGTCCCCGCATTGGGCTCCCAGCTCCATGGGGAGTCTGCTTCTCCCTCTGACCTTCTCCTTGCTCATGCTCTCTCTCACTGTCTCTCTCTCAAATAAATAAATAAAATCCTTAAAAAAAAAAAAAAAAGAAAATTATCAAAATTTAAGATCTGAAAAAAGTGAATTATCTTGGAAACAGAACTTTTTCACGCACTGATCTAGGTGATACACAAGCAACTGATTTCCACCCACTCAGATAGGTCCCAGTTTCCTTCTGAGTTTTATGACCATTCCAGTGTTTTCTCTGCCTATAGTGCCTGAATCCCATCGACACAGATGTGAACTTGGAGTTTCTGATCTGGGTTACTAACACATTCCTGCCCAGAAAGGTAGTGCCATCTCTCCTCTAACTTTCCACTGAAAGAAATGAGGTCAGAAGTGCCAGGAGGCAGCAAGGACAGGGCTGCGTAGGTGGAGAATCATGGGCCAAGGCACGCTTTCTCTTCTGTAAGAAGTATTTATACCATCCTGTTGGCACACATGGGGAAGGCTGTCAGCTTCATGGTTTGTGCCACAAGGAAGTTGAGACAGCCTCTAAGCCATTGTTTGGAATTGCTTTTTCTTTCTTGTGTGGCTCCGGTGGCAAAAAGCTTCCTCTACCCTGCCAGGCCCTCAGAGGGTGGGACTCAGGGCCATCTGGGAGGTTCCGCCCGTTCTGGGCTGGGAGTTGCCCCAGCAGCTCCTGGCGGGCTGGAGCCAGATGTAACAGGGGTGAGTGACCTGAAGTAGAACGCTTTCCTAAGGACAGTCAACATGGCCCACTCTCCCAGGAGCCCCCAGAGAGGGCTATGGAGAGGGCATTCTGGAGGCTGCTGTTTGTCCTGGGTGTTGCTCACCTGCGCCGCTCTGGCTCTTAGGAACAGAGCCCCAGGCGCGATCCAATGGGGTCTGTTAACTATCCCACCTGCTGAGTCAAGGAAGAACACCGGGTGGCTGTATGAAAAGGGACAACTGACAGTGTTAGCAGGGGCTCTACCTGAGTCTCGAAACCAAAGTCAGATGAGAGTTTACTGCACAGGGGTGGCTATGTTTTTGGTTTTTTGTTTTTATTCTTATTTAATTTCCGGTAGATCCCAAGGCAACTAAATACGGTCCGGCTTAAGTCTCTAACCCCTCCTCAGTGTCTCCTTTGTAGGCTCTTCCTTGCTCTCCCTTAAAAGGCAGGCTGTTTCCTAAGGTTCTGTGCTTGGCCCTTGCTTAGTTTTCTTTCCAGAACGACTGCCAGACCAAATGGTGCCTTTGCTCAAATTAGAAAAAGGCTCCCCTTTCTCAAGACATGTTACCACCAGCTCCTAGAAAATGCAGTGTTACGATGCAGATCTTCAAGGACCCTGAGAGGGTCGCTCTCTAAGGGCTATTTAGTGCACAATGTGCCCAGCTGTGCAGTTGCTGTGTGCAACTGAATCCCATGAATTCAAATATTACCCGAGACAGATGGCTCCCCAATTTCCATCTCTACCATGACACCCCTCTCCAGAGACCTGCACTTGCATGATAAATTAGAAAGAACTGATCTGGGGGCACAGCTCCTAGGGATGTCAAGCCTTCAAACAACAAAGGATGAAGCCTGGACTTTACCCAACTGCTTTTTTCACTCAGTTAGAAGTTTTAGAGATCTCAGCTGGGAATCTGGAAATCATCCTTAATGTCTACTCCTTGGACCCTAAACCCGATTCCTTGGCATCTTCTCACTCTTTCTCTACTGTATCACTCCCTCCCTCCTTTCCCTCCTCCTCCCACTGTCTTGGCTTGCTTCAAGTCATGCCTATTTTTTTTTTAAGTTTATTTATTTTTAGTCATCTCTTCGCCCACCATGGGCCCCAAACTCATGATCCTGAGATCAAGAGTCTCCCATTCTTGCAACTGAGCCAGCCAGGGGCCCCACCATGCCTCTTGGCTGACTTACTCCAAAGCCTCCTACCTGAACTCCTGGCTTCTAGGCTTGCCCTCTGTACCCTGTTTAATACATGGCATTTATTTCCTGTGAGTCTCTTTCTCAAAAACCTCTGATGGCTTCTACGCACCAGCAAAGAGAGCCCACACTTCGTAGCCTGGCCTTGCAAGCCTTCCATGTTCTCGCCCCAACCTACTGCCACCTCCCCGGCTCTGCTCTTCTGGTCACACTGAATCCTTGTGAGTCCTTAGCACAGGATGCTCGTCTGTCTCCAGACCTTCATTCCTATGGCTCCATCTCTCTGACCTGTATTTGCACAGTTGGCTGTTAATGAAAACCAGGGCTCAAATCCCATGTCTTCTCTAAAGCCTCTGCTGACCCTCTCCATTAGAGTTAATAACTTCCTTTCCTTCACTTTCACTGCATTACAGTTTCCTTTGAGCATTTATGGTACTATGTCATAAACTGTCAATTTATATAGCATTTGGAGCCCCCGGCAGACTAAAGTCTTGAGGGTAAGGATACTGTTTTACTTATCTTTTGGTCATCAGAGCCAAACCCACTACAAAGCATTTGTGTAGGGCACATTCAATGAGCAACTCAATGGCGAAGTCCTCATGGTCAAACAAAGTCCAGGGACCACTTAATGATGATCTACTCTGAACCTATATGTTTGTTTGAAAGCACCAGCCAAACAAGGACAAATGAGGGCACAACAGCACATCAGGTAGAGGTAAAGGGCACTTTCAAACCGAAAAGTCCATTTAAAACAAACTCACAGAATGCCTGCGTGGTTCAGTCAGTTAAGCATCTGCCTTTAGCTCAGGTCATGATCTCAGGGTTGCCGGATCGAGCCCCACATTGGGCTCCTTGCTCAGTGGAGAGTCTGCTTCTCCCTCTCCCTCTGTCCCTCACCCCGCTCATGCTCTCTTTCTTTCTCTCTCAAATAAATAAATAAATTTTTAAAAAAATTCTCTGTAAAACACATATTTATGCTGTAATTCACAATCCTATATGCTATAACTCACAACCTGCTTCAAATGCAATTCCTAGAAAGAATGAGCTCTGGCAGAGGACTGAGGCTCGGCCCCAGGTGTAGGGTTGGCAGGATGTAGGGTCTGTTCAGGAGTCCCTTTCTGCCTCTGCCTGGTTCTCTAGACCCTGGACTGGCCCAGCCCCACCACCCAGGCTCAGAATGCCTTACCAGAATCTGAACATTCCTCAGACCAGTGCTCACCTTGAGCAGGTGAGAACCTGGACAGGAATGAAGTGACAAGACACCTTGAACTCTGTGTCTTGAGAGAAAAAACAAAAAATGTGAGTGTAAGTTTGGACAGAAAGCAATAATGCCCTCAGGCTCCCGTCTTCAAAGAACATTTATTGGAGAAGAAATCAGCAGAGAAAGACCATTGCTAATACAGGGCCTCATTTCCAAGATAAACTCTACCACCTTAGCTGCATTTTTTTATCTTTTTCCTATATAATACTGAGAGATACGCACACCCACTCTTATCTGAGACCAGATTCCCCAGCTTCTGGCAAGGAGATTACCAAGAGCACGCATTTACCAAGAGTTTGCAGAGAGGTAGGCAAACTTTGCCTTTCTGACACAGAGGAAAATGTGGGTGTCTCCCATACCACTGTTCTTTCTATACTCTCCTGAAGATGCCTGACAAGCACATAAAAAAGGAAGAACTTGAAAATCCAGCTGATCATACATTTTTTTCTAACCATCTGGGCTTCTGTCTCCTTTTCCCTGTCACTAGGATGGCCTTAATAATATCTTTAAACAAGCTAATCTCTATCACTCTGCCTACAGAGGAAAACAGTCCTCTTTTGCTATGTAGAGAAGAAAACTGCAACCTCTGTATTGCCTTGGGTTTAAGATCCATTCTTGCTCCCTTCCCTCTAATGCCTCCGAAACAGGTAGGTTCCTTAAAACTAATGACCAAAAGAAAAACAAAAAACTTACCAACTGCCAGTACTCTCATTTTCATCAAATCAAAAATTATCAGTATTTTGTGATCTGTAGTTTCTTGGAATCCAGGGAACTTAGTGGTTAGTACACATTCCTCGTGTCAGTTGCTGTGTTAAAGGTTGGGGGACCAGCAGGAACAAGAAAGTTTATGCATATAGATTCACCTTCAAAGAAAATAGAATCTACATAATTTTATTTGAAGGCACCAATGCCTTATAAGAGGCTTCATGGAGGGGCACTTAGGTGGCTCAGTCATTAAGCATCTGCCTTTGGCTCAGGTCACGATCCCAGGGTCCTGGGATAGAGTTCCAAATCAGGTTCCCTGCTCAGTGGGAAGCCTGCTTCTCCCTCTCCCAATCCCCCTGCTTGTGTTCCCTCTCTTGATGTGACTCTCTGCCAAATACATAAATAAAATATTTAGGAAAAAAAAAAAAGGCTTCATGGAAGGCCACTGACTACAGGATCCCTTACTCTATTAGGACCAAACTATTACTTTCAATGTCTGCTCAGGAAGTCACTGTGTGGAAGAGAGGAAGAGGAGGTGGTGGGGTGACTGATGGCCTATCCCATCCTTCGTGGAAGTCTCGGGGAAGGACGGTGTCTGGTTCTCTAGGAGACCCACTCTTGGCACTGAAGAGAAACTTTTGAGGAGAGTGGCAGGAGGCAAATGTTGGAAAAAGAACAAAGGCAGATGAGCTTCTCAGAGACAGCCCACCCAAGAACCCAGGGGGTTTGAACTTGGCTTAGGAGGGTTAGTGTCACACACTCAAAGCAGCCTGCATTCCTGGGCTGGCAACTTACCCTCCACATATTCCCCCCACCCCCGTCCCGGGGCCAGGACCCTGACACAGCCCTGCTGATTTGAAGCCTGACGCTGCAGTGTGGCAAAGTTCCTCCTGCTGACTCACGGGAGACCACAGCAGTGCGGAGAAATTCCATGATGAAAGATGATATTCCTGACATTTCTCTTAGCTCTCAAATTTTCCAGCAGATTTTCTTGAGCAGTCTTTCCGTCTTCCCAACTTTGGAGGGATGGCTCAATGTTTCCAAAGTGAGGTAGAAAAGCTCACTTGTGGTTGTAAAATTCTAACACTGCCCTCATTTTCTCTGAGGGACCCACAAGGGGAGCTACTGAAATGGAAGACTGAACCAGGCCTCATGGGTATTGATTTGGAGCAAAAGAACACCTGGGGCCTTTGGAGGAAGTTCATTAGCGGCCAGGGCCAAATGGAGTGTGGACAGTTCCTGATGGTCTGGCCTTGGGCTCCTTGTTTTTGTTTTTTAAACTGAACTTTAGTTGTGTAGATGCCTGCGTTCTATTTGGCTAAAACTCTGTGACTGGAATGTCCTCATCAGACCCTATTCTGAAGCTCTTTCAGTTTGAACCCCAGATAAAATACACGAGCTGTTCAATAATGAAACACGTGGGGAGAGGTATCTGTCTCTTTCATTTCCCTTTTCTTTAGCTCTATGGAGTAAAACTGAAAATGAAAAACTTACTTATCTCCTTCCACATAATTTTCACAAATGGTGGTTACTTGTACATCTTTATAAGTTTGCACTGGACACCTGCTTCTGGTGGGCTGAGTCCTGGCCCTATCCTCCTCACTGTGACATCCTAAGGCACAGAGTAGGTCTCAGTGAGTATGTGTTGCCTGAATAGATGAATGGCTGGCTGCACGCATGGATAAACAAATGAGTGGAGGCCCATAAGGTTATGACCATAAATTTATATCACATGGAAATATATTAAAGCATCACGTAAAGGAAGTAAACCATGAGACTCCAGGAAAGGCAGTGTGCCCCAGTGTGTCTTTGATACCAAGACAGTGACGTACACTAAAAAAGGCATTGTGAAATAGTCAGATCCTACATTTCCAACTCATAGACTAGGAGCAGATAGTCTCTGAATGGAAAATGCTGGGAGAATTCCCCTCCTACAGAAGGGGACCCCTCTTAGTTTGTAAAAATATCCTTTTTCCTTTGGTTCTACCATGTCACATGGTAGCCGTAGCATGTGGACACCTCTTTGCAGGGTGACTGTGCAGTATACTGTCCAAAATGGGACTCTGCGGATGAAAGGGGGTGTGGGTGAGGAGGTCACAAGACCCAACTGGGACTTCTCTGGGCAAACTAAGACATGGGGGCTGACGATGTCTTTCCCCAGGTCAGTGAATCAAAGTTGAAGCAATTTCCTGAAATTCGGCTTTTGTTGAAAGTACTTGTTCTTCACTGAATTCTTCTCATGGTGAACTCCTTGCTGAGTTTTTAATCTTAAGAATTAATTCTCAGAAAGTACGGTATCTTGAGTTTCTCTGGTAAATTGTCAGTTCTAGAGCTGAACTCTTCAAATACAGTGTGACACAAGCCACCCTTTCTAGGTTATAGGTCAAGGGAGATCCCATGGAACTATCTCACGCCTGGTAATAAGCCCTCGCCTCTCCCTCTTTTTGGATGAACACAGAATGTGAAAATACACAATAGCTGCAGGGAAGAGGACAAAGTACAGCCAGCCCCTCAGACGGACTTCTGAGGGAAAGTGCTTCTTAACATATTTACTTCCTCTGGTGGTGCCACAGCACAAAGATTACCCTCAGCCTTCCTGGCCATAAACGCTTCAGTTTTTCCCATTCTTGCTGCCAAAGCTGAAATGCCAAGAAATGCTGGGAACTGTGATTATACACACTTCATATTTTACATTCTGAAACCCCAAGGAATAAGCTGTGGAGAACAGAGTCCTGTTTCTTCAATGGCAGCGGAACAGACACTGCACTCAAGCTCCGTCCAGCGGGGCCGAGTATTTGCATGGGGAGAAACAAACAAAGACCTCACAGACTCTTCCAGTCTGTGTATACCTTCCTGGCATCCGTGGCAGGCCTTGGCTAACTTTTCTCATTTATTTCTTTTTTGTTGTTGTTATTTTTTAACTTTCTGAATTACTCAACCAGATTCTTCGGGGGGGGGGGGAATCACTACCCCACATAGAAGTCGGTCATAAGGAAACTCAGTTACCGCCTTTGACGGGTTTGAACCTGTCTGTTCACAGATGAGGAAACAAAACTCTACTGTTCTTTGGGCCCAAATCGTATCCCTTTCCTCTGTGGGGCAGTCAAGTGGCCGGCCAGCAGCCTGCAGATTTCACTGTGTCAAAATTGGTTTCCCCAGCTCTAAGTTAATTTCACGGCCACGGCTCATTTTTCCCAATTCCACCCTCTAGTGTGGGAGTTAAAACAAACTAACACAAAAGCAAAATAGGCTTCCTTCCCGCCCTCCACGAATTAACGCAAGAGCCACAGGTACCCCGGGAAGGGCTGGCAATGACAAGACCTGTTCTTCCAAAGGGCGAATGTCCTGACTCACTATCACCTGCTGTCCTCTATTGCTCATACTCCCATATCTTTGTCAAAGGAGTGTTAAAATCCTCACGAGGTGAACTTGGGAGGGGCAAGGCTTCTTACTGCTTGGATTAAAGGAAGATTTAATACTCGCTTCTTGCTTAATTTGCACGATTTGGATGCCTCTACATGTTCCCTGTGTTCCAGAGACCGGAGCATACGCAGGGTTTCTCCTCCTCCCCTGGGGCAGCGCTCGCCCCACGGCCTTGCAGAGAAAGGCTGAGAAGCTCCTGGTAGACCAGCAAGCCCCTTGTGCGGGAAGGCGGGCACCAGCCAGCCAGGGTTGAAGTTATGTGCTGCTGCTCCTTAATCCAGTTATAAATAACAGCTGATGCAACTGCTCTACGTGTAGGGCTGGAAATAAATTTCTCTTTGTGGCTATGTAACTGCAATAAACTTTTATAAGCCGGTTACATGATCTGAACAAACCAGCACAGTTTCTCCAACAAGAGCAGAATTCTTTGCAGGTTTGAACCCTCACCCACACACCCTTCCCTGAAAAGAAAAGGAGGTTTAGCTGCTACCTTTTTTATACTTTAGAGCTGGTCTTTCTAAAGACTGAGGAAAAACCTCTGTTCTTCCAGCGTATCCAATAGCACCATTTGTCTTTCCACAGGAAACAGTCAAACACGGAGCTGGTATACGCACAAGGCGTTTGTGAAAGGACATATAGGAAATGGGTAACTGCTTGCCTTGAGAAAAAGAAACTGGGAGGCTGGATTTAGCATCCTTTGTAATCTTTTTAGAAGAGCTATTCATTTCTCCTTTTTTTTTTTATCACATGTATGCATTATGTCATCTAATTAAATGACACTGACATTCCTCTCCATTTTCTCAGATTAAACAATACCTTGTTTACACCCATTGTCATATCACTTTTCCCTCCCTGTGCATTTCCCCAGACATGTGTTGGCTCACTTGCTAGAAATAAAAGCGAAATGAAGAAATAAGAAATAATGCTATGTCCCGCACCAGAAACTGAGGGATACCAAATGAAAAAGAAAAATCAAAGCAAAGTTCCGGATGCGAGTCCTAACAGAGCCATGACAACTGAGAGAAAAAGTGTGAGTCCTTTGGCTTTTCACTCTGTGCTCTCCTGGACATCCTGGACAACACCCCTTCCCTCTGACAATTCCCTCTCAGGCCCCATCAAGAGATTTCTCCTCATCTTTGGTGTATCTCCTTTTGTTTTCTCTTATTTCTTTAAAAAAAATTGTTCTCAAAAATCACAAAAGTAACACAATCGTGCCACCAGCAGTGATACAATATGAAAACACATAAAAAATTAATAACTGGGGCACTAGGGTGGCTCAGTCATTAAGTGTCTGCCTTCTGCTCGGGTCATGATCCCAGGGTCCTGGGATCAACCCCCACATGGGGCTCACTGCTCTACAGGAAGTCTGCTTCTCCCTCTCCCACTCCCCCTGCTTGCATTCCCTCTCTTGCTGTGTCTGTCAAATAAATAAACAAAATCTTTAAAAAAAAAAAACAAAACACAAAAACTGTCCACCCCATCCCAAACAGCTTTGTTTCCGTTCTTCCGCAACTTTCCCCACACTTAGATCTATGTTCAGATAGCTTTTGCTACTTCTTTAGTACAGAAAAAATGAGACTGAAATGAGCATACATACTACTCTTTAACTTCTTTCTTTTTCACTTATTTATCTGTCAGGGACAATTTCCTGCTACCCCCACCTCTCGCCATCCATAAATGAAGATCTAACTCATTCTTTCTTTTCACAGTTGCACAGAATTCCACAGAATGGGTATGTCATGATTGGGCTCAGTCATTTCCTTACTGAATCTGCCCACCTCTTCAATGGATTCACTGTTCAAGTTTTTTCCCTAATCACTTTTCCTCCTTAGTACTGATAACGTGCATGCAGCATTAACTGAGACCAGACCATAAGCAAGCCCTGCGAACTGAAAGCTCACAGTAATCCCCGGGACAGGTGGCACTGTTATGCCCATGCTGTATATTAGGAAATGAAGACTTAGAGAAATTAAGAGTTTATCTGGAATCACAGAGCTGGTACAGGGTAGAAGTAAGCTTCCAATCTGAGTTTGATTCCAAAGCCTCGCACTTCCCTAAAGCCGATACTGCCTCATTCTCATACTGCTGCCATGCAACCAGGCTAGAGTCTGGTCACCGTCTCAAAGGTTAGCCTGGCATTTACGACTCTGAGATGGATCATTTGATTAGGAGTTCCACAGGTCTCTCTAAATTGAGGTGTTCACATCTTCGTCTCCCCAGGCCTACACCTGGGCTCATTCTGTGTCTCATCTCTGGCAATTCACCCTGGAGCAAGGCACTGATCGACCTGAGTGAAAAGTGCCCACCTTTTCAGAGCGGACAACAGCCAGGGGCCCCTCATTCCTGGATTCAAAACTACCTCCTCTGTTTTATGTGCACAAAGAGGCTGACGGCTATACTATAAAGGTAGGCAGGCATTGCATTCTTTTAAGATCTACATGGAAGGAAACCTTGAATGCTCTATCTTGACGTCCTACAACTAACTTCCCAGCATGCCTGCTACTCCAATAGTCAGCATGAACAAAATTCAATTAAAGCCCAAATCTGACCTGGGAGAGGCAACACGAGTGTTCATATTAGTTTAATCAATTACTACTTCAGATACTTCTGGTTTGACAAGAGAAGAATATAACAAGTCAACTGGATATTGGCTCAAGAATCTAGAATAAAAAAATTACACGGATGGCTAATGATTGCTCAGAAATCAGTGACTGCAACAAGAGAGCCAGAATAAATGACACCACATCACTAGGATTTTCCTTCTTTGACAGGTAAACTACACTGGAAGATCCAGATTGTTTTCAAATATCTGAAGGGCTTTCTTGTAGAGATCTATGTTTTTTCCCTTTACTCCATCAAGGTGGTCCAGAACCAATGAACAGATGATACAGGCGACCCTCTTCGAGCAAGTATAAAAGTGAAATTTCTAACAGTCATGGATGCCTAGAAGTGGAGGTAACAAGCTACTCTCTGTTTGGAGGTGCTTAAGCATAGAAAAAAAGGACCACTTGGGAGGTTGCTGAACATTCATGCTTTGAAAGAGAAGAGCATATAACATTGAATTCTCTTCCAACTGAGACTCTAGAATTTTATCAGTGGGATATAGGAGAGGTAAGTTTTGATGAGTATCAAAAATGGTGTAGCATGGCGATTTTGTATGTGAAAGAGAAGGTCTGAATGGGTACTCTGGAGGGTAGAGGAGCTGTGCCAAGGGAGGAAGGAGAACTGAAAGGTCACACACACTGCCACCTCCCCACTGTGTGCACCATGCACACACCTCCAGACCCACATCACTCAGTGATGTCATTCCCCAGAGTGTGCAGCAGCTTGCCTGTCCGTTTTCACTCACTTCTCTTTGCAACTGAACCCTGAAACTCATCAGTGTCTGAGCATTTTTGTCAAATACTAACAGACCACCTGCACCAAGTTAGGAAGTCTCCTAATACATAAAATTCGACATTTGCAAGACAATGGAAAAACGTCCGCCTTCAAGCACACGTTGCAGACCATGTGTCTATCAAGACGAGACCTCTTATCTATCAAGAGGCAAACTCTCCGCTTGGCTATTTATCCTGCCAGGCTTAAGTACTGGGATCTAGGAGAAGGATTTGGTCTTAACACATCTGAAAACATAGCTCCAAGACTAATACACATAGCTCAGTGAACTGAAAGGTTCACTGATTAGGTGACACAGCCGTCACCTAATCCTCAGCTGTTCCCTCACATCAGTCCATTGCGTTTTCAACTCCAGCAGGTGCTACTCTCATCTGGGTTGAAATCATTTCCATGTAGATTTTGCACTGTCAAGCCAAGTAGTTGCAAAGCACCTTGCTTAATGTAATAGAAGTCATTAAAACACTGAATACATGTGTAAATGAAGGGACTGTATAGACTGTTTACGTGCCCCTCCAATTCGTGTTGAAGCCCTAAGCCCATAATGTGATATTTGGAGACAAGGCCTTTGGGAAGTAGTTAGAGTTAGATGAGGTCAGGAGGAGGGGGCCCTCATGATGGAATTAGTGCCCTTGCAAGAAGAGATTCTAGAAAGCCTGCTTCTTCTCTTTTTCCTGCCTTGAGATGGAGCATTAAGAAGCTGTTGTGACAACGTGCAGGCCTTTTCACTGAGCAGAACCTCCAGGAATCTGGTTCTAGGGAAAGAATCCAAGACTGATCCAATAGATGGATCCAACAGATAAAATAGATTATAAGAATATACATCATTATTAATAATAGTAAATCAACTTAAATGTACTGTGAATTAAGTAGGCCCACCTGACAGACCATTCTGCATCACTTAGTATTAGTTAAAGATGAATGGATAAAGAAGATGTGCTGTATAAATACAATGGAATATTACTCAGCCATCAAAAAGAATGAAATCTTGCCATCGTCAATGATGTGGTTGGAGCTAGAGAGTATTATGCTAAGCAAAATAAGTCAGAGAAAGACAAATACCGTATGATTTCACTCATATGTGGAATTGAAGAAACAAAACAGATGAACATAGGGGAAGGGAAGGAAAAATAAAATAAGATGAAAACAGAGAGGGAGACAGACCATAAGAGACTCTTCACTGTAGAGAACAAACTGAGGGTTGCTGGAGGGGGGGAGGGGTAGGAGGATGGGGTAACCGAGTGATGGACATTAAGGAGGGGCCTTGATGGAATGAGTGCTGAGTGTTACAATCAACTGATGAATCACTAAATTCTATCCCTGAAACTCATAATACAGTATAAGTTAACTAAATTGAATTTAAATTTAAAAATTTTAAAGAAGAATGTAGGTAACTTTAATGGTAAGGGAAAATGGTTATATTAAGTAATTAAAATATCAGGTTAAGAATGTTTATATAGTATGACTTCAACTTTTTTCCTTTTTAAAAAAGTAAACACATTTAAAAATTTTAAGAAAATAGATCAAAAGAAAACTGGTTATCCTTCAGTGGTAGGTGTAGAGGTTATTTCATCTTTATTTTTTGTATTTTAAATTTTCAGCAGTTACTGTATGTTACTTTTATAATTAGAAAGGTGAGAATAAATTTTATTTAAAAAATTTAAAATACAGGGGAAAATCATTGCTCTCATTAATGAATATATACACCATGAAAATGACATGCATGTTTTTATGAGTAGAATAGTTTTGTACAGCCTAGTTTGAAGATACAGCCCCTTAAACTTTAGGGTGTAATATTCAGTATCTTACACATACTATAGAAAAGTGAAATCACCGGGTTTCCTACCTCACTCTACAATGTCCAGTTATAAAATGACTGTGAAAAAGTCATTACCTTTACTTTTAGCTGAAAGGCATAAAACTTGAAATTGATACACAGTGAAGTCCTCTGAATAGAGCAGACAGAGCGAACGTAATTCTGAAAGGGATTAGCATCACCTTAAGCAAAAAGCATACAACTTCTAAGTCATCAAATATAGAGATGTGAGAGAAGAAATCATGGCAGGGACCATTGCGGTTTCTCAAACTTAAGTACTGCATGGCCCCTTTCTAAAGAACCTTTGAAGAAGCACTGACCAAGTCTTTTCCTATGAAATAACTTTCCTTTGAGAATATAATCGCAAGGAAGAACTGTATCCTTTTAACAGGTGAAAGAATTTTTTATATTATCAAAATGAAAATTCAAGTTTTAAATTTCTTAAAGAATTAGAACAATCAGTTGAAAACCACAAGGATGGATTCTCCAGCGCTCTTTTCAGTAAAGCAAATTCTCAGAAGGCTTTCATTTGTGAAAAGACACTACCTTGAATTCTGAGCAAATCATGGGTTTGGATTAGTGTAATGCTGGAGACAGACAAGAATGGCCAGAGAGGCGAGTTCCTTGCCCTCATGAAGCGGCCTGTATGAAGAGACACACAGGCCAGGAAAAGTGTGAGGGGGAGGGTATTACAGGAAACCAAGGGAGCAGACGGGATAGGAACCTAAGCTAGCTCGTGTTCAGGGTGAAGAGTCTGGGAAGTTTCCTAGTGGAGGTGACTGAGCTGAGACCGCACAGGTTCACAGGAATTAGCCTGGCAGAGAAGGCAGAGAGCATTCGGTGCACCTGCCAAGACCTGTCGGTTGAGGGAACTTGGCATCTTCCTGGATTCAGAACTGTCGTGGGACTGCAAGAGTTCCATCACATACTGTGTGACCTTGAACACGTTATTTTACTTCCCAGAACCTCATGTTTCCTTATGCGTAAAATTGGAATAATTCCATTTGCCTTGGAGAGATGTTCTAAGAGGTTACAAATTCATTAAGAAGAAGCTCCTTACAGAGACATTTATCCTTAGAGAGAAACGCTGAGTTCACGTGGGTGCTATTCTGTATCGCAGAACCAGCTGGGGTCCCTTCCCTCCACTCTGCCCCGGTGCACCCTGCTCCAGCCCACTATTCTCTCTGCCACTCCTTGACTCTGCAGAGCACACTCCCCTCCCGATGGCTCTGTGTTCTTGCCATTCCTTCCACCCAGATTGTTTTCCCCGCAGATATTAATGCAGAGCTTGCTTCCTCATGTCCTTAGGTCTCTGCTCAACTCCGCAAATATCCTGTTCTCCCTGAACCTTATCTACGCCTTACACCACTTTCGCTCCATAGAATTTATTGCCCTGACATTCAATACATTCACTTTTTGTTTATCTGACTACCTGTGCTAGAATTTGAGCTCCTTGAGAACATGGGGTTTTGTCTGATTTGTTTCCAGAGCTTAGCACAGTGCCTCACACATGGTAGAGGCTTAACACATATGTGTTAAAGGATTGAATAAATACCCCCGGCTTGAGGGAAGGCCTTTCTTTGGACCTCTTTTACTCTCTGGGGACCCGATATAAAGATTTGCACTGAGTAGGCATTTCATAAACACTTCTTGAACTGAACAACTGAACCACTTTTTACAAATGTTCATCTGATACCTAAGGACTGAGTGACTGTATTTTTATTGCTTAGCAAATAAATCCAGGATTGTATTTAATTATAATGAAGCAATAGGCTGATCAATCAATTTGCTGTGGAGAAGAACAATGCTGGTGGTCTGATTTCATCAGTGAGTAGAATCAATTAACAGATTTATCCATTAGTTCCAAAGAACCACAGTTCCTGTTGATGCAAAAGGTCAAGTGCGGATGAGGTATGCCGGGATCGATATTCTGATTTAATAAGTACAGAAAGTGAAGTACAGAAACAAAATGTTTCAGAATTTCTTTCTGCCATTAATCTGGGTCCTTTGAGACACTGCACTGCCGGGACTAAGCTGCCAGGAGATGGGCTCCAGTAATGGTCCAAAAAAAGTTCTTGAATCTCCCCTCAAATGAAAAACCAAAAATTTGCTTCAGTACCAGAAAAGGTAAATCCCAAATGAGTTCCCAGCTGCTCCCCCCATACATTAGAGAGTTGAAATTTAAACAAAATGCAAAAACATAGTCTCCACGTCTTACAATCTGTCCCATATGCTCCGGGGTCTCTTTAGGAAACTACCTTAAGGATTTAGGGTAAGTATGTGGTTAGTACACTAACTATACACAATTTCAAAATATTGATAAAATGCAAATAAAATGATTTGGTCTGAAAGGAAATCACAAATTTAGTTTCCTATAAAAAGACCAGTCTTGAGTCTGCTTCTCCCTCTGACTTTCTCCCTTCATGCTCTCTCTTTCTCTCAAATGAATAAATAAAATATTAAAAAAAAAAAAAAAAGGCACCTGGGTAGCTCAGTTGGTTAAGTGACTGCCTTCAGCTCAGGTCACGATCCCGGAGTCCCGGGACTGAGTCCCACATCGGGCTCCCAGCTCCATGAGGAGTCTGCTTCTCCCTCTCATGCTCTCTCTCACTCTCTCAAATGAATAAATAAAATGTTTAAAAAAAAAAAAAAGACCAGTCTTCAGAGGGTTGATATTTATAAGCTACAACTCCAATTTCTGCAAAGAATTCTTGAGGAACTGTCTTGAGAATAATTTCAGCCCAAGCCTCTGCTACAAAGAAAACCCAAATTGGGGCGCCTGGATGGCTCAATGGGTTAAGCCCCGGCCTCTGGCTCAGGTCATGATCTCAGCGTCCTGGGATTGAGCCCCGTGTCAGGCTCTCTGCTCAGTGAGGAGCCTGTTTCCCCCTCCACCCCGCTCTGCCTGCCTTTTTGCCTACTTGTGATCTCTGTCAAATAAAGAAAATCTTAAAAAAAAAAAAAAAACAAAAAAAAAAACGAAAGGAAAGAAAACACAAATCAGCTGATAGCATGTATACAAGGAATAACTTCTTATACTGACATGGCATGTTTCAAAGAGCTTTCACACTTTCCCTTTCATGTGATCTGAGCTTCATCTATACCCTGCAGGGAAGCCATGTCAGTGCACAGACAGGCAAAGGGGCTCAGAGCACTCTGCAACCTGCCCACATCTCCCGGACCAGCAGGAATCAGGGCTGGGTCTGGCGCCCACATCTTCTGAAAACCAAGTCCAGCATTCTTTCAGTTGAAAGCACATATAAGTGATCCTTTTCTATTCCCTTATAGCACTGTAATTTAAATGGAATTGCACTTTAGCTACACTGACTCTAAATGATGCAATATATCAAAAAATTTTGCAAGCCCCAGAGCCAAATTTAGGCAGATTTATAATGGGGTCTGGTTTCCTAGGGTTTTGTCCTTGGCTCACCATTCCATTTAAGACACTCTTGTTGGGTGATGTCATCTGGTCCCCATAATCTGAACTAAGAGCTATGTCCTGATGACTTCTATGTATTCCAGCCCATCTTTTTCCTCGGAGCTTCAGACTCATATCCACCTGCCCATTTCACATCTCCATGGGAACGTGTCTCAGGTACCTGACATATTATTTTTCTACATCTCATCATCTTCCACTTCTGCCAAGATGTCTTCCTGCGCTCACGATCTCTCCCAGATAATGGCAGCATCACGCGTTCAACCTTCTGACTGAACACCTAGAAATGACCCCAGGTTTCTCCTCCACCTCCTGGACCCACCCAGTCACTAAGGTTTGACTGCTGTACTTGCTCATATCTCTTCATCTTACGCCCTTCTCCTCAGCCCTCTCACCACCATCTTGGTTCAGGTCCTCATTATTATCTAACTTGGAACACTGCAACAGTCCCAAATTCAACCCCTGCTGCTACCCACATGTCCATGTCTGTATGCTCCCTCCCCCATATAAATATGAAGCCTAAGTCCACTCAAGTCAGGAAAGCTGCTGGAAACGCCTCAAAGATTCTTCTTCACCTGCTACCCCAAACCCAAATTCCCTGGCATAGAATTTCTGTCTGACACTGTGAGTTTCCTATCAAATAACTATCCTGCCCCCTTTTTCCTTAATAAGAAAACCCTGGGGGTGCCTGGGTGGCTCAGTGGGTTAAAGCCTCTGCCTTCGGCTCAGGTCATGATCCCAGGGTCCTGGGATCGAGCCCCACATCGGGCTCTCTTCTCAGCAGGGAGCCTGCTTCCTCCTCTCTCTCTGCCTGCCTCTCTGCCTACTTGTGATCTCTGTCAAATAAATAAATAAAATCTTAAAAAAAAAGAAAAGAAAAGAAAACCCTGATCTGTGGCTGGAACATGGCCACATAATGATTGATTTCCTAGCCTTCACTGCAGCTTGGTGTAGTCATGGGACCAAGTTCTGGCCAATTTCTTGGTAATGTGTGGAATTTCAGGCTCTTTAAAGAGAGCTAACTCAGCTGGGAGACGTGTTCTTTGTGCTTCTTACTGCCTGGAATGAATACAGAGATGACTCTGGAAGCTTTAGCAAACACCCTGGGCCACCAGGTGGCCTTGAAGATGGCTGAACAGAAGAGATAGAAATCTCGGGACCCAAATGACTCCATGGAGCTTTCGTGGCACAGCTGGACTGCCTACTTCCAGACTTTTTATGGGAGAGAAAAATACATTTCTAACTGGTTTGAGGCACCATCGTATCCCATTTCCTATTACAGGCAACAGCACCCAATTGTAAGTGATACAGAACTTAAATATCTCAAGAATGTTAAGCCTTTTCATAGCTTTGTTTCTGCCAACCCCTGGAGCTTTATCTTCCACCAGAGCTCCAAATTTAAGTTCCAAAATTCTTGTAGTTTTCCACTCCACCCACATACTCACCATGAATTTTCATGCTTCTCAACTTCTGCTCAAGCTTGCCCCCTGCCTAAATACCTTACTTCTGTTCAGGTTTAACTTTCATCACCTTCTACAGAAAGTTTGCCTAAACCACCACGTTAGGGTAAGTGGCCCTTCTCTATGCTCCCATAATATGCCAGGCATACTCCAAGTCTAGAACCCACATGCCTTTGTGGGCCATCTCTCCCAATCCACAGAAAGAGCCTCAAAGGGCAGATACCATATCTATTCCTTTGGTATTTATATCTCCTAATAAAAGTGGGAGCTCAGTAAATATGTTCTGAGCTCAACTGCATTTTCCTTACTGAAATAAGAGTGAACAGTATCAAAGGCCTCCAAATGTCCTGATTAGCTTCTCATGTTAGCAGTAAGTTAAAGGTTGAAACAAAATATTCTAACAGTTTTATTTTTCCTTTTTTACCCCTGGGATGGAAAACAAATTATAGGTGAAAACATCCACTCTGAGAAGCAATTTACTGTTTGGATATTTCAGACTTGAAATTTCCTCCTCTATAAAAGAGAACTTGGCATTCTCAGAGGCCTCGTCTGGCTCTAGTATTTTTATAATTCCATTGTTGAATATAAATGCATAAAATCGGACACAAGGAACTCACTGTGAATGGATGATTTTTTCCTCCAGCAACTGGCAGCAAAATGACCAGCCTTACCAAACTTTTAAATAAATTATTTACAAGGAGTGTCTAATGAAATCTTGAAGTCATCAGATGACAATGAACACTCTAGGATAATGAAATGCCTATTATGGGAGGCTATGCCTCCTAGACTCCAAACTCATTGGCCTCCTTTAGGGCCCCAGAACTTGCCATGCTTCCTCCTGATACTGGGAACCGGCATTTGCTATTTCTTCTGTCTTAACTGTTCTTTCCATCTCTCTTCACTGGCCACCTCAGCTCAAGAGTCACTTCCTTAGAACACTCTTCTGTCTTTCTCCGACCACACTGAATTACTGTATTAGAAGTTCTCACTCATTGCAATGCTCTCCTCTTCTTCATGGCATTGGCCACCACTGTGATTTTCTATTAGTATGATCATTTGATTGATATCTTTTTCCCTCACTAGACCACACCCTCCTCAAGGGAGTATTTTGGTTTTACTCATCATTGTACTCATATCCTTGGCAGAGAGTTGATGCTCAATAAACACTTGCTGAAGGGAGGAGAAAAGTGGCCAAGTTTCATTGGGAGAAACATCCAGCTATTCTAATAAGCTGGAAATCCTCTGAGTTCTCCTTCACATTTCTGAAAAAGGATCTTGAAGCCACTTTCTGGTGACAGTGGAAGGACAGGCACTGAATGAGCAATCATGACAAGCTAAGAGAAGCAGCAGGAATGTGACTAAAAACATTTGGAGTTTTAGTAACAATCCTAGGTAAGGGCTCACAGACAGAATCGGATGCAAAAGTTACCAACGTATGGAGAATCCCATGGCTAGTGCATCCTAAAGAAACAAGGGCCATATTGGAAAAACCAAATGATGATTTGTCGTTGTTTTCGCAGCAAGCAGATCAAGGAAGAGTAGACTTACTTCTTGGAGAAGGAATGATTTTATTAAACGGCACAGAGAGAACAGAGCTCCTAATCTGGCTTTCATCTTTATCTGAAAGGAAGATTTTTCTCACTAGTGAGTACAACAAATAAAACTATTGAAGTGAATTCCGATACAGGTGAGGTAACAGTAAGAGTCCAAAATTCCAGGCTCAAATGAAAGACATTTGAGGACCCTGACATTCTGCTGGTAAGAAATACTTAGGAGTGAGAAGTTCCCCGGAGATGGGAATCTAACAGATGTTGTAACAGATGTTATGGTTTCCAAGAGGGGGAGAGGTAGATAATCAGAAAACAATGACTCAAGCATGTGATAGTCATCACTGACTGACCCATGCACAAATTGGTTGGAAAATAGATTAACTGAATTCATAGGCATAGGAGGAATGCTTACAGAGGTGGCTCTCCAAACAAAACTATGCTAATTTCAAATCATACAGGTGTCTGAAGTCAGCAAGGCATCTGATGGTCCTGAATGATATCCTTGATAAACAAGAGTCAGATGATATTAAAGACTGGCAAATCTCCACAGCTCCAGCAGCTGTTTTCAGAGATTAGCTTAACAGACCTTATCCTGGAGGGAGCTGGTCAATCTTCCCAAATTCTGAGTTTTTTAAAAAAAAATAGTCAAATGAGAGAGAGACTGTTCTCTCAAACTGAGGAGAACTTAAAGGTGATTTTCTTTAAAAGTTCATGTGCTACATTAAGCATACAGGTAAAAGACAATATATTTCAGGTCTGGAGCCTCTGCGGATTAGTTCTACATCTGGACAATGGGAAAACAAAATCACCACAGCAAGCACGTGGGGCTTGAGGAGGAAACACTGATTACCATGCACACAGCATGCCAAGAAGTGCACAGGGCACCAACTGACCAGACTCATGGGTTCCAAGTGTGTATTAAAATGTACTATGTTCAAGTGTAAATGGTTAAGGAGGAATCAAAACTTGAACCGTGCTGCTCTATAAAGCCTTTCTCATGAAATATGTTTTAGATATATTCTATGCCTTGTCAAAAACAGCAAATCCACTATGTGCTGGCTGGCTTTAGGGGTTTGGGGTTGAAATGTCAGTGATGGCTAAATTCCCCTTTAATACAGATTATGAAACATGATAGAAAATGGGGTCCTATAATGCTGCAGGGCAGGTAAATGGGATGCATGCCCCTTTGTCTTCTAACTTTTCTGTAGGACTTGACTCTGAAAAAAGTCAATAGCTGTTGTAAATTATTCATGAGCTCTATCTGGGCTCCCAATCAGCCAACAAGCCCAGGACAAAGGAATGAATAGTCTATTTTTTCCCCTTAGCAAAGTGGCTCATTGACTGCTTACTTCCCAGCCCTTTTTTCTTGGTCTCTGGGCCATGGCAGCCCCAGACCTTCCAACCAAATGCAAAGGCACAAACCCTGCTCTTGCTCTATCTCCAGGAAACTGGGCTTCTATTCCTCCATGAAATGCAAGTGAACACATCTGAGAATCAGGATCAAGCGGAAAAGCACAGAAATGTAGCTGGCCTTTCTCCTCTCACATAAGGCTTGGCTGGCTAAGAGAAAGAAGAAGGTCAAGGAGCCTAAGGAGCCTAAGGTACTTCTAAAGTCCTAGTGGACAATGACTTACCCATGGTACCATCTTTGTAACTTGCTGAAAAATAAAAACCTGCCCTGACAACAAACAAACAAATAAACAAATAACCACGCCCCTATAGGCATACCTCAGAGATACCACAGGTTCTGTTCCAGACAGAGATGTCTGAAAAAAGTAAATACATTTTTTGCTTTCCCAGTGCACATAAAAGCTATATTTACGCTATACTGTAGTCTATTAATTGGCAGTAGCATTATGTCTAAAAAACCAATGTACATATCTTAATTTTAAAATACTTTATTGCTAAAAAATGCTAACCAGCATCTGAGGTTTCAGCAAGCTGTAATCTTTTTGCTGTTGGAAGTTCTTGCCTCTGGGATGATGATTCCTGACTGATCAGGGTGGTGGTTGCTAAAGGCTGGATTGGCCGTAAAAATTTCTTAAAATAAGACACATTGATTGACTCTTTCTTTCATGAACCATTTCTCTGGAGCTTGTGATGTGATTCGATAGCATTTTTATCCACACTAGAGCTTCTTTCAAAATTGACTCAGTCCTCTCAAACCCTACCCCTCCTTTACCAACTAAGCTTATATCCTATTCTAAATCCTTTGTGCTCATTCCAACAATCCTCATGGCATCTTTGTCAGGAGTAGATTCCATCTGAAAAAAACACTTTCTTTGCTCATGCAGAAGAAACAACTACTCATCCATTCAAGTTCGATTATGAGACCGCAGCAATTAGTCCCGTCTTCAGGCTCCACTTCTAATTCCAATTCTCTTGCTATTTCCACATCAGCAATGATCTCCTCCACTGAAGTCTCAAAGCCTCAAGGTCATCATCCATGAGGGTTAGAAGCCACTTCTTCCAACTCCTGCTCATGCTAATATTTTGACCTCATCCCATGAATGTTCTTAATTGCATCTAGAATGGTGAATCCTTTCCAGAAGGTTTTCAACTGACTTTGCCCAGATCCATTACAGGAATCACTATCCATGGCAGCTATAGTCTTTATGGAATGTATTTCTTAAATAATAACAATTGAAAGTCAAAATGACTCCTTGATCCATGGGCTGCAGAATGGATGCTGTGTTTGCAGTCAACAAAAACAACATTCATCTCATTGTACATCTCCATGAGAGCTCCTGGGTGACCAGGTACACTGTCAGAGCAGTTATATTTTGAAGGGAGTCTTTTTCTCTGAGCAGCAAGTCTCAAAAGTAGGTCTAAAATATTCAGTAAACCATGTTGTAAACAGATGTGCTGCTACAGAGGCTTTCTCATTCCATTTATAGAGTCTACAGTCAGAGTAGATTTAACGTAATTTTTAAGGGTCTGAGAATTTTTGAAATGGCCCATGAGCATTGGCTTCAACTTAAAGTCACCAGCTGCATTGGCCCCTAATAAGAGAGTGTGCCTGTCCTTTGAAGCTTTGAAACCAGCATGAACTTCTCTTTTCCACCTCAGAAAGTCCTAGATGATATCTTTTCCCAAAATAAGGTTGATTTGCCTACATTGCAAATCTGTTATTTAGTGCATTCTCCTTCACTAATGATCTTAGCTAGGCCTTCTGGACAACTCACTGTAGCTTCTGTATCAGCATTTGGGGCTTCACCTTGTACTCTGATGTTTATGGAGACGGCTTTGCTCCTTAAGCCTCAAGAACCAACTTCTGTGCTCCACATCACTTGGCATCAGGGAAATACAAATCAAAACCACAATGAGATACCACCTCACACCACTCAGAATGGCTAAAATTAACAAGTCAGGAAATGACAGATGCTGGCAAGGATGTGGAGAAAGGGGAACTCTCCTACACTGTTGGTGGGAATGCGAGCTGGTGCAACCACTCTAGAAAAGAGCATGGAGGTTCCTCAAAAAGTTGAAAGTAGAGCTACCTTATGACCCAGCAATTGCACTACTGGGTATTTACCCTAAAGATACAAACGTAGTGATCCAAAGGGGCACATGCACGCGAATGTTTATAGCAGCAATCTCCACAACAGCCAAACTATGGAAAGAACCTAGATGTCCATCAACAGATGAATGGATAAAGAAGATGTGGTACACATATACAATGGAATACTATGCAGCCATCAAAAGAAATGAAATCTTGCCATTTGCCATGACGTGGATGGAACTAGAGGGTATTATGTTGAGCGAAATAAGTCAACTGGAGAAAGACAACTATCATATGATCTCCCTGATATGAGGAAGTGGGGATGCTTCGTGGGGGGTAGGAAAAGAATAAATGAAACAAGATGGGATTGGGAGGGAGACAAACCATAAGAGACTCTTTATCTCACAAAACAAACTGAGGGTTGCCGGAGGAGGGGGGCAGGGAAAGGGTGGTGGGGTTATGGACATTGGGGAGGGTATGTGCTATGGTGAGTGCTGTGAAGTGTGTAAACGTGGCGATTCACAGACCTGTACCCCTGGGGCTAATAATACATTATATGTTTATTAAAAAAATTTAAAAATTTTTTTAAAAAAAACTTCTGCTAGCTTCAAATTTTTCTTCGGCAGCTTCCTCACCCATCTCAGCCTTCACAGACTTGAAGAGAGTGAGGGCCTTGCTCTGGATTAGGCTTTGGCTTAAGGGAATGTTGTGGCTTCTCTGATATTCTACCTAGACCACTCAAACTTTCTCCATATTTGCATTAAGGCTGTTTTACTTTCTTATCATTCATCTGTTCACTGGACTAGCACTTTTGATTTCCTTCAAGAACTTTCCCTTTGCATTTACCACTTGGCTGACTGGTGCAAAAGGCCTAGTTTCCACCCTATCATGGCTTTCAATATGCCTTCCTCACTGAGCTTAATCATTTCTAACTTTTGATTTAAAGTAAGAGACACGTGACTCTTCTTCTTCACTTGAACACTTACAGAGGCCACAGTAGGGTTATTAACTAGAACAACGTCAGTATCATTGCGTCTCAGGGAATAGGGAGGCCCAGGGAAGTCTCGAGAGAGATGCTGGAATGGCTGGTCAATGGAGAAGTCAGAACACATGTATCCGTGAGTGAAATTTGCTGTGTCGTGGGGATGCAATTCATGACACCCCAAAACAATTACAATGGTAACATCAAAGGTCACTGATCACAGATCACCATAACAAATGCAATGATAGTGAAAAAGTTTGAAACATTCCTAGATTACTAAAATGTGACAGACACAAGTTGAGCAAATGCTTTTGGAAAAATGGCACTGGCTCAACACAGGGTTGCTGCAAACCTTCAATTTATACATACACACACACAGATATATATATATATATATATATATATATATATATATATATACATATATATGTATATATATATATATGTATACATGTACATAAAACACAGTATCTGTGAAGTTCAGTAAAGCAAAACACTGTAAAATTAGTGTCCCTGTATTTGGCTAGGTCAGAGGCATCATCCTCAAGATCATTTTGGCTCTGATAAGGGCCATCCGAGGACATGTCTGATAAACGAGTCTATCTGATGCTCCCCAGGTTCTCTCTGTGCTCTCTGGATCAAATTCACACCTTGGGTGACCCAACTGTGCCCTTTACTGTGTGAGTCCCAAGGACTTGGTTTTCACAGGCTTATCCTTAAGACTCTGTTCTCAGGCCGGTAACCTGAATGGAATTAAATTATCCTGTGAAATAAATCCACAGGATAAAAATAGCTTTCGAATCTATCCTAATTAAATGTGTCCCCTTCAAAGTCAACCATATCAGTTAGAGCCTGCATCTGGGATTCAAGCTGAAGAGTAAATTAAATTCTCAAAATTAAACCGCAAATGCCAAGAATTTAAATAAAATTTCTCAAGATATGGCCTGATACAGCTCCACAGAAACGACATCAGGTTACAGTGTCCACCCTCCTTTCCAGACCGATGAAGCAAGCAGAATGAGAAGCGATCACATCCTACACACGAAAGGAAGTCCACTGCCTCGCAGCTGCATAACTTGGTGCTTGAGTAAAGCCCCTAAGGATTCAAGAAGATGAGTTTTGTTTTTTTTTTAATGATTTTATTTATTTGACAGAGAGAAATCACAAGTAGGCAGAGAGGCAGGCAGAAAGTGGAGGGAAGCAGGCTCCCTGCTGAGCAGAGAGCCCGATGCGGGGCTCGATCCCAGGACCCTGGGATCATGACCTGAGCCAAAGGAAAAGGCTTAACCCACTGAGCCACCCAGGCGCCCCCAAAAGATGAGTTTTGACCTTAGTGCTTTTCTCCACTGCTCTGGTTTGAGGTTTATGTCCCTGCCCTCCTACCTGGGGCCAACGCAAATTCACAAGGTGAAATCCAAACTATAAGGTGCCTTTAAAAGGTGCTTCGGTCATAAGGATGGAACCCCTGAATGAGGTTAGTGCCCTCATAAAAGAGGCTCCAGAGAGTTCCCTAACCATTCTGTCAAATAAGGACATAGAGAGAAGACAGCCTTGACTAGACACCAGACCTGCCGGCACTCTGATACTGTGCCTCCAGAACAGTCAGAGACCAATTTCTCTTGTTTAGATGCTCCCCACCCCCAAGTATGTAGTGATTTGTTAGGCAGCCCAAAAGGACAAAGACACACATTCTGTGTTATTTTCATGAATAAAAGTTGCCCTATCACCAGCAGGGGACTAAGAAGCCCACTCTGGGACTCCGAGTCTGCAAGTCTCTCCTGAGGTGATGGGGTAGCCCAGTGGTTAAAGACACAATTTGAGTTGTGGCTTTACGACTAGTTAACAGTGTGGTTATTAAGCCCTTCTAAGACTCAATTATTCACCTAAATAACACCAATAAGGCTACTCTCATATCATAACAGTGCTAGGAGGATCAGGGAGATATGCAGGAGAAGAGTCAGTGTTGCAATACTCCATGTAGGTCTTGCTCCTGTTGTTAGTATTATTTTTTTGGATTTACAAGAGAAGTCCCTGTCAAGTGGGGAAGTCATAATTCTTAAAAATTAAATGTGAGGAAGGCTCTCTCTGGAGTAAGCAGAGCAGAGATGACAGATGGATGGATGGATGCGTAAGCCACAGAGAGAAGAACAAAAGCAGAGCTCATGGCCCAGGGTCCCATGCTACGACCAGGAAGACCTCTGAACTCCCTCCACCATCAGACATTGGGTCAGCAACCTCCCCCACATCCTATACTGGGCAGGATGCTGTGGCAGGAGCAATCCCATGCTGGACCTGCCAGAACAGACAGCCTGGTCAAGAGGGCTCAGAGCACAAGCCATTGAAAGCCACCCATGCAGCATTGTGGCCAAACAATGAATGGAGAGTCCTGGCTACTTCGAAGCAGAGGACTCCTGCGGCTGGTATCCAGCCTGGTTTGGAACTCTGCACCAGTACTCCCCCACCCCCACCCCCGCGCCCGCAACCCTCCGGCCTCACAGCTGGGGCTGAGACAAAGGGCTACATCTAGTCGAGGTTTTTAGGGCCCTGTGCTGAGAATTTACATTTCTGTATCCTACCTGTTGTACCTGTTTTGCTTTCTCTCTTCCTTCTAGCATCGATGACCAGCCCTGATGCATTCTTTCCTAGCCTTGCTCCCCTCTTCCTGTTCTAACTCCTAGGATATTTAAGAATATTCCTCTTTCAAAGCTCTCTTACACTTTTATCATGATGTCAATATGGTTCTGAGCCCACAAAACGAACAGCATTAGCAAGGCTAATAAAGAGCCAGTTTCAATAAGGGAATTCTTTACTTTGACATTCACGCTCCTGAGATAAAATGGTATTTTTTTCCTCAAAGGAAAGCAGCAATTGCTTCTCAAGAGAAAGAAGGAGTTTATGTGGTGACTAAGTTACAGTGTCATTTAAAAGCAAGATACCGACCTCAGGGAACAAATGAGGAAGTTAAGAATAAACACTGTCTAACACTCAACTATTGCATTTCCCACCTTACCTCACCTTGTGCCTGAATAAAGTTTCATCCACCCGTACCCCTTGCATTTTGAGATCTAACAAAGGCAACCAGATTTTAAGTCCAAAATATATAGTATACGCAAAAGACTGTGTGCCATGAAATGGAATCGAATAATATTCAGGAGGTATAAATGATAACTTTTATCAAGCAGGACTGCTCATCCATAGTTCACCTCTTAGCTCCTAGAATGGTAAGCTGCAGCCCCAAATGAATGAGAGCCTCATCACAGTAATCAGGGCAACCGACAGCCACGCTCTTTGGTGTAGGTATGGATTCTGAAGATGGAATGGATCGCTTCCATGGAAAACAGGAAAAAGCAACCATGGGTTCAGCACCTTGTAGAGTCTGGCTGTCTGAATTCATGGAGTCTCCGTGGAGCCACTGAAGCCAGTCTTATGTGACCACATGGGGGCAATTCCGGTTTCAAGAACACTAGATTATTCATTTATTCTACCGGACACTCACACCTTTGAGAGTTTAATTCTAACAAGGTTTCAGATGATTACCAGGAAAAATGGAAGGGTGGATGAAGCCAGGAGGGCAAACAGGGGATCAATCAGAAGAGGGGTTACCAGAGACCAAAACTCACCGATAGATGATTCCTTTCTCATGTAGGAACATGAGCGCCGAAATGATTTCTGCTGCATAGAAACGAGCTCGTGCTTCATCAAAACGACGAGACTTCTGAATGTGAAACATCAAGTCACCCCCATTCACAAATTCCATCACGAAAAACAGACGATCCTGGAGAAACACAAGAGAGAACCCAGCGTGGTGTTGCTGTTAGCCTAGAGCTTGGTCACCAGGCTACCCGAGGCTGCGGCAGGTCGTCGTCACGTGGATCTCAGAGGGAAACGCTCTGTCGGGGTAGTGCGAGGCATGAGGGCTGTGGGACTGGGCCCCTGGGATAGGGATGGGGCTGGGAAGTAACACCTGGATCTCCTTTAAGGAATTCTACACAGCTTTGATCTCTGCATTAAATAAAAAGTAGGAAAGCCTCAGGAGCCCCCGGTTCTCATTGCTGCTCTGCACCTTAAATACTGTGCAACCCCAAGCTTAATTTGTTTTTGGACATTCGCCATTAGTAAAGTGAGAACAATGACGCTATCCCTAGCTGAATCATGGGGTTCTGGAAAGCGGAGAAGTGCAACACAAATGGAAAGGTACGTGCCTTTCCTCTGGAACATGCAGGGTTAAGCACAGAACTCAAGGGATGTCTAACAGGTCCTCACACTTGACCAGGGAACACACACAGAGAAAGGAAACCGTTTTAGACAAGTCTGGCCAACAGGAGTCTAACGACAACCTCCAAGTGGCTTCAAAGTTCGAAATTCCATTCAGCCCAACAGAAAATTCCCGAGTCAGGAGTGGAAACGTGCAGAATAGCACGATGTTGTCCACTTGGAAGGAGCTCTCATACCTGCTGATGAAATGGGCTCTTCAGGGCACCTGGGGAGCTCATTTGGTTAAGCGTCTGCCTTCAGCTCAGGTCACGATCCTGGGATCCTGGATCTGATCCCATATCAGGCTCCCTGCTCAGCAGGGAGTCTGCTTCTCCCTCAGCCCCTCCTTGCTGCTCACAAGCTCTCATCTCTCTCTCTCTCTCATGTGTTCTTGCTTTCTCTCAAATAAATAAATAAAAATCTTTAAAAAAGGGAGAGGGAGAGGGAAATGGGCTCTTAAGATTCCCCATGCAGTACGCTTAGTACTACGCAAGCGGTGTGAACAAAGTACTTTTATTAAGACTTCAATAAAAGAAATGTGGAGGCTCTGTGAGAAAGCGTGTCTCCCAGCTGGGTAGTGTAAAGGGCTATGTTTCAGGAACCCCTAAGATCAAAGGATTTCCTGACTCCCTCCACTGACATTTATGAAGTCCACGGCTAGCCCAGTGTCGAATGGGGTGCCAGGCATCCAACAGAAAGGGCATAAAACAGATTCAACCTCTACCCACATAGTCTGGTGTGGGAGACACACGTTACTTAAAAAAACAAGGTAAACATACAAATTCTGGGAAATCCTGTGAAAGAAGGTGGAGAAAGCAGGGACATCTGGTCATCTGCCTGGGGGTCCGTGGAGGTCTCTCCAAGCCAGGGACATTCGGGCTAAGGCCTATGGGAGCACCCCGCAGGGCCAGCCATCATCCTTTTTGGGGTAGGGGCCGGGGTGGGGGGTCATTTGGTAAGGAAATTGGTGTTTGCCAGTTCACGAAGGATGTGTTCTCAGAACTCCTCTCTCCCTGGGGTTTGAAGCATTCTGCTTTTGCTTAGTGCTACCCCATGTCCACGGCCACACAGTGGACAGAGGCTGTGCCTGGTGCCCTTTCCTGCTCCGAGTTCACCCCTGGTTTCATCAGAAAACAGAACTCGTAACCTCTCTATTCCTGATTTTAAGGAAGACCTTAATTCAAAGGAAAAGAATCCCCTGGCTCTAGGAAAACTTCTAGAGAAGCACAACTGTGAGAGTAAAGATGGAACGGCAAAATTCACACACGTGAAAACAAAACCCAAACATCAACAAAACCACGATTCCAGTTCACCGACTGAAAACTCAACCCCGTAGGCAATCGGACCGAGCCAGGGGCTTTCACGGGGTTGTGACTGACAAGCTGCGCGGCAGACTTGGAACGGACGAGTCCGGAAGAGCCCTGGCGTTCTTTCTTTTCTCTACGGGAAGGACTTGGGTGGAAGTCAGCAGTGGCACAGGATGGAGGGTAAGTATGTGGCGAGACTCATCGAAGAACGCGTCCGCTCGGGCAGGTGTGACGCCGATGCTGTGTTCATTTGGACAGGGAGGCCAAGGCCAAGGGGGACCCGATGAAGACGCGGGTGCTAACGCCACCAGACCGCCCCTCACAAGCTGGTCAGCCTTACCCATTTTTGTCAACCAGCCTGTTCGCCTTCTTCATGGCTGGGACTGGCCGTCACACGAATTCCAAGAGCTCGAAATACCTGATGACCGGAACTAGGTCAGTAGGTAAGGGACTCATTCCTTAGGCCGCCGGAAGTCAGTGTACTTGGCAAGGGTTTCTAAGGCAGTAGGCATCAAAAGAGGAGGGTATTGGAAGGGCAATTTCATCCCCTGTCTAGCCCCCTCGCCCCAGGCCACCCCAGGCATAATCAGGTCTGAAGTCTGAAAAAGCCAGAGCAGGGGCTGAGGTCCAGATCTGGGGGAGGAAATACTGTACTGCCTTCTTGTCTCACTCTTTCATCTGCTTCTTGGCCCAGCGCTGGAGGCAGCGTCTCAGAAAATGCAGGCAGGGTCAGAGGGGCACAGCTACCTGTGATGTGCAGCAAAGCCAGAAGCCTGGGACCTGAGACAACAGGGGCTTCTTTTCATTCAGAATTTCATTCTGAACCTCCTGTCTGGCACCACCTCGAACAGCTCTCAACCCCCCGGCTACGTACGACCCTGGAAGCAAGTGGGAAGGGGAAACAAGCCAGCCAGGTGCAATGACGACTCAACGAAAAGTAATGTGCCATCCTCTCCAAGACGTCAATTAATGTCCCAAGCTAGAAAAATAAAAATGTGTTCATCCACTTGTCAGATGTTTTTGCTGAGAGGAGATCCTCTCTTGACACGCCCCTCTCCTCCCCCTATGATCCGTGGCCTTTCTGAGGCCCGAAGGAACCCGGCCCTCAGGCTTGTTGGGACAACGTCCAAAACGAGATGCCACTGTCTCTGGTTTGCGTGGCAGGGTTCCACGAAAGGAGAGGGTCTGCGTTCTCAGATGCAGGCTTTAGAGAACCTCTGCAGGCTTTCCAAGATCTTTTATGCTTCCTTGAAGGTTCTCTACGGGAAGGAATGTCTACTGAGCATACACGATACCAGGTCCCGGCTAGAGAGCAAGGATTGGAAAATGAATGTGATCACACACCTGCTCTCAGGAAGTTCAGGGAAACGAGGAGCACATCCCCCCCCCCCCGGTGTGCTAAGTGCAGTGAAGGCACAAAGAGGTCGTCACGGGAACAGAGCAGGGGCCCCTGAGCAGCCTGGAGCCCAGGGAGGGAAGTGGAGAAAGCTTCTAACAGGAGCCAAACTCCGGAGCAGGAGTCAGGCCGGAGCCGGGAGGAGTCGAGGTCTCTGAACGGGTGAACTGGGAGGCGTGAGGCAGGGCATGACGGCTACCGCGGGAGCCAGTCCCTCCGTGCTGGAGCGGCTGTAGGGGGGCCTCCCTAGGACACGGCTACTTTCCTAACCGAGTGCTGGTAGAAAAAGCAGAAGGCTGCTTAGGGTGCTTCCTTCCACACAGTCCACAGGCCCAGAGTCCTGCTGAGAGGGACGGTCCCTCACCGGTGGGGTCTCTACCGTAACTAGAGCCCCAGTGTCTGGGCTCAAACAGGTGGCAGCTTGGCGCTTGGCTCAAAAAAGACTCCAGTGAGCGTCAGACGCCCCACATTCGCTAAAACAGCATCCGCTACAAAAACCGGTCCGTCTGCCCAATGCTCCTGCTACGGAATGAATTCCAGCAACCGGAGAAAAATCTTTCCTATTTCGTGAGCACCCCTCACAAGGCAGAGACGTGCATGTGACATTCTGACAGGAGGCACGAGACAACCTCCCCCTACAACTCCACTCTCGGTCTGCGCTGTTGACCAGCGAGTCTCCCTGATTTCCTGACGAACGCTAAGTGACGCTTCACAAACTCAACTGAGAAAAGCAAGGAGAGGAAGCATGTGCCGGGACCCCTGAGTTGAGGGAGGCACTGCGTAATGGACGAAGGTTGCCCATGAGTCACTTCTGGGGCAGGAAAGAGGTTCCAGATCCCAGCCGAGGCAGAGGTTACAAAGACAGTGGTTTCTGTGTTTAAGCCTGTGTAGCGGGGCATTCCAGCTTTTCTGAAGTCCAGTTTCCTAGAAACTGAGTCTGGAGACCTGCACAGCTCCCCCTGAGGCCTCTGGCTCCTCTAGGGCACATTCTGCCCTGACCTGCAGGGTAAGAAACCCAAGGTCCCCGAGACCAGGTTTAACCTCAGTTCTAAAGCCAAGAGGCCCAGCTCTTTGTCCTCTGCTCGCCTGTCAACCAACCTCAACTGCAAGTCATTAACACGAGTGAGGGGCACCTGGGGCTCCTGGGGGACTAAGAGCAACTCAGAAATCCCTTTGTCCCAGCCTCGGTGTGGATTACAGGAGGCCGAGGAGCTGATGCCTGGTTAATAATAGAATTCCGGCCCTTCCTGCCCCACTGCATTAACCCGCCGCAGCCTGGACCGAGTCTGTCCCGGCTCTCAGCTCAGACCTGCTACCCCAGGCCCAAGAGGATAAAAATATCCCCTGAACTGACAGTGGCTCTCGGCACAAGCAGCGTGCATGCCCGAAAGCCCCTCGGTGAGACTGTTCTTTAAGAATTCAAGCTGATGGGGCGCCTGGGTGGCTCAGTGGATTAAGCCGCTGCCTTTGGCTCAGGTCATGATCTCAGGGTCCTGGGATCGAGTCCCACATCGGGCTCTCTGCTCGGCGGGGAGCCTGCTTCCCTTCCTCTCTCTCTCTCTCTGCCTGCTTCTCTACTTGTGATCTCTCTCTGTCAAATAAATAAATAAAAATCTTTAAAAAAATTTTAAAAAAAAAGAATTCAAGCTGATGAGCAACTGCACAGAGGGAAGTTTGAGACAAAACACATGGGTCGTTGAAAGTGACATACCAAGATAGTACCTGTGACAGGTGACGTCCCCTAGGGAGGGTGACTGCAAAGGAACAGGGTCGCCGTGGTGGGCACCTTTGGAGGTGTCTGTTCAGCTCACTAATCGGTCTCTCAGAGCAGGGCCTGGCGTGATCACATGGGGAGACTCAGGACATCCTGCAAATAGCTGGTGGGGACCATGCTGGCCACTCCCTTCCCGGTCTCTTTCCCAGAAAATTGGAATTGAGACAGAGAGGTTTTAATTTAGGCTGTGTGGAGTGCAGGAAGTGAGGAAACATGAATTAGGAAGCTGAGGTTATGTTTGTGGTGAGACCATGTGAAAGGTCTTGGTAAAACAGAGTCCCGAAAGCATGGTGGGAGGAATGGATGCATGGATGGACGGATGAAAAAATGAAGCAGAAACTATGGTGAGGTGAAGACAAGAGCTGAGGGAGCACGAGGAAGCCAAGAAGCTCCCCGAGTTCCTCCTGCCTTTCCAGTTTCAGATCTCTGAAGAGAGCTGGATGATTTTGGCCCCTGGCTTCCACGAGACACCACGCCCTGTATCTCTGCATCTCTACTTTCACTTCTCCCTTTTCGGCCTGACCTCGGCTAAGTTGTTTTCTGTTACTTGCTACCGGGAGAATTTTAACGGAAACACACACCAATTCTTAAGGGGCAAGTTTCCTTACTTAGAAGTCTGGGATAACTGCACCTGTACCTACAGCGATGGTGTGAGGATTAACCTAGAAGCAAAGTGTCTTTTAAGAGCCAGGACCAGAAGAGTCTCCACAAACAAGTTTTGTTATTACTCCGTCATGCAAAGGGGCTAAAGTTTATTCTAGGAGGGCCTGTGCCCAGTGCCCCAGTTGCTGGTGTCACTGGGGTGAAGCCCGGTGCGGTGGGGTATGTGGGGTACGTGACCTCGGGAGCCAGGACACTGGAGATGCAAAAGCGGTTCTCGCTGTATCGTATTTATTCTTTCTCTCTTTCTCGAAATGCCCATCTGTAAATCGGGGATCATAAGATGACTGAACTCCCAGGTCTGGGAGGATGACATGATTTAAGCTAAGAGTTTCTAACAGTGTCAGGCACACAGCGGGGATTCAGGAAGCGTAAGCCAACAGCATCCCCCACCCATGGCTGCCAGCTCCACTCTGGCTTCGGCCACCATGGCTGGCTCCTCCTGGGGCTCAGCAGCCCCCCGCCCCCGCCACCCGGGGAGCTGCAGCATCCTGGGCAGTGAGCCATTGGCCAGGGACACAGCAATGGGGACTTGCTCAGGGGCTCTCGGGCCACAGGGAGGCAGGAATGAAATGGCAGTTGAAACTGCATCTGTGGGTACGAGGCAGGCATCTGGAGAGCTGGAGGAGTCGGGGGGATGCCTATGCCCATGGAGGGGTGCAGGGCATTTCCTGGCACGGTCATGGCCTTGAGCTTTGAAGGAGGACTTTTCTTTCTGGGAAATGACTACTAAGCAAGGTGTTACCACACTGGATTTGATAGCCAAAACATTAAGCAAGGGTTTCGGTTCCAGAGCATTCTCATTTGCTAATACCAGATGATAATATTCTCTATTTTAAGAGCTTTATATTCATAATTGTTATTATGGCAAAGCAAACGGACTAACATATTACAGTGAGACATCTCGTAGTAGCTCTTTTTCCTTTCCATAAAATTGACTGACTCTAATCAACAGATTAATTAAGATTTTTCTCTTTAAAGCAAGACTCCCCAGTCCCTACATGTAATCCACAGATAATAATCTCAGTTGAAGATGTATTACAGTGACAACATAGATAACCTTTTGGAAATAATTTAAAGAACAGAAACAACATTTAAGCTTAATGACTAATTTAATGATTCCTTTAAGGGGATGTTTAAGCTAGGAGCCTCACCTAGACTTACCTACCCAAGTCCTAAGAATTGGTTTCGAATTATTTCTAAATGAGTAACATCAATCCTCCATCGAAAGCTACAGAGTGCCCCTGACTGGCTGTGGGCAAGGAGAAGGAAATCTCCGGTAACAGACAGCATTATGTTGAATTTCTCATAAGTGCTCCTTGCTTTATGATTTTTCTCCAACAAAGTAATCCACGGGGTGAATAGGGAGTTCAGATCAACAGGAAACCGTTACTGACGTCAAAGAGGTCACAGTGGAAAAGCACCCTCATGAGGAAATCTGATTGCACCATTCCTGAGCTGGAAACAACTTAAATTTAACCACATTAATAATGATTACAAAGGGTACAAGGAAGAAACAAGGAGAGGGAATCTAATAGCTTCATTTTTTTTTCTTTCTTTGACTTAACTATCTGTGTAGCCCCAAAGACAATAGCCACTAATCCAATCACTCAGCCACCCCTCTCTTGTCCCCAGGCAGGATACATCCTCTCTGAGCTCAGAGACTACTCTTTGGGAAGGTAAAATATGTCTCTGATCGAACAAGCCCTTAGGAACCTGCCTTTCAGAGCTGGAGGGACACACAGCACTTTCCAAAGACCAAGTGCTTTCCCAGTAAACGGAATGCACTGGCCATCTCTTGTAATGAAACATGACAAGGCTCACCGACGTCTATACCAGAGTAGGCTACGGGAGGCGATCTAACTCGCCGTTCAACACATGATGAGGCATCTGAGCCAGATGATCCTTAAAGCATAAATAAGTAAGCAGTCAACATATGACTGAAGATAGAGCAATGGTAGGGCTTAAGTCCCCCTGTTCCTGGCAGAGTCACCTCTGGTCCACACACATCTCATCCAGTCTCACTGGGCTGAGCTGCCTTTGTGAACTTGGTCTTGTTTTCTAGAAAGGATCTGAAGTCTTTGGAGGCAGAGCCCAGACCTAAATGATTGATCTCTAATACCACCAAGCTTAGTGCCTGGACCTGGGGAACTAACAGGACAGGAGGCCGTTTCTGTTTGCTAATACACTGTAAACTAGAACATTAGAAAAGCTGGCACAAACTGCCAAGATTAGTTCTATCCATCCATTTTGTGTGAGTCAAGGGCAAAAAAGTCAAGTACCTTACCCATAGCTGAAATAGTTTGTGGGATAGTTCAAGACGACAAGGTCTGCTCGACGCATCACTTCATTTCCCTTGATTTACAAAACTTGGCTTTTCTGTTTTTACAAGGAATTGTGTGTGCAGAGTTCAGATGCAGTGATAAAGTAAATATAAGGAAAACTGAGGGAAAAATAAGTAAAATGAAAATAAATCACCTATAATCCTGACACCCAGAGAAAGAAGGAGAAACAAAACTATATGTGGCCCGTAGGTCCAAGGAACTGGAGATTTCAGGGCAAATAAGAAATTTTGGGGTGCCTGGGTGGCTCAGTGGGTTAGGCTGCTGCCTTCGGCTCAGGTCGTGATCCCAGGGTCCTGGGATCGAGTCCCGCATTGGGCTCTTTGCTTCGGCGGGGAGCCTGTGTCCCCCTTCCCCTCTACCTGCCTCTCTGCCTACTTGTAATCTCTCTCTGTCAAATAAATAAATAAAATCTTTAAAAAAAAAGAGAGAGAGATTTACATGGAAGTTTTTAACTAGAATTTACTTACCCTTATGTCCTACTTATACTTGGCACTCTTTAAAGAGAAAAAACGAAAATGAAAAACCCATCCTTCTTTCTTCAGTTACGTCACATAATATTGCCTGATATTCTCTGTCACTAAACTATGATTTTTTTTTAACAGCTGCATACTATTCCTGGTCCCATTTCTATGGAGTCCTACAATCAGCTGGATTGTCGATTAAGTTAATGTAGCTAAGAGGATGTGGTATGAATAGTATACTTACTATACTATGATAAAGATAATTTTTATTGGCAATGGACTCTTGCCAAATGAGCATGGTGTTTTAATTCTGAATTAAACATGCAAATCTAAATTCTGAACTTCGCAAATTCGCAAGGAAGATATCTTAGGTTATTATTCACTTTCTCAAAAAGGTCTGATCACTTAAAAATATGAGCAATAGGATTCCTCTAAATCATTATTTCACATGGTACAATTCTCTGTGTCAAGATTTCGATTTAAGCACCAAATAGAAGAATGTCTATTAAAGAAATTGATGGATTTACTTTGTACAGGGCTATAGGAGAAAAAGTAAAAATGCCATGTATTTATTTAGATTATTTTTCGTGAAAGAAGTTCCTAAACTTTGCAACCTCTTCAAGAAGGCAAGATTTCATCTCTTCCTGTGATCTGCAGACAACTGAGACATGTCTGCCTTGCAAGAGGAGATTCTGGGTTATAGTTGTCTAAATAAACATTTTGCCCAGCTAAAGAAGTAGCAGATCTGGCCAAGAATATGGTCTGTCTGACTTGCGAGGATTCCTGGGAATCTATTGGCCAAGAGTCTGTTCCTTCCTCTGCTCTGTGGTGTTGAGGCACCTGCTGAATTTCCATTTGGACTTCATTCCCCAGGCTATTTTGAGTTTGGATCTGCCAGCACAGCGACAATATGTTCTCCTCCGGCCCTTTAGCTTGAGAATGAGATGTGTTCAAGCCAATGACACCCTCCCTCCCCCCTAGTTCGTTTCCAACCTTTCCGCACTGTGGGCCAAATACTTACATCCCTAGAGGAAGAAAGATGCAAACTCACCCACAGGCAGGCTGACCAAAGTAAAAGAGACATAGTCTGATAAGATGAGGGCAAAGCAATTACAAATAGATTAAAAGGCTTAGCCAGGGAAGAGGATATTGTCTTAACCCTGTAGAGAAGCTTCCACGGGCACTGGCGAGGTGGAGTTCCAATGGGCCCTTTAAACCCCAAGGACGAGAGCAGAGACAGAGACAGCAGCACCAACAATCTCGTCCCAGACCCAACGGGTGAACAGGGCACTTGGTTCCTCTGCCCATAAAACCACTTCCTTCTGATTCTTCTGACTTTCTGTCCTCCTTTCCCACTCTTGCTTAGATTTCCTTTCTCAGCTGTCCTCTCCTCTCCATCTACGAACACCTAATGAAATATTTTAAATTACACTTTCAACTATACCCAGAGGACACAAAATCCAATCTCCCATCTGAACCATGATTATGAGCAACAAACATCTTCCTACCGGGTTTCCTGCTAAGTGAATTCATCATATTCGGTTCTCCCAGGGTCCCTTCCTACCACTCTCCTACCCTAACGAGTCTTAATGCATTCCCCCTCCTTAGTGTTTCCTTGACTGCACTCCCATGACCACTGCCTCAGAGCAGGCATGACTGACAGGCCAGAGTTTCAAAGTCCCAAACAGGTTGGTGATCCCCTGCTTTCCTCCTTCCGTGATGGCCACCAGAGAGCCATACCTATGTTTATTGCAGTTTTATTACAATAGCCAAGATATGGTGGCAGCCCATGTTTCCATCCATGTTTCCATTGATAGACAAATGCATAAAGAAGTGGTACACACACGCACACATACACACACAATGGAATATCACTGTCATTAAGAAGGAGATTTTGCCTTGTATGGCAACACAGACCTCAAGGCTATTATGTCAAGTGACACAAGTTAGAAAAATAAAGACAAATACCATATGACTTCATGTATATGTGGAATCTAAAAAACAAAACAAGTAAAAAGAAGAAACAGACTTATAAATATGGAGCACAAACTGGTGGTTGCCAGAGGGGAGATGGGTGAGGGGATAGGCAAAATAGGTGAAGGGCATCAAGCAATACAAATTCCAACTATAAAATGAATAAGTTATAGAGATGAAGAGCACAGCATAGAGATTATATGTAATAATGTAATAATAGTATATAGTGAGAGATCATAACTACATTTATCATGATGAGCACTGACTAATGCATATAATTGTCCAATCATTGTTATACACCTAAAACTAGTATAACCTTGTGTGTCCTCTATTTCAATAATAAAAATTAAAACAAAAAACAAAAAACAAAACAAAAAAAAATGTACATCTTATTTGCTCTCTGGCTTAAAACCCTCGCCAGCTGCCTTCACCTCCATGACTGAGGCTAAGCTCCGAAGCAAAGGATGTCAGACCCATTAGGACTTTGCTTCTCCACTCCCCACTCTTCCTCTCCTGTAATCTGCTGCGTCACACAGTCTAAGCCTCTGTGCTTTTGCACCGCTCATACCTCTGTCTGGGAGGCCCATTGCCTTTCCTCCTCTTGCCGCCCCTGCCCCCAGGACAGCAGAGCTCATACTCATCCTCCAAACACAGCTCAGACAGCCCCTCCTGTCTCAGAGCCCTTTCAGCCTCTGCAAGGGCGAACAGATGAGCTTCTTCTATCATGTGGTTATGGGTATGGTATGTGTATTGAAAACGATCCCTGATTGCAAGCAGCCAGAGGGTAGGTCCACACTTTGTGTTTCCATGGGTCTTGGGTCTCTGGAGCAAGGTGTGTGTTAAGGAAGCCTTTACTGAACTGAATGAAACATGCACGCTAGATACAATTTTAGCATTCAACAGAGGAACAGCCAATGTGTCTAGTGGCCGGGGTCTACCTCCCATATTTAGAGAGTACTCAGCCCAGACGACAGCACCTAAGGTCTCTTGTGACTTTATGTGGAAATAGCGTACCCATGTATGGAAAACAAACAAAAGAGAATGACAAGTGTGCTTCCCCCAAAGCACACTTGTATTGCTACCAGCACATTTTTCTCGGCTGGTTGAGAAATGTTTCTTAAAGTTTTGATTATCTCTGTTTGTAGAATCCAGTCACGTGCCTCACACAGGGGATGGGAATCTGACTCACAGAGAGGCTGGCACCCTTCTCGGTTCTGGGTGGAGGCGATTTTCATAAAAAGTGACTGATTCCACACCTTGATGGCAGAACAGAGGCACAGTCATTGAATGTGGAAACAAGAGAAGCCACGCTCTTTCAATCCCGGGCTCTTCAACACGACCCCTTATAGACACAGGCAAGCTGAGCTAATCTTTGGCTCCCCAGCCCCCCAGGCTCTGATACGTCTGTCTTATCTCAGGAGGATTTGCTGTTCAGAGCTGCTGGCACAGTGCCAGCCCTGGCTCATGCCCAACAGACGCCCTGTGCTTCCCTGGCCTCCTCCCAGCCTGGGGCCAACCCTGAGCAATGTCACCCAGGCAGCCACTGAGAACAGGTACAAGCTCCCAAACAGGAACTTTGCTGGTCTACAAACTCATATACATATTTATACACACACACACACACACAGAGTAATGCTTACAATTTTCTAAGCAAGACTGGACACACTTGGCTTTGGCCACCTGTAAAAAGTCAAGTGATCGTCTAGTCCACTTAACATCTTAGATCTAGGACAGACCACCTGCCATTCATACCACGCAGTGGTTTTCAACCAAACAGATCCTCCTCTTCCTGGGGGACATTTGGTAATGTCTGGAGACATTTCTGGTTGTTATGAGGAAAGAGGCACTACCCACAGGCCGTGTGTGGAGGCCAGGGGTGCCCCTGAGCGGACAGTGCATAGAACAGCCCCCCCACACACACTTAAAAAGGATTATCCTGCCCCAAGTGGTAAGAGTGGGTATATGATATTACATGATGCAAGTAAGTGACTCTTTTTTTTTTTTTTTTTAAACTGGAGAGGTTGAAAATTCACCAGGCATTCTCTTGTTCAAACTATCTGACCTGTTGGTAAAAATCAAAGTAGTGGGGATAAAGTTCTGAAACAGGTGGAAGGGAACTTCCTGCTTTCAGATCTCTAGGTCAACGCTGTCCAATCTGCCCTGACCTTGCTGGTTATATCTAACATACCATGATCTGCTTTTCACCCACTCACTGGTCGACAGACCCTGATTTAGACGGTCTGGGCTTGCTGTGGACACGGGCCAGTCCCCACCTCATAAGCTGATCACAGTTCGGGGTTCCCTGAGAGTGAGGAGGTGACAGAAAGCATAAGGAAGCAGATGAGGGAGGTTCCCATAGTCCATGGCCCAGGAAGGGAACAACACTTATCTGAAAGAGGGGAGGAATTTTGCCGGAACGACCTTCCTCCTTTGTTTTGGTTGGGAATTATATATTACATCATTTTAAGGTTTAAAATCTCATACACCATGAGAATGGAATTAAGAGATTCCGGGAAAAGTTCCAAGGCTCCCTTCATAACAGCTAAGCAATAAATCATTACCGGCCATCCTAAAGGCGTGGGTAGGAGTGAGCTGGAGACAGAGCAGGCTCTTTCACGGTACAAATGAAGTACAAGCTGGATGCCTCGCACAGAAAGGAAACAGGAACTCCCTGGGTGGCCCGAAGGGAAGACAAGGGCATGCCAAAGCCCTCCAGCAGGGAGGGGAGGGTCTGCTGGTGAGACCCAGCCAAGGTATCAGCTGACAGCAGAAGGCAGGAAGAGGAACCCTGCCCCAGAGCAGAGTCAGTCTTGATGGCACAGGGTTAAGTGGGGGAGCTGGTGTCTCAGCAGCCTCACACTGGGACTATCTGTGAAGAGACCAGTCCCAGTCCAGTCCCTCTTCCCCCTCCGAGGGATGAGAATGATAGGACAATGGCAGTGGAGAGCAAGGAAGCAGGCTGGGCGGTGGCCCCCCCAGGGCGCCTCCAGCCTTGGTCCCCCAAGCCTGTGAGTGCACAGGACCCAAGGCCAACCAGCGGCAGTGCTGACACCCCTCCCCCCAGTCACCATCACCAGGTTACCAGGTCCTCAATTCAGGACACCCATGTAAAAATAGGGGTGTGCTTCAAATGCAAATGTAGCTTCCAGACAAGAGCCCCGATTGAGATCCATAGATTGGGCTGTTGTAAGTCATGCTGTAATCAACATGAGGGCTTGTGTATTTTTCTGAATTTGTGTTTTCATTTCTTTGGGTAAATGCCCAACAGTGTGCCTGGTGGATCATATGGGATTTCTGCTTGGAATGTTTTGGGAAACCTCCATACTGTTTTCCACGGTGGTTGTGCCGATTTTTGTTCCCACCAACAGTGGCCCCTACTTTTGCAGCGGGCAGAGCGTACTGTATGGACTTGCTGAATCCCTCTGTCATATGCCTGAGACTAACGAAGTGAGTGGAGGGCCAGCTAGACTCACAAAAGACAAGGCTCCTAGACTCTCTTCGAAGCACGTGGCTGCTCTGAGACATCCCCATATGCTAATCCCAGAACTGTCTGGGACCAACCCACCAAGGGCCGATGCCTGCTGATGGAGCCTTGTACAGGGCTGGTTCAGGCCCACAGACTCTATGGGAGAACAGCAGCTCCACAAGGGTGTCTCTGCCCGGTCTGGTTCCCTGCTGCTCCCCCTGGGGTTTCTAGAAGAGCCTCAAACCTAGAAGGCACTCGGTGCCATGTGCTAAATGAATTAATACCACCTCGCCTCGCCTGCCCGTGGCGACTCCATAGATGGCCAGGTGGGCTGAGATCACACCAACAGGTGAGGCTGATGGGTCGCAAGAGGCCCTAGAGACGTAGTTCCTGAGCTGAGAAGAGATGGCCACAGCTGGGCTCTCACCAAGGAAGTACTGACAGAGCACACAAGGGTTTTAAACCTAGAATATATTACCATCTGTGGTTCCCACCCAGAGCAGTGAGGTTTTAACACTGCACAATTCTGTCTTTAGGGTGGGGTGAACCCCCTCCAGCCACTCACAGGTGTAGCTGGAGGCCCTGAATGTCCCTGTCAGTCCTGGCAGGAGCAACCCACCTGCCCAGGGAAACACCTGCCGGCTGCCGCATGGTGTTGGTTCAAGCTTGGATGCTGGCTGGTGAGCCTCGCAGGCATTCTGGTGACGGGCGTGAGGAGAGACAGGCACACAGGGAAGACGTCCCCCTGAGCGCAGGGCCCTTTTTCAACTGCCTTTCCTTCTGTAGTCTAAGGACGGTGTTGACTCCACACACTCTACTGTATCCTTCTATTCCATGTGTGTTAATCCTCTCTTCCCAGCCAGACAGGATTCAAGGGCCTGCTTCTCCTGCTAGCACTCAGAGCGATCGTGAACGGACAGGCTGTTCACTGAACTATTTGGTGAAAGGCCTGTCGCCTTCTCCTCCCTGGAGCCAACTCCGGTCCTCCAAGCCTCGTGCTCCACACAGGGCCCTGTTGAGGCCGAGGCGTCATATAGTCGGGCAGGCTCCCGGTCTCGTCAGTCAGGGAAAACCGGAAAAAAGCACTTACCACCACAAAGCTTCGACGGTCCTCGGGAAGCACTGGGCCAGTTCTGACTGGGGCAAGTCTTGGAGACATCCAGAGAAATGACACACGATCCAGGCACCACCTTACCAAACACGGCGGCGGCAGGTCTCCACGATCCCCAGATCATCGATGTGGACAATGGCCAGTGACAAGGCCACTGACAACTGAACAAGCCCAAATCGAAAAGCACGGCAAACCCCTCGGTCACACCACACCTCCAGGCTGTCCTCCCCAAACAGGGAAAGCCAAACGGACAGCACAAACTCTGCCTTCTCCTATTCCTGTTTATTTACGTGGCCCTGGGTAGCCACAGAAAGTTCTGTGTCCCAAGGGGACAGAAGCAAAGGTCCCCCATGACTGCTCTCCTCCCCTGGAAATCCAGAGCCTGGAGATGGTCTGTGTGCATTCTGTCCCCAGACGGAACACTGCTAATAAGTTGGGAACATGCCCAAATGGGAAACACCATGTTCTGGCTCATTTTCTATTTCGATCTGAGCCAAAGGCAAACCATAACCAATGACCCATAAGCAGACTGAATAGTATTTGTGGCAGGCATCGCTCAGGGAAAGGAGGAAACCTAGTTCTAAACAGTAAGAGGGAAATATCCTTAGGTGTTTCACAAAAGGCTGCAAAACCAGACATGGTGAAAAGCTGCCTTTGTTCCTTCTTAATGACACTCCTCTTGGCACATGTTCAGGGAGAAGACATGTCTACGGGAGGTATTTTAGTAATGGCAAAGATTGTGAAGCTGATGACCTGGTTAAGAATCTGTGGTCTGACTCTCGCTTGCTGTGGGATCTGGGACAAGTTATCTAACCTCTCGCGACCTCTCAGAGTCCAGATCTCTAAATGAAGACAACAGTATTCTGTACCACCCTGACTGGTCACTGCACAGATGCTCCCGAAATGCCAGCACGCCCAGCTGCATAGGCACCGGTCACGCGGAGAAGCCCCTACAACACATACGAAGGTCTCAACGAAGTGTGGGTGCCATTCCTCTTCACCCATCGCTTCTTCCAAACAGACACCCCTCAGGCTCTAAGAAGCCACCAGCTCTCCAAAGGCATGAACAGAGCCTCTTCAGACCCTGGTCCTTTCTAGCTTTTTTGGATGCACTTTGCCCTCTCCTCACTTATCCATCGTCACGGGGTCTCTCCCCTCGTCAGGAATGTCACGGTAACTCAGAGCACCGCGGGTCACGCCCCTCCAGGGCCCAGTGTGCCTTCTCATCCTCTAAGCTGGTCTCTGGCAGCAGCTTGGTAGACAAACAGGCTGGCGACCGTGGCCAAGTACCCACTCAACACTCAGGAAAGGGAAAGAGAGCTGGAGGGACATGGAATGAGTCAGGGCTAGGCAGGGCTGGCGGGGGGCTCTGGGGGTGCTGTGCAGGGCTGCAGAGGGCTGGAGGTTGCAGGGGGCTACAGGGGGCTGGGGGCTTGTGGGGAGTAGGCTGCACAGGGCTGTGGGGAGCTATGCAAGGCTAGCAGAGGGTTGGGGGACTAGCGGGCAGCAGGGGGCTAGGGGGCAGCGGGGAAGGCTGCAGCCTCCCATCTACCACCTGTGTGAAGCTAACTGCAGGGTCACTCTCTGAACCCCTAGGGCCGTGAGAGAAAAACAAAGATTCAGGCGGAGGAGCTTATATGGAAAAAAAAAAAAAAAAATCAAATGCAAGACCTTCCTAAAAACAAGGGGGCTAAGAATTAAGCCAGAAGTAGAACTCAGAGTTCTGACACTGGAGGCGGCCGTGGAGTCGCCTGCCTGATAAAATTCTGAAAGATTCATTCCAGAGCCACAGGACGCGCTACCTCATCCGTCTGTCTCAGACACACTCGCAGGTGCGCACACACTCCTTTGCAAATATTTCCTCTAACAACAAAGGAGGAAACAAGGAGAGAGTAATATCCCCGCGCTCTCATGTTGCCAGGTGATTTCCAGAACGTACTGTACGACTTCAATATACTGAAATCGCCGTGTAGCGGTCGTGTACGCACACAGATTACTGGACACCTTCACCCTGGGAAGTAGGTCTTCTGCTTTGTTGACCAACACTGGAGGAGTGGCTTCCTCCGGAAGGCCGTGTCCCTGCCAGAACTCGGGGTGCACTGCTTCGTGGACAAGCCTTGTAGGCTGATGCCCTGGGGACCAGTGACCGCCCCCAGCAGCCACACAGACATCCTGAGGAAAGCCGGACAGGTAGAGGATAGAGCACTGGGCTTCTGTCCCTGTCAAGGAAGGGAGTGTGTGTTTGTGGTCCACCTGAATGCAGGAGATTTCAAACACCAACCCCGAGGGAGCATTCCCAACAAGGGAGGCTCTGCATGGCTTGTCTCTCTGACCCGGGCCTGGGTCCTGCAGACGACAGGCAGCCCTTGGGCACCAGGCACGGAGTGTCTTAAAATGGAAATTTTTGCTTCAATAAACTGGGTCTCTGAACAAAGACAGAGGCATCTGACCAGTATTTACTTTGCCACTCCCCCTCCTGCTACTGCCCCGTCTTTGTTCTTCCGTCCCTCCAAACTCAGCTGAGGCTCCAGGAGGAGAGCCAGTGGACAGCCCCCGGGGGGCTGGGAGCTGGGAGCTGGGGGTGGGGGTGAGGGAGGCCCGGATTCCAGGCTACAAATGCCAGCAGGCTCAGAGGCTGACTCCCGAGTCACTGATGAAGATGAAAAGGCTGTGAAGTGAATTTCACCTAGAAAAGCAGGGAAGGCAGGGTTCACTAGGCCTGTACCCGAACAGGGACCCTCCCTTCCACCACCCTGGCTTAGCAATGGCTCACTCCTCCCCACCCCCTCTGGTAAAGAAATAGAGTCTCAAGACCAAAATCAGAGAAAACATCCTTCATGTCACTGCCTTCGAGCCATCCCTGGCAGTTTAGTTGGCATAATTTCCTTCCAGGCTTTTCTTGGAGGAGCTAGGTTTGCCAGTGCACATCTTGGACAGAACCTGACAAGGATACATGCCACTAACCCTCATAATTCTTATTTCCTGGGCTCTAACTTCCTGGTTCCACCATTTACTGTATCAGATTTTAAGCAAGTGACTTAACTCTTCCATACTTTATCACTTGGCAAAATGAAGATCACAATTGCACCTGTCCTATAGGGCTGTTGTAAGAAGTGGAACCAGCAAATAATACAAGTTGGTTGCTTATGACAGTGTCCAACACCGTATCATTTCGCCATGTAGCATTCATTATTGCTTTACTGGCTGAAAATCTCCACCCAATAATATATTATTTAAGTCAGTTCCTACTGCTGAAGTTGTTCCCAACATTTTCCCATTATAAACAGTGCACCGAAAATTAAACATCTTTATGTATATACATACATAAAACATATAACATTTTATTCTTTTGGCTAGTTTCAGAAATAAAATCAACAGATCTCAGAGTATGAACATTTTTATGAGTCTTGATCCAGATTATCCAACTATTCACAAACTGTAAGGATTTATAATGCTATCATAAATGTAGGAGGATGATAATTTAATTACATATTTGCAAGTAACATGCACTATCATGAAAGAATTGGAGGCAATAATTTATGAGCTCATAATCCTAAGAAGCAAGCTTGATAAATTATGTACTAATTTGAAATTTATTTTTTTGTTTTTGCCAAGCACAGGAGTGCCTCTAAGATTTCAACTTTTGGGATATTTACTATACCCTCCGTATGGGGTCTGCGCTGGCCCTGGGAAGCCCCAGGACGGTTTTCTTTGGTGTAAAGAAGGAGGCAGTCATCACAGCAGTGAGTCTTACTTCTGAATAGTGCTGCCCATGTACAGAGCATTTCTGCATTCTCTTCTTTGGTCCTCACTACGATCCTGCTTTCATTTAAACTCTGAGAACTTTAAAGCTCAAAAGTATTTTAAGGTAGGCTCGGGCTACTCCAAGGAAAATAAAGCTGGAAGAACTCAGGTCTTCCATGTCCAAGGGCAATGCTGCTTCCACAGCAGCAGGATGGAGGGGAGCTGAGGCAGAGAGGAGGTGTTGACGCAGAGGACGAATCAGGAACAATGTGCACTGATGGGTCAGGGCACAGAGCCGGCTCCAGGGTCAGCCTGCCCCGGAGATGAACCTTGTCCCCCCTACTCACAGTCCAAGTAACCCTCTGCAAGTTACCCATTCCCGGTCTCTGGGCCCCAGAGACACTCATTCCAGGGGCAGGACGTTAGAGGAATAACAGTTCTCCAAGTGTTTTTATAATGAGATGATACTTTGCAGATAGCTGGGTGTGACCCTAATACCTCACCTCCGCTGGCTTCTAAATGCTGAGCTTAACAGTTCAGCATAACTCACGGATTAGCGTCTCATTTTAGAGGCCACAGCCTGCCAAACCGAGTGGTTATAAAGTAATGGATCTGCCGGGCTTCCTTGCAGTAGTTGGCATTTTCTGTTCCGTCTAGTTAGCTTTGCAACAGCAAATGGGGATAGTCCCTGGGGATTTCTGACAGATGGACAGATGCACAGCAAATGAATGCCTGTATATTATGGAGTCTGATACCTTGCAAGGGGGAGAGAAGTATGAACTACAGCAAAATGAAAATTATGTCTCTCTAGCTCAGCAGGAGAAAAAGTCACTTGATTCTTTAGGTTGGTTCCCCTCTACTTTATCATCTAGATTTAAGACAGGGTGAAATTCCTTTCACCCTTTGCTTTGGAGACATCTACTGCAAAACAGAAGCCGTAACTCCCAACGTCAGTTCCTAGCGCTGGTGGAGAAATAAAATCATCTTGCAGTAACGACCGCCACCTTGTGGCCATACATGAAACTACCGCTAGGGAAAAGACCCTACCAGTGCTTAAGGCCCACTGAACACCGAGGAAATTCCGTGGGCCACCAATAATTTGTTGTATTGTATAATTTATACTTTTCTAGAAAATTTTGCACTGTTTATGCAATTTTCATTGGGCTCTCAATCTGTTCCAGGTTTATTCTTGTTCTACTCTGCCATAACACAATCTGTTGAGACCTCAGTCTGTTTCATGGAAGCACGGGGATTTCCTTTCGCAATATGGAGTTGTGTGAGACACTTCCTTATTTGTTCGTTAGATATCTTGAAACAACAGCCACTGCACGACCAGACTAAATTCACTAATGGCCTGTCAACTGTCTGATTCAAAGGCCAGTAAAAATCACCTAACTTAATGTCATAGAAAACTATCCACTCTTTGGCTCAGACCCTGGACAGATGATTTGAGGGTAACCGTGTCCGATTCATGGTATGAGCTGGAGGTTCAAGCTGGAAAATGTTGGCAGACAAGTGGTAATCAATGAATGGTACCATCCTTCCTGACAAGAGTGTTTTCAAGCCTGAGCTGTCACCCTATTCCCTTCCGAGGTAACAGCTGGATGAGAGAATGAGGACAGGGAAGGGCTTTTTGTAGGCAAAGCACAGAGCACAGGAAATTGAATTTCGAGGATTCTCCAGGAAGTAGGAGGAGAAGCACAAGGCAAGCTCCAGAGGAGCCCTGGACCTCAGAGATGGGCAGCCCAGAATCAGACAAGGCAGCAGGGGCTGGCTGTGTGGGCTCCAGGGCCTTTGGAATGAACCACAGACCAGGAGGTAAGGAGGGTATGGCTCCCTAGAGTTCAGAGTACAGGGGAAGAAGGAAGCAGTACAGGGGCAGCTGGGACCTGTGTAGCTGTTGGCTGATGCCCCAGCTCCTTCTAATATGCTCGGACGGCATGGGAGTGGGTGCCTCCAGTACACCCCCACCTCTCCCAGCGCCCAGCCTTCCCCAGCCCACCCCTTCTCCAGGCCACACGTGGCCTTTAACAGCACAGATTTGAACACAGGTGATGCTCAAATATCTGTGAACGCTCAGCCTCGCTCACAGGAATGCCAAGGAGAACGCTGAAGAAATTGTTTGTTTCAAACTCTCCGGTCATCAACATAATAGACTGCCTGGCAGGATGGGATGGTGGAGGCAAGAGGCCTCCCACAGCTGGTAGAGAAGAGTCTGGGTTTTGCAGGCAAACCACCTGGGGCCCAAACCTCTGTCTCTTAGAAGTTAAATGTCTTTAGGCCTCAGTCTCCTCACCTGGAAAATGAGAGCAGTGCTAACCTTACTTCACAGGGCCACTCAAAGGATTTAATGAGACAATGCTCATAGACACTTAGAACAGTGCCTGGTATATAGGTGACAAAATGTGAGCCATCTTTCACTGCTATAGAGAAGGAGGCTGATGGGACTCAGTCCCAATTTTCAATGTACACACCACTGGCCAAGTGATACCACTTCCAGTTGTGTGTCTTGGACAAATAATAGAACAGTATGTAAAGACAAAATACAAGGGGACTCGGGCGCCTGGGTGGCTCAGTGGGTTAAGCCGCTGCCTTCGGCTCAGGTCATGATCTCAGGGTCCTGGGATCGAGGCCCGCATCGGGCTCTCTGCTCAGCAGGGAGCCTGCTTCCTCCTCTCTCTCTGCCTGCCTCTCTGCCTGCTTGTGATCTCTCTGTCAAATAAATAAATAAAATCTTTAAAAAAAAAAATACAAGGGGACTCAATGCAACATTGATTGGAAGAAAAGATTAGGTACAACCTATAGGAAACAAGTTAAATAAATTGTGTCAGGGTCTTTTTAAATATTTAAAAATTTAAATTTAAAAATTTCAAAATGCGGCAGCTAGATATGTACAAATATGACACAATCTCCAAGATCTATTGTTACATGAAAAGACTAAGGTATACATTACATTAAAAGACAAAGTATGCTACCATTTGGTTTAAATAAAAAAAAAAGAAATGCATATATGTGTTGTGGGTGTATGCTTTCATGTGCAAAAAGCTCTTTGAAAGGCAACACGTGCAATTAGTAAAAATTGTTTTTTCAGAGAAAGGATATGGATATTTGGAGGGTGCTCCTATTACCCACTGCAGAAAGTTAGCTTTTTTTTTTTCTATTTCTAGTTTTAATTGCATTTTAAAAAGAAAGTCAGCTTTTTTTAATAGTTAAAAATTACAATCTGATATGTCATTTTTCTGCTTAAATCTCTTCCTTTTGCTCTTAGGTTTAAACTCTAAGGTCCTTAACAGAACTTACGAGGCCCTTCCCAACCGGGCCCAGGTCACCTCTGCCCCAGCCGTTCTCTCCATGTACCCGCTAAAGGCCCCACATTTGAAGTGCGTTAAGCAGTGTTCACACCTCTCGCTCTCACTAACCAGTACACCTGTGCCGGTACCATTCCCTAGATGGCGTGTTCACCTCCATTCTCTCTGTCTCATCATTCTAATTTGCCCTTCTGGTCCAAGCTCAGCTGTCACCTTCCCTAGAAAGGCACTGTAGGATCCTGGTACAGCAGGGATGTCCCTATTCTGCCCCCACCACACTTTCCATGGCCCAGACGGTAGCAGAGACAAGGAGTGCGTCCCAGGTTCTCTTTCCCAAAACTCCTTTTGACTGGAAGAAGGTTCTGAAACATCTGCGGCAGACCTCTGGGGACCTTCTCGGGAGCCATCTTTCCTCTTTGTTGAGGGCAGAAGCCAACTTCTAAGCCCGATGCTAAAGAAAGAACAGAATGCCCTGCCCCAGGAGATGAATCAAGGGTGGTGGGAGCCAGTCAGGATAAACCTACTTATCTTGCCTGGATACTTGCGCTTCCCACATCCTTTGCAGCTAAGGGTAAGTGGGTGACTCAAGTCTAGAAAGATTTCTTCTCTCTTTGATAAAAGGAGAGAGCCCCACAAGGCCCTTGGGCTTCTGTCCTTGTGCTTCTTCCTTAGGATGCCATTACACAAGGTGTGATGTTGAGGACTTTGGCAAATTACTTGAGACCCCATGGGGAAGAGATGCCCCATGTCACCGAACTACTAACCTAACCCTAACATTGTCACTGCCAGACTTCAAGGAAAAAGGGTTGTACTAATGAGCTAAACTCATCCTTTCCTTTTATCACATAAAGGACTCAGTGGGGTATTCTGTAAACTGTAGCCAAAAGGATTCCTCATTGCGCACCGTGATCAAGTAGACAGACTTGATCCCAGGATCAGTTCCCAGAAATCAAACAAAGGGTCCGTGATGGAGGCAAGGGGTAAGGTGTTGAGCCATTACAAATTAAGTTTCTCTCTCTGAACCTACCCTAATCTGAACTTTTGTGCCAAGGTCATAACTAGCTCAGCATTTAGGGGTAGAGCCAAGGTCAATGTCACCAGGATAAGCAGCCCATGACATTTACTCTATTCTTATTCCCATAACCTTCACTCTGCTACACAAGACTTAGGTCCGAAGACCTTTTCAACCTTCAAGATGATCCTTCTCTAGGACACCACGACAGAAGCAGTTAGTTCATGGATTTCAACTTTCTCCCAGGGGCCATCAGAAGTTACTGGTACCTCCACTCAGCCCTACAATGAGAGTTCACCCCTCAAAAGTCTGACGCACTTCTTTATGAAATCTTTAACATCTTATTGTCTCATCGCTTTAAGAAAGGAGGCTACTGAGGTGGTGAACGTGAGTCCTACTTACAGCGGTTTGAAAGCAGCAGAACAGCTGTGTGAGGAAGGGGTGATTGCGAGCCAAGGACAGGATCCTTTTTTCCGTCATTGTGCATTCCACGTCGTCATCCTGCAAGATCACATCCTTCTTCAGCACCTTCACGGCATAGAGGTCTCCTGTTTCTTTTATTCTTGCAAGCATCACCTATGGCAAAGCAGGAAAAGGGAGCACAGGTGTGAGAAGTCCTGAGATCCTTAGGATGTGGGAACACATGGGGCAGAACGGGCCCAGCAGCTGGCAAGTCTGAGCACGAATACGTACACGCACACTCAAACAACATATGTGTAGCATGCTAACTTTAAACCAGATGTCTCAGAAGCCAAGACTCACCTTCCCGAAACTCCCCTTCCCCAACACGCGGATGAACTCAAAGTTGTCGATACCAAGTCGGCTGGAAGAATTAACCCCGATTCCATTTCCTTCTTTGGTGTTTTCCCTGCCCTGTCGTCTTAGAGTTGACCTGGAAACAAGCTTCTGCGAAGGAGAGTAGGAAAACAGGAAGTCAGAGGTCGCAGCATGGGCTCGAAGCATTTATGGATGGAGAAGACCTTATCTGCTGCCTTAACTCTCAACACAACAGATGGGGAAATGTCCATTCAGCTTGACATGGGATCAAGTTCTGCCATTCAACACTACCTTAGTTCCAGCTCCTGGTCTGTGTTTACTGTACTTGGGAAAGAATCGTTTTAAAATATATCTCAGTCATTGAGGGTTTCAGTTTGAACTCAGCAGTGTATAAAACAAACGCCTTAGTCTGGTTCTTCCAGTGGCTTGGTGGTTTTCCCCAGGATGGTCAGATTCAAGAGCGCCACCTGGTGTCCATGTCATTCAAAGAGCAGTTTTCATGTTTGCTCAAAGGATCTATACTAGGATGTGAATGAATGAAGCAATGTTCATTACACAGTATTTAAAATTATATAAGAGAAATAAAAATTAATATAAAATCTAGAATATTGAACAAATGTGTGAAGGATGAAATGAAATACCTCTAATCATCCCCCCCCCAAAAAAATAAAAGCAATTACATATACACACGTAACTACCTCTACACTTGATTAATTTTTAAAAATATAATAAAATTGCATCCTCTATTTTCTTATGATAACTTTCTGGAAATGCAATCTTTGGAACCAAAAATGTCAATCTTCAAGACTCTTGATACACAGTCAACTGGCCCTCTGGAAAGGCTGATGATCCTTCCAGTCCCACCAGACTGAACCGGAAATAGAAGTGGCCTCCCCCATGGATAACACCGTCTCACTGGTCCAAGTCCAGCCAGGGCGAGGGAGCTCCCTAAGGGCAAGATGACTTGCAGAGGTCCACCTTGGGACATACAAGACAAGCTACCTTGTCTCTGGATCTAGACAACAGATCTAAAGTCTAACGCTCTGAAGCTTTGCCCTAGTTGGCTGAGAAACCCCAGCTTATCTGGAACAACTTCTAAATAAAGTTTTCAACAAACAACAACTGTGCAATTGCTCAAAGCTATAAGGCTTTGACTTACTCAATCCAATAAAACCGTGATTATGGATATAAAATGGATCATCTTTAAAAATCCCATTGTTTTTAGTAGTTTCTCCCCCCAGATCTCCGATCATAAATATTTCAAAGATAGAAAAACTTTACTAGCCTGAGTCTCACTTCCTCCACTTAAATACTTCCTCTGCTTGGGCTAGAAAACTCTAAGCCAGTATTTCTCAAAAAAAATTTTTAACCCATTCTTCTCTTTTGATAGACTTAAGAATTCTGTCTCATGTTGTGCTGTCCAATGACAGGTAATTTTGGATTTTCCACTTTTTAAATATAACATTAAGGATCCTTGGTTCAAGTAACAAATGACAAGTGGCATTCCCCAGTCTACAACTTGTGCCACACGGCCTATCTTATTCCCATGACATTTTAGGAGCACTGGTGCAGGCTGAAATTCTTACTTTGTGCCATTTGGGAACAACCAACCCACACATTAGAAATCCCCCTCCTGGTGTTGGCAACCTGCCTGTCTGTCCGTGGTGTAGACATTACACTTTGCTGATGCTTCCCTGAAATAAAGGAATACAATTTCAGTTCAAGTCCCTAATCAACCAGTAATAAGGAAAATGGGGTGGTGAGTACAGACATTTTCTTTCTTTTTTTTTTTTTTAAGATTATTTATTTATTTATTTGTCATAGAGAGAGAAGCAAGAGCGAGCATAGGCAGACAGAGAGGCAGGCAGAGGCAGAGGGAGAAGGAGGCTCCCCGCCAAGCAAGGAGCCCGATGTGGGACTCGATCCCAGGACGCTGGGATCATGACCTGAGCCGAAGGCAGCCGCTTAACCCACTGAGCCACTCAGGCGTCCCCAGACATTTTCTGAATAACCAAGAACTTGACAGTGATTATGCTTCCCCTCCTAAGAACTCAAAGATATTGAACGGGGAAGTCTAGAATTTTCCTAAACCGGATATGAAGCTACAGCACCACAGGGGCCACAGCTCTTTCCCAGCACTCCGTAGTCTCCAGCCAGGACGGCAGCAAGAGGACACAGGCCTGGGAAGTGGTCGAGGCTCTAAGGGTCAACAGCGAGTGGAGGTCACTCGGGGAGGCTGTGAGACAAAACATGCCCCAAGCAACGGACAACTCCACCCACTCCCTGGAGCCGAGAGGCAGGAACTCCTGTTTGTTGCTGAACTTGAGAGATAAATGCACAATCCACAAACAAAAGCTGCCGAAGGGGTGAGACTCCAGGGCTGGGGAGAATCTCAGAGATCGAGCTCAACCCCTTTGGAGAGAAGGAAGCTGAGGCCTGTAGCTGCCGGTCAGCTCTCCTGCCCGGGCCCCGACAAAGAGGGTAACCCAAGGCCCTGGACTCAGAGCTTTACCACACCACACTGACAGGAAGCTAATTAAAAAAAAAAAAAAAAATCCTCCTTCTACTTCCTGCTATATCTGCATGCTTGTGATTTCTTGTCACATCATTGTATAAAGAACCTTTTTCTGTAGGACAAAATGCTCTTTAAAAATACAGTAAATCTGTTTATTGTGTTTGCTGAGATCAGGAACTTGGATCAAGCCACATGCGTTCATTCAGACTCACCACATCTGAACAACTTCTAAATTACAATATGTCGAAGAAAGCCAAGTCTCACCGAGGTTGGAGAAATATTTCCGGGCTGGAGGCCCATCCCGGCCAGGGTCTTGGCGAGCTCCACCGCGTTGACCCCGCAGTTCGGGGCCACGTTCGCCTGACATCGGATGTGGACATTCATCTTACAGACTGGAGGGGGGCGGGAAAGAGAAGGGAATCCAGGTTCAGCAAGGAGCCAAGTCAACATATGCTGCAAAAAAGAACTTTAATAACCCGAAAGATTAGGCCGGGGGGGATGATCCAGGCAGAACAATGCCATCCTCTCGTTAAACGGAACTTGCGCTCAAAACAAACCCTGACGTTGCTCTCCCGCTGGTTTACGCGGCGGCAGCAAGCCTGACATGCTGATGATCACACACTTCAGACGCACTTTTTTGACATCTGCCTTGATCCTGGATAAGAGTCATTGCCGATTTAACAGCAAGACTCAATACAGAAATCAAAACGTTCATCACCGTGACACTGCAGTCAATGAACTAACAACGAATTGTGCCAAATGACTGTTGGCTTTTCCTCGGATCCCTGGATAAAAGGTGGCAATCTCCACGCCACGCAGAGATGGCTGTTCAAACAGGAGGGGAATGGTGTTTCTGAGAGAAAAGCCTCCAAGCGGAGCTCGCTTTCTGAGTGCTCTTGTGGTCGGGGAGCCCTGGCGGCCCAGGGCACAACATCCTGTGAGCCTCTGGTTCTCAGCGCTTGCAGCCCGTGGGTCTATCTCATGGGGAGCAAAGCGAGTTTTTTTAAAGGTCAAAATAAACAGCCGTTGGAAAAGGAGAGAGGAGCAGGTACGTTCCTGGTACATAGGAAACAGACTTGGGCTGATGAAGGGATCTGAGGTTTCATCAGCAGGAAGCTTGGATGCAGTTTCCTCACATGGCCCCAGCGAATGGGAGGCAAAAGCGAAAGAGCAGGCAACAAATTCCCATACCTGGGGTGTCCACCCAGCTCTGGAAGCAAGCCCGGATGCTGGTTTGGGGGGCCTGAATGTGATTTAGGGTGCCCTCTTTAAGAGAAAGAATATCCAGTCCAGTGGAGAGCTGGGGAAGGGACCGTTGCAAGGGACAGCCCCTGAGGCTGAAGCCTCAGTAGCTCTTCTCGGGAAATCCCCCGCTCTCAGGAAGGTGGCTGCGGTGCCCTTTCTAAGGTAGCAGTGACAATAAAAGAAGAGTACAGGAGATGCCTCACTGTCTGTGCACTACCCACCCACCCCCACCCCCAGGCCACGAGGCCCAAGAACAAGGTGGAGGAGCCCCACACACGGCTCTGCATGTCGGCAACGACCAGACAAGAGCAGGAAGTGACTTTTGCCATGAAACCCACGCCCAGAGGAGACCATCCAGCTTAAGATCAGGCAGAGCCTGAACCAAAGCCATGCATGAGCTGGTCGCTGGTTGGGTTGAAAAAGAATTACTTCATGTATCTAGGAAAAAAAATGAATTATGAAATGATGTTCTCAAGAGATGAAAGGCTTTTGCAAGGGGCCAGCGCCCTTCGGTCGGCAGAAGCAGGCTGGGTAAGTGCAGGCGGCCGACGGACACTGTCCAGCTGCACTGACATCAACTCCGCCTCCCCCAGCGACTGAGGATTTTTCTAAAGCTTCAGGCTGAAATCCGCCTGTATTCCTGCAGGGGGCTGCACCCCATGACAGCGGGACTGTTACAGCAACGCCCAAGAGAAAATGACTCAACAGCTCCCCAACTCTTGGCAGGACGGGAATCACCCCTCGCTCTCAGAATCTTGGCGAAGGCCAAAGCTCCGCTGGGCACAGTTAGTGGCGTGCAAGTCCACGGCCCAAGCCGAAACATCCTTCACCCCACCTACCTCTCCAGTGTCTATCAGTCTCCTCGAGGAGACCCAGGGCAGCTCTCACTGGGCTTTGACTCAAGTCCTGCTCCTTTCTGGGGAGGTCACTAGACCTAATCTCCTGCCAGTTCTCACGCATCACCGAAGTCTCTCTTTTGGTCACCTCACCTCCTACCACCTTCCGTTTTGGACCAAGATCCCATTTTTCCCTCTTTCAAATACCCATGCCGACACACAGCAACTAGCAGGCCGTCAGCACGAAGCAGCGGACAGCCGGCTGGACAGAACACTGAATTTAACAACTGACGGAGCTACAGCTGGGAAATCTTTGGACCAGAGGTGACTCCCCGTACATGGCTGACGGGGAACATATCGGCCTAGAACTACGAAGACCTAATTCACAAAGCGTCTGAAACCAGCGGGGCCGGCTCAGAAGCCACGCCGGCAGAATTCCGAGAGGTCGCGGCGTGGCGTTCCCACGACACGGGCACCCACACCCTGGCGTCTCACTTTTACACTGCAGTCCTTGTCGCATGATCCCCCAGAGCAGCGAGCCGCAGTGATCGCAGAAGGTGGGCACTTTGTAGTTGTGGATGCTGAACTTGTGCGGGATGTTGATTCCGAACCTCTGTTCAGCAATCTAAAAAAAAGAAGCAGAAGGACGAGAGCTAGGAGGCCGTGCCCACATCTTTGACAGAAACCGTCACAGGAGCCCCCCAAACGCAATGTGTTACCATGACACTTGAGCTGGGGAGATGACTGCATTGTGCCCTGGCCTTCCTCACCGGGCCAAGTACATTTTCTCATCAACAAGACTCAAAAGAAAGGGCGTAGTGGTGGGCATGAGATCGTTCACCATGTGGGGAGATAAGGAGGAAAGAAAACCTTTTTTTTTTTTTTAATCACTTTTTGTATTCAGGCTGGATTTCTCTCCCTGCCAACTCCCTCGTGCCCATGTCTAGTTTCTAAACCCTTCTAACTGCAGGAGCAAACAGGTCTCTTACTGACCTTACACTCGCTGTGACCACAGGCTTTCCCAGATAGTGAGGCGGCACCCAGCGAGTACGGAACCACAGAAGGAATTCGCCCCAAAGCGACATCCTAGCAGCTTACTCGGCCCTCCCCGCTGGGCCTGCCAATTGCATTTTACCATCTGAGGGCACAGGTCCTGCTTTCATCTCACAAACTCTTTCCAGCAAATAATAAGACAAGGCATACGCGCTACAGTTACGTCACCATTTGAGACGACAACGGGACAAGGAGTAGGGCAATTAGGACTCCTCTTGGAACTTTGCTGGTCTCTTTCTCATAAAAGCTGTGGCTCATACCTCTCTAAGGGACCTTTAGCAACCCTGTAGGTGTCCCGTAAGCAATCCCTGAGCTCCAAGTCAGATTCCGATGCGTCCGTAAACCCACTGCTCATTGTCAACAATGTTCCAGCTGCTTTCTGTCTCCACAATTTAGAACGTGCCCTCCCCAGCTGAATGCAATGCGAGCGACGAGAATGAGATTCAAGCATTTATCTACGGAAGTGCATCCTCCTGGAGATTTTGGAAGACACCAGAGGAGGCTAAGAGTCGCCTTATTGAGGAAGCACAATTTCCAGTTAACAAACATTTGTCACATCAATTCTGTCGTGTGGAAGCCTCACCAAAAAAGCGCATGAAGGAAATACGGAGCCCATTCTAAGACTGAGGCTGACAGAGAAGCTAGCTAGCAGAGGCTGGATTTGCATCCGAGTCCTGGTGGTCTGAGGCCGAACTCAGGAACCTTTTCAGTCCTCTAAACCCCTCTCCAAATCAGAAACACTAATCGTGCAAGCTTGTAGCCAGCTGATCACTCATGGGATCCACCCACGGACAGGTCATGCTACACAAGCACAGAAGTAAAAAAAGCAGAATATAAAAAGGAGAGAAAATTCGGTTCTGATGCCACCATTCACTTCAAGGAGTGCAGAAGAGAAGTGGAAAGGGGATGGAGCAAGGAGAGAGAGCGAGCTCGTGCCGCCCCTTAGTTAGCCAAGTTCTATCTTCTTACCTTTGAATCCATTTTGTTAATATTGTTCTGGCAAGTGCAGGCTGTCACAATTAGATGGTGGCAGCGTTTATGGACGACACAGGTGCACACTAGGGAATGAAATGCATGATTATACATTCCTCGGAAGCTCACGATCTGCCAGTTCTAGTAGAGTCAACAAGGGCCACACCATGTCAAGGTGACTCGATTTACTGTCAGGCCCACCGGATGGCATCCAACATACCCGTCCTTCCCGCGGTCATTACCGTCCCCCTAATTCACGCCTTTGCTCACACCCAGACTATCTGCACTCAAGTCTTGAGCCTACTTCATCTTCCCTGGCTTTCCTCCTGCCCACACCCACCGCCACAGGAATCCTCTCATGGTATAATTCTGGTCCCTGTGCCTCACGATCTAAACCTTCAATGGCATCTCATTGCCAATAAGTAGAGTTCAGATTTCCCAGCCAGGTTTCAGGCCCTCCAGAAGCTACCCCTAAGCTTACCCGTTACCTTTCTTTGTTCTAATAAAAACTAGACTGGTTGCTCTGCCTAGAGAGCAAGACTTCACCCTCCTCTGCCCTCCCTGCATTCTCTAAGCAGGTTAAGAGACAACATTGTGTCATTTCTCACCCCTAGCAACAAAGGGGTTGGAAAAGACAAAAATTTAGCTTCAAGATTTAAGGGGACTGCTCACAAAATGGCACTACCGTTCAGTATTCTCACGTCATCTCAGAGACAAAACTTTAAACAATTCAACATTATTAGGTATCTCGGCTTTAGAAATAAAAACGTCCCCTTTGCGCTAAAACGTAGCCAACATTTAAAACACAACCAAATACTTGCATTGGGAGTGTCCCCTGATCGGCAGAGTAATCTATTACAATATTAATGAAATGTATCCTGTCTCCTCTAAATATAACCAGTTTTTAACATAGGAACAACATTAAACACAATTTTTGAAATGTTTTCTTACCTTGACATTGATAACCTTGTTTCCCAAATACTCCCCTGTTCAAGACAATAAAAAAAGCGATCGTCAGTCTACTTCAGCAACAACACCCCTATGATCATAGTACTTCAGGAAAAACAAATGTATGCCATCCTCTGCTCCTTCCTGAGAAACCTAATTTCAGAGAACCAGCAAAGATGAGGTGATTTCTGAGCCCTTGTTACCACAAGACCTAGAGGATGTCCTGTGATGATCCGAATCCTCTAGTGATGCACACAGGTGGGTGTTGGTGGTCCTCATTCTGCCCACCTCCCCCTGTGGCAAAGCCCAGGTCCTCAGCTGGTCATGTGACTAAGCCTCAGCTGCAAGGCTGCTCAGCTCCAGCGCCTTCTCTGGCATTCTCACTCACATAGGCATAAAGATGGGCAGGCCGTGAAGTAAACAGGTGAGCCCACCACAGCTGCTTGGCCTGAGGCACCCTCCCTCTTCCCTGTGCCCCCATAACACCTGGAGTCCAGGGGTGGGGACAGAAATGCTGCCACAGGATGCCCGTCAGGCCCATGGCTATCATGCTGGCCTCTCCCCAGTATATTCTCTGGGCGATGATGATATCATCCCTCATTCTCATTTAACACAGACCACATTTTATTAAACCTGGAGGATGTGCCAGGCACTGAGCCAAGCCACTGATGGGCAGCATCTCACTTAATCCTCACAAAAGTCCTGCGAGGTAGCACGCATCGTGGGAAGGCTCAGAGCCCAGACTCTGAAACCAGATGGCCTGGGCATGACGGGGGGCACATCGCTAACTCCCTCGAGCCACTGTTTCTTCATCTACAGAGGGCAACAATGACCGCAGCTCCTACTTCACAGGGTCATCATGAAGGTAGAAAGAGGTGATAATGTAAAACCCTTAGAATAGTGCCTAGAACTTTATGTTCTACATAAAAGTTTATGAGATAAGCAAAATAAAAGTATCTTTATTTTACAAATAAGGAGACACTGATGGATTATATAATTTATTTAGGTTTACACAGCTAGTTGGTGATGAGATTGAATGCCAGAGTCCATACTCTTAACCCTATATATGTAGCACATACAGTAATACTCTGTATGTGTGAGAGAGAGAGCATGCAAACAAAGGCTGGTTGAGAGGGAGTTAATGTTTCCTTGGTGGAAAAAATTCAGTGGTTATCAAACAAGTTTCCATTGAGAACGTTAGCTGAGGTCACAGTTTGTCACCACAAATGCCCACAGGGGCAGGCAGGTCACATAAAGCAGGGAAGCAGAACAGTCTTGACATGAAATGAAGACTAGCAGACCTTTCAGGTCAGGAAAACCACGAGGAGAGTGGTGGACAGCAACTAACTAGCCAGTGCAGGCGACCACAGGAGTGGAAAATGAGCTCAAAGATGCCAGAGTTTTTCATTTTGTTCAATAGACAATGCACCAGGAACTTGTTTCTGAAGACTACAGTTGTGATGACACATCTGTCGGCAACATACCAACAGTCGGTTGTGGGTCCTTGGTTTAGACAAGGCTCTATTCTTTTATTTTTTTAAAATTATTTTTATTAACATATAATGTATTATTTGCCCCAGGCATGCAGATCTGTGAATCATCAGGCTTACACATTTCACAGCACTCACCATAGCCATACCCTTCCCAAAGTCCTTAACCCAGCCACACTATCCCTACCCCCCCACCCGCCAGGAACTCTCAGTTTGTTTGTGATTAAGAGTGTCTTATGGTTTGTCTCCCTCCTGATCCCATCTTGTGACAAGGCTCTATTCTTAATTTAAAACACCAAAAACACTAACCCTGGATCCTGACTGCTAAAAGATAGCAGGCACTTTTAAACCAAAGTAATCAAACATATATACACACAAAAACAAAAACGAAGAAATGCAAACTCACTGATCAGTACTTGAAAAAATTACTCTGAGCCAAGTGCTTTTAACTTAAACAAAATGACTACGGTTTGCAACACAACCAGGATTTCCCTTTATGCTATGGATACTAAACTGTCTTTTTCTCCTACAGAGATGGGTATGAACGTGTACATGTTTGGAGGTGGGCGAGGGGTCATTTCCTTCTTCTCTTTCCAAATACATGTGTTTAATGCTGGCTCTCAACAAAGGTAACTATTAACTTCAATTTATTTTACATTATAGATTTGCCACTGAAATTTCAGCTTCGGTGATGCATATAGGAAGCTATTGCCCCAATTCACCTAGAATTTCTGGGCTGTAAATTATCTCAGTTCCTAAATGCCAAGGATTATAGTATGCAATCACTGGAAGTCATTACCTTTGGCCACATACCATTAGGCTGAAGATTACTGTGTGCTGACTTTACTTACAACCAACTAAGTTCTATGACTTACCACGTGAGTCCTACTTTTTTAAAGCAATATGGTTGTCATTTCTCTTACTCAGTGGCTGATTATCCAATTTATTGATTATCCATATATTGACAGGTTAGCCTTCCTAGTTCATGCTCTTTAGCCAGTTCATGACTCATTAGCATTCTCCCCAATTAACTGGAAAAAGAAATAGCATCTAAACCTTGGATCCGTAAAATGTTTAGATTTTTTTTCACTGGGAATTCAAATTACTGGGCCAACATATTGGAATAAAAGGCAAAAATCAGATTCTGAAACAACTCTCGAGAATCACGCTTCCTTCTAAAACCACACACAACATAGAGAGAAGCTCGGAGGAAGAGAAGCCACGGAACCTCTTACCAGATAAACTCCCTGCAGTGAGAGCAGTAGGTGGGCTGTCTCAGGTACGTGGCCATGAACTTGTGTCCATTGATCTGGTGGACTCGCCTTCGCATAGCCCTTTGGCGCTTCCTGGTGAAATGTTTGAAGATTCGGTCTCTCTGCAGAGTGGCTGTACAACAAAAGAAAGGAAAAAAAGAACGTGCAATGAAACTAGTTGTATCTAATGTAAGAGAAAGTCTAACAGCTCAAATACTCTCTAAATTGTTTCTTCTTTCTTCCAGATGCAAAACACCCCAGAACATCACCATGCTTGCCAGTGACCTTAGGGCTCTTTGTGTCTAAGGGCTAGACCTAAGTGAACTCTGAGATCCCCACTGCCCGATCATAGCCGGCTCTCCAGCACAGACCATGGATCCCCAGGGTTCTAATGTTCCAGTATGGGACATCAGCCTGGCTTTCTAGCTCCCGTCCCACAGTGTGGGACCTCAGGACCATCGCTGGCTAGAACTACTAGAAGTGAAGCAGAATTCTCATTATTTGCCTTTCGTTCAGCCATCCTCACAAACAGAAGGAGGGAAAGGCCGCAGCACAGTAACCACACTGCCCAAAAGCATCAGTCCAAACACCATCTCTGGAATGGGTCGAAATTAACCAGGACATAATGCAAAGTTCCTTTTCCACATTCACAATTTTTAAAAATCGTGACTCTTAGTCTGAAGAATCAAAACTGGGCACTATCTGAAGACAGCAAATTATGTCTTCCAGATAAATTATACTAGAACTTTCCCAAGGTATACAGTGACTTATGATTAATACAATAAAGATTACTCCTTCAACAATGATTTGCAATTAATCACTTCAATGCAAAGAAAATTTAAGAAATAATGCAAGACTAATCTGCTAAGAAATTTTAAAAACCTGGAAGAAATTGAAGATATCCATGAAAATGCAAATGACCAAAATTAAAGAGCTACATACACCAAAGAGACAATTTTTTTAGAAATAAATTAGTAAGATTTTCTTAGGACTGCCTCTCAAAAATCATTCATGCCCAGATGGTTTCATGGGTGAATTATTTTTAGCCTCTAAAAACAAGATGATATTAATGTTTAAACCTGCTTCAGAATAGAAGACAAAAGAAAGTGCCCCATTTTTTAAAAGGGAACTATGTGATATAATCCTAGGACTAAAAGACACAACAGATTTATCCAAAGATATATCAGAAAAAAGAAACCAGAGGTTTGTGATCATTTTTCATGTCACGGACTCCTTAGTCTAGTGAAATTTATGGATCCCTTCTTAGAGTAAATCTTTTAATCTTACATATATATGTGTGTATGTATATATATATATGTGTGTGTGTGTGTGTGTATAGATGATTACAAAGGAAATCAAGTATCAAAATATTAAATTTAAAGTGAGAAATATATATCTATTTTTAAGAAATTACTTAGTGTTGTACCTGATCACTCTAATAATTTTGAAGTCATGATTAGCAACAGTTACATTTAATAGTAGTAAAGTAGGAGTTGCATTTTAAAATATCCGTTAAAAAATTTTAAAAAATCTGTAAAATCTATAATACAGTATGAAAACACCCAGGATTTCTATGGTGACAACAAACATAATTACTGCTAATACTGCCATGGGTTAGTAACAATGGAAGAAAATGCTACATCTGTGTTACAGCTTAGTGAAAATATTTTCTTTCATCAAATTTCTGGACCACCTAACTTCTAATTATGGACTTCAGGACAAGTACCCCTCTGTTTCCATGTCCAACTCACTCATGAATACTGATGCAGGGATTTTCCTTATTGAAGTTCATATACTTACAAAGCGAATAGGAAAGCAATATTAGAAAACATCAGTGGTTTTCAGGTTAATGGGGTCTTTGCTCTCCCGTTCTTTTACAATTCATCCCCAACACAAATAATCCTTCCCACTTAATAAGTGTCTACTCTTGCCCACTACATTGACTTCTCGGCTTCTTGAATGTGGTGTTATGGGTGGGGAACATCTTAATACATAATAAAAACTAACTGCAAAGCAAAATTGGAAATCTTGTAAAAGTTGAAGAATTTCATGCAGTCTATGGAAAGTGATGTTTGTGAATGGCAAGAGTCAAACCTAAAGGCAACAACAGATAAGACTCCGGTAGAGTTAGATCTGTTCGTAGTTGAATAGAAGAAGTTTGATATAGAAAACAACATGACAGTCATTTTAAGAGAGAATCACTTGAATAGTAACATACTGGGAGAGGCCCTTGAGAAACTGAGGAAGTCTCAAACTCTTGCCAAATACAGCCTATTTAAAACTGCACTACAATAGTAAAAAATAAAATGTGTAGTATTCTGCCATAGAATTTTATCTGAAAAGTTACTGTGTTCTAAAAATTAGTGCCTATGATAAATCAAATGCATTCAGTAAAGTTTTTCATAATTTTAGCTTTGTCAAACTCCTTCTCCCACTTTCGAATAGTAACAAAATTTAGTCCTCATTTTGAATAATTCATTTTATGTGAATTTTTCTCAGTAGTAATGACACTCAGATAACCAGGAAATTCTATACTGCTCAGCATTACCTTTTTTTTTTTTTTTAAAGCTGGGGCAGGGAGGGGCAGAATGAGAGAGAGAGCAAATCCTAAGCAGGCTCCACACCCAGAATGGAACCAGATGCAGGGCTCAATCTCATAACCCTGAGATCAGGACCCAAGCCAAAATCCAGTGAGATGCTTACCCGACTGAGCCGCCCAGGTAACCTGATACTATTCAACATTATCTTAAAAGAAAAACCCACTCTGAGCAAGGGGCAATCTTCCCAGGAGCACAACAATGAGTATATTGTTAGAAAACCTATTATATTTTATTCTACTAACAGGTAAAAGAAAGTAAATATGATCACTTCAATATATGTTTAAAAGGCATTAGATAAAGTTTAACTTGTAATCTAATAAAAAAACTTTTTGGAAAGAATAGAAGATTGTCTCCTTAACATGACTAAAACATTATGCTCACAGGTCAAAAAATAAATGGTAAATAAATTTTTTAAAAATCCCATAAGAGTTAAAAACAAATAAGACAAATTATCAATTGCTTACTATTATTCTGAAGGTACTTGCCAAAGCTGTTAGGGATGAAAAGAAAATAAAAGATAAAGCTATGGAGTGGAGGGAGAAGGAGGCAATGATGCCATGATTTGGAGATGTTTAATACATGACTAGAAAACCCAGGAGAAGTTAGCCCAATCTACTAAAAACAGAGTTCAGTAAGATGGACAATGGTAAATCATTAAAAGTTAACAGATCTTTAATATATCAAAAGAACCATTTAGAATATATAACAAAAACATAACCCCATTCATAAAGCTACAAAACCCAAACTAGGAATAATTTATCAGAGGAAGTTTAAGACTTAGATGAAGAAAACTATAAACCCCAACTGAAGAAGATGAAAAAATATGTAATAACGAACTTCCTAAATAGAAAGACTTAATACTATTAAGCTGTCAATTCTTTCTAAACTAAATTCAACAAAATCCTAATAAACATCCTCAAAGGAAGTCTTTAAATTTGACAATTTTTTAAAAGTTAATTTGGCATGTTGGGCACCTGGGTGTCTCAGTGGTTTAAGCCTCTGCCTTTGGCTCAGGTCATGATCTCAGGGTCCTGGGATCGAGGCCCACATAGAGCTCTCTGCTCAGCAGGGAGCCTGCTTCCCTTTTCTGTGTCTGTCTCCCGACTTGTGACCTCTCTGTCAAATAAATAAATAAAATCTTAAAAAAAAGTTAATTTGGCATATGATTAAAAATACTTAAAAACTGTCCAAAAATTCTACTGAAGGAAGAAAGACTTGTTCTCCACGATAAAACATTAAGTTACAGTGACTAAAACAGCATGCTACCAACTCAAGAAGAATCCAAAACTAGAAATCAATTTTGCTTAGAACATACCTCAAATCAGTGGTAAATGATAGATTATTAATAAATAGTGTTTAGACAACTAGCTAGCCTTTTAGAAAATACTTTCACCTCATTCCTGACACCAAAATAATCTCAGGTGAATGTTAAGGAGGAAGTTATGGAAAAATAGGGGAAAATTATCCTAGGATGGGATAAGGGTAACAACATTGTAAAGCCGTAAGAGACTCAGATTTGTAATTTAAGAGCTTTGAAGTTCTATTTGGTAAAAGACACAAAACGGAAAGCTAAACAAAACCAAATGGGAGAAAAAGGACTTGCAACACATGACAAAGGGCTACTATTTATAATATGTAGAAATTAATAATAAAAAGGGATGAACAGTCTAGTAAAAATGGGACAGAAGAGGCAAAGAGGCAATTTATAGAACTATAAATGCAGACAGACAATAAACACACCAGATGTCTGATCCTATACTAGATGGGCACGTAAGAAGCAGGAGGTCAAAGACATTTTACTTCAACTGGCAAATATTTATAAGGATTGCTAATGTGCCTCTGCTTACAAGGGAATGGGGCACCTCTACTCTCTGCTGGTAGGAGTGTAACTGGGCTCCAGTCCTGGCTCTTCTGGCTGTTTCACCACACAAGCCTCAGTGTTCCCATCCATAAACCGGGTAATGCTGTCCTCATACTGCTTTTCCAGGGACCTTCCAAGGAGGTAATGCAATCAAAGTGTTCAGCATGGAGTTAGGCCCAGGGTAGCATGCAACACATGTAGGAATATTGTTTATGGAGACAGGTATCTGTCAAACACCTGTCAAAGTTGTAAATGCACATTTCCTTTCATTCAGCAATTCAACGTCTATGATTGTTTTTTCTATAAAAACACGAGAAAGAATGTATGCCACAAAGATATCAATTACTATTTTCTATTGAACAGTAAAAACTAGGGTTTACATAAGAAATTTCAAAGAATGAAATGCAGAAATAGAGAAAATGAATTTGGTTAAGACACTGATGCTTTCAGAGGCTCTAGCATAGTTAAAATAGTACCTGCTTCACTCTGTGTGTGTGTGTCTGTGTGTGTGTGTAAAACTTTTGGCAATCAGCCTAATTATTTTCATTCTCAGGTTTCCCATCTGTCTCAAGAAAATAACTATATTCCTGTCCTCAGCCCTATGGGGATCGTGTCATAATCAATACGGCCAAGTTTCTTAAAATTCTGGATAAGGATCACACATGAACAGAAGTCCCTCCATTATATAGCTCTCTCCTGCAGTATTTCCAGAAGCCTTTTAGGAATAACAAAAAGACCAGATTTTAATTCTCCTTTGCTGGGCAGATGATAAAATTTGGTCTAGTGACCACACCGTACCTAACATATGCTCTCACCAGGCTGAGAACCAGCTCAATACTCGCCAAGGCAAAACATGCATTGAATTTCTAAACACTTATCACACCTAGATGCAAATTAAATTCTTCCCAGGGGTCTAATTATCAAGAATTTTCTTCTTTAATCCCTTAATACCATGAAGAGTGGTTAAAAGGTCAGTTCGCTTGTATTTTTAGTATTTCTTGAATTGAATCCCTTTCCCCCAGCTTCCCTGACAGCTATTGCCATAGTAATAACAGGGCCTCTGAATTTTCAGGTGATTCCTTCTAGCCTGAAGGACTTAGGAAGAAACGCTTATAGCCACCCACCATGTTGGTCATCCCTTAATGCCTTCGCTCCTGCCTTCCACCCCTCCTGGAATGCCTTGTCCTCCTTCCCCCTCCCCCTGCCCCCCACACAACTAGTTGCCTTAGATTTATCCCATCGGCCTCAGAGCCTCAACGGTGTCCCCAAATCCTGAATCAGGGTGAAAGGCCCTTCCCCTTCTTCCCAGCCTCGATCTTTTCCTTTATCCCATAGCAGATGTCCCAGATGTCTCAGAAGCACCCCCCATGTGCTCATTTTAATAAAGCTTCACTCCTCCCTCTTCTGTCTTCTTTTGCCTGGGTGCCTCTTTGTTTCAAAGCACAAAACACACCCATGCACCCCTGGGAATTCAAAGGTGTTTGGTTAAGAAAATGGGGGTGGGGGTGCCTGGGTGGCTCAGTCCTTAAGCTTCTGCCCTGGGCTCTGCTCATGATCCCAGGGTTCTGGGACTGAGCCCCAGATAGGGTTCCCTGCTCGGCTGGAAGCCTGCTTCTCCCTCTCCCATTCCCCCCTTGTGTTCCTTCTTTCACTGTGTATCTCTCTGTCAAATAAATAAAATCTGAAAAAGAAAACAGGGATGGACGGGGGCGGCCCATGGCTTCAAAGGACTTTCACTGTCACCTTCTCTTGATAGATGCCCTGGACGGGAAGAAGGAGTTCTCAGAAGGCACTCTGCCCAGGCACAGACTGGACCCCCACTTTACCATCAGAGGGCACAGGGGGGCTTCCTAACTGTTTGCACCGCCCCCTGTTGCCTTAGGACTGAGTCAGAAGAACAAAAATAAAATAAGCTATTTAATCCTTTTGTGCCTTAAACCAACCCAGGCTTGGAGAAATTTTCCAGATCACACCGGGTTTTTCTGAACACGTTAGGCAACCTGAACGTGCTCTGCAGCCAAAACTTGCATCACAACTTCTGTTTTGCTCCTAAGGTGCTCATGCCTCTAAGTAAATAGGAAGCTGGCTCCGTGCCCACCAGGGAAATTCACATTCCAGGCTCAGAAGTGGGCAGGCCTGGAGCCCTGATCTGTTTCACCCGGAGTCAGTGTTGACAAGCCGTCCCATCCATGGGGTGGGGAATAATTAAGTCAAATACAACAAAGATAACTATTCTGAAATAAAATTTCATGTCATAAAATCTGACTGCCATCCCACGCACTCTTTAGAACTTCAGAAGGCACAAGTGACTAGAAGCCACCAAACCACTCCAGGGTTAGTTTTCATGGCAAAAAGTCTTGCTGGACAGAAACGTGTTGCTAACCTGAGGCCTCATGGGGGAGGGGCATCTCTCTGAAGTCTGGGTAAAGCTGCCTTATCTCAAAAAGAGTCAAGGTTTCTTCCTTTTTAGCCTTTTGCTCTATCTACCTGAAGCTAAAACTTTCTATTCCAGGGGCAGAATTCTGTTATTTGAAAGTACTTCTGGAAGCAGAGATCACGTCTCCTAATTTTCAAATGACCGTAAGCAAATTCAATCAGAGACTGAAAGTCTATGGCATGCCACCTTTAAACTGTCAGAATTAAATAAGTATTTCCAGAATAAAATGTGCATAAAAGAAATAACTTGATTCAGTGTAAAAATACAATTCAACTTTGTAAAGTTGAATTCACTTAACAAGCAAGGGCACTGTGATTTACAAAAGTCCGTGGCTTGTCGTTAAGGGGCCAAGCTGAGGAAGTTGTGCGGCCTTTTCACACAACAGGCTGGGAGTGTGTGGTGGTTGAGGGTGCTGGACCTGGAGCCTGGGCAGGAATCGTGATTCCTCCCTTCCAAGCTGACCTGGGGCAAACTGCTGAATCTCCTCTGCCTCATTTTCCTCATTTGCAGAACAGGAAGCACAAGAGAACCTTCTTCAAAGGACCACTTTGATGACTCCCTGAGCCAGTAAGTGTTACATAATTGTTAAAACTCTTACTTCACACTACCATAGAGACCAAAGAACAGAAAGGATTTAATTCAGTCACCGAATTGCCTAGAAATCAACCCTTAGGAAACCATTAACCTTAAACATGGCACCCAAGGTTGATCTAGCCAGCTAGAGCCAGAACTACCACTAGAAATCCTCTGCTCTTTGTTTTATCCCTTGGCTTTATGAGTAACACGACACTGGGCTGTGTCCTTTATTAACATCAGGTCTCCTGGAATCCCTGGAAAGTAATACATTTTCTGGTGAGGAAACAGAAGCTAACAGGAAGGTTAAGTGAGGTCAAGCAGCTACTGAGAGAAGTGGGGTCGCCAGACTCTGTTTAGTATTGTTGAACTATGGAGCAATGCTATCCAACATCCTTTTTTCCTTCTTCCTGAGATATTTGTTTTATCGTTTGTATGTGTGGGAGGGGATAACTTGAAGAAAAACAAACAGGAAGACCTTAGAGGTAGAGAAGTCACTAGTCAAGAAAAAACCAGAAAGTATTGTGTTGTTCAGCTCTCCAAAATATATCCCTGAAAGGTTAACAGGATAAGGTGGTGGGAGAATCTTACTTAATATCATAAAACACACTGAATAAGCAACCATCCGGTCACAAAACTGGGTGTACAAAGAATGATGCATAAGAATTTAACATTAGATGATTCCTGTCTGAGACAATAATGATATAAACAGATTAGGACACGGGCTACGCAAATACCTATCTTAAATGCATCTCTACAATAAGCATACACCCCCAGTGGGTGAGAGCATTTAGTGGGTGCTGAGTGAAGAGAGAATCGCCGGGGTGGTGTATCTAGTCCTCTGATTAACTAAGAATGACTTTATAAGTGCACTGAGCTTAGCAGTTGTTTGGAAAAAAGGAACAAGAATTTGATATGCAGAATGGAGAGAAGGTTCCGGGACTTTAGGCCAGCACCAGTGACAAAGGCTACAAAAAAAAAAGGGTGTTTATATTTTAAAATGGCACGCTAAAGCCCCCCAAGTAACACTAAGCAGTACAGAATCTTCTGTTTTTGAAAAGTGCATACCACATGACTCATAGTTATTTTCAAATTCAGATAGAGTGATTAGACTCAACGCATTAGGAGACCTGACAGGTGTTTCTCAGGGGTTTCGCTCCCTCCAAGCAAGCTCTGTGCATAAACACCTTCCATCATGCATCACGTGGACAGCTATCGTTGGCAAAGCGGGAAGAGAAAAGTCACTTACTAGACTGACGCCCATGCGTGGCCCTCATAGCGCTGTGAACGCTGACCCCATCCTTACCCATCACTCCAGCTTCCTCTGTGAGCAGAAAGGTGATCAGGACAGAGCTCCTGGACGTGACCAAAGCTCCATCAAGAGCAACGGGGAAGGCCTTTCACTCCACTGTTGGGAGGGGAGAGCACTGCCTCCCATCATTCCCTCCCCATCTTCCCCTCTGTTATGCACGAGTACTGTGCAAAGTCTTCCTGTCCCAGTGCTTGGAGAAAAGTCCTTCAGCTCCAGCGTCTGGCTCCTCTTACTCTCCAGCTTCTCTTTCTTGTCCTCTTCACCAGCTCTCCTCTTCCACCCAACCTTTAAACTCAAGTGTGTCCCAATGCTCTTTGCACGCCATTCTGATCTTTCTGGATGCTCCCCTCATCTCCTCAGAGACCTCCTATGTTCTCTTGATTTCTAACAATTGCCCATAAACTGAAGACTCCCAAAATAACAGCTCTAGTCCTGGTTTCTAACTACATATAAAAAGATACTAAACATTTCTAGGTAGCTTCTTAGCATCTCTCCAAGTAATCCCCAGATTACCTAAAATTGACATTTGTAGGCTGAGTCCTCTTCCCTGCCTCTTCAACCCACCCTTTCTCTTAGATAATAGTATTACTATCCTTGGAGTCATCCAGAAAAAAACTAAAGATGTCTTCAGATCCTTCTTCTCCACCCACAACCCATCAACTGTCAAGTTCTACTAAACCTATTATGATCTGACTAGATCTGCCCCTCCCATGCTCACCGGGGATAGTTCTTGCCGCCTTCTTCCTCTCATCTAGACTATGTACTAGTTTCCCAGCTAGACTCTCTGCATAAGGTTGCTCCCCTTTGCAATCCATCCAGTTATGCATATGAAATACAGGTGAGATCATGTCACATCCTGTCGGGAGACAGCTCCCCTGCTATAGTCCATGTAAATTTCTTGAACAGAAGATAGAGTAGTTTTCTCAGCTGGACCATAGTAAGGTAAAGGGGGTGACTCTTCCCCAAAAGGTAGTGTTCGCACCTTCCAACATCCAAGCGAAAGTCAAATCTGACTTTCAGCAGCAAAATGACCTTCAGGGGGGCCTTAGTTAGGTGGGAGACAGAGTCTTTCCCCTTGGTCCTCACTCTCCGGGGTCTGGACTTAAGGGCCTAGGAACGGGGTGTCCACAGAGTTCTGCAGAGGCAGACTGAGGAAGGCCTAGAGTAAGCCTGGTTGTGAAGGCACAGAGAAGATGTGTTCAACATCCCTTGCAAGGGAAAGCATCTAGAGCATATGATTCTGTGTACTGTTCAGTTTCCACCATTAAGCCTGGCTTACATGGTCCAGGCAGGCCTCAGCTCTGCCTCAGAGAGTGCATTAATGTGGAGAAGCCACCCTCAGAGGCTGCCACAGTAGACAGAGGTCCTTGCGAAAAGTGAGAATCGCCAGGGAAAGCTGAATCCCAGGACTTAAGACCTGGGGATACAAAGTCTAGCCACATCTCCCAGGTGGCAGGTCTTCCTGTTTCCAACCTTGGAGGACGAGGATTCCTTTCATCAAGAAGCCAGCAGATCCTACGCTTCTCTACTAAGCCTGTTCAGTAGACACCAAGGCCAACATCCCTGACCCAACATCCAACACCCAACATCGCTGGGCTCTTTTAGCAATCTCAAGGAATTGATAGAACATCCTCAAGGGGCTGAAAAACTGGGGTAGTTATCCTCCAGCTGCCACTTGTCATTGGTTGATAGCTGCTTCAGGGGTAGGGAGCATCAGTTCTCTAAAATGTCCAGCCTTTCTTTGTGCCCTGAGAGGAAATATGGAGAAGACATCCACAACGTCTGCTATAGAATGAATTTATGCCTACTCTGGTCCTGCTTTCTTATTTATAGTTTGCTACCATAAACACCTCCTAACAAGTGCTTCAAACTCTTTGTGGAATTTAATATAAATAGAAAATTCCTGTAATAATATTTGTCAGTTATTATTGTGACTTCTCCTTTCTGCACACATAATTTAATGTCAGAAATTCCCTCTTATTCCCTATTATCAAATGCAAGAGTACTATAATTCCTTTCTATAAAAAATGGTATGGATTTCTACCCTATTGCTGTGATTCTACAAACATTTCATTCCCCCCATCCGCACTGATTTCATCCATAAATAGACTTCCAGCTGCCACTTCTTCATTCTTTAGTTTTTTAAAATCAAAGTTAAACACTGCTGAGTGGTTTATCACCACCAGGTTTCAGGATGAAGAGGAAACGTATTTCTGGTTCATCAAATTTGGATTGGATTATATAGAGGTAGGTTCCCATTAGGCCTCGTGCTGTCCTCCGACTATCTGGAAAATACCTCAAAATGGCATTACCTTCAACTCTAAGCTTAAGTTAGAGTAAGAATCTTGGTTTATGTGCTTTAAAATGTAAGCATTTCCCAATTATCTGGTAATTTTTTCTTTTATCCTTCATTATTAAATTTAACTGGGAGGAAATGTCTTATCCATGGTATCCCTTGTTCCCAAGAACCTTTTGAGCTTAATGTAAGAAGATCACAAAGCTCTAATGTGCTAAGAGCAACATGTGAAATGTCTTTTTGCTCTTTTGCTGTAGTTGTCTATAAAGATAATAAACGATCACTTTAGAAAATGCAAATGATACCAAAAGCCATAAAGAAAAAAGCTTCTTTTAAAAGTCATCTTAAATCTCACTGTAGAAAAAAACACTGTAAATATTTTGATGAACCTGCCAGATATATCCACCATATAGACCTTCAGTAAGTGCCAACTACTTTTCACCCAAAGCGTCTTCCCATATCTTATTTTTCAGAAGACTTCAGTTGGTTAGAGTAGATTTAGGTATATGGTAAAGTTGAAGGTGAGGGCCAGAGGTTTCCCAAATGCTCCTGGATGATAACACAAGCATCACCTCCCCCATTATCAGCATCCCTCACCGGGATAGTACCTTTCTTAATAAGGAGAAACCTTCAGTGAGATATCACATAATCACCCAGAGTCCACAGTCTACCTGAGGGTTCACACTTGATGTTGTACATTCTGTGAGTGTAAAAAGATGTAAATGACATGTATCCACCAGTATACTATCATACAGAGTATTTTCACTGTCCTAAGAATCTTCTGTGCTCTCCTATTTCATCTCTCCATCCCCTTCTGCCACCACCTCTGGCAGCATTGATCTTTTTATTGTCTTTTAATTTGTTTATGGTTTTCCTTTTCCAGAATGTCACACAGTTGGAATCAGACAGTGTATATAGCCTTCTCAGATTTGCTTCTTTCACTTAGTGACATTCATTTAAGGTTATGCCCTATCTTTCAATGGTGTGATAACTCATTTCTTTTTAGCAATGAATTATAGCCCACTGTCTGCATGGACCACAGTTTATTTATCCCTCCATCTACTGAAGGACATCCTGGTTGCTTCCAAGTTTGGGCAATTATGAATAAAGCTGCTACAAACATCCAGGGCACCTGGGCGGCTCAGTTGGTTCAATGTCTCCAGTCGGCTCTGGTCATGATCTCAGCATCCTGGGACTGAGTCCCACATTCAGGCTCCCTGCTCAGCAGCGAGTCTGCTTCTCCCTCTGCCCCTCTCCCTGCTTGTCCTTTCTCTCTCTCTCTCTCTCTCAAATAAATACAATCTTTAAAAGAAAAAAAGCTGCTACAAACATCCATGTGCAGGTTGTAGCATGAATATAAGCCATCCATAATTTTTAAAAGTTACTATTCATTTTTATAGCAATTAATACTAAACTTACCATTTAGTCATCGTATCTTATAAAAATAAATATGCATCCTAACTAACTTTAAAGTAAGCTAGTAGCATTAGCATATCATCCCTGTGAAAGCAAGATTTCCCTGGAAAATCACCTCTGTGATTTTCTCATTCACTTGAATCTTAGGGACTGCTTCTCCAACCCCTTACCCCCCAGTCCCCAATCGCCATCCCCGCCTCCAAGCTCAGGTTGGTCTTCCTTCCTCACACAAAAAAAGCCTCTTATACAAACAACCTGTCCATCCAAAATCTTTTCCAGATAAACATGTGTTTCCTGCCAAGAACTAACAAGAACCCTGCCCCATAGCTTGGCTTATTCCATTTCCCTTTCAACGTTTTTGCCCTCTTTTCCACAAGTAGATTTCTGAGGTCTCTTCTAAGTCTCAACTTCTGATTTTATGATTTTTAGAAAAACCTTACAGGATATTAGCCACGTGGAATATGATGCCTAATCATTTCCTTCTCCAGCTACATGGCTAGAAGGAAAGCACTGCTGCCTTCCTCATGCTGCTGACTCAACATGATTGTTAAAACCACGGCACCATTGCTCATTATAAGCCGACTAATTCCAAACCTAGCGCTGAAGGTAAAATACCTTTATCACATAGCCAAATCTCCTACAACACTAACACCAGGGCTTTGAACCTCAGCCAGCACTTTATGATAGTTTTTAAAAAAAAAAAAAAAAAAAAAGGAAGGAGCCAGCTGCTTTAATCAAATGTCCCTTATATCGTATGGTCACTTCCTGTCAGAAGCCAGCAATTTAGAACTGTGTATCTTGGCTACTAGGTTGGCTTTTCTGTTTGTTTGCTTTTGACAATTACATTACGCCTTAAGTTGGGTGGGAACAAAATAAAATTAAAAAGAGATAAAGAAATGAAACTTTTTTTTTAAACTATAAATGAAGACTTGGTACTGACAGGGATGGAAACCTCTGATGAAAGTACAGTTTTGGATTAGCAATGAATCCCATCTTTCATGATGCAGTGTTGGCATCCCTGTGCTTTCTGAAAGAGAACATTCCACTAGTCAAGGACCAATGAGTTCTCTTTTCTTAAATGCATTCAAATGGTTCTTTCTTGACTACCATGAATAACCCAGCCTATATGGTGAGTACGAGTTCATACTTTACCAGGAAAGGCAGAGATGGATGTGAGAATTCTTCAAAAAGGTGTGACAAATGCCTCCAACCCCAGAAGTACTGAACACCAGCTCACCACCCCACACCAACAAAAGTCTGCATATTGTAGTTGGAATTCAGAGGCTTATATCATAATCTAATAAAGGTACAGTGTAAACACACAACAGCTCAACAAACTACTAGGGCTCCCACAAAAAAACTGAACAGGGCTCTCAACCCTCAGCTGTCACTAATTCACAAATCACTTTTGGGACAAGGAGGCATTCTGCTCGACTCTGAGGATTCAACAGCAGGCCATCTTTTGCGATGACGTCAGTCCTCAGTCCCCATATGGGCTCTAAGCACACCCGAACCTTTCTTCCTTTTCCAGCATATGCTTATTCAACCAACAGGTCTCGAACGTTTATCAAGTGCTGGACACTGCAATGGGAATTAGGGGTGCAGTGGTGAACGAGGTATGGTAACGCCGTCAACTGTCTAATGCTGGAGGAAGGCTGTGAACAGCTGTTATTATGCAGAGTAGAAACTTCCGTGGAATGTGGATGGGCAGGTGCCTTACCTAGATGTGGGGGAGTCAGAGATGGCCCCTCTGAAGAAGTACAGTAAAGTTCTAACCTTCAGAACAAGTGAAGAAGAGGTGAATCAGGAAAAATGGGGAAGAATGTCACAAGAAGAGGAAGCCATACGTCCCAGTGTCCAGAGTTAAAAAAAATACAAGACTCAAGGAACTCCTAATATTCGCCTCCCGACCTGGTCACCCAAACACCTAGTAGCTGCCTCAGCATCATCAAATACTTGCCCAATGTCTACTACTTACCAGAGCCAAGGACACCACAGAGGAGGGATAAGAGTACTCAAGAAGGTTCTTGAATCACTTATCACTATGCTGGGGTCCAGGAAGAAACTACTGGAAGAAACTCCCATTTGTTTGCTTCTCATACTCTTCATTTCAATTCTGTGACACTTTATAGTGCTGATAATATACACTATTTCATATATAATATAAATATTATTTTATACACTATTATATACAATACATAACACAATATTTATATTATGAATTAATTGATAATATAAGAGCATAGATGTAACATTTATAAGAAAACATACATATATTTGGGGTGCAAGCTCAGCTCTTGTTCACTGACCTCTGCAGGATCAAAAAAAAGTTCGGAGGCCATGACCTAGATGGATTTACATTCTAGTTGGAGAAACAAGCTACATGGAGATGAAAGGCACCAAGGCTAAGGGCTATCGGTAAGTGTTAGAGGAGCAAAGGGCAGGAAAAGATAGCTGAGGGCTGGGGTGGTCGGAGAAGGCTCCATGGCAGAGATGGCATTTGATTTAGGCCTTGACAGGGGAGTAGATCTCAGACGAAGTCAAGTAGATAAGCCTGTAAAGAATGACCTAAGCCCAGGTATATGGTTGCTGGGAAGCAATGAGAAAACCACCTTCTCTAACACAAATGATTCCTACTGAGTAGCAGGACGGGTGATGGGGACCAGTGGACACAAATGTACGCAGGCCAGTGGGCATATCCAGTATTGCTCTAAGAAATTGCACTTTATCTTGCCAGAAGGACGGACCCTGGTATAGGCATGTACTCCTTCTGTGTTCAGTGGCAAGAAATGGAAGAAAACTGAGCTAAATGCACAGTGAAGGTGTTTCTTATTTTTAAGTGTCTATGTTACCACTGAAAACAGTTTTCAAGAATGAGGGCAAAAAAAAGATATTTCAGAAAACTGAAATTGCTCACCACCAAATACCTTCACTAAATGACTTTTAAAGCATTTATTATTTTTTTAAGATTTTTATTTATTTGAGAGAGAGAGCATGAACAGCGGGGAGGGGCAGAGGGACAGAGAGAAGCAAACTCCCCCCCTGAGCAGGGAGCTCCACATGGGGCTTGATCCCAGGACCCTGAGATCATGACCTGAGCAGAAGGCAGTAGCTCCAAGTGGGGCTTGATCCCAGGACCCTGAGATCAAGACCTAAGCAGAAGGAAGTAATCGACTGAGCCACCCAGGCACCCCTTAAAGCATGTACTTTGAAGGAGAGGAAAATGATCCTCTGGGGAAGGTCTGAGCAACAGAAGAAAATGTGAGTAAAAAAAAATATATAAACATTTAGGTAAATATAAACAAACAACTATGGAGTAACTAATAATGTCTAGTTAATGGAGCTTCAAAAGAAAAATAAAAAGACATCTAAAATATCAACCAATTGTACATAAGCCAGGAGAAAGGTGAGTAGAAAGAAAGCATTCTAAGATCCTTATTTTCTCATTAGGATCTTAGACCATTTTTGCATTCCCGCCAAGAATATGAAAGTTCCAGTGTCCCACATTCTCATGAACATTTAGTGTCATCAGTCTCTTCAATTTTAGACATTCTAGCAGTATCTTATTATGGTTTAAATTTGCATTTTTTCTACCACCTAAAAATGTTGAGCATGTTTTCATACTTATTGGCCATTAATATTTTTTCTTTTGAAAAAAAATCTGTTCAAATCCTTTGCCCATTTTTAAAAGTGGTCTTCCATTTGTACTCTAACTTTCTGATATAACTGTTCATTTTTGGAAGGACGTTAGCAATTGTTTTTTCCTTTTAAGAAAAGAAACATACTCTACTATTCATTCCATGGGATTCACCTGGGAACCCTCATCAAGACTGTGTCCAAAGTGAGGAAGACAAGGAAGGTTTCAGAAAGGCTATGGTTCATTTTACCTTTTATACCTACATATAGGTGGAGAAGGGTGTTGAGGGGGAGCAGATGTCAAGAAATACGTAGACTTACGTTTTAAAATTCCATGCATATAGTATTATTCTGGCCAGCAAGCACAGAAAATCACATTTTTGCCAAGTCTTTTTATACCATTTAAAAATGGTATAAAGCTAAAGCTGAGTAAGATAATCCAGTTAAATGTCAATATTTTAAAATTTTAATAAAATTATTTTATTAAATAATTTTTAAATAAAATTATTTTATTTTAATAAAATAATCCAAATTACAATGATTCTACTTTATCTCCATTTACAATTTCTATCATACACCACAGAAATAATTTTTTTCTGGCCTCTCTAGAATGGGTCTGGTTAACATCACCGTCAATTTCTTTATTAACTGAAATCCATTTGGTTTTAGCAACTGCCACAACAATCAGTCAATTATGGTAAAATCCAGGGAACACGTATTCTGGGATTCCCCGAAGCTCTGAGAGCATCAACTATGGGTGTGACTGCTCACCTTCTTCATTTGGTAGTAGTATCCTTAGCTTCTGTATGGATTAAAAAATAAATAAATAAATCCTGAAATCCACCTTTGATCACAAGATTAAAAACAATGGATGCGAGTGTGCCCTCTACCTACAAAGCCTTTATCAACCTTCAGCATTTGCCCTTGAGAAACATAGTTTGGACTCAGTTCTACAGGTTTCTATTTGAGCTGTTGCCCAAAGCTTACAACTTAGTTCCTTAATGTGACATAGTAACTGATGAAAGAGCCTCTATGCTCTTTCTGGTGCCCAAGTTTAGTTTTTCTGTTTCCTATTTGTATCGGTTGAGAAGACAGGAGCCGGTTTCACTTGATCTGTAAGGAATGAAGCGTTTCATGTTTCCCTCTCTTCTCCACATTGACTGGAAACTCCTTGTAAAACTTAGGACTTCTCTGTAACAATTAAGAGACAATTCCCTCTTGCTTTAATTTTGCTTCCTTTAAGAACTATTTTTAACCTCTGACCTTGAACATGCAACAGGAAACAAGGGGAGGATGTAAACAATGGCATTCAGAATTCTTTAAACTGTGCAAAAAAGGGAAAACTTACTGAAATTTTCATCCACCTCTCTCAAAAAAAGGGGGATTTTAAAGAGATATTTGGGGGAATAGGCTAGCCAGAGAAACAATTTTTTTTTTCACTTTTTAGGCAATAGTTGAATTTCAGATTCAATCAAACCAGTGGGGAATGTTTTCTGTTGTCAATACACACAGAAATTTTTGCTTTCCCTAAATAAGAGCTCCCGCTAACACACATGAAGCATTTTGGGTAGTGACGAGCATGTTTAATGATCAATTCCTAGAAATAAAGTAGATTAATTCTCAAATGACCTGTTTTGGTAAGGGCCTACGACAAATAGTTGTGACCTCAAATCAGAGAAGAAACAGGCTCAGTAACTCTCAGCATCTGGCGGAGACTGGTAAAGAGGCGGAGATTCAGAGAGGAGAGCTTTGTCTCTGCTTCTCCGAGTGCCCACGTTTCCGCATTACAGACTGTCCCTAATTCTACTTTAGGAATCCACTGCATTCCTAAAGCAGTAACTCATAAGAGATGAAAGAGTTGAATTTCCTCAAACAAAACTTTCCACGTTTTCTGGTAGTCGTATGAGAAAATTTCTCTGCGAACACAAGAACGGATACTTCGGCTTCCTACTAGAAGTGTAGGTGAAAGACTGAACAGAGAAAGTATTTTTATAAGCTCCAGCTTCTTACTTAAAACTATATGAATAGTAATAAAAGGAGACTTTTCTCTTCCAGTATTTGTGGCAAACTCTAAACAAAAACAAGTCATCAAACCATAAGTGACTCTTAATCTCACAAAACAAACAGGGTCACTGGGGGGAAGGGGGGTTGGGAGAAGGGGGGGTGTGGTTATGGACATTGCGGAGGGTATGTGCTATGGTGAGTGCTGTGAAGTGTGTAAACCTGGCGATTCACAGACCTGTACCCCGGGGGTTAAAATATATTATAAGTTTATAAAAAATAAAAAAAAAAATTTTTAAAAAAAGCAAAAAAAGCCCAAATCTTTACAGGAGGCCTCTTGGACTTCTTTGGGGCAAAATTACCATCTAAGAAGATAAAGAAATGACCCGGGATCAAAGGGTTATTAAGAAGAGACACCTTTGATGAAAATATTCTCAGCAAGGCTGTTTGCCCGGGCTTGTGAAAGCTACGAACCTGGCCTCAGCCATGACAGGGGCAGGATGAACTGAACCCTTTATTCTCGATCACGTGTCTCGTGGCTTGGGCCCTGTTTTTTTTCTTTTTTTTTTTCCCCCTTTTTTTTTAATTAATAAACAAGGAAATCACAGTTCTGATTTTTTTTTCATGTTTTCATTGAAGGCACCGGCAGACACATTGCACAAGAGGGAGTGTGACAGCTTGGCGGTGTGTGTGGGGCACGCGCATTCGGAACAGGCAGAGACATGAAAACATTCCTCCCTGTGAAGACGCCAAACGAAACTGTCCCAGGATGCATCTTGGTCTGCTTTCCACGGACCTGGAACTCAAGTGTGTGATCAGCGCGCTCCACACCGAGCAGAGCACAGTCCTCACCCTAAGATTCAGAAATGCAGGACTTGGGCAAAGAAGGCAGATGGAGCTGGGGGTCAAGGACAACAGACTCTTAAACAGCAGAAGTTGCCCAAGACCAAGTGTCTCACAGCCACATATTTCAGCCTTATTACAACCCCAGCCTTTTGCTGAAGGTCCTCCGGAGCCCAGACTGACATCCCCTTCCCTGTTTCCCACTCTTGTCCCCCACCTCAACACAGTCCTACCCACTCTGGGCCCTTCCTCCTGCGGGACTCCGCCCAGGTCACTCCCCTCACCAGGAATGGCTTCTCATCTTGCCCATGGGAAGCTGCCTGCCCACTCCTCCTGCACCCAGCTCTCTCTCTTTTCCTTCTCCACTACTGCGCGCTGTTCTAACACTGGTCCAGACGCAGCCCTTCACGGAGACTTCATAAGCTTGCAAAGTTCTTCCATTGCCTGGGTATTGTTGCCTTCTATCTTGAGTAGAATAAATTTCTTAGTGCAAGATTTTATGGTTTTATATCCTCCCAGGATCTGTCATAATGGGCATCTAACACCCACGAGTGATATCCTTGCATATTACATGAGTATACCACTGAAAATTATAAATTCAGTTTAAGGATGCCTTGTTCCCATTTCTGGGGATCTAGAATGCTATGGTTCAAAGGGGCTGCCTGCTTCTCAGAGGCCATGTCATTGTAGCTGCTGCATTGTTGTGACCTTTTTCTCTTCTTTTTTTCTTTTCTTTTGGTAGTCATCTTTAAAAGGGCCTGGCCATGGACTCGTTTGTGAGCATTCCTTTAGGCTCCAACACAATTTATATACATAGATTTGGACAAAACTTCATTCACTTATTAAACTTTTCCAAATGAAATCAGAGTATCTGGAGGTGGGGACCAAGAATCTGCATTTTTAATTCTAAGAACCAGTGATCCAGCAGGAAGGGCACATAAATAGTTAAAATACAAAAGCAATAGTCAGCTTATCTCTAGTCTGCTTGTCTAGGGTGCTGTCAGACTGGAGCAGGGAGCCCGGATGGTGCGGGAGAATCCAGAACACTCGCGGAGGCGGTGATGCCTGGACCGAACCTACAGCCTGAGCAGCAGTGTGCCAGGGCACCTGAGAAGCCGAACAAACACCCAGGGGAAGTCTTTTTGAGCCATTCATACTCCGGCAAGCTCCTAGTTAAAAACCATTCAGTGGCTGCCTTCAGGCTTTAGGGCGCATGCGCGTTCGCAGCTGGCCCAGCCCCCACCATCACCATAGCACTCATCCATCCCCACTGGGCCCGGGGTCCCTGCCTGCCCTCATGTCTGCCTTCCCCTCCTGTCCTTATTCTCGTGGCCTACTCCCCAACCCAAAGGATGTCAGGACTTGCTTTACTGACTCTTATTCAAGTCAGGGTTGGGCTGTCCTCCTAATAGTATCCCTGGCACCAACACCAAAGGTTTTATCACAGAAACTCACATCTACTGGTTTAGACTGTGAACTAGGGGTGTGTGCATGGTGGGGGGGGGGATGAAGGTGTATCCCCAGTGCCCAGTATATAAGAAGCACTAAATTAGTGAATGGATTGAATCCTGCTCACATGAAAAAGTTAACGGAAGTATGAAAGAGTGTGCCAGATTCAGGTACCTCCAGGTAGTTTACTACTGCTAAACCACAGTGAGTATGAATGACTAGGAAGAGATGAGATTTCAAAGGAAGGTTCGTGCCAAACCTGTACGGGAAGAAGGACCATGACCTTCACTGATCCTAAGAAGGCACTGAAAGGTTTCACAGGGAGGAGTTGTGTTATGAGATTCCCCAAGTTCTCTCAAGATAAGGCCAAGAGAAACCTAGGTCACAGGGCTGCTTTGCCATGATTAAGTGGAGAATACACATAGAAAAAGGGGCGCCTGGGTGGCTCAGTTGTTAAGTGTCTGCCTTCGGCTCAGGTCATCATCCCAGTGTCCTAGGATCGAGCCCCATGTCAGACTCCCTGCTCGGCTGGGAGGCCTGCTTCTCCCTCTCCCATTCCCCCTGCTTTGTGCTCCCACTCTTGCTATCTCTCTTTCAAATAAATAAATAAAATCTTAAAAAAAAAAAAAAAGAATACATGTAGGAATGATGTAATACATTATAAAGTTCTGTGTAAAAGTGAGACTATCTTGTGAAAGTCCTAGCTAGGAAACCTATCAATCTTAAAGTGTTTAACTTTGGGATCCCTAAAACTGGTTGCACATTTTGGTGATGAAGGGTGACAGAAGGGCAGACATCAGGAAGTGCGACTATTTATTAGGGATGATGGGGGAACAGAGCATCCTGGGAAGCCATTCCCTTTCCAGAACACACCAGTTATGTCCCTGGGACACTCATAAAAACCACCTACTAAGTACTGTCTACTAGAAACTGGTCTATCAGGGCTAGACTTTGTTGAGCCCATTTGTAGCTCAATGCTTCGTGTACTTATCTGATGGCAATAATCCACACCAGAGAACCAAAGTCAACCAAATTGATTTCACACTTTATGCAAAGAACAGAAAACTTTTTTTTCCAAATATTCTTACAGCAAGCTTCCCCATCACAGGCCAGAGGGTGTTGCATGAGAAGTCTCTGGTCGCTTACCCCAGTTCAAACCCAAGTTGTCCCCCTGAGTTCCTGCCCTCTAGCCCATGGAGGCAGTGAAAGGGAGAGGAGGGGGACACAGCGGTGTTGCAGGGGGCTTTTATCAGCTTCTTCCAGGAATTCTGAGCACACCTCTGAGGGACTCCTGAGGCATTTCTGGTATCGGGTTTCTCAGAAGGGCTGGAGATCCGCAGATGGACACAGAGATAAAATGAGTTCTGTTCACTCCTTTGTTCCCAAGGCTAACTGAAGCAATCATGTGATCTTTGGGGGAAATGAAACATTTTTCTAAGTGCCAAGAGACCATCCCAAGCAGCCAAACAGATCACTAGGACAAGGGGTGGGTCCTCAAGTAGGGCACAAGATCTCTGCCAATTTAACGCTAGACTCCAGCTCTGACATGGGGTCAGAAGGAGTTTGCCGGACAGAGGGACGAAAGCTGAGCCCTCTAGGCAGCCTGTTCCCTCCCTTCCTCCCTAAGCCCTGCATCTTCCCACACGTGAGAGTGACTCACTAAGCGGTATTGTTCTTTATACTAACTGTCGCCCACATACCTGGGGTACAGAGTCTGCCTGCGGGACAGGCTTCACCAGCCCGGGTTCCTGAGGAAAATGGAAGAGCGGCACATGGCAAGTTCCCAGAAACCCTCCCAACCCCCAATGCTGAGTGTGGCAGGGGAGAGGAAGCCACATGGCGCTTCCTGAAGGAAAGGCAAGGTCACCCACTCACGTATACACACAAGCACACACTACTCCCTAAGTACGAAAGGCAGGCGTGTACAAATCCATGCCCTGACTTTGAAGCAACGATGGTCCAAACTGGGATTCAGCTGGAGTCGGGCTGGAAGAGGCTGCAGGCACTAGGTCATGTTTCCAGCCCTCCCTGGGCAGAGCCAGTTGTCGTGAGTCTCACGGCAGCTGGGGTTCACCCAGCAAAGGTGACCTCCCTCCCTGGGCTGATGGCCACAGGCCTTCAGCTCGTGCTTCTGTCAAAACAGGACACACTGCAGCAGCCAAATCCCAGAAGTGAGGTGTACCTCACCCAGACGCCTCTCTCCCCTTAATCTACCATCCAAGCAGACCAACAAAGTAGACCTACATACACATACAAACTCTTCAGTGTGTATGTGGGTTCAAAATACCTGTGGATTTGTCTAATTTTAGGGTTTTTTTTTTTTTTTTTTGCTTTATTTATAACCAGTTCCCTGTGTTCCAGGCTTTAAAAAGGACAGCCTAGCTCTCTGGATGGCACACCTGGGTAGGTCAGAACTCCACACCAGTTCCTCAAATGGTAAAGGCCAGGGGCCCTGCACAAGGTTCTAAGAGATTTTAATCTCACTTCCATAACATCACTTCCTTCTCTGGAAAAAAATCAGTTTTATGTATTGTACTGCCTCGGTCCTTTGCAGGGTCTGATTTTGCCCCTGTGGACATTTGGCAATGTCTGGAGACATTTTTTGTCACAACTGGGGTGGGGTGGGGTGGTTGGCCAGCGGCACCTGGAACTTAGAAACCAGGGAGGCTGCTAAGCACCCGACAAGGCACAGCACGGTCCCCATGACAACAGTCATCCAACCCAGAAGGTCAACCCTGCTGCTTAAGAAACCCTGCGGTATTTGGATCCTATAGATTTCATTTGGGGGAAAAAAAGGTATTTTGTTGCTCAAAAATAAGCTTGAAAACTTCTGCTCTAGGACACCTACCTGGACCCAAACTATTCAACAACACGATAAAGACTCTTTTGTATTGAGCTTCAAAGTCCTAAGATAGTACAGATTTTCACATCAGACATTTGCTTTTAAATTCCCATAATAGGCCTCACTGCTATAAAGAGCTAAGGTCCCATCTTTTTTTTCTACTAAACCCCAGGTGGGAATGGAGGAGCTCCAGCCACCTAGCAGGACCCAACGCGAGCCTCCTACTGCGCCGCTGTAGAATCTAAACTTCAACTAGAGCAGGGAAGATCAGATGGAGCCTGAGGGTTTGTCCTGACGGGAAGCCACGGGTGTTGGCTGCACTGTGATCAGCTCTCATCGGTCCGGCAGAGAGCCAGAGGTTAAATATATTGCTCCTTTTAGGAAGGAAAGTGAACAATGGCCTCTTCGTTTGAAACCACAATGGGAATTTAGGAAGGGGCAGAGCATAATTCCCAGGATGGAAAATGGTTTGGGCTCCTGGGCTGCAGTCAATGCTCCTGTAGGACAGACTTCAAGAGGTGCTCAGTCGTTGCTGGTTAACTAATTACTCATTCCTGTGCAAAACAAAGGGACTAAGTGGCACCTTCTGATACCAGGCAGAAGCATAATCCTGATTCTTGGGTCAAGGGAATGAATACGGCTGTCTATCCTATCATGAAGGCTTCCTGATACTCTCAGGGTCTCCGGGGCATCTCTCAACAAATGAAAGTGACAGCCCATGGTTAGGCTAATCCTCCCAGATATAAAGACAGAATCTACGTGACACATCAGGCATGGTCTTCTCTCTAAGCCTTGCTTCATCGTCCATCCCACTCTCTGCCCTAAGGCCAGCAGGAGGTGGCCTTCTTACAAGAGGCCCCCCAGGCTTCTTGAGCCCTCATCATCACTACATGCAATGGCGAACTGTGTTTACGTAACCACCCTCCTCTCCAGACTGAGAGCTTTTTCTTTTTTCTTTTTTTAAGACTTTATTTATTTATTTGACAGAGATCACAAGTAGGCAGAGAGGCAGGCAGAGAGAGAGGAAGGGAAGCAGGCTCCCCGCCGAGCAGACAGCCTGACGTGGGGCTCAATCCCAGGACCCTGGGATCAAGACCCGAGCTGAAGGCAGAGGCTTTAACCCACTGAGTCACCCAGGCACCCCAGCTGTGAGCTTTTTCAAAGTAGCCTGTGTCCTGCTGCCTGGCACTCCAGGGACTTAATATTTAATGGATGCATGAATGAGCTTGACCTGTCAGACATGCATCAGGTTCCCCAAAATATGGCCCCCCCAAATTCTGTTGGGCAGGCCAGACCCTCCCATACACTGTACGTGCAGCTGGCAGTGTGTGAACGTAAGCGCAGAACTTGCTTCAGTAAACAAAAATTAGGAACAGGATAGACCTGTGCAGATGTTAGATCTTTCTCCGGGAACCACTGCATATGTAAAACAATTGGAGGGTGGAGAAATTCAATAAACAGCTGCCCTTTGAGGTGGCAAAAGACACACTCTCCCTTTTCAATGTAATCAGCAGGTCGGATGACCTTGCCTCAACCCTTTTCAGCAGAGAAACAACCCTGGTGTGGCTTCCTCATCAGTCCTTAGAAGCATCCACTAAAAAAAAAAAAAAAAAAAGCCCTCACACACAATAAACTGCAAACACAAACACACTTTCAACCAAGATGCTTTCATTTAGCTATCAAGTCTTAGAAGATAAAGATTCGGGGGCGCCTGGGTGGCCCAGTCGGTTGAGCACCCAACTCTTCATTTCAGCTCAGGTCATGATCTCAGGGGCATGGGATGGAGCCACTGTTGTGCTGTATACTCAGCGGGGAGTCTGCTTGAGATTCTCTCTCTCTCCCTCTGCTCATGCACGCTCTCTCTCTCGCTCTTTCTAAAATACATAAATCTTTAAAAAAAAAAAAAGAAAAAGAAAAGAAAATGATTCAATCACGCTATAGGCTTTTTTTCTTTTCTTTTCTTTTTAAGAAAACTGGCTGGCTCCTGGGACCATTCCCCAGTTGTGGGTCCAGAACTGCTGGGCCAAACACCTTATAAGGGAAGATGACTCCACAGGTACCATCTAAGAGTACAAAATATGTCTAACATATACACAATTAGTGTTTAGATACTTCTGTGAATTTTTTAAAATCCAATTACAGACTTTTGACACGGTGTCAAAATGGCTACACTTCCACAAGACTGGGAAATGCGGTAAAGGCCTTGATAATCAACCTAGGGTTAGAAACCACTAAGCTAGCCCATTGAAAGCGCTCCCTCCACTGTGCTGTACCAACAGCCCTAGAAATAAGGCTCTTTTGGCTCAACTGAGATCAGGAAAGATTGCCAAAAAGAGGACACTAATGGGGATTCTACTGGGTAAAACGGTCTGGGATGCAGACAACAGAGGGCAAGCTCTTTCAAAAAAGTCCACTCTGAGGACCAGTTTCACCTTGAGAGACTGAAGTTGCAATCACTGACTAATGAAGGGGTTGGATCCACACGCCATCCTGAACCCCAGCCCTTCCAGGTACTAGGACTACTGAAAGGGAGAAGACAGGAGAAAGAATTTCAGAGCCCTCATAAATGTCATATAGAACTAGGTCCCTTTGATTTTCTAAGTGTAACAAGCTGTGGGGTAGGAACTTTCCTCTCATCCTGGAATGATAGCTGAGGACAAAAGGCACTAGGAAGCTGTAATCTAAGTACTGAAAGCCCCCGTTCATCAAGGCTTCCTGGAGATAATACCTCTAGCCCACAAGACACCAGTTCTGTACCACTCCCCCAAAGTCAGAACAAGTCTGAAAAGAGGGTGTCAGCATTAGAGGGGGTACAAGACTATTCCCTCCCCAACCTGAAGCTGGGGAGAGAAGCTCCAAGAAAATCACTCTTAGGGGACAGGCAGGGAGGAGGAAAGGAAAGGAAGGGAAGGTGGGAAGGAGGGGAGGGTAAGCTAGATCTCAGGACAAGACTTCACCCTCCTGGAAAGGGGTCAAAGGTACAAAGATCCAGTTATAAAATAAATAAGTTATGGAAATGTAATATACAGCATAGTGACTATAATTAATACTCAATTAATACTGTTCTGCGTATCTGGAAGTGGCTGAGAGAGTAGATCTTAAAAGTTTTCATTACAAGAAAAAATATGGCAACAGATGTTAACTAGACTTACCGTGAGTATTTCACAATATCATATCATTACATTGTACACCTGAAACCCATATCATGTTATATGTCAATTATACCTTAAAAAATCAAACTAATATCATGTTATATGTCAATTATTTCCTTAAAAAAGAAGAAACTTTCCCCTCTTCTTCACTCCAAGGAGCTGGGCCACAGCTGGGGCAGGTGAGCCAAGGAGGTCTCAACGGAATGTGACTTAAGTTTTCAAAATGAACATGATTCAGTCTAAATCACTACATGATATTGCCCATCAACTGATGAATAAACAAAATGTGGTATTTACACACAGTGGAATATTATTCCACCTTAAAAAGGAATTTCTGACACAGGTGAAACAACACAGTTACACAAAGAAAATACTGTATGATTCCACTCGGATTCCCAGGGCAGTCATTTACAGACAGAAAGAATGGTGGCTGCCAAGGAGTAGGGGGAGAGGAGATGGGAATTTATTATTTAAGGCATAGAGTTTTGGTTTTATAAGAATTCTATTCAGCTTCAGAAAGAGTTCTGGAGATGGATGGTGGTGGCAATCGTACAACAAGGCAAATAAAATAAATACCACTGAAATGTACACTTAAAACGGTTAAGATGGTAAATTTTAATGTTATGTGAATTTTACCATCATTACCATCAGAAGGCAGTGACGGATGTGTTAATTAACTAGGTGGTAGGAACCCCTGACAATGTAGATGTATACCAGATCACTGAAGACTTTAAACATCTTGCAAATTTGGCCAACTGTACCTCAATGAAGCAGGAAAAAAAAAGCAAAAAACTGAAGGTAACAGGATAGTTATAGATTTGGCCCAATATAACGTAAAGGAATCCACTACCCAAAGGGAAAGAAGATTTCACGTAATATAATATAAAGTAAGTGCTGTTAAAAGAATTCCTATAAACATCCCCAGCAAGAATCCTCATTAAATGGACTCCATATCCTCATCTTTTATTGGCTAATCCTGTCCCCTAGCTCTCCCTCTGGCTGGAAATAAAAGTCTGGATAAAACCTCTTCCAAAAATACCATTTCTGACATAATGTCAAAGTCAGAGGGCTGGAGGTTCTACAGATGCTTGTTAAAGTGGGAAATGGTTGGAACCACTTCTCCTACCTTCTCTTGCCCTCACTTTGTATGCTCGCATACCAGCATGTCGAGTGTTGGTGTACAGTACAGAGCTACACAACAGAACGCTAACTTCAGATTGCTCTTGCTTTGGCTGGAGACACAAAACACACAGGTGGAGGAAATGTGTGGGGTTCAAATTTGGGTGTCCAGGAGAAGAGAGGCAGCAATGAGAGAAATGGAGTATGCAGAAGGGACTGGTCGGAGATGAAAATGATGACTGGGGTTGGAGCCGTAGGTGTTTGAAAGATACCACAGAACCAGGGTTTAGGGGAAGAAATGAGTGCAAAGGTAATAACTGACCGTCTCTCTGAAGATTAAAGACCTTCTGAGGATGGGTGTCCACTTTTAAGACCTAGAATGAGCAACAGAGGCCCATTTAGGACATAGAGGAAGGACAAAGAGGTGGGAGGAGGATCAGAATCGTGCAGCACCTCACAGCAGGGGAATGCTTTTCATCATCATATTCAACAAAACATGGGAAGAGAAGATGCACGTGTTTGCTCATTCGAAGAATGAATGGACACCAAGGTGGGAGTGCCCAGCACATGACTGGATGCAGGATGCTGATACTCACGAGAGAGATCTAGGCTGCAGATGTGGATGTAGGGGTAGAGAGCAACAGGCAGAGCAAAATCCCCAGACAAAAACAGATCCTCAGGGATGTGAGTGAGGACAGCACTACGCTGAACACTGACCCTGAGAATACAAACTGAAAGGAGAGGGAGAGAAACCCAAAGATACAAAGAAGAAAGAGTCAGGGAGATCCAAAGATGATCAGTAGACTTCAGAAGTCAAAAGGGTAGGGCCATGAGGTGCAGGGAGTGATAAGCCTTATTGTATGCACCGGAGATGTCCAGTAAGATGAGGACCGAAAGCTGCTGACTGGACGTGGCACTACAGATATCCTTGGTGACTTCATCAAGAGCTACTTGAGTAGAATAATGGTGAAGGAAGTCAGAAAGCTGTGGCAGGACCTGGAGGAGAAAACAGAAGGCAAAGAAGTGGACAGAATACACAGACTATGCTCTCAAGATATTTGGATGAAAAAGAGGAAATGGATTGGAATTACCCTTGCAGGTGCTGGAGGACTTTTAGGGCGTGGAGACCTGGCATGTTTACAGGTTGGGAAAAGCAACCAAGAGTAAGGGAAATGGAGTAGTTAGAGGTAGGGAAACAAGGTCCTTGAAGATGCACAGGTCTTTGGCAAAAGGACAACTATCCTCTGGGACAGAGGCTAAGGGATGAGAATGGGTAGATAAGGTTAGGAGAAGGATGTAGTTCTCCCTCACATCTGTGGGGATCTGTTTTTGGGAGCCTAGCTGGTTTAGTTGGTAGAGCATGTGGCTCTTGATCTCAGGATCATGAGTTCAAGTCCCACGTCAGACATAAAGCTTACTTAATTTTTTTTTTCTAAATATAGGGATCTGTTTTCATCTGGGGATTTCACTCTGCCTGTGGCTCTGTACTCCTACATCTATGTCTATAGCCCAGATCCCCTATTCTCTCTTTCTATCTCTCTCATGCCAGGGAGGCCACACCTGATACGATTTTCTTGATTACATAGAAAGCAAGGCCACCTGCTTAGAATGAAGACACAGGGCAAAATGGGGACTTAAAAATAATAGTGAAGTTTAATCATCATTGAATTGAATGAGAGAAGGAGCTGTAGGTATTGAGGACCACCACTCAGAATTCAGAGTGGTGATTTAGGGTCTCAGAGGGAGATTAAGCAGAACCAAATAAAGCAGCAAGATCACAGTGGAACCTTGCTGAGAAAGGCCTGGTGCATTTTGTACTTAGGAGGTATCTGAACAAGAGAGAATCAGAGACTGAGAAGAAAGGGAGTGGCAAGGAGTAAATACAGAGTATTTGTTAAGATGCTTAGATAAAAAAGAAGGAAAGAAATGGGATGGATCAAAGAAATGGCCAAGGATCAAGTGAAGAATTTTTTTTTTCCATCAACATCACCAAAGGAGAAGCAACCAAGGGAGACTCAGGGACTACACAAGGTGTAAGTCAGACAAGTGAGAAAGCAAGAATATGTTAAGAGGGCAGAGAAATGGATCTGCCCTGAAACAGGTCAGAGTCTCTGTGAGAGAGAGGGTTCCCCGGCAACCAGCAGAAAGACAGACAGGAGACGGCCATACAAGGAACAGGGAATACATACAGATGGGTGTCACTGCAGGATTTTTCTCAACAGACTATAGAGCCAGAATGTGGATGAGAAAAAAGAATGGGCTTATAGGTATGGAGGTTTTGAAGTGCCTGAAAAACCCACAAGAAGGAAAATAAGACTTTTACTGGGTCCCTGGGTATGCAGAGAAGACATACACCAATGGATCCAGCAGCGTTCTTTGTCCGAGGGGCAGCACTGTGGGATACTGCTCGGGTCTGGCACGGGCATGGCAGGCATGAAGGAAAGTCAAGGGTCAACTAACTTCTAGGCATCACTGAGTTAGCAATGCAGTAATGACCTTGAAGTCTGGGCTCAAGAGACTACCAAGTGGACCGGGAAAAGCTTAGGAATCAGATCCATCGTAAGGCCTGGTTTCCATCATGTGGATTTGGCAAATGTAACGTAAGAATTAGCAACCTAGGGAAGCAGCATAAGGACTGATTGAAAAACATGCCCTGTTTGAGATCTAATTGGTTTCCTTTTTTTTTTTTAATCTTTCATCTTTGTCTTTAACTTTTGAACATAAGGAATAGTTATTGTAACTTGTCTTAATGTCCTGTCTGCTAATTCTAAGATCTGTGTTAGTTCTGGATTGCTTTCAACAGATTGATTTATCTCCATTACAAGCTGGATTTTCTTGCTTCTTCACACGACTGGTAATTTTTGACTGGATGCCAAACATTGTGGATTCTACCTGTTAAGTGCTGGATAGTTTTGAATTCATAGAAATATTTGAATTCATAGAAATATGAGTATTGTTTAGGGACACAGTTAATTTACCAGGAAACAGTCTGATCCTTTCAGATCTTGCTTCTAAGATTTGCTTGGTGGGCCAGAACTGTGCTCAGTCTGGCTGGTTATTTCCCACTAGGCAGCCAAGGCCCTTCTGTATATTCAACACAATGCTCTGTGAATCTGGAGTTTTCCCAGTCTAGCTAGTAGGAACAGGCATCATTCCTGGCCCCATGTGAGCACCAGAAATAATTCTCTCTGATCCTTTTAGATGGCTCTTTCCCTGGCCTCAGGTAGCTTCCTTAAACTGATCAGCACTCAGCTGAAGACTCAAGGGGAACCTTGTGTATCTCGGAGTTTTTTCTGGGGCAATTGTCTCCTTCCTGGTATTCTACCCTGTGTCCTTCAGCTGCCTTACTCTTCCTGGACTCAGATCCATCTCCCCAACTTAGGAAGCCCACTGGGCTCCACCTGAGAGAAGGGAAGAGAGAGCATCCAAGAAAACGAGGGAGCTGCCAAAGGAGCACGTTGGCCACAACAGTCCCCACGATTATACTCCATGGCCAAAATGGTGCTAGAAGCAGGAAGCAAGCACCCAGACCTGGACTCTGTTTGCCTTCATAGGCAGCAACCCCTCCCCCAGGCCCTGACAGGAAAAGAGCCTTTAAGATACCTTGGTGATATCTGTCAGGTTTCCCAGAAACAGATAAGCCTGCCTTCAGCCCTTCCGATTGATAGTGTTCCACCTGTCAGCCCCACCGAGTTGAGAAGCTAACCCAATCCAAGCAAAAATTGTTATTCAATGTACATTCTCCCTTCACGAGCAACAAAACTCTGATTTTGCCTCCAACATATGCAGGACACATTTTAATTAATAATTAAATACTAGATTTAAAATGGATTCTCACTTGAACAGAACACCACCTTTAACTGAAGACAGAATTGGGTGGTGCGTAAGCCCCAAACAGAACAAGCCACAGGCAAACAAAGCCTGCTTACGGACTCAAACAAGGGACACCATCTGGTAACACAAAGACAACCAAGCCTGTGAGATTAAAACTGCCAAAACCAGCACACACTTTAACTTGTAATTTAATAAACTAAGGCAAATATTTGGGAAGAGACCAATGCTATAAAAATATCCACATGGAGGGCACCAACTGCAATTTGTGAATAAACAACAAAGTAAACAACCAGGGTGGCTCCAAGTCGATGGGCAGCACTTAGGTCAGGGTGACCGCCAGACCTAACGATATCCTCATGCTGGGACAAAGGAGGGAGACTGAGGGCCAGTGCTGCCTGACAATTTACAATGCCCACCCTGGCATTTAACAGTCGATCCTCTAGGGATAAGAATTTAACAGCAGGGACGCCTGGGTGGCTCAGTGGGTTAAAGCCTCTGCCTTCAGCTCAGTTCATGATCCCAGGGTCCTGGGATCGAGCCCCACATCGTGCTCTCTGCTCAGCAGGGAGCCTACTTCCCTCCAACCTCTCTCTGCCTGCCTCTCTGCCTACTTGTGATCTCTGTCAAATAAATAAATAAAATCTTATTTTAAAAAAAGAAATTAACAGTAAATAGTTCATATAATCTGCTCTTAAAACACACCTTTCTTTCCAGGACCTGGAAATTTCTTGGAAATATTAACTCATTCATCTTAACAGAGATGTTGGAAGAACGCACTCATTGCCATTGTTTATCTGGGCTATAAGAACTAGCCAACCGTGGGGGCTTGGTTCCCATATGATCCCAAAGAGTAATTCCCTGGACCTACTGCTCTGTATGTCATGCTAGACAGGGAAACAGACCACTAATCCTTATCTGTTGTCCTATCAACATTCCTAGGAAGCACCCATGACTAGGGCTGGTCTACACAAACACACACACACCACAGTCCATGATACAGTCAGTCCTCACAAGGAGATGGCAGCCAACATCAGTCTAGGCAATATCTAGATCCTTGAGGATGTTCCCTTAGGGGAAAGTGTGGCGTTGGCTCTAATGGGCAGATTCAGGAATACGGGCAACATATACTCCCAAGAGCCCAGCATGCAGGAAACGGACACAGTGGTCATCCTTCCACACATTCTCTCCCACCCACAGCTTCACAGACAGTAATCCCTAACAAAAGGACGACAACACACAAACCAGGATGTACTTTGCACCCTCCCCGAATACGACATACATATGAAGTTCAACTGCTGTCTAGGATTTGAAACAATGGCTGAGAAAAGGGGTTTAAGTCATCATAGTTTTCCCAGTACCTCTTAGATGATTCACCACAAAATACGTGGGGTAACTTGGGTATGGATTCCCTTCCAAATGGGCAGGCAGAGAATTGGCATCAGGTCCTAATACAGCCCTTTGCAGGTATACGCATGTTTGTATGATCTCATGTAACCTTCACAGTAATCCTGGGGGTAGATGCCACGCGCCCCATGTTTGACATATAAGGACACCGTTGCTCAAAGCCACGCAGCTAGGAAGCACAGGAAGCAGAGCTGGGTCCCTCTGATCTAAAGCTGATGCCCTTCCACCACCCACCCCACATCTCTAGCGCAGTAAGACCCCCCAGTAGCAATTTCCAGGGGATTCTGTCCATAAGGTTCCGTTAAGGACAGGATTAACACTAACACCAGGAAATAAGTTTGGGGGCATTCATGAAGTTGGAGGCCTCACTACAACTGGCATATTATCTAAAAAGCTTGACTTATTTCCTGGATTAAAAAAAACAAAAACAAAACAAAGATTGCTCTCCCTACCATTCCTCCAAAACTCCCCAGAATAGCAAGACGGCCTGACCCCAAACCGGAAGTGGAAGTGCGTCCAGGCTGGGCTGGGATGCTGATGGTGCAAGAGAAGAACGTTGAAGGCATTCAGTAAAGCACAAGTGTTTTTCGGTTGACTCCAGCAAAGAAGGGATCATCCTTCCCCCCAAAAGACAATGAAAAACAATCTGAGGGTTTTGAAGGGGCAGGGGGTAGGGGGTTGGGGCAACCAGGTGGTGGGTATTAGAGAGGGCACGGATTGCATGGAGCACTGGGTGTGGTGCAAAAACAATGAATACTGTTAGGCTGAAAAGAAATTTTAAAAAATATATATGTGAAGGCTTAAAAAAAAAAAAAAAAAGACGACAATGAAAAGCACCACTGTAGCTACTGCACGTGCTGAGCACACACACTGAGTGAGTGCTCCGATCCAGGCTGAGAGCCAGAGACATGGAGCTTACGTCAGAGGCGATTCGGATGACAAGTGGTTCTGAGGAAGGTGGTTCTGGAGAGCCCTGTGCCCTGTGTGAAGAGGTCATGATGGGAAACTCCAGAAATACTGTAGGAGGCCATGTACAAAACAAAACTCGGCTCTGGGCCTATATGCATCCATGAGCAGTACATGATCCCTGGTGGGAGAAAGAGGACACAGCCAGCACGCAGTCAGGACTCTGCATATTAGAGAGGCGGCCCATAAAGACTGGACTTAGGGTGACTATTCGCAAAGGCAAGGACCAAGAATGTAGGAATTGGGGGCCTCCCCCGGACACGCAACACCCGAGGCAAAGGCATGAGACAAGACATGACGGATCACAGGCCCGCTTGAGGAGGGTTGTGAATCTGTCCTCTCTGCTTCCCGGCTCCCACGGGGTCCTCCTTGAGGCGCTAGCGGGAAATACCAGAGTCCAACTGAATCATCATGTATTCATATATTTAACAAAATCAATGAGCATTCGTTCTCTCCCAGAGTGAAGCTTCAGTCTTTGTCAGTGAAGCCTTCCTAAAGTCCTGTGTGAGAAAGAATCCCTCCAGGGCAGATCTGTTTTTTAATTATTTTTTATTTTTTATTTTTTTAGTTACAAAAATATCACCATAAGTCTGAGAACAGTTTCATGACCTTTAAAAGCAATCACTTCCATCAACTCTAGACAACCATTAATTTACTTCCTGTCTCCATTGCTTTGTCTATTACAGACAGTTCATATTAATGGAATCATACAAAAACTATGGAAAGCTTCATGAATTTGCGTGTCATCCACGTGCAGGGGCCATGCTAATCTTCTCTGTGTCATTCCTATTTTAGCATATATGCTGCCGAAGCAACCCGCCCAGGTGGATTTTAAGGAAGCGTTAGATAAGATGGTGGTACCCAGATATGGACTCCCTTCTACAGAATGGCATCCCAACAACTTACGTAAAACCTACTATACCCAAACTCATTATCTGAGTTTTCATGACCCAAATCCCCATAATGGTGATACTGCTATAGGTAACCTGAATGCCAAAGAATAAAAATAGTCATCAAGGAATAGATTGAGCATTTTTAAATTAGTCCCTTCTCTGACATTCTTTCCTGCTTAAAACCACCCTGCTCCATCCAGCCCTCCATGTGAATGGTTTCCTGGTCTCGCTTTCTGAGTATTAGAGACATCCCATGAACAATTTAAATAAAATTGCAATAAAAACCAGTACCAGATAAAAGTGAGATCATGCAGCTGGTGCAGGTCATGACCTTGACTGAGAAGCTACTCCAATCACAGCAAACCCTTGACCGACTAAATCCAGGTGTAGGTCTATCACTACTGAAGAAAAGATCAACAGGGATGGAGCCATGCCCGGCCTTTGGAAAAACTGTGGACGCCTTCAAATATTTCTGCAAATAACCCTCTTCACGACAGTGCTGAGAAAGTCATCATGAAGTCGAAAATGTTATGTTATCAGGACTTCAAATGAGTCAGGAAAAGTACACAACTGAATTATTTGATCTGTTCTTGGTTCTAAGAATTAGCATAAAGGTGTCACTTCACCTAAACGTTGATAAATATAAGAAGAAAGGAACTGACTTGCATGATTTCTATCATAATTTTTAAAGGCAGAGTACCAATCAAAACTTTTAAAATATATATTTTTAAACTGTTGGCTTCCATTGTAACTGGAATCACTCTAAATTGCCTTTTCCTGATCCCAGTTACTCTAAGAGAGGGAAATGCCTATAACTTGTCTTCAGTCCAACGGCTGACAGGTAGCACAGGCAACATTCCCAGCCTGCTTTTACCACTTTCAAGCCTGGCTTGAGTCTCAGCATTAGTACTGAGTGTTTGCAGACATTAGCAAGGCCTCTCAGTCTCATTTTCTCCTCCTAAAACACAGGAACTGTAACCTGACCTAGCTTTTCTTAAAAAAAAAAAATTTTTTTTTTTTTAGTGTTTTGTCAACTCTTAAAAGACTATACCAAAATAATATACTCCCTTCTGTGTTTTTTTCTACATATTTTTTTTCATTTAGCAAACCTTCCAGTTGCTAAAACTTTCCATTAATCACATTAGATATAATTTGGGATACAACAGGGGTGTTGAAACTTGGTCAACCTTTAGAACTAGCCAAGGCATTATTAGGAATCTGTTTCTCTTCCCCAGAGATTCTAATTCAGTCTAAGGCCTGAGAATCCTTAGTTTTCAAAATTCTCAAGTGATTTCATTGCTCTAGAATAGATCCTCTCTTGACATCTCCTAGTTTTTAAAGACCCTATTTTCAGTAATTGGTAAATCCCGACCCAAGGACTCAGATATTGGAAGTATACTCATTTACACTAATCAGGAAGTATCATCAAAATTCAATATGAACTAAGCTTCTAAAAGTTATATAGTAAGTCCCTACAATGTGCCCAGGTCATGCTCCAATCTATTTACCTCCCCAGATGTTTACCAGATGGATCACTAACATTTATTAAAGCTTCCCAACAAATGATAGTTCCCACCAAATTCAAGAACGGAAGACTCCAGCTAAGCCCAAGTTTTCCATGTTTTAAGTGGGTGAGGTGCATAAGAGTAATGTCTTAACAACCCACAAATAGAACTGAATTACAGCTAATTATATTGAGAGGTGCATGAACTTGTTCTATATCTCCAAACAGTCGTTTTGAACTTTTAATGCTTTCTTAAGCTGTGTAATGGATCCTAATTTAGCTTAGAACAATCACAATGGAGTTCACAGAACTTGGGAAAGTCTTCATGATGAACTTAAAATAGTTTAGGCTTTAGCAACTTACATCAGATCATTGTTGTTGTCTTTTAAGATTGTATTTGAAAGAGAGTGTGAGTGGGCGAGAGCGAGCTGGTGGGGAGGGGTGGCAGTGGCAGAAAGGGGGCAGGCAGAGGAAGAAGCAGACTCCCAGCTGAGCAGGGAACCTGACGTGGGGCTCAATCCCAGGCCCCTGGGATAACTACCTGAGCCGAAGGCAGATGCTTAACAACGGAGCCACCCAGGCGTCCTACACTAAATCATTGTAAATGGATGTAATATGGTGCTCTTGAAGACCCTCCCCAAAAGAGACAAGATTATGCTCTATTCGCCAGCATCAAATATAGGTGAACTTCACCTAAGCAACAAGGCATGTTCCTGAATAGGGAGGTGACATTAACAGGGAACTGACCTTGTACCAGCAATGATGCAGGGCACCTCCCCAGAACCTCACAGCCCAGCTCCCGTCCTCAGCAACTCTCACACACCAACCATTCCCTGCCCTCTTGCTTATGGTCTTTGTACTTCCCGTTCCCTGCTCTTCCAGACAGCCCCAGGGTCAACTCCCTCCCGCCCTTCAGCTGTCTGGCTCAAAGGTCATCTGATAGGAACCGAACAACACACCCAGCCTTCCTATTTGTCCTGACTCTGCCTTATTTCTTCATAGCACTTACCACTTGGGCTATTGTATTAATTTATCTAATAGTTTGTTTCCTCCTGCACACCAAATTTTGAATTCTGTGAGAATAACCAGTGTCATGAATAAGCATATGTATGCATACTTCACATAATGTCACACATGAATACTCTGTGTGTACATAGGAAGAGTCCTTTTGATCCACAGGACCCAAGTGGTCGTAATCTAGAAGTATTGCTCAGCCCGGTCCATTCTGGAACCGAATGTAAATTCATAGAGGTGGAAACTGATTTTCTTCAAAACAATTTGAGAAATAAATCACTACTTATGAAAATCTAAGGCAGTCTCTGACATAGGCAAAGAACATGCCTGCAAACTCTGGCCGCGGAGCCCTCTACACACACACTCAGCCTCTCCACCTCCCGCAGGGAGTCCTTCAGCACTGACCTGAGACCCTAGAGAGAGATCTCAAACACCAAAATGAAATCTTGATGCTCAAGACAAGTTTCAGGGAAGAAGGGAAAAAAAAGGTCTTCTCCTCTTTCCCTGCCCACTGACACGGGGCAGTACTGGGGCAGACCCCAAGAAAAAGGATTCCTGGATAACTGGCTGTTCATTTGAAACAGAAAGAGCACAGATCAGGGGCCACGAGAAATGAGATTGAAGCGCAATGAAAATGGACTCTGGAGCAATTAATTTTTCTATCAAAAAACTAATTCATTTTTATTTCACCTAAATCTCAGTTCCACTGAGAGAATACCACACTAATGTAATTTCAACACTCCCCCCACCAAAAAGAGAGAAGTTTGAGAAAATTAAGAAACTCGTCAGACTCTGTGTTTCCAAGAACCTTGATATCAAAGGAGCATGCTAGTTAATAAGCCAGTGCCCCATGAAGCGAATCTACTGATACTTCTGTCCATAGACCTCGGAGCTATTTTTGAGGTTCAGCTTTTAGTGCTCACACCTCTGACCACTTGCTTAGAAGCGCTGTGACTGCCTTGTTCTGCTCCAATCAAGCAAAGGTGCAGCATAAAGCTACCCGGATCAGCCATCTCCAAAGTTAGAAACCACCATAGGCTTCTGGTTGTTCGGGTGTTACTTCCTGACCTTCCTATTTTTATGAGAAAGGGCCTGTGACAAAAACTGGCTGAAAAAGTTCACTGCAGAGTAAAAATAATTAGAAAAATGGGATTAAGGTTTCAAAAAATTGCTGAATTATTCTGTCGTCCATAGGACCTGTCACCCAACATCAGTCCCCAATACAACATACACAAGTATGTGTCCGTTCCTTCCTTCTGTAGTCCCTAAATTAAAAGTGCTGGACTTCTGAAAAAAAAAAAAAAAAAAGATAAAGGGAAAAATTAAACTATGTATGAATTCTAAAAATAATTTGGTCTCAGGACCCTTTTGTAGTCTTAATTAAAGATCCAGAGTTTTGGTTTATATGGATTTTATGGATATTTGCCTATTTGAAATTAAAATGGAGACATTTACAAACAGTCACTTAATTAACCCATCACATGACAACATAAGTAACATCTTCATGAGAACTGATATTTCCCAAAACAAAAATAAATAAATAAATAAATAAATAAGAGTGATACCGTTTTACAATTTTGTAAGTCTAACATCTGACTTTAATGGCCAGTGGATTCTTATATCTGCTTCTATGTTCAGTGTGCTGCAGTGTTGTTTTAGTTGAAGTATATGAATAAAATCCAGCCTTACACAGAGAGTAGTTGAAAAAGAGACTGTTTTAAGAGCATTTTTTAGAGAGCTGTGAGTATTGTTTGATACCTTATCAAACTGGACAAGTGGTAGTTCCTTAAAACTTAGTTGCAGTGTGAAATCTAAAACCATAATCAATAAGCTTTTCATACTGTTACAGTAAATCCATTAGTCTATCATATACTTTCCAATGGATCCTTGACACACACATATGATTTTTTAACATCTTGTACTGGTCATTTTGAAAATATATGTTCACTGAGTTATGCAAATCTTCTTCCAAATGTTGACCTACTTTACTATATAATATTTAAAGATCACAATTGTTAATTAATATCAACAACAAACTCATGAGAAAAGTCTTTCCAAAATTCTAATTATGGCTTGGAGGATCCAATTTTATCATTGGTATCAAATATTCTGTTGTTTCCTTGAAGGAAGAAGCTCACTTTGTCCATTTTTAAGAAAATGCCTGAGAAACTCCTTAAACTTCATTACCATAGTTTGTCATTCTTACAAGTAAAAATGGTATTCCACAAAAAAAAGTGACTACCTCAGCTAACAACCCAATAACAAAAGTGGTTTTTTGAGCCATGATAGTATTTCAGTATGTAGCAGAAGTGCTTTATGAATAATTCCCATTTTACCACACAGATTATAAAGATATATATTCAAACATTGAGCTTAATAACACTGATAATGCTTACTGCTTCAACAAAGATATTCTTTTTTTTTTTTTTAATTTTTTTTTTTTTTTAAGATTTTATTTTATTTATTTGAGAGAGAGAGACAGTGAGAGAGAGCATGAGCGAGGAGAAGGTCAGAGGGAGAAGCAGACTCCCCATGGAGCTGGGAGCCTGATGTGGGACTCGATCCTGGGACTCCAGGATCACGCCCTGTTTTTTAATTTTACTTATTTAACAGAGCGAGAGAGATCACAAGTAGGCAGAGAGGCAGGCAGAGAGAGAGGGAAACAGGCTCCTCACTGAGCAGAGAGCCCGATACCGGGCTCGATCCCAGGACCCTGAGATCATGACCTGAGCCAAAGGCAGAGGCTTAACCCACTGAGCCACCCAGGTGCCCCTCAACAAAGATATTCTTAAATGAAACTATTTTTTTTTTCCCTGCAATTGTCTGGCAATGAAGATGACACTGGCTACACTGTTGACTGCACAGTTTGGTGCCTTGATTCATTCCAAGGCGCCAGCAGTTTTACCCATCGTTTCTTTTGCACCACTGAGCCAACGTCAATACACTAAAAAGGGAAAAAAAAATCTTAGGATTATAAAAAGAATGGTTTTGACCTCCTGAAAATATCTTTGGAACCCTCAGATGCCCACAGGACCCCACTCTGAGAACCAATGGAAACATTCTGAACAAAACCATCAACAGTCCGTTAAAGTAAGAGAAGTAGTCAGGATGAAGCCAATGATGATCTGGTTATAACTACGTGAATACAGCTATCATACCTTAAGCTGAACTGACTTATTTAATTCCTTCCAAGTCCTAGTTTAAGATCTGCCTTAAAGGAACCTTCTGATAATCATGGTAAAGCTTGAGCAGCTCTCAAGTTCAACCTTTCCAGAACTCTGATCCACGCCTGACCTCTGAGAAAATGGCGGGCTTCCCAGGTGAATATCTATCTTTAGGTTTAAAAACAAGGAACCTAAGGGAAGCTTTGCAAACACAGACCATCCCAAAAGATGACACAACTCTGAGGAGGGTGAGATTATACCACCTAGAGGACTGTTTTCTTCTAAGGTAGAATAAAGAGAAACCACAAGCCGCCTCCGAGATAGCTGGGTGGCCTAGAAGGATTCTGGACCGCCGCCCCACAGGCCGAGCTGTGCGTGGGTCTGCCACATCCTCTCCAGGAGATCACAGCACCATCAGTGTCTCCACGCTGGATTCACCCTTTGCACAGTGAGCATCGCATCAGCCTCAGAAATTTGTTGTGGGGAGCAAATGACCTAAGATATGGGATGGCATGAACACTGGTCACCAATTTGAGGGTAAGAGGCCATCCTGCTTTCAGGAAGGAAATAAAATAAGGGCTAATGCTGCTATTTGTCAAATTATGGCCTAGCCCCATTTCTGGTCCTCAGAAGGTGTTCAGTAAATGAGCTGGCTGTGATTCAGAAGGGGGCAGGCAAATTATGACATCGGACAATTCGTCTCGATCCCTTAAAAAGATCGGTTCTTCCATTTCTAGTTTTCCTTCTTCTCTCCCTCCCCCAACACCTCTTTCTTGCTCTCCTGCCCTGTCCTCAACCTGGCATTCATTTCTAGTGGTAGCACAGAACTGCTTCGACCAAAACTGAGGTGGTCACTCATTTCTCAGGCTGAATACACCGAAGGAGTGAAAACTGTTACAAAAGCTAAATCGAAAGCAAATTAAATCAACAAGCTGTCACCTGGCTTGAAATGAGAAAGGAACCATGAAAATTAACTTTTTTTTTTAAAGAATTTATTTATTTGACAGAGAGAGAGAGAGAGAGAGAGAGAGAGAGATTACAAGTAGGCATAGAGGCAGGCAGAGAGAGAGGGGGAAGCAGGCTCCCTGCTGAGCAGAGAGCCTGATGCGGGACTTGATTCCAGAACCCTGAGATCATGACCTGAGCCGAAGACAGAGGCTTAACTCACTGAGCCTCCCAGGTGCCCCTGAAAATTAACTTTTTTTTTTTTTGAAATTAACTTTCATCAGAGACAAACTTTTTCCCTTTAAAAATGAAATAACACTGTGAGTATGAGATCCAGTGAGAAACTGGGGGTTGCAGTTTTCAAACAGTAACACGTTTCATCTGCTTTGGTGCATGTGGTCACAATTATTTAGCAGAGAACTTCATTATTTATAAACCAAGGGTTTGACACAGGAAATTTGAGCTAAAAACTGAGGCAATGGTACAACAACAACAAAAAAAATTAGACTCTTACTCCACAGGGCAATGCACTGCTTTGGCAGAAAGAATTTGCAGATACCAAAATTCAAGTGCACCTTCCATGTTCTCTCCAGGAATCAGTTCCAAGTAAAGTAGTAAGAGTGTGAAAGAAGGGGGCAATTCAGAGTTTTAGCCACGTTTTCTTCTTTTTTTTTTTTTTAAAGATATTTATTTGAGAGAAAGATCATGGGGGGTAGTGGCAGGAGGTGGTGGGTGGTGGGGGAAGGGGAAAGGGGAGAGGGGCAAGTAGACTCTACACTGAGTGTGGAGCCCCTCATAGTGCTCGATCTCACAACCTGAGACCAGCACCTAAGATCGAAGCAAGAGTCAGATGCTCAACCGACTGAGCCACCTCGGCTCCCCTTCAGCAAAGTTTTCTAGACTAGCATCAATCCGCCAACAACGGGTGTTTTGTCAGGTTGTATTTTTGTTTGCTTTTTTAAGAAGTTACACCCATCCCCCACCAAAACAAAACTGGTACAGAATACCTTCAAGCATGCTTGGGGAATGCCAGGGGAAAAGCATGGCCACTCAGAACTTCTTCTATCTTCATAAAGATACTTCTACCATTAATTCTTTCAATTTACTTTATTCTTTTAGGAAACTATCTTAAAACTAAACTTCGCAAGTACAAAATGTTATGTAATGGTTAGTAGGAGATGATTTACTTGTCATTCATTTTAAGTGAGAACTTTGCAGTGGAATGGAGGACATTATCTTACTCATCTCTTCCTACCTGCCGTTTTTGACTCATGCCTTAATATTGATTTAGAACTTAAAAAAAAAAAAAAGTACGAAGTACCTTAGTCATTTAAAATCTTTAACTTGCCACCTCACAATACACAAAAATTGGGAACTAATGATAAAACATATACAGACCAAAATAAAAAAAAAAAAGAGCCAACACCAGCTTTAATTTATAAATGAGAATAGGCAATTATGTATTCAAAATTAAAGCATCATTTTGATGTTATAGAGGCAACCCAGATTCTGTTTTTTTGTCCAGAAAATAGATAATTTTTTAATGTGTAGTTTTCCTTTCATTTTTTAATTTCTTATAAATACAATTTCAAACACAAGCAGAAATAGAAGAGATAGAAGAGTATAATTAACTCACGTATAAATAACACCCAGCTTCATCAATCAACTCATGGCTAATCTGACTTTATCTGTACCCCATTCCCTCCTCCTACCTCTTGATTATTCTAAAGTAAACCTCAACTATCAAATAATTTTACCAGTAAATATTTCAAGTATCTCTAATAGATGCTCTTGGTTTAAACAATGACAATATCATAACCATACATAAATAATATCAATAATTCCTTAATATCAGCATGTGTCCAGTCATTGTGCCTATTTCCTTGGTTGTCTCTTGAGAGTTATTGTTTGGACAATTTGTCTTGGAATGGAGATAAATTATGGTCCATATACTGAAACTGGTTAATGTCTCTCTTGTTATTTTGGTTTTCTCTCCCTCTCTTTTCTTTCTTCTAATTTTTGGTTGAAAAAAACCAAGTCTCTCCCACGATGTCATATTTTTTTTTAGAGATGGAAAGAGAAATGGCAGGAGGAGAGGCAGAGGGAGAAGGAGAGAGGGAATCTTAAATAGGCTCCACACTCAGCACAGAGGCCAGTGTGGGGCTGGATCTCATGACCCTGAGATCACAACCTGAGCAGAAATCCAGAGTGGGACACTCAGCCGAATGGGCCATCTAAGTACCTCTCCCATGGCATCATTTAAAATGTTCCCCACTGTGCCCAGTATTTCCTCTAACCTGGCGGTTAGATCTAGAAGCCTGATCAGATTCAGGCTCGATTTTTTTTTTTAAAGACTTTATTTATTTATTTGACAGAGATCACAAGCAGGCAGAGAGGCAGGCAGAGAGAGAGAGAAAGGGAAGCAGGCTCCCTGCTGAGCAGAGAACCCGATGCGGGGCTCGATCCCAGGACTGTGGGATCATGACCTGAGCCGAAGGCAGCGGCTTTAACCCACTGAGCCACCCAGGAGGGCCTCAGGCTCGATTTTTTAAGCATACCTCCCAGATGGTGTGGTGTGCTTCCAGTAGGAGGCACGAAATGTCTGCTTTTCTTTCTGGGGACCAGCCATTGAAGTTTGAAGTACCCTGAGTCCAGGCAAACTTTACTTATGCAAACTCAATCTTCAGATCTGACACTGTATTTCTTAACAATGCATCAACATCTTTTTTGATTTGTTTTCACATGAGCTATCACTGCTTATTTTCTTTCTGTTACTTCTCTTTCCAAGTGGAGCAGTTACAAATTCATATTCATGCATTTTCATTAATTTCATTTATTTCACTTTTTTTTTTTCTTTTCATCACTCCACTCTTCCAGGTAAAAATTGGTCCAGTATAGTGACAATCATAAACATGGCCAGAACCTGCCATTCGGCCAGCATCAGTAGCTGCTTTAAAATCTAGGGCTGTTTTGTCACCATGATAAATTTCACCTTGATTAGGTAGCAGATCCAGAAAGGCTTTAGCCAGAATGAGGTAGAGTGACATGAGACAGCTTTTTCAAAACAACAGATCCCTTCATCTGTGTCTACTTCAGCAGCAATGCTGAGGGGAATTCTGTATCTGATCAAGAGTCAACAACCCCTTTCTTAAGATGAACAATGGTGATGGGTTTTTGATCTAGCTGATAACATTCTGCCATGGGCACTGAAAGAGATTCGCACTAAGAGTTTTTCTCCTTCCATCTTAATTCAGTAAAGAGAGCCCTCAGTGTAGGTTTTCTGAGAAGATTCATCTGTTGTTCTTACCCCAGCATTAAGAATAAGCCTGCTCATGATCTCAAGGTCCTGGGATTGAGCCCCACATCGGGCTCTCTGCTCAGCAGGGAGCCTGCTTCCTCCTCTCTCTCTCTGCCTGCCTCTCTGCCTACCTGTGATCTCTCTCCATCCAATAAATAAATAAAATCTTTAAAAAAAAAAAAAAGAAGAAGAAGAAGCTTGCACGCAGCCCATGGTACCAAACTTTGAAGCTACTACAGTTAACACTAATTCACATGTTACTTTTCAAAGACTTTTTTGTTCTGTTCTATATGCAAACTTCATTATCAAACATTTTGATGCCAATTTGAAAGACATTATTATACCATCTGATGAAAGAGTCTCTTGCATGTAGTAAGCACTCAAATATTACTGAGTAATGACTATATAAACAAAATGGGTGCTCATTAAGCTTCAATAGAGTTTGAGTGAGTTTGACAGATTATAATCTATGAGCCAGAGACCTTAGGTGCTGTGTTCCACAGAGTTTTGCAGTTTGTCAGCCTTGGCTTGGGGCTCTAAATCTTCTCACTGGGCTCCTTTATCTATGGATCTGTCTCTCATGGACACCTTGAGCTACATCTTGGCACCGGATCTCTTGCCAGACTTTAGACTCTTGCTTCTAGTTCCTCCTAGACATCTCCACTTGGGTTTCCAATAGGCATTTCAAACTCCACCTATTCAAAGCTAAATTAATCACATTGCATCCCTGTATTTCTACCCTGGAGAATGACTCCACAACATCTGAGACTCACCCTTATTCATCCCTAATGTCCACTAAGTTGCCAGCTCCTGCTGGTTATGCTTCCTATCCATGTCTTATAGCTGTCCCTCTCTCTATATCCATCCCCATGGATTCCAACTGAACCCAGGCTCCACTGCTCTCTCTCTTAGACAACTTGAACAGTCTCTTAATAGCTTTCCACACCCTTGTCTCCTCTTATGCTCAAACACCCCCTCACCCCCAGCTCCTTGAACCCACTGCCACCAAATCAGATCTTACTTCTCCCGACTTAGAACCCTTCATGGGCAACCTCATCCTCTCCTAACCTAGAAGTAATGTGACCATGTCATTTATCTTTAACCCAGGACACTTTCAGAGTGAAAGGTGGCCCTGTTCTTAGTTACACAGGTACAGCAGTCAAAACGGAGACCGTCCCAGGCAAACCTTCACAGAAGACCCTCCCACAGCTCTGGCCGCACCTCCCCCTTGCTCCTCAACCTCCAAAACCAGCCCCCTACTTTCAGTTGCTGGAACCTGTCACTGCTCTCTCACCTCTGTGTGTCTGTACAAACCCTCCTAAACTATCGCCCTGGTTGGCACATTTCCATTTATCACTGAAACTTGCTTTGAACATCCTCTTCCCTGAGAAGCTTTCTCTAAAACCTTCCGGCTGATCTGATTTCAAACTCCCGCGTGCCAACACCGTGCCTTGGACTCGTACCCATGGTAGGACCTGGGCCCCTTGCCCCGCACACATGGGGTGCTGTATCTGCCCCCCTCCACCCCCACCGCTCCTGTGAGCTCCCTCTGGAGAGTATCTAAGTCTTGTCCATTGTTATCTCCCCAGCACCTGTGGCGAATCACAGGTCTGTACCTGACAGGTATGTCCCATGTCATTTCTCAGTCATGCTTTATGTTTAATGAAATCTGTTTGCCTTAGCTGCTATTTTAGCTTAACTAATGAAAGATACAAAAAGGAGAGGAAGAAATGAGAAGTAGTCAGTAGCTTCTAATACCCCTAATACCCGCCCTGTATATCACAGATCACTGCCACATTTGAGCACTTTCTTTTTTAAGGAGAGCTTTGGAATTACAGAATCTGAGCTAGCAGCAGAATTCCTATAAGAAGCCATGAAAAGAAAACAGGCATGGAGCTAAGCCAGCAGCACATCTGTCATTGTTCACCAAATGCTTGAAACTTCTAGTATAAAATAAATCCAATGTCAAAATAAAACAAACCCGCTGAGCATTCAGAGGTCCCAGGCAGAGGCAGGGAGAATGACAGGAATCTTGCTACCATGACAAGAGGAACATGGAGATAGGAATCCCACTAGCATACTTTTACACAGCACCCTACAAATCTGGGTGGCAGAGCACCACACATTTTCACATCTGGCCTTCAAAACCACAGCCTCCGATGGACCCTGAGGCTCAAGCAACATTTCTGTAACTTTGGCCATCCCTCTGGGATCCCAGGCCAGTGCTCCTTTTGTAGCCGGAGAACTCTGGGCATGTCTGACTTCATAGTGCTTTCTTATGTAAAGCCCTTCAGCTTCCAAGATAAGGAGGAGAGCTCCACACGTTCCATGAGCCAACCTGTCATTTTATGGCTGGGGGTCACCCAGAGTGGCTGCCAGGAGCGAAGCCAAGCCAGAGACATTCTCACAATGGTAGGCCCCAGCTGCAGCCGCAGCTGTAGCAGGTGCATGGTAGGGCTGCATTCCCTCGTGTCACACACACACACACACACATACATGCAGCTCTCACGTCCTCTGTGTTTGACAAGGGAGCTGCGGTCTACAGTGGCAGCAGCGTGCAAGCTCGTACTGAGCCCCAGCCTCGGAGCCAGACTGACAAGACAGTGCTCCCACAGACAGAGAACAGATCCGAGGTTCTAAAATATATCCCATCCCTAGATGCCATGGCTTCTGAAATGTGAACACTAAAAATCTCCTTCTCATGGATAAAACATCAGTTTCAGCAGCTTTTAAAATATGCAGGTACACCTCCGAGGGGTAGAACACTAACATATTATTGGTCGCTATCACTCTGGGGTGAATTAGTCTGTGAATTCACTGTCTTCCTTGTGAGCAACTGTTTCTAGAGAGAAGAGATCACTGGTATCTTACTGGAACTAAGAGACAGTTAAAGGCAGGGAGCAAGAAGGACTAACGTAAAGAGGAGGTGGGAGTACCAGAGAGGAACTCAGCCAGCCATACAATTATACCCAGGGTCCGCTCTAAAAAGAACAGCATTGCAATAACCTGCAATGACCCTAGTAATATTTGGCATTCCTTTCTTATCACTAACGCTAATCTATTAATGTAATGACAACATCCACAAGGATTCCCGTCCCAGTGTTCTAGTGTTTCTAGTGTTACAATTAAGGAAGCCAGAATCTGGATACAGTTTAGTCCTTGAGAAGTGACATCACTTTTAAAAAAAGGAAGTCACAGAATGACTATGGCACAATGACACATGGTCTGCTGTGCACGGCCTCACTCCATCGGTCCTGTGTAACTTAGTGCAGAAAGGCAGTTCAGCACACTGAGAATCTCACCCACTCCTTGCTCTGCCTCTTCTCTCATGGAGGGGTTTGCCTCTACTGTGGTTTTGCCCATGCTATGAGAATGTTCTAGCAACAGTGTTCTGTAACAGCATTATATTTTATTTGAGCTATCAGTAGACTCCTCTTTCTCAATCTTCTATGTACACGATACCAGGCAAAACAAAAATGTCTTTGAGCTGACCAAACCGTCATCTAGAGAGCTTTTTCAGGTTCAAGTATCCCACATATATGCTAACCTCAATATCAGAGCAAAAAGATATGATGCAACAATTGGGGCACGATGGAAAAATTAAACATTAACATTAAAACAATTCTCCCACGTGAACAACAGTCAGCAAAGAAAAGAGAAAACCAATTTTCAAAAGTGTCACCAATGTGCAAAATGCCAACACCAAAAGGACAAACCCTTAAGCCACAGTTTAAAAGTCTTCACAGGATTTTAGTGGTAGAGTGGCTTTTAATAACTAACCCTCCCACCACAAACAATTAAAACCTCTAGAAATATATTTTAAAACACTTAGTTGAAAACACTGGAGAGCATCCAAAAGAGGACAGAAATTGGAGGGAATCTGACATTCGAAAGAAGGAAAATGCGCTGAAAACATTTAGTTGAAAACACTGGGGAGCATCCAAAAGAGGACAGAAATTAGAGGGAATCTGACATTCGAAAGAAGGAAAATGCACTGATCAAGATCCATATTTATAAGCCATCTCTCAAGGTTATTCCCCAGGCTGCATAGGCCGAGTGAAAAGAATTCAAGCAGAAAACTACAGTTTTACTGGCTTGAAGAGTGAAATGACAAGATTCAGGACTAACAGATGACTGGAAATTGAGCAGAGAAATCCTGGAAAAGATGTGGCCACAGAGAGAAGAATCCCCAAATCTATAAACTCCTCCAATCTGTGCATACTCAAGAGAGACTCAGAGAAGTCCACCAAAAGCAGGAACTAGAAAGCTGAGAGAAAGGAGGTGAGATGTCTGTTCTCTCTCCACTGCAGGAGAGAGACTTTGGAGGCCAACTTCCACAAAGTTAAAAGGACTTAAAACGCCTTAGGCTTTCCACTAAAACCCCAACTTGGTTAGACCTTGTGAGTGAACTGTATGTCTCGGGACTATGGAATCTGTCCAAGAACTAAGGGGGAAAAGTTTAAAAAAAAAAAAAAATCCCACTCTCAAAAGCCTTCACAATTTTTAGGTGATAGCCAGTAATTTAGCTGCCTGCTGGGAAAAAAAAAAGAACAAAGGAGAAAAACCACGTGCTTGTGTCAATGATAAAGAAAAAGGCCTTGCCAAAATTTAACAGTCACTCTTGATTTAAAAAGAAAGAAGAAAAAAAGAAAGAGAAAGAAAGAAAGAAAAGAAAAACTAAACCTATCAGAAAACCAGGACTTGACAGAATTTCCTTGATTGTGATGAAAAATATATACACAAAGTGCACATAACTAACATCATACTTACAAGGAAAGACTAAATTCCTTCCTCCTAAAACTAGCTATGAGACAAGGAGGTCTGTCCTCAAGGCCTCTGGGCACAATAAAGCAGGAAAAGGAAATAAAAGTCATAAACATTAGAAAAGAAAAAGAAAATTGTCTTATTCATAGACAACATGATTATTTACAGAGAAAATCCCAAGATAGATACCAAAAAAAAAAAAAGAGAGAGAAAGAGAAACCTACTAGAACTAGTAAGTGAAATTTTTTAAGGTCATAGGATGCAAAGTCAAGCAAAAAATTCATCTCTATATACTGTCACCAATTTCCAAAATAAAAAATTTTTAAATACCATGTAAAACAGCATCAAGAGCTTAAAATACTTAGAAATATATTTTTTAAAATATGTGCAAGATCTCTATATTGAAATTATATAGAATTTCTAATATTGATATGGATGAGAGACATTAGAGACCATCAGCAAATGGAGGAATATACCCAGTTTATGGACTTGAAGATGTTCACAATTGTTAAGATGTCAGCTCTCCTCAAATTGATGGATAGATTTAATACAACTTTAATTCAAAATTTAGTACGCTTTTCCATGGAAATTGATAAGCTGATTCTAAAATTGACATCAGAATTTAAAATACTGAGGATAGCTAAAATAACCTCCAAACAAACAAACAAAACGCATTTGGAGGACTCGCACCATTTAGCCTTAAGACTTAATATAAAGCAAAAGCAATGAAGATGGCGTGGTATTGGCGTAATGATAGACCAGTAGATCAATAGAACAAAACAGTTTATAAATAGATCCACAGTAGGGTTAATGATTGGTGACAAAGTTGCCAAGAAAAAAGAAAGTCTTCGAGAAATGGCAGGGAGAAGAATTGGATTGTAGTACAGGGGAAAGAAATCCCAACCCCTCCACACACAAATATTAATTTAAGAAGGAACAAAGACCTAAATATAACACAGACCTAAACATAAAATCCTGTAACCTTCTAAAAGAAAACAGGACAATATTATTGTGACCCTATGACAGATTTCTTACAGAGGATACAAAATGTATAAGCTATGAAAGAGGAGATTGAAAAAAAAAAAAAAGAAAGAGGAGATTGATAAATAGGACTTCAAAGAAATTTAAAACTTCTGCTCAAAGACACCACTAGGAAAGTGAAAAGGCAAGCCACACATGAGGAGAATGTATTCACAATACCAATTTCTGACAAAGGATGCTTCTCTAGAAAACAAACAACTATAAATCATTAACAGAAAGACAAACCAAATTTCAGAAAACAAAAAGACCTTAGCTGGTACTTGGGAAGAAAAGGACCACATGCAAAAGTACTCAACACCAGGGAAATGCAAATGAAAACCACAAGATACTGTTTTATACGCACTAGACTGTCTAATGTTAAAGAGAATGACCATACCAAGTGTTGGTGAGGAAATGGAATAATCTGAATGCTCATACACTCCTGGTGGGAGTATAAAAATATAAGCACGTTAGAAAAACATTTGAGAGTTTCTTATGAAGTTGAACATATATTTCCTTTATTACCCAGCAACTCCAGGACTCTGTATCTACCGAAGAGGAGAGAAAGGGCACATCAACTGAAATGTATGAACGACCATGCATAGAGCAGCATTGTTCCTAATGACTCCAAATGTCCATTAGTAAGAGAATGGGAAGGTCATGGAATGGGACGCTAACACACACAAGGACACAGGTGGGTCCCACAGAAATTATGCTGAGTGCAAGAAATCAGACACAAGAGAGAACATACTACATAGTTCCATTTACGTGAGCTTCTGGCATAGAGCAAACTAATCTATGGTGAAAAAAAATAAAACATCCCATTTATTGCCTCTGGCAGCAAGAGACTGACTGGGAAACGATACAAGGGAACTCCCAGAGTGGTGGAAATGTTCTTTACCTTGGATCACGGTGCTGGGGATGCGGCTGCATGCATCTGCCAAAACTCAAATTCCTCCCTTCCAATCTGCTCATTTCACTGTATATACATTTTACCTCAATTAAAAAAAAAAATCAGGCAGTGGGAGGTGAGGGTGGCACCGGGGAGAGAGGACTAGAATCCCTTACAGGGCAGAAGGAGATAAAGATTGTAAGAAAGAGACTATGATCCTTAATTTTTTTAACACATTCAGGGCAAAGTGAAAAGTTGGCTCCCAAACTAAAAATCTGTAATACAATTTGATGGATATGAACAAGAAGAGGCAAGAACCCATACAGCTAAGATGTTGATGAAAGAAAATAAAATTCAGTGAGTATGTCAAACAAATCATGAGATCGCCAGATTTAGCAAATATATGTAATCTGGCAATCCAAACCAACAGATCATTACAAACAAAATACGAGCCAACCCAACATAAAACCATTTTTAAAGCATCTTTTACAAAATGCTCTTTTTATAAACTTCCAGGTCAGAAACTCCTACTGACAGCGACTAGGATTACATTTATACCAGTAACCACCCAAACTTGTCCTTACCTTCAGTGAAGCTCCCCGTTAGGGTTATTACCACAAACACCTTCCCTTCTGGCTCCAGATCCACCTAGAAGGAGAAAAGAATCATGTGTTATACTCTAACTTTGAAGTCCTTTTTGTGGGGCCTCAAATAATTCTTTACAAAGAGGACTACATGTGCAAAATCACAGCATCGATCAGACGTAAGACTTTCATTCAACAGCAGAGAGGTAAGAAACGCATGAAACCACACGAAACTATAAAGGCGGAAAAGCGAATCAAAGGGAAATCGTTCTTCCAATGTGTCTTGAATTTTAGTCTCTTCCATTTTGGCTCTTTGTGATATTATTGAGAAGTACCTGTTAAGCTTGTTCGTTGTTTCTGAAATAACCCTATCTTATGTCAGAGCAACATTTTATTAAACTACATGGCAGGAAGGGGCTCCTGGGTGGCTCAGTCGGTTAAGCATCGGACTCTTGATTTCAGCTCAGGTCATGCTCTCAGGGTTGTGGGATTCAGCCCATTGGGCTCCACACTCAGCAGGAAATCTGCTTGAGATTCTCTCTCTCTCTCTTTGTTTCCTGCTGCCCCTCCCCCATTCTCTCTCTCTCTCAAATAAGTAAATCTTAAAAAATAAAATAAAATAACCACGTGACAGATGTATGAAATAGAGAAACAAGGCAACATAAGAGTTAACGAACAGATGTGGCACAGTCAACTGCAACCTTTCCTTTCAAGAAGTGAAAAGTATGAGAAGAGGACAGTCTCCATCTCTACCATTTTCACTTGAGTGTAATTAATCTTCAGCAAGCACAGGGAAGGCAATTCAGGAGCTCTGCACTCATGACTCTTGCCTGTTCATCCCTTAAAGCTCTCATCTATGCACTCAGATAGGGATACATCCACTCTGCCAACTCAGCAGCTTGCCGTCTCTGGGCTCCGTCCTGTGCCGGTGCAACACGCCATTCTGGATTCATGCAGCACCTGCCCTGATCTCACCAGCCCAGGCACACAGGCTCTGCCCTCTTCATGGTGGTGCTAAGCTCGAACTATCCAAGAACACCTCTAAGCCTTGGATTGTGAGGTTCTTTTGGACCCAAATACATCAATTTACAATTGTCAAAATCTTGTTGGATTCAGCCTATGGCTCCATTTCTGCCTTGACCTTTCCTCAAAGAGAGAGACAGGTCCAGAGGAGCTGAGTACAGACACAACTGGTCATTTTAGGTAGAACATTACACTTAAAGAAGTTGCAAATCACAACTGTGCTCAAACTAAATGAGGACACGGCCTGACTGCGGCATCTGGTTCTAGACTCTGAGAAAGGTCCTTAACCACCCCAAGCTTCATGCTTCTCATCCAAAAGTCTGTGATGTCACCATTCAGCATTTCTGACCGGGCTTCCATCAAATGAGCTCAAAGAGCCTTGACAATACTCTTTACTGTTTTGACTGTACCCCTAGGTGACAAAGACTGGGGAAAAAATGCATTGACCTTCCCCTAGCTTACCACCACATATTTTTAATGCCACACCCTGATTACAGACTTTTTCAAAATAAAAGATGCTTGCCTTGTTCTGACTCAGAAAGCTTTACCTGCACAATAGCCTATTCTTATAAGCCCCCATCCCTCACACAAAATCTGCTTCCAAGGCGTTACCACACTGTCGATCACCCAGCGTTCAAATCGGCTACTTACATCACCATACCACTAAGTTAACAATATCCCCTAAACTGTCTGAATACCCCTTGTGAACCTTTACGGAACAGTTCTGAAAATAGAGCTCTCTGGAGAGATGACTAAACAGGATGTCAGTCTCTAATTGTCTCCACTCGCTGCCTTGACTTGTTTCAAGTCAAAAATATGTTATTTTTAAAAAGCCACTCCCTCATCTTCAATATAAAGGCCTGGCGGAGAGCACACCAGGCACACGCATTCATCCTCACAACACAAGCGGCTGCTGGCACAGAAGGAGCCACTACCAGCCTCCAGAAAAACAGACAACCCCATCCCACCTCGGAGATGCCCTGGCCCAGGGCCAGCCTGGAAACTCCCTCCAACACTGGCCCTCGGGCCCAAAAGCAGGCCACGCCCTCACCCTGCCCCTGCCCCACACGTGGCCAGAGCTGCTCTGACACCAGAGATCCCACTAGCAGAATCCAGAGCTCCCTTAAGCAGAACAGGTTTGCCTTCTCAGGCTTGACCAGTGCCACCATCATCATGGACAAGCCAGACTCAAACACCAGCTTCAAGCCTATGCCACCTACACCCCTGACCTTCGAAGACGGTTTTACAAACGGCGGGTTTGACATTAGTGTGACATTGAATCAAACAGAGTTGGGTTGCACACAACCGGGATTCTGGAAGAGTAAACACGCATGTGTCACGTTGTAAGGAAAAGTGTTATGTCATGAAATCCCAAAAGTTCATTTTTGCCCTTGCTTCCCTTGCCTTTGGCGATGTTCCTAGGAAGATGTTGCTGCGGCTGAGGTCGAAGAGGTTGCTGCCTGTGTTCTCCTCAAGGATTTTGATGGATTCCTTTCTCACATTGAGGTCCTTAATCCATTTTGAATCTATTTTTGTGTGTGGTGTAAGGAAATGGTCCAATTTCATTTTTCTGCACGTGGCTGTCCAATTTTCCCAACACCATTTATTGAAGAGGCTGTCTTTTTTCCATTGGACATTCTTTCCTGCTTTGTCGAAGATTAGTTGACCATAGAGTTGAGGGTCTATTTCTGGGCTCTCTATTCTGTTCCATTGGTCTATGTGTCTGTTTTTGTGCCAGTACCATGCTGTCTTGATGATGACAGCTTTGTAATAAAGCTTTTGCACAGCAAAGGAAACAGTTAACAAAACCAAAAGACAACTGACAGAATGGGAGAAGATATTTGCAAACGACATATCAGATAAAGGACTAGTGTCCAAAATCTATAAAGAACTTAACAAACTCAACACCCAAAGAACAAATAATCCAATCAAGAAATGGGCAGAGGACATGAACAGACGTTTCTGCCAAGAAGACATCCAGATGGCCAACAGACATATGAAAAAGTGCTCCATATCACTCGGCATCAGGGAAATACAAATCAAAACCACAATGAGATATCACCTCACACCAGTCAGAATGGCTAAAATCAACAAGTCAGGAAATGACAGATGCTGGCGAGGATGTGGAGAAAGGGGAACCCTCCTACACTGTTGGTGGGAATGCAAGCTGGTGCAACCACTCTGGAAAACAGCATGGAGATTCCTCAAAATGTTGAAAATAGAACTGCCCTATGACCCAGCAATTGCACCACTGGGAATTTACCCTAAAGATACAAACGTAGTGATCCAAAGGGGCACGTGCACCCGAATGTTTATAGCAGCAATGTCCACAATAGCCAAACTATGGAAAGAACCTAGATGTCCATCAACAGATGAATGGATCAAGAAGATGTGGTATATATACACAATGGAATACTATGCAGCCATCAAAAGAAACGAAATCTTGCCATTTGCGACAACATGGATGGAACTAGAGCGTATCATGCTTAGTGAAATAAGTCAAGCGGAGAAAGACAACTATCATATGATCTCCCTGATATGAGGGAGTGGTGATGCAACATGGGGGCTTAAGTGGGTAGGAGAAGAATCCATGAAACAAGATGGGATAGGGAGGGAGACAAACCATAAGTGACTCTCAATCTCACAAAACAAACTGTGGGTTGCTGGGGGGAGGGGGGTTGGGAGAAGGGGGGAAGGTTATGGACATTGGGGAGGGTATGTGCTTTTGGGTAAATTGGAAGGGGAGATGAACCATGAGAGACTATGGACTCTGAAAAACAGTCTGAGGGGTTTGAAGTGGCGGGGGGATGGGAGGTTGGGGTACCAGGTGGTGGGTATTATAGAGGGCACAGCTTGCATGGAGCACTGGGTGTGGTGAAAAAATAATGAATACTGTTTTTCTGAAAATAAATAAATTGGAAAAAAAAATAAAAAAAAAATAAAATGCATATGGAAAGGCCAAAAAAAAAAGTGTTATGTCATGAAACTTCTGCTTGTGTTTTCATATGCGGGGTGTACTGGGTTTTAGTGTAGAAATGCATTCCTGTGTTACAGAGAAACAGTTTGGAAAACAGCCTTCCAGATCCCCTTTTCCATTTACTCAGTGCTGATGGTTTGCCGATATCTATTCGTAGTGACTGCTTAGACCCCCTCACCACGACTGTGTGTCAGCCGTCAGCCAACTTGCTCCCTCTGCAGTGGGCCTCATTCATTCCTCCATTGCATAGAAAGATCTCTCTCTAAAAGCGAAGTGTAGCAACCAGTAATTTCCATGCACTGATCCCAGTCTCTCCCCTACTGGTGGATGTTTTCTCTCCAGCTAGAACATTCATTCTAGCCTCCAGGAATTGCACTTCGGCTCTTATTCCAGAACTACCCTTCCCTTGTTGGTAGTCCCAATGATTCAGCTGGGATTCTGCCCTCAGCTCCATGGGCCACATCACCCAGGTCTTGTCAATCAGAGCACTGAATTCCTCCAGCCACGATGACTGGCCTAGAGAGGACACATGGCCTCTACACAGTCAGCTGAGTAATCATTGCTCCCTTCCCCCAGTCACTGGCTTGGGTTTGGGCACAAAATCCAAGTGGGTCCAATTAGGAATGCTGGACCTACAAGACAGAGACAAGCTCTCACATCTGCTGAATTTCTATCTAGAAGGACATAAACTTAGGAGTATCTAGTTCTCTTCCTGTCAGGTTGGAGAAGGAAGCCAGGTAAGAAGAGAAAGCAGAGAGACAGAAAGAGACCAGATCTTGATATCACTTAAACCCTGAGATCAAGCCTTGCTTGATTCTTCTGGACTTTTCAGTTATTTGAGCCTATAAATTCCTTTCGGTTTGGCCAGTTTGAGTAGGGTGTTCTACCATTAACATCCAAAGACTTATCCAAATTGGCAGCCAAAGAGAATTCGTCAAATATTTAAAAAACAGTTACACCTCCCTCTATACTTTCTAACATCTATGCTACCACGTACACCCTGACCCTCTGCCTCCCTCTGGCACTGAAGCAGCCCATGCAACCCTTGGCAAGTGCCATTGTCAAATCCAAAGCACATCTGTTTTCATCTCCACTGCTCTCTGCAGCTCTGATCCTCGACAGCTTCCTTGTTCATGAATTTCTTTGCTTCCAGGACACTCTCTACCCTGGTCTTCCCGCACTCTTCTCTTTCTCTCTCAGGCTTCTTTCCAGCATCTCTCTCTCTCTCTCTCTCCCCCTCTCCTCTCCCCCCCTCCCCCTCCCTCAGGTTGCCTTTAAATCTTGGGAAGTCCTCTTTTTCTTCCATTGGAAGATTCAGCCTTGTGATTTTAGCACCAACTTGAGATTCTCTGGGGTAGGAGTAGGAGAAAGAAACAAACATATGGGAACCCCCAAAAAGGGTACAGGTTAAAGATGGGGGGCAGTGTTGTATTCATTTCCTAAGTCTCCAGCACAGACCTATATAGACACCTTTTCTGGAAAGACTCCATCCCCTTGTCCCACTGAGACAAGTCCAGTTCAATATATCAACATGCCCAGAATCCAAATTCTCATTGTATACTCCCTTAATTGAAACCCCACAGTCCTGACTCCACCACGCACCCAGCAGCCTAGGCTCCTACCCACATACATCTAAATCTACCTGATCCCATCAAACCCACTTACTGTGCCTCTCCTAAAGCTGCCTCTTCCTCCCTATTCCTACTGCCCTGCCTCACCTGGCCACCTGCAATGGCCTTCTAGCTATTTCCTGTCTCAGACTCACCCTCCCCCACCTGCTGCCAATGACAGGTTTCAAACTCCTTAGCCTGGCACATAGCCCTGCAGGCTGTGTCCCCACCATGCCAAACACATATACAACCTGTTCCCCAGCCTCTTTAAATTACTTGTAGATTCTTGAGGGAGGCTTTTTTTTTTTTTTTCCATTTAATCTGAGAGATCAACAAACCATGTTTACAGTCAGATAGCATACTGGGGCATATAGTCAAAACTGTGAAAAATACACATTACCTGTCTGACACTTATTGCCTAGGGACTGGAGGCAGGTAATCTTTCTGCCTAGAAAACCCTTTCCTCTCTTTAATTGTCAAACTCCTATTTATCAATCAAGATGTCACTCAGATGATGGACATTAAGGAGGACAAGTGATGCAATGAGCACCGACTGGTATATAAGACTGATGAATCACTGAACTCTATGTCTGAAACCAATGACACATTATATGTTAATTAATTGAATTTGAACTAAAAACGGACACATTTAGCATGCTTTCTGTAACAGACACTGAGGGAAGTACTCTAACTCATACTAACTCTTCTCTCCAACAGACCACTTCGGTGGGTCAGTAGAGCAACTCCTGGGCCCTGGTCAGTAAGCAATAAACTTTAAAAATGACATTCTAGTGCACAAACAGGTAAATGGGAAAAACTCAGAGACAACAAATGGTGCTGTAAACACCAGAGGTTCACATGCAAAACAATTTCAACTCTGACATTGTAACCTACAATAAAAATTAACTCAAAATGCATCACAGACCTAAATGAGAAACTTAAAATTTAATAGCTCAAGAAAAATACATAAGGGAAAATTGGGGGCACTCTGATTTAGTCTGACAAATTTTTCTAGATACAAAACCAAAAGCGCAATCCATGAAAGAAAACAATAAATTGGACTTCACCAAAATTAAAGTTTCTGCTCTTTGAAAGACACAGTCAAGAGTATGAAAGATGAGTCACAGATTAGGAGAAAATAGTTGGAAATCATATATCTGATAAAATACCGGTATCCAGGATAAAGAACTTGCAAAACTCAATAATAAGAAAACAAGCAATACAACTTTTCAAAAACGGATTTCATTGTTTCATGTTTCCCCAAGGATATACAGATGGCAAATAGGTACAAAAATACAAGCTCAACATCATTACTCGTTGGAGAAATGGAAATTAAAACCACAATGCAACAATAACATATACCTGCTAGGATGGCTAAATTGAGAAGTCCAACCATACTGTTTGTACAAATATGGAAGAACTGGAATCCTTACACACTGATGGGACTGTAAAATGGTACCATTACTTTGCAAACAGCTGGCCATTTTCTTATAAAGTTGCACGTACGCCTCCCATTTGACCCAGCTATTCCCCTCCAGGTAATTACCGAAGAATCAAGACCTCTTGTGTCCACACAAAGACATGTACACAAATGCTCCCAGGAGCTTTTAAAAAATGTGGTAAAGCCACACACTGGAACAGTATTCAACAATAACAAGAATGAACTGTGGATGCACGCAACAGCATGGGAGATACTGAATGAGAGACACCAAACAGATGGAGAAGGTGGTTGGGTGATGCACATTGGGGAGGGCATGTGATACGGTAAGTGCTGTGAAGCGTGTAAGACTGATGAATCACAGACCTGTACCCCTGCGGCAAATAATACATTATACATTAATAAAAAATAAATTAATAAATAAATAAAAATAAGAAGAAAAAAAAAAAGAAACGAACAGAGTACATTCTGTCTAGAAAAGGCAAACTAATCAGTATGGACAGAAGACTCATCAGTGGTTGCCTGGGGGTGGAAGTAAGGAAAATAGGACAAGCGGTAGAGCGGGATTACCCAAAGGAGAGTGACCAGACAATTAAATGGAGAAAGAATATTCTTTTTAACTAATGGTGCTAGGACAACTGGATATCCATATTCTAAGGAATGAAGGCGGCCCCCTACATTTTACCATATGGAAACATGGACTCCAAGTAGATCACAGACCCAATGCAAGAGCTAAAACTATCAAAATCTTACAAGAAAGCACAGGATTCAATTTTCTTGACCTTGGGTTAGGTGATGGTTTCTTAGGTATGACATCCAAGAATAGGATATGAACAAGTGACCAAAAAAAAAAAAAATTAAAAATTAGAAACAAATCAAAATCAAGGAAGATTCTACACCTCGATGCCCAGATAACCTTTTCAAAGTGCCGCGTTCATCAACTTTCCCCCAGCAAAGCCTCCGCTGGCTTCCCAGTGCCTTCAGAATAAAATTCAAGCTGCTCCACCTAGCTTTCTGGGCTACCTGGGTTCTCTTTTGACTACCTCCCCACTAATTTACCCAAACTTCTTTTTCAAGCTTCCATCCTTTAAACCTGCTCTTCTGGTCAGGCCTGTCTCCTCACCAGGGCATAGTCATACCTTTGCTCACTCTGTTGCCTCTGCTTGGAAAATCTCTCTTCACCTATCCATTCATTCAAACCTTTACTGAATTACTCCTAGGGCTAGGATCACCGCCAGGCACTCAGGATCTCCCAAAGTTGTTCCCTGGGGCTGACGGTGGGATGCGTAACCAAGTGCACCTGAAAAGAAAAAGACGCAGCCACAGGAGCTGAAGGAAGAAACTCACACCAGGAAGATCTTGACATGCACATTGATTCCTCCAGTCTCAAAATTCCTATCTCGATTACTATCTTAATACTTATTTATGCCCTTGAACAAATAGATAAATTTCATCTACTTATATCCTGTCACTTGCAATAAGTCTGTACGCTCCATCCAGCAGGATCTGACAATTTTATGTTCCCCAAAGGGCCTAGAAGATTTCCTTGAACCAAGTAAACACTCCAAATATCTATTGATCTGGTCTAATGAGTTGAATTGGAAGTTTCATTTGACCACCTCAATTTCATCACCTATAAAATAGAATAATATTTTATCTTATAAGAAAAATGTGACAGCACTTCATAAATAGAAAAGCACTCCAAGATACCAGTAGCCTACGCACTACACGGGCCCACTGCCTATAAATTGTGCTCTGTTCACATGATATACCCACCAGATAACCAGGAACCCCTCTTTCCTCCCTACACCCCCAAGCCAAGGTTTTCTTTCCCCTTGGCATCACTTGAGCAAGTCACTTACATCCCGACTCCATCTCCTTGGCCATGAAATGAGAGGGTTGTCTAAAAACCTTTCTAGCTCTGAGATTGCATGATTCTAAACAGGCTTGGATAAAAGCCTACACACAGGACTCAACGGAAACACTCATTTAATTAACTGGCAATAATTTACAACCATTTCCCTTCACAAAAGGCATTAGAATTGATCACAGACAGGAACCTTCTGCCTACTTAATATTCATCTTGTCCTGGGATAAGCAGAGGGATCTAGCATATTAAAAGGAAAAACAATCCTTTATTTGGGCAAAGGTAGACGTTCACCTAGACTCTCTGGGCCTTGAGCCAGACATCTGTGATATTCAGATTCTGGCCCAGTGACATGTTTCTATAACTTTTCTAAGTCTTGCTCTAGGGATAAGTAACAACCTAAAAACATGGTAAGGCCTTTCACAATTTTCTTCCAGCTGAAACTATCAGCCTTAAGAATGAGAATTCTAATTCCTAGAGGAAAAACATGCAGGACTGTCCCAATAACCAACAAGGAGGTGTGTGACTGTGTTCTTCAGTAACAGAAATAAAAGTTACTATGTCTTGAGTTCATCAGTGTGTAGGAGCTAAGTGCCTAACCTACACTGTTTCTCACCTTCACCATCTGCAAGGTAAATATCACCACTGCCACTATACAGATGGGGAAAAATGAAGGCTCAGAGAGGTTGTGGAATTGACCAAGGTCACCAGCAGTCACCTGGTCCTCTGGCTTAGGTCCCTTGGGTCACCTGCCCCAAGGCTGCTGTGTGTAACTGCACCTGCATATAGGTTACTGCAGCCTTGCCCACTGCCTTTTGCTCCCCCTGATGCCAGCTTGCTTGGGCTTCCGGCATGTTAGGGCACCACATCACTGGTCTCCTTTACAAACTCAGGTAATATTCATGCCGTCAGCACCTGAGGGTGCTCCCTGCCAAATGCCAGGCTTCAGTGTACCAGGCATACCTCTTCACCGCCAAGGCCAGTGGGTATGGCCCCAGACCAGTGTGACAGTGTCACTAGATGGCTCCCTACAGGGGTATGAGGCAGAAGTTGCTAAGCATGGCAAGTCTGTGCTGGGGCTGGTGAAAAGCAGCAGGCAGCTCAGGTCCCATTAGTCAGCTGCCTGAAGGACCCGAGTCAGGGTCATGTGCTGTAGACACACAGTGCGTCCCCTCACTGTGGGAAGGGGTTTAGAACAAAGCGGGGTGAATGAGGCAAATCCTACAGCCCTGCTAACTTTCTATTTTCATCTAACAATCAGATAAGTTTTAGGAGTTAAAGGCACACTAAGAAATACCACAGACTAAAAATTATCAGAAAAAGATGGCAAAAACTGAAAAGAAAAGTGGGACTTATCAAATCTGAGGTTGAAAGTGAAGAAAGATATTATCTTTATTTTAGTGATTAAATCCTCATCTCTCCAAGTCTGGACCCTTCACTGTGGTGAGAGAGGAGGCTGGGAAGAGAGCCCTGGACTGTGGCCACAGCTCTAGTAATAGGACATCTGGTAGGTAGATAGCATTTAAGTCTTTTTCTTATCTAATATTCTTAGAGCTCCAAGTCAGAAGTGGTTTCTGAAATCCACTGGGCAAGTAAAGATGTTTGAAGACTACTAAAGAATCTGTCTCTAAAATTCATATTTAAGGCATATGTTAACTCTTCACCAGCCAAGCTACACATACCCACAAAACTGCTGTAAATTTAAATTTAGAATTATTTCAACTCAGAGCCAATTACCTCTATGTTCTAGCATAAACTTGTCTCTTTTAGCAAAGGTAAAAGTCTAGTGCATTATAATTAATTTTTTAAAGTTTCACTGCCCATAATGAAAAATCAAGAATAGTCAAAATTGGATATCTCTGTAGACTAATTTTGTTTTTTTCCTCTGCCAAGGAGTGGGCTAAGGAGAGAGAGAAATGGTGTACTTGTATGTTCTAAGTGCTGTGGGTGTGTTTCTCTCAATCTTTGACTCCAGTGTCTGAGGGACTGAAAACGTAAATTAAATGAAAGTTGCCTTAGGCTCTTCAAAAGGCTCCACTACAAGTCCTCCCCCTTTACCTCTCAGGCAGTTTAATCCGGTGCTGGAAGGTTTACCAGATGCCTTCTTTATGAATGAGGACAGAGGCTCTGAAGAAACCTGCCTAGGCCTCCAGGCGGTCTAGAACTGCTGGCACTGCTCCTGATAGACTAAAAGGAACAGGCCAAGTCCTTGGAAGAAGCCAAACACCCTCCTTAAAAAACAGCAGAGGCCTCTCAAAATAACACCCTTCAAAACTATCAAGGTACCTTCCTTCTCCTCCAAGAGGGTGTCCACAAGGACCTCATGCCAAGCAGACTCTGAATCTAGAGAAAGAACCATAGTAATTGTGTTCCCTCTCCATATGGGGTATCCTCTACATCAAGGAACACTTTAAAGGGTCACTTTTCTTCATGATCTCTACCTTTCTCTTTTCTGCTCCATAGATCCTTCTAGAAAGAGAACATACTGTCTCCTTGCCAGGATGAGACACTAGATGAAAGGGACAGATGGCTTTTGACCATGGCTGGAGGAGATGAATGTCATCCTACTCAGCAGCCTCAAGGCCTCTTTCCTTTTCCACAACCTCTGTGGTTGTCTGATAAGAGCTGTTAGCCCCATAAAAAGCCTCCTTCTCTGAGGGGAAGCTCCCACAAGAAAGGAGAAATAGCAGGAGCTGGAGAGTCTAGTGAGTTTTGCCACAGATGTTAAGTTTACTTTCCTAGAGTGAAGAGGCAGATACGAAATATCTGTACTGAAATAATTATTTCCTCCTGCTCTGCCCCCATCCTAACATTTTAAACTAAAGATCTCTGGTTATTTAAAAAAGGGAAGGTATATAAATAAATCCAGAATTATTCTACATTGTTGACTCTTATTCTATTCACTATAATAGAGGAAGAAGGCAAAAGCTCTAGCAAAACCAGAGCAAGGAAATAAGTCAAAACTGCATATTTAGCATCTTTAAGCATTCAAGATGCTTTATAAACTTCTCTACTTAATTGTTCATTAATCAGGCTCTGGGTCAGCTTTAGAAGATTCTGAATTTGAAGGGACACCAGAAACTACATCAAGCCCAAGCATCTCTCCCAATGGTTATCTGATGACACCTTTATTCTCTTTGGTCTTCCAGAGAGAAGGAGATATGAAAGCTCTGCAGAAGGGGCATTTATACCCTTCAAAGAAATTCAGATAGTTTTCCACATAGGTCCGAGAAGGAAGTCTATACAAGTCCATAGAGGGCCTTTTGGAGTTATATATGGTTGAATGTAGACTGTCAAAGAAATGGGCCAAAAAACAAGACTGGAAAGGAAAGGGTATTCAATCAATCATGGACTTGTGGCACACTGGAAAGCTAGCCGTTACCCAAGGACAATGGAGAGCCACTGAAGGGTTTCAATCAACAATGTTGCAGAATCATACCTACATGACAGGTCCCTATAGATAGGGTGTTGGAGTTATAAGGAGAGAGAAGCTAGTGTTGGCAATACACATTCAAAGGCTAGTCAAGTGGTCTTAACGAAGAATGGAGAAGACTTGAGCTAAGCCAGCAACAGAGGGGATGGATAAGAGGAGGCAGACAGGGGAAAGACAGGACAGGGAGAAGCAGCTAAACCTAACAAGCAGTCACAGAGTCTCCAAGGCCAATGATAATCCCTGGTGCCATTAACTGGGACAGGAACTCCAAAGGCATGGGCAGATCTGGAGGAGAGACAGATTCAATGTGTGATCATTACCCATCTCAATGGACCATCTACTGGGCTGCCTCAGAAGGAGAAGGAGGAAGGCTATAAAGATATAAAATAGAGCCCAGCACAGTCTCAGCAGAAGAGGTAAGGATAGCATCAAAAGCACTGTGCATGCAGATCAAGAGAAGGAACATTCAGGCTTCAATAAGTGGGGGGGAGGCCACTGCGAGTCAGGAGAGCATCATGAGCAGAGCTAGAACAAATAGCAGAATACTGGGCGCCTGGGTGGCTCAGTGGTTTAAGCCGCTGCCTTCGGCTCTGGTCGTGATCTCAGGGTCCTGGGATCGAGTCCCACATCGGGCTCTCTGCTGAGCAGGGAGCCTGTTTCCTCCTCTCTCTCTCTGCCTACTTGTAATCTCTCTCTGTCAAATAAATAAATAAATCTTTAAAAAAATAGCAGAATACTGACTAGACCAGTGTACTTGCAAGAGCGCCCATTCAAAGGTTGGAGGCAAAACCCTAGAAGCAGCTGCTCTGCGAGAACTCTGACCTTATTATGCAGGCCAAGGGCAGTCACTGGAGATTTCTGATTAGGCAGATGGATGGACAGTAACATGTAAAAGGGACATTTTCTCTACTAGACCAATGAATGTGGAAGCACTATAGTCTAGAAATACAAAAAGTTTCATAAGGATAGAATCAGCAGAAATTAAATATTTTAAGAAGAGAGTAAATGAAATTAGTAGAAAGGCAAAGAAATATTGAATTTTGGATCTGGGTAACCTAGGGGTTGGCAAACTATGACCCACAATTTCAGCCCACTGCCTATTTTTGTAAGTAAAATCTTATTGAAACACAGCACACCTATCTTTGTTGATGTATTATCTGTGGATGCTTTTGTGCTACAAAAGGCAAAGTTAAGTAGTTATGACCAAGACCTTAAAGCCCACAAAGCCAAAAATATTTACTGTCTGGCCCTTTACAGAAAATGTCCGCCAACCTCTGTTGCTATTAATCAAACCAGGGAACTCAAGGGGAAGGAACATGTTTTAGAAGAAGAAAATGAATTCAAATTTGGATACAAGGTACTCAAATAGAAACATCTGGCAAGAAGTTAGAAACACAGACAAATTATAAAGACAGGGTTGGGGGTTTTATTTGGGAATCTTTCTCAAAAGGTGAGCACTAAGAGCCATGAAACTTTTCAGGAAAGCACAGAAATGGAAGCAACAGGAGAGGAGACTGATTTAGGAGACGGAAGAAAGAAGAACCAGAGATGCAATCGAGAGGTGGGTGACCTTGCCCAAGCACAGTGTCACGGGACATGGGAAGAAAACAACTTCAAAAGAGAAGAGAAGCCACATGCTTGAGAGGTAGAGGACGATAAGGACTTAAAGGTGTCCTCAGGCTTGGGAAACAGGAGGTAACAGACAGACTTCTTCCATGATACCCATCCCATCTTTAGCAGCTCTGTTACAAAGGTCCTCCCCGTTCTAAGCTAAAGCACATCCGTGGCCCTGAAGCCTCCTCTGCAAGTTTAGTTCTGCCCCTACGATCTCCCCTGCCGAGATAAGAAGAGAGAAAACAGCACAAAGGCAGGAAGGAAAATGTAGTTTAGTTAAATCAGACTACATAGTCTGAGTTTGAAGGTAAAGCTGGAAACGCAAGCTTTGGATGCTAAGTGGAGTTCAAATTTAAATTTTAAAAAGCGGACTGGTAATAGTAAGACAGGCTGGAAGACAAGCCGGCAGGGAGTAGACTGGACTGGGGAAAGGAGGGATAGTTAGGAGTCTGTTCCGATGGTATAGGTGGGCAGTGAAAGAGACAGGAGGAAAACACTGCAAAAGGAGCTCAAGATGACATGCGGACTAAGGGTCTGAGATGATCAAAAGCCAAAAAAGGGCTCCAGTATCTGGAAGCTTCTAACACAGCCTGAAGAAGAGAGTCTAGAAGTTCAGTTGGTTGAGAACAACTTTAATTTTTAAACATATTGATTCCATAAGGAGACATCCAGGTAGAGTGTTTGGCAAAAAGACAGAGACTTAAAGTCAAAAACTTAAAACAAAGGGCCAGCCAAAGTTTTAGGCATCACCTGTACAAAAGCACGACTGAGCCAAAAGACAGTTGATCCCAAGGACAGGAAGTACAGTTCAAAGAGCAAAGATGTCAAGGACCAAAGCCATGTTTAGAGGCTAGGAGAAAGCAGAACCAGTAACAGAAAGAAAGAGTGCAGAAAGGCACCGTATTCACACTCGGTACCCTGGGCAGTTTCACATGATTTTTTTCCCTTTAAGGAGAAAATTAGTACCATTATCCCCACCATATGTACAGTCACCCAAGGGGAAAGAATAAATTGGTGGCAAGTTAAAGTAGGTTTGGACTTTAAGGTCCCACTATCATCTGCACCACTCTGTGAACAGAATCCTAAAGCAGTTGTCTTTTTGATCAACCTGATTCATAACTGCCACACAAGAAGGTTTCATGAAGGGGCGCCTGGGTGGCTCAGTGGGTTAGGCCTCTGACTTCAGCTCAGGTCATTCTCCAAGTCCTCGGATTGAGCCCCGTGTCAGGTTCTCTGCTCGGTGGAGAGCCTGCTTCCCCCCCCCCCACCTCGCCTGCCTCTCTGCCTACTTGTGATCTCTGTCAGGTGAGTAAATCAAATCTTTAAAAAAAAAGAAGGTTTTATGAAGTTCACCTGCTCCATTCTCTCACTTCCTCCTAAAGCAACCTTTGTCCACTTTTAGGAGCTAGTTTCCATCCACAGCTGCAACCCCACCAGGTCATCAGCCCGGTGACAGCCTAAGAGCAGAGCAACTTCTAAGCATCAGGTGGAATTAGAACAGAACTGCTTCCAGATACAACGGGCTGGCAGGACTTTCAACAGGATGTTAGGCAAAATGGTGAGTCGGGGCTATTGATGAGCTCAGGAAGGAAGAAGACAGACCTGAGATAGAACCCCACCACCCCCTTCTTACCCCACATCTAAATCAGAGGCACTCGAACACCCTGAACTAGGACTCTTTGTGTGGGGGGGTTTTACCAAAAGGTAAAACCCAACCCACATGGTTTCCTTCCCTTAGAGCAGCAAACAAGGCCCCACAGAATTGCCTTTTCCTAGAAGATACTGTTGTCTAATACTTATTCCTATTTCGCCTAGCAGCAGGTTCAAATTCTTAAGAATGCTTTCATTAACACAGGGGGGTTTCTAGGGCAGTAGGAGTAGGACACTCAGCATTTGTCAAAACCCTTAAACTTCACAGCACCATGAACTTGAATGCATGTCGTTAAAAAATAAAAAGCATTTAGGGAGTCAAGAGATCCCAGGATGGAATGCAGACCATGACATGAGACTCAACTGAATTAAAGAGGATGCAATCACCTCACTGAAGGGAGTGAGGGAAAAAGCGCTGATGTAAGGAAATCTGGATGTGAGGGAAGACTCAAGGCAACAGGAAGCACTGAACTCCAGCTAAACTTGTGGGGTGGGAGTTAACCATTCCGACAGCACTATACCTGTCAGTAACAGACGGATGGAGGGTGGTAGGAGTCTGCAGATGAGGGAGAGGGGCTGGAACAGCCCATGTGGTACTGCCCTGGAGTTGGAGACATCCCTGTGAGCTCAGGTTTGCTTAATACAGCTACAGAGGACTAGATCCAGAAATACTTACAGATATGTATACAAGAGTTAGGATACATACACCTATTTCCTTGTTCTGTCAGCTGGGAGAACCCAGATGCAACGAGCAACACGCACACCCAACCATCCAGAACTTTGGTTTCTAATTCCACTCTCTGAGAAAAAGGAACCAGGCCTCCTGGGAAAAATAGCTGATTCCAAGACTGTGTCAAGGACTATATAAAATGAGCCTGGAACATCTTATAGTGCCAGAAACAGAAAGTGTGTTTAAAAAAAAACACACCGTGATTGGGGGGGTGGGGGGTTTTGTAGTGCTTATCATACTGTCCTGACACAATGATAGAGGTATGCCACAAAAGGGAAGGGAGACCCCAAAAGAGCTCCCAAAGGCCAAAACTGGAAGAGTTTGAGCCAAAAAGTAATGTAGTATTATATATAACCTAAAGGATCAAGTAAATATTCCCAAGTCTACACAGACCTAAATAAATGATTGAATAAATAAATAAATGGGGGGAAGGGACAAATCTCCAAACCAGAATATCAAATGATGTGTGTACATACCAGTCCCCTCCAGGAGGGGGTGCATAAATTGCCACACCTTTAGTGTGGGCTGTACACAGTGACTTATAGTGACTTCCTCCAAAGACTACAGTACAGAAATGGGTGGGGAGAGGAGTCCTTTCATAGGAGAAACCTGACAAACACTAGGCGAGCCATGTGATCAAGGTCTACACAGAGAGGTTTATATCATGGTGATAGCCTGTATGTATGTGTAATGATGTAATTGATGTGATGTAATGAAATATGGCACTTTAGTTCTGGGATCTTCCTCCCCAAAATTCCATTATCCCCTGTCTAATGACAAGAGAAACCTTAAGCAAAGCCAAATTGAAGGATATTCTACACAACACCTGACTGGTACTCCTCAAGCTTCTAAGCTCACCAGAAACAAGGTCAGTTTGAAAAACTGTGACTTCAAACCCTAAAAAACACGCTTAATTTTTCCACTTTCCATTTCCCCCTGCCCTGTGATTTCCAACTATAGCTTCTGATGGCCAGTTCTCCAAGGACTGATGGGAAGAGGTGGTCTCAACACCACAGCAGAATTCTGGATGGAATCCTGACACAGAAAGGGAACCAAGATGCCCTTCAACAGATGAATGGATAAAGAGGGTATGGTCCACATATACAATGGAGTATTATGCCTCCATCAGAAAGGATGAATATCCAACTTTTGTATCAACATGGACACGGGATTGGAAGAGATTATGCTGAGTGAAATAAGTGAAGCAGAGAGAGTCAATTATCATATGGCTTCGCTTATTTGTGGAGCATAAGGAATAACATGGAGGACATGGGGAGATGGAGAGAAGGGAGTTGGGGGAAATTGGAAGGGAAGATGAACCATAAGAGACTGTGGACTCTGAGGAACTTAACTGAGGGTTTTGGAGGGGAGTGGGGTGGGAGATTGGGTGAACCTGGTGGTGGATATTAAGGAGGGTATGTATTGCATGGAGCACTGAGTGTGGTGCATAAACAATGAATTCTGGAACACTGAAAAGAAATTTAAAAAATAAAAAAATTTTTAAAAGATTCCCGCCCCCCCCAAAAAAATAAAGGGTACATTAGGTAAAAACTAAGGAAATTAAATTAATCTATGAGGTTTAGGAATAATATATCATTATTGGTTCATTAGCTGTGACGACTGTACCACACTGACGTAAGAGAGTAATAACAGAGGAAACTGGGTGTGGGGATATATGGGCATTCTCCGTATTATCTTCACGATCTTTCTGTAAATCTGAAATTATTTTTAAAATGTCTATTTAAGAAAAACATCTTTTAAATAAAACCTTCCTCCAGTGAGCCCTAAATCCAGGTAACTTTCAGAGAGATTAAAGTCTGAATTTAGCAACAATATGATGGGTGATAAATCTGATTCTGTCACCAAATGAATGAAAAGAAAGCCAGAGGTGGCTGTGCCAAGGAATACCTAACCTTTTCAGAGTGTGTATGCAACATTACCATATGAATGCTAAGACAACCCGTTCCTAACTTCCCCCACCTGGCACAGGGGCAGGACTTCCCGCCTGAGCCAGTTCCCATACTGTGATGTTCTGTGTGACTCCATACTCTTGGAGGAGGTCCAAAGTGACAACCCCAAGGCTTTTAAAAAAAATTTTTTATTATGTTCAGTTAACCACTGTATAGTGCATAATTAGTTTTTGATGTAGTGTTCAATGACTCATTAGTTAAGATTTTATTTATTAGAGAGAGAATGAGAGAGGGATAGAAGGAGAGAAGGCAAGGGCAGGGGCAGAGGGAGAAGCAGATTCCCTACTGAGCAGGGAGCCTGATGCAGGACTTGAACCCTGGGATCATGACCTGAGCTGAATGCTGAAGCCAAGCACCCCCACAGGGCTTTATTTTAGAAGTATACCTTTCTCACCTGTTCTCAGATAAGCTGCTGGTCGGGTGTTCTCTCTTAAGTTGAAGTAGAGGAAAAGCACAAAGTGAGGGGGAGAGAGGGGAAATGAGAAGAAAGAGGGGAGACAGAGAGAGAGAAAGAGAGGGAGAGAGAAATCAGCTACAAACTGCTTCCAACTACCATCTAACATAATGAGTATTTTTTCTGAAGCTAAGGCTGTGTAATGCGAATGACATCATGCCCATTACACCATCTGATTTCACAAAGAGTTGTAGAAAATCTGAATAGCAACGCCTCAGCTAAAAAACAGATGGATTCAGAACAGGTTTTCAAGACAGTCCCACTTTTCGTTATTCTGCCCAATGCCAAGCGAGGAAGAACTGTAGGACCTTCTCCCGGCCCCTGGCCAGGCCTCCCCATCCCCCCACCCCCCTACCCCCACTCCAGAGTCTCCTGCTTTACCTCACACAAATGCAGGTCCCCAGCCCAAGCCTAGAGAACGGCAGCCCATCCATCCAAGTCTTCCAGGGACGGACTCTGATGCCCACTCACGTCTGGCCGCCACTGTAATTACTTCTTCCTTCATGGTTCTCATTATTCCATCCTTCTCTGTCCACCCAACAACCCAAGCAACTGTATAATTTGCTATTGTAGAGTCCTCAATAAAAAAATATAATTTTTTGCATACCCATTGTATCATATTATCTATGCACCAGTTGTTTTATTTAAAAAAAAAAATGTTTTTTTACTGAGAACTTTCCCATCTTCTTACCAAACTTTTTTTTTTCCCCCAATACCCTCTGGTTAGTAGCTATCAATAATCTAGAGAATGTATTCCCATAGCTAAAGAATTAAACACTTGAAACATAATGTTTTGGAGTAGATTTGAAAGCCAAATGCCCAAGGAACGAACACTGACTGCAGTTATAGTTATCAATATATACTATATTCCACAACACGGAGTCCATTTACAAGAAGTTCTAAAACAAAACTGCAAAATAGTAACAGTTAAAAAATCAGAATGGGGAAAATGAAACAGGAGATTAAGGCTGGGGCTAAACTTAAGTGTAAACTATTTAACTTTTATTCGAGCCACAAATCTGAATCTGAACTTCTGAGGCAAAGCAGAAAGGGAATCAGCATCACAAACATGATTCACATTAACCATAATGAAATTACACCAATTTCTCAGGAAGAGCAGCGTTTCCAAGGACCTTAGGTCTTTAAAAAAAAAAAAAAAAAAATCCCTAACATGGTGTTACTCAAAATGTGGTCCCCAGGCTAGCGACCCACATCACCAGAGAATTTCTTAGAAACGCAAAGTCTAACCCTACCCAAATCTGGTGAATCAGAAACTGGGGGTGGGGTGCAGGGATCCGGCTTCACAACCCAGCCTTCCAGGAGCTTCTGAGGCGGGCTTAAGCTTCAGAACCACCGCTTCAGCCTGCCTTCATAGAGGGTGTATAGGAAGTGGTTACAAACCTCGGAATTATCCCAACAATAGGTCAGTGGTGTATTTCACAGAGCAAATTCTAGTAGCATTCTTCAGAGTAAAGCAGATATAAAAAATCCCAAACCCTGTGGCCAAGCACACAGACTGGGTGTTGAGAGGAAGCATGGGCTGAAGCAGGTTTCCTAGGGCCTCACGCAGAGTAGATGGACACGTACCCGTGTTCTGGATAAACAATGAATAAATGCACGCATGCATTGTTGAATACCATGCAAACAACACCACCCCCCGCCGGCACTGTAAGCACCCATTATTATCAACAGTGCTTTGGATGCTTACACCAAATATGTCACTTTCAAAGGCTGAAGTGATTTTTAAAGACTTTATTTAAGGAGGAAGAAATCCCCATTTGTAATCAAGTATCTTTTTACCTTCAGTTTTTTTAAAAATTGCAAAAACATTCCAACCTCCAGGGCACAATCATATCAACCCATGTTAGCTCTACAGCCAGGAGGGAATTAGCACTAGTCCTCATTTTTACTGCGGAGGTGGGGGGGAGGGGATACCTACAGGAGATCTCCATCAGCACAAGGTCCTCTGACCTCCGCCCTAGTTCTCCTTCCTTATTCCATAAACACACGGGTGTCTGCTGGGCTCTGACTTTAAAGGCTATCCTTATAAATCTTTTGGGGGCTCCTCCTCCTTCCCTCCATTGGGCAGAAGGAACATTAGCATGAAGCCTCCTGCCTGGTCAGGACATGCCCTGGGATCAAAGAAAGACAAGATCATCTTGGAAATATGGTTTCTTTCTCTCTCTACCCCCCCTTTTTTTTTCCTCTGTAACAAGGGGGCAATTCGGGGAATGCTGGTAATGCCAGGGAAGTTCTTGCGTGTCAAGAACCCGCAGCAGGTGTTGGACGAGAGGGTGTTAGGAACCCCGTGCAAGGACTAGGCCAGGTCAAAACAGTACCGCTTTGCCTGACTGGGTCTCATATTCCTCTGGCCCCTTTCCTAGAAAAAGTCCTCACTTGGCATCCAGCATCATGAGGCTCTCAGACACCCAGAGGCTCCTCCAAGGATCCCAGGTTAAGAGTGCACCGCCTATCTGGGTGACCCATTGCTTGCCGTTGGTGCAGGAAAGTCACAAGGAGGGCACAATTCCACCATGGGCAGAACTCCTTCGATAATGATTCCAAGTCATAGAACCTCCTACAAAGGTCAGTGCTCATTCATCCAGTTAGTGATGCAGATAACATTTATTGAGAACCTACTGTGTGCCAGGCACCGAGCTGGGTGCTGAAAATAGGGAAATCTCAGGACGAGAGCAGCACCAAGAGACAGCTTGGGCGAGCTGCACCTCTGGCACGTGACCTCACCCATTGCAACCTGTGCAGCAGTTCATTGAGGCTGACTTCACACACACACACACACACTCTCACACACACGCAATATCGGAGCTGCACCACCTCATCTTGGTTCTCCTGGCTGCATAGCCTCTGGGGACGTTGAATCAGACACGGACATTTAGACTGGGGTAGGGCAAGCGACACTGAGCATTACTAGCTGACTCTAGTAAAGAGCCTTTGTCTCTGTGGTTTTAATGCCTGCTTTCTTCATCTTCCTGTCTGTTTCCTCCTCTCCTGTTGCTCTTGGTCACACCTGCTGCCTTCTCCTAGCTCTGCATCCCCAACCTGTCAGAGTAGGGTAGAGTCCCGCGTATGATCTCCAGGTCACAAGTTCCGGACACAGAGAAGGGGTAGAGCAATGGAATATGTGAGAAAGTGGATATATTCGGGAAAATAAGAGTTCCCCATTTATGCAAACCCTTGTTTCAGACATGTCACACTTAGTGCCTCTTACCACAATTATCTTAGGAGAAGGGAAGACCACAGCAGAAGGAGCCATCTCCCTCAACAGAGAAGCACTCTTAGTGGTTTAAAGAAGGTTCAATTTCCATCGCCATTATACTAGGAGCCCCAGGATCCTTGAACGCTTCCTCAAGGCCTTTGGTAACTGAGGCAAGTGTGTAAATATGCATAAACATGGAATACAGAGATTCTGAAGGATCGCTGGTTGTGTAAGAACAGGTCCCGTTAGTTACAGCGTGGGTCCACGCCCCCTCGCCTAATGAGTACCATTCATATTCCCAAACTAATTAACAACAGTGTTGAAATGCCTGATACCCGAATTCTATTCCGGATACCCATGAACTCTGAGGCCATAGTCTCCAGAATGCCAGAGGTCAGGCTGGCTTCCCCGAAGTGGCCACCAGCCAAACTGCACTTTCCACTAAGCTTCCTCGAGGACGCCAGGCGAACGGGTGAATGACAAAACATTTTTCTCCTGGAATCTGGAGGGATCTGGCTCCTCTCCTGTTTTGCTTCCTTATTCATCATTACCTTTTCTCAAGGCAGAGAAGAAAAAAACATGGAAACCGTTTTCCCAAAGTAGTCATTTGCCTTGTAATTTGCTTCAAATGTCTTCAGGGTTGGAGTACTCTTTCCTTACTAGAAAAACAAAACAGTCTGAGGGGTTTGAAGTGGCGGGGGGGGGGGGGGGGGAGGTTGGGGGACCAGGTGGTGGGTATTATAGAGGGCACAGCTTGCATGGAGCACTGGGTGTGGTGAAAAAATAATGAATACTGTTTTTCTGAAAATAAATAAATTGGGGGAAATAAATAAATAAATAAATAAGAAAGAAAAACAAAACAAAGTGATACGAGGCAAAACTTCCGGCAATACGCTGAGGCTTTTCATCGTTCTTGGTAAACGCGAACAACAGAAATGACACCCTAGTAACCTAAAACTCCACAGACCCTCCCAAGGCGTGCAGTAGATACCTCCTACACTTCATGGCAGACCGGTGGAGAATTCTGCAATCACGGGCTCGCCTTCTGACGGGACCGGAGGGAGCACATTGTCCTTCCCTCCTCAGCCTGGGAAACCGAGACAAAAGGTAGGGTAGAAGTTGCAGAACGAGGCTTCAGTAATGTCCACGTTTCAGTCTTTCTGCTTAACCCCTTTCTTCTTTCGCTTCGTTTCTGAAGCCATTACACCCTTCCCTTACCATCGCAGCCGGAAATGACCTTTCTTCTGAACTCCTGTAGGAATTGCTGCCTGAACAATGCATCTGTCCATTAGTCATGTAATGCCCTGCTATTTAAATCCTGCATAATTATCTAACTTTTCCTGTGTTTATGTCTTGGTTTCTTCGACTAAATTTGAAGTCCTTTGGGGGCCAGAATTAAGTCTTATGCGTCTTTGTGTCCTCATGCTACCCTGCACATAGGAGTCCAGAGAAACACACGGTAATGGGATTTATTCTGATTTCTTCAAATCTCAGAAGACACGGATGCCTGCAGTTCATCAAAAATAAACACACAAACAAACAAAACCACGGAAATACGGGCAGTTTTTAATAAAACTTCAAGCGAAATTGCACAAAACTGCATATAATTCGGCATCAATCCATTGCCTTCCTTAGCACTAGAAAATACTCAAATTTACTTTAGAGCTTTTGGTTCTTTTGGTTAATAATTCTCTTGCTCAGGGAACTATGTGAGTTACATGTTCCCTCCCGCCCTTCCTACAGAACAAAAAATGGGCTTTGTATAACCTGCATTTAAGTAGACTGCTCAAAATATTTAGGACACATTCCTATCCATCGTGTTCTTAAACATCCAAATATGTTTTTTTATTCTACACATTAAGTTTCATAATTCAGTATGAATCCGACAAGTCTGTCCAAGTGGAATCAAAGTCTTTTCTACACCTTCTCCCTCCAGGCCCTCCTCCAATCATCTGGCCGTCAGGGCCCAGCCACTTCCGCTCCCCTACACCGAGGCCCCTACCCTGGAACGGTCCTGCCCTGACATCCACACCACCCTCCAGCCCCTGCCCTTCTCCCTCCACACCAGGCTTTGACCATACAGAGCCCTCCCCAGGCCAGGAACTGTTTCCTGCCAGCCACTGAGGCCCCTTCTGGCCACATTTCCTTCCCAACGCTTACCGATCCCTTCTCACAACATTCTCACCCCTTGCTCTTCGACCATCTCTGATTAGCAACACCGCCACCTCCCACCCCTCATCCCCACCCCCTTGGACCAGTCTCGTGATCTGCTTCCTCTGCTCCTGCATACCACGCTGGGGAGCCAGGTCTACAAGGCCCTAGTAAATTCAGTTTCTAATCCTGGCTGGGCCTCATTACTGCTTCACATTTCTTTCACTTTTTCTTGATCGGCTCCTCTCCCGTGTCCTTTGGTGACTGGAATTTTGTAGATAATCTCCATTCTTTTCAAATTCCCAACCCCATTCTACTTTGCCTGCTACTTCATCAAATACTTACAGTGACCTGGGGTAAGCTATGTCAATTACCAACCCCTTAAGTCTCCCCTTCCAGCTTCAAGGATAACCACAGAGTTTACCTTCAGACCCATCCTTCTGGGACTTCTCTAGGAATGCCTTCTTTCATCCATCCATCCCTTTCTGTCTAGGACTCTGTCCATGGTCCACTGCCATTACCTGTACTCTCCTTGGGTGTCGAACTACTCACAGTTTTCAACTTACCACCTCTATGCGGATGACTCCCAGATTACTTTCTCCAGCCACCCACCCTCCCAGAGCTCCAGACTCACATTCGGCTGGCTAATGGACACTTTAAAAACCAATATATGACCTTATCCCACTGTCCATTATTCCTCCTCCATTCCCTAGATCCACAGTGACACCAAAAACTTTAGGAGACATTCTGGTCTCTTCCATCTCATTCATTTCCCATAGGCAATTGAGCAAAATCATAAGACTTCACATCTTGGGCACTTCTCAAACTTATCTTCTCCCCACCTCTGATTCTCACTACTTCTTGCATGTCTGATGATCTCATCTGGCCTACCATGATAGCTTCCTGGCACCCAACAACACATCTATGATCCGCAATGCTGCCATGACAACCCATCCAAAAGGCAAATGTGACCATTTACAGCCTGGTGAAAGTTCTTTAGTGGTTCCCCAGCAGCTAGAGCATATAGCCTAAGCCCTCACATTATATATAGTTGACTCTTCATGGGCTAGTCCCCCTACTACACCATTCCCTTGACGCCCACCCCATGCTTTATACTTGATTAAGAAAGCTTGACTTCTGGGGGTGCCTGGGTGGCTCAGTGGGTTAAAGTTTCTGCCTTTGGCTCAGGTCATGATCTCAGGGTCCTGGGATTGAGCCCCACCTTGGGCTCTCTGCTCAGCGAGGAGCCTGCCTGCTCCCCCCACCACCTATCTGCCTGCCTCGCTGCCTACTTGTGATCTCTGTCAAATAAATAAATAAAACCTTAAAAAAAATAAAGCTTGACTTTTCAAACACTCATGCTGTTCCCTTCGCCTACCACCCTTTTCTTCCCTCTTGCCCATTCATCATCTAAGTCTTACTCCTCATTCAAGACTCAGGGCAGGTGACTTCTCCAGAAAGATGTGTCTTAACCTCCCTTCTTCTCACGGACAGTAAGAGGCTGTTCTGCAGGATTTCTCAACTCCCTGGCATGCCACTCATCACTGACATCACCTGTGCTCACATCCACATCCCCTTCAACGTGGCACGCATCTGCAAGGCTGGGATATACTTGACCCACCCTTGTCCACTAGAGGATGAGCCCATCCTAAAGTGGGGAGGGTGTCTTGATGCCAAGAGAGTCACTGACAAGTGCTGTGGCTTCAGAAGAACACCCATCTTCCAGAGCACTGGCCCAAGTGGCCCAAGCAGCCCAAGCAGCTCAAGCATTGAGGAAAAGGGAACTTCATTTCCTTCTGTTGTGAGCACGGCATACTGTTCTTGGGAGGAACACTTGATCATTCCACCTCGTCTGTGTCAGAGTCACATGCAAGCTGACTTTTACAAACCTGTAATAATGTATGTGATCAGTCAACACTGAGAAGTCTGTCCTCAAAAGCTCTCTGAATTCATTATTTCACTTAGGCAGGACTGAAATCCGTAAGCAAAGATACAACTCCAAAGAGCAAAAAGTTTAAATCATCAATGGTTTTGTTGTTTTTCTAAGTGAATATCCTTTGAATGTCTTAGTTCCCTCACTTCCCTTGACCCCTTTGTTTTCTTTTAAATAAATACAGCGATTTGTCTTAAGAAGAAATCTGATATTAAAACATACCCTTCTGGAGGCACCTGGGTGGCTCAGTAGGTTAAGCCTCTGCCTTCAGCTCGGGTCATGGTCTCGGGTCCTGGGATCCAGCCCCGCATCAGGCTCTCTACTCAACAGGGAGCCTGCTTCCCCCACCTCCTGCCTACTTCTGATTTCTCTTTCTCTGTCAAATAAATTTTAAAAATCTTTAAAAAACAACAACAACATACCGTTCTGATCACCTTCAATTCTATTTTCAGATGAATACCCTAATAGGAACACAGAATATGAGACTGTCTTACTGATTTCATCAAGAGCCGTTTCTACCTACCCTTTTACTTTGAAGATTTTATTTATTTATTTGAGAGAGAGAGAACAAGTTGGGGGAGGAGCAGAGGGAGAAGCAGACTCTGCTGATCAGGGAGCCTGACTTGCGGCTCAATCCCAGGACCCGGGGATCATGACCTGAGCTGAAGGCAGACACTTAACCAACTGAGCCACCCAGGCGCCTCTCCTTCTGCTTTTGTAACACTAAGTGGATATGCATGGTAAAAACTAAATATGAGGCCCAATATAATCGTAACAATGATCAAGGAATATGGCATGTTTAATCATTTTTAAAGGTCTTTCTGAAAACGAGTAAACTTGACTTAGTTTCTTATTCTACACCTGGAAATGTCCATGTCTTGCCTGTAAGGTAAGCCTTGTCCCTCTCTTTTTACAGGTTGTAAAAACTAAGGTTCAGACATTTTGAAAACTTGTCCAAGCAGTGACCATAGGTTGGCCTCTCCAGCCTCCCTTCTCCAAAGCCCAAGTTCAGAACACTCAACCATACCACCTGCACTGCCTCTTCTCAAAAGAGGACATACAGGGTTTTAAATGAGCCTCATTATCATTGGAATTTTTAGTAAAACCATGAACAGAGTCCACAAATCTTGATTCTGTGAAATTCTAATGTTTCACTGGTAAAGTAAAGGTCTCCTTATAAAATAAATATATCCACGTTGGCTAGGAACCCACTTTGTGCCTGTATAACAACCACTGTCATATCATCTAGGACAAACACCCCTAGCTCTTCATCTCTTAGAAATGTTGCCACATCTCCTCCAACTGACAGGTCCTCTACTCTTTTCCTCAATAATGAAGCACCCCAAGAGGAAAAAGGCACAGAAAGGTAAAAGTAAGGGAATTCAATCCCCTTCACCCTCGAGCTCACATCTTTCCTCTCAAAAAACAAAACAAAAAACCAGTTAAACCTAAGAACTTCCCCAGGCACTGTTCTGAACAGGTTAGGAAAGGAGCTGTGGATAGAAACAAAATAGCATTCCATAATCCACAAAAGATCCGCGGGCTGCAACCTCTGCACCAAGTTTCAATAGCCATGCAGGTGGGAGACGTCTATGGTCTCCTGGGGCCTTTAATCACAGAAAGACTCACAGCATTCTCTTTGGGCATGGCAACTGTGTGAGCGAACGGCACAGGCCTGAGGTTCTTGTTCTTTCTGAATGATGGTTCCTATCCCTCCAATCCCTCTACAATACTGATATCTAAGGCATTCTAGGTACGTGTTCCTGCTCCACAAACTAGCAAGCTCCTTAGTATACTAGATGGCTAGTGCTTCCTACCATGATTCCTGCTGCACTAAACCTAGGTTTACTCTTTAAGTTCCTCAGGCCACTGGAAGCCAAATGGATCAGGCAACTGGGGAGGAAAATAAGATAGGAGAAGATCTCATCCTTTTTATTTTTAAAGTGTTTTCACAGGGGGCACCTGGGTGGCTGAGTCGGTTATGCCTCTGCCTTCCTCTCAAGTCATGATCTCAGGATTCTGGGATGGAGCCCCATGGTCCACTCCTTGCTCACCAGGGAATCTGCCTCTCCCTCTCCCTACTTCACTCATGCTCGTTTGCTCTCTCTCAAATAAATAAAAAAATTTTTTAAAGTGTCTTTATATTATCCAACAGTACAAATCCCTTGTTTCTCTGTCATCCAAACTCTCTCTCTCTCTCTCTCTCTCTCACACACACACACACACACACAATGGGTTTCTTTAAGAAATGTAAATACTGAGTTCCAAGATAGATTTTAGCCTCAAATTTTTTGGATTAATGTGAAGCAAATAAAAATAATTCAATTTGCTCAACCCATGTTTTTTTCTTTTCCACTTTGTGTTTTATAAGAAAATACCTCCAGATAGACACTTTAGTATTATTTGGTATATGAATGTTGTTGTCCCTAAAGACAGAGACATGCTCAGATCATAAGATGATGTTATGCTTCATCCACTATATTTTATACAGCAATTTGATATTGATATTGCAATTCTATGGTGTTCCCTATAAGGATTCTTATTGCATAGCTCTGCAAAATTCCCTCTGTGGGAAGGTGGCTTTGGTATTAACCATCAAGACTCCTACATTCAAAAACAGTGTGATTAATCAAGTTTTCTGCAATGATGGGAATGTTATATAGCTGAGCTCTCCAATATGATAGACATAGACTTGAAATACGGCTAATGTGACTGAGGATCCGAATTTTAGGCTACCGTGTCAGGCAGCAGAGTTCTAAAATATTTGAAGCTTTTTAGTATTTGGCCATCATCTTTTTAAAATAGAAGATTAGGAAACATGCAGTCTCTAAAGTAGGTCAGTCAACATCTCTCTGAAGTTCTGTCTCAAACTATACACATTCTCTATCTCCATACGATGGAAAATAGGTCCACTGTGGTGTAACACTCTCAGAAAACTTCACACCTACAGTTATCTCCCATCAGTGCTCATGCAAATAGAAAGTGTTAACATTGCCACAGGTTTTAAAATACTGAAGTGTTCTCTGAGGGGAAAAAATGGAATAAAGCCAATATTGTGATATATTTTCTTTTATTCTTCACAGGAATAACTTTTTAGGTTCTGACACTCCAAAGTTGACAACCTCATTCCAGGACCTAGGACTAGGGACTCCAAGGAAGGAATATTAGGGTGTCTACCTCAGGTGTGGCCATCCAGCTATGGTTTGAATGGCTGATACCCAGCCCTGCCCCAGAATATTGTCATCCTCACAAACAGGAAACCAAGGTCATGCGGAGGTTTGCTCGCTCTTGAAGTCAGTTATTCATTTAACAAACATTTCACGAGACTATGACATGTCAAGCATGAAGCCAGGAACAAAAAATATAAAGTTGAATGAAATCTAGTTTCTGCCCTCCAGGACTTACACTGGAAGGAAAGGTACAGAAATAGATCATAAACCCAACACGGTAAGTGCCTCATGAGCACAGAGAATGATAGGACTCTATGGAAGGTTACCTAACCAATTTTAGAGGGTCACAGAAGGCTTCCTGGAGGAGGTAACATCTGAGCTGAGTCCTCGAAGAAGGAGCTAGTAAGGCAAAAGCAGGGACAAAAACATTCCAAGCAGCGTGGATAATAAAAGCAAGAAACAGGGGTGTCTGGGTGCCTCAAGGGGTTAACACCAGCCTTCAGCTCAGGTACATGATCCCAGGGTCCTGAGATGGAGCCCTGCATTGGGCTCCCCGCTCAACACGGAGCATGCTTCTCCCTCTGCCCTTACCCTGACTTGTTCTCTCTCTTCCCAAATAAATAAGTAAAATATTTTTTAAAAATGAAATGAAATAAAAGCAAGAAACTGCCTAAATAACATGGCATACTCAAGGAACACAAGAAGGTATTGCTTGAGAATAAAGTGGGAGTCAGAGAGTAGTGAAAAAACAGGCTCAAATGCCAGCAAGGGCCAGGGAAAGGCAGGTGTACATGTTAAGAAGCTTGGTCTCTGATTTGCACATAATGGGAGTCACCAGAGGGATCTAGCTAGGGAAGAGGTCCTGTAAGAGAGAGGCCACCAGGAAGCATACTGAGTTTGAGGGAACAAAAGGCAGGAGACTAAGGCTGTATATATATTGGAAAGCAATAACAAGGGCCTGCATGTAGGCAGAAGTAGGGAGAATCAAGACAAGAGGAAATTCAGAAATTTCCAGAAATAGCAAATAGGCAGTGATTAGACATCAGTCACACCAGGTGACTGGCTGGACCTAGGAACTAAAGAAACCAGCGTGACTCCATGATGAGGGTAACTAGAAGAGACCACTACCAGTAGCAGCTAATATTTTTTTTTTACTTTTATTTTTTAATTTAAATTTACTTAGTGAACATAGAATGTATTATTAGCTTCAGAAGTAGCAGCTAATATTTATCACACTCTCACTCTGAGCCAGGCACTATTCAGAAGCATTAGGGTCTGCTTCAAAGGACCCTCCTGAGATAGGTACTATTTTGATCCCCATCTTTAAAAGGAAGACATTGAGGCTGGGTAGTTCAATAACCTGTTCAAGATCAAACATCAAGGAAGTGTCAGAGTCACAACTCAAGTCCAGGTATGTCTGGCTCCAGAGCCCAAATCGTGACCACCATGCAATCATCTCAAAGGATGGGAGAAAGGGAAGGTTTAGGAGGAAAGATTTTGAGTGCAGCCCATGTAAATTTAAAGAGCCTTTCAGATATACACGACAACCAGCAGACAGTTGTGCACTGTGCTGTAGTGCAAGGCAGAGACCTGGGGTCATAGGCATATGGATGGTGACGAAAACCCAGTGAGCAGCTGAAGTCCTGAAGCTAGATCATCAGAGTCCTCCCAGAACTGAATGCCAAAAGCAAGGTGTGCATCAGGGAAGAGAAGCCCACAAAGGGGATACAGGACAGTGACAGAGCAGGAAAACGAGAAGTGTAGACCATGCCAGAAGCCAAAGACTCCAAAAGAGAGTTGATAGGATGTGTTGCACATGACAAGGAGGTCCAGAATGGCAAGGACCAGAGCACATCCACTGGATTTGACAAATAGGTCAATCATTAGTAAGCAGGACGAATGCAAAAATGGGAGACACAGAACATTTCATGGTCAATGGGAGAGAAATAGTAAAGACGTGAAAGCTGAAAATTAGAGAATGAGGAAGGCACAATGAATAATAGTGTAAGGCCTGGAAGGGGGTGTGGTGGGAAACCCAAAGCAAGCAGATGAGGGTAACTGTGACTACCACACTGTTTGCAGGCATCACACAGGAAACTGGTGATCATTTCAGAAAGTCTCAAATTCTTAATCAAATGAGATGCAAGGTTTTCTGAGTGAGGGGGTGGGGAGGTCTTCCGGGGAACAAGAACTGCTTGGGGTAATCACTCATTAGAAGGGGAAATAAATGGGTGGCACCAACCTGCCACGCTGTGAATCTCCCGGGCACCACTTGGTGGCCCTCACACAGGCTTAGAGTGGGGGATCCTGGCTTTGGGGCAGGACTGCTGCTGGCTGAAGACAGCAGGAGCTTTCAAACACCATTCAATTGGGGGGACTCACTGGTGTTCAGATAACCCACCATTTTCTGAAAAACCACCTCACCACTACTTCTCCATTGGTTTTTCTTCTACTCTGAGGTGGGTTCTGGCCACAGTAACAAAAGACTAAGAAGGTAACCCTTTTCCCCCCAAAAGCTCCCAAGACAACACCTAAAAATTATCAAAATAATACTATTGCTACAGTTACATTATTTGACTCTTACTATATAAGCTTATAAACTGCAACTAAACACAAATGACACTCAAAACATGTCAGTGGCAAAGCCAGAAACAGCCTGTAAGAAGTCTTTTGGTTCTCAGACTTCCCAGAAATTTGACATAAGAGAATCCCAATTCTTAAAATGATGCTAGAATTGTCATCAGTAGAGTCCAGGACTCACTGTGAGGGGAACGGTAAGGATCGCGAGCAATCTGGACTCTGCAGCAATGTAAGGATAAGACAAGTACGAGTTCTCCTTGACAAAATGGCAGAGGACATCCGCTTAGGAGAGCAGCAAAGTACAAGATTCCAACTCTTCCCCTCCCCCAAACAACCGCTGCACTCAAGCTGACAGCCTGCAAAACAATGGAAATGTCAGGGCACCCTCCTGTCCCATGCACACCCCCTACTTCCTCTTTCGCCCTGGATGAGCTGTCATCTTTCCATGAAAGAATGCCAAGCGTCTAGTCAGTCTGACTGGCAGTTCCTGCTCTTCAGGTTCTCTGGATGCTTCAAAAGGGCGGTGATGTGTGACCAGAAAGACTACCCTCCTTGGTAGGCTGTTTTCCAGGCTTCCACCCCTGGTGAGTCACCTGCCAGTTTCTGTCATATACGAAGAGATCTGTGATTACGGAAGACTACATTGAGTCTCACCGACCTGAGGTTGCCTCTCTCACAAGTGACACTTCTAAATTCAGACTGGATTATACAGGTGCTTTGGTGGAGAGCTTCCAGATTCCAGGTGAACTAGAATGTGGAAGTGGTGGCAAAGAAAATCATAAAATAGCAATAGTAACTGTTGGTCCTGACTAGCAACATTCCCCTCAAAAATGAATTCAGAAGCCACCCATGAAGCAAAAAAGTCAAAGCAAGAGTAGTCAAGAGATTTCAATCTTGAACTTGAGACTCCAAAATCTCTCTTAAAATTATGTAGTGTGAGGGCACCTGGATGGCTCAGTGGGTTAAAGCCTCTGCCTTCAGCTCAGGTCACGATCTCAGGGTCCTGTGATTGAGGCCCACGTCGGGCTCTCTGCTCCATAGGGAGCCTGCTTCCCCCCTCTCTCTCTGCCTGCTTCTCTGCCTACTGGTGATCTCTCTCTTTCTGTCAAATAAGTAGGTAAAATCTTTTTAAAAAATTATGTAGTTTATGTTTTTAGTAAACAAGTAAGAATGAATTTAAGTCCATTACTTACATACTTATTTGATGACCATTCTTTTAAAAAAAATCCTCCATTTGACCTAAGGGATCCATTAAAGCATACACAAAAAAATGGATTTTCTAAAGCCTTCTACCAAAATTTTATTACCAACCCTCTTCTGCACAGATCTGGATTACACATAACTGAAGATCAAACCATCCCTTCCATCAAGGAACTAACAGTTTTTTAAAGAGTGGAAAGACCAAAAGAAGTATACGTATCAGGTAAGATCAGTTAAAAATCCTGAAACAGAGGGGCGCCTGGGTGGCTCAGTGGTTTAAGCCTCTGCCTTCAGCTCAGGTCATGATCTCAGGGTCCTGGGATCGAGCCCCATGTCGGGCTCTCTGCTCAGCAGGGAGCCTGCTTCCTCCTCTCTCTCTGCCTGCCTTTCTGCCTACTTGTGATCTCTATCAAATAAATAAATAGAAATCTATAAAAAAAACTAATTAAACAGAAATCCTTATAAAAAAAAATCCTGAAACAGATTTTTTTAAATAAGAGGAAAATAAGAAAACAAAGATATCAAAATAAGCCCAACAGGTGAAGAATGCTAATGGTGTACAATGCAATGACAGATAAAGATTTGTACAGAAAAGCAAGAGCTTTAGCGAAAAAGAACTCAGGATGAACCTGTTCCTACCGCAGAATATAGGCAAACTGGTTGTAAGACACGAAATAGGATATTGGCAGTGAGTCCCTTTCCAGGGACTTCACTACAAAGGGAAAAGTTTATTTATTTATTTTTTAATTATTATTTTTAAGGAAGGGAGGAGGAAAGGGAAAAGGAGAGAGAGAATCTTTTTTTTTTTTTTTAAGATTTTATGATTTGAGAGAGAGAGAGAACATGAACAGGGGGAGGAGCAGGGGGAGAAGGAGACTCCCCACTGAGCAGGGAGCTCAATGCGGGGCTCCATCCCAGGACCTGAGCCAAAGGCAGATGCTTAACCGTCTGAGCCACACAGGCACCCTGCAGAGAGATTCTTAAGCTTCCCACTGAGTAGAGCTTGATCTCACAACCCTGAGATCATGATCTGAGCCAAAATCAAGAGTTACATGCTTGCCCAACTGAGCCACCCAGGCGCCCCCAAAAAGCTTATTTCCTATAAAGCATTTACACATCATTGAAATTATTCATCCATCCACTGTTCAACTCTCATGTTCTAAAAACAGGTTCTAATGTTTTCTAAACAGAGAACAAATCAAGTATTTATTCACTTAATCCATCTCTTCAGGCATTCACTCACTAGAGATACTCAGGTACCTCTTTTATGCCAGGTATACGATATTAGGTACAGAGGCCCCCAGGGGGAACAAATCAAACATGAGACCTGTCTTCTAGTTTGTAGTCTAATGAGGAAGGCAGAAATCAAGTAATCCCAGAATGACTGTGTACTCACAGACAGCATTAAATAATAATCAATCAATTAATTAATTAATTTCTAAAAATGTGATTAAATGAGGGGTGCCTGGGTGGCTGAGTGGGTTAAGCCTCTGCCTTTGGCCCAGGTCATGATCTCAGTGTCCTGGGATCAAGCCCTGCATCCGGCTCTCTGCTAGCGGGGAGCCTGCTTCCCCCTCCCCATCTGCCTGCCTCTCTGCCTACTTGTGGTTTCTCTCTCTGTCAAATAAATAAATAAAATCTTTTTTAAAAATGTGATTAAATGAGAAGGAACAGCACAAAAAAACCTAAGCTACTTTGAGGAATTCATAAAAGGCCTCCTGGTAAAGTGGTATTTAAATGGAGAATTAACTAATCAATGGGGAGAGTCCCAGGAAATGGACACAGCTTTCGCACAGGTCCTAAAAATTCATTTTTATATTGCCAGAGCTTCACAAATAGTAGGTGGCTCAATAAATGCTTGTGGAATAAATCTTAAGATCGTATTGCATTCAGGAGCTCCTGGGTGACTCTAGCTGGTTGAGGGTCCAACTCTTGATTTCAGCTGGGGTCCTGGTCAGGGGTGGTTGGATGGAGCCCTGAGTTGGCCTCTGAGCTCATCACGGAGTCTGTTTGTCCCTCTCCGTCCCCCCTCTGCTCCTCCCCACCGCTCACTCACTTTCTCTCAAATAGATAAATAAATAAAATCTTTAAAAAAAATTTCTTATTGCACTCAGGAAATCTTTACCAAGAAAATAACCCCTAAATACAGAAAAAAATTTTAAAAATTTAGAGTTGCAGACAAAAAGAGGTGTTTTTGGGACAAAAAAAATTAGAAATAGCAGTAGAAAGACAGCAAATTATGTAAAGCAGTGGATGAAATACTATGCAGCTATTACAGAGCAACATATAAAACTAACTATGCAGGGCACCTGGGTGGCTCCGTTGGTTAAGTATCTGCCTTTGGCGCAGGTCATGATGCCAGGGTCCCAGGATCGAGTCCCCAGTTGGGCTCCCTACTAAACAGGGAGCCTGCTTCTCCCTCTGCCTCTCCCCACTGCTCAGGATAGCTCTCTTTCTCGCTTTCTCTCTCAAGTAAATAAATAAAAAAAAAGGGGGGGGGCAATGCAATTAAGTGGGGGAAAGGTAATAAATAAGTATATTTTCATTAGAAATACAAAAACATTTGAAAATTAAGAATATAGGCCCTTACATATCAACTGATAAAACAATCAACTACCAATCTTCTGATTTACATTCCATACATAAACCTGCAAGTTTCTTCTATTTTGAAGGAATTATTCCAGTCAATTTTCAGACAAAGCCCATTCCCACCAACTCTATTCATTCTGACCCCCAAAGAATTACAGTGTTACTTTAGTAATGCCTTATATTTCTATAAGGCCTTATAGTTCCAGAAAGTCTTTTCCCATACATTATATTTTTGCTATTATCACTAGCTTCTTATATGCTTTTCATTATTATTTTCATTTGAGAAAGAGAGCACAAGCAGGAGTGGGGAGGGAGGGGAGGCAGAGGGAAAAGCAGGCTCCCCGTTGAGCAGGAAGCTGGACCTGGGGCTCGATCCCAGGACCCTGAGACCATGACCTGAGCCAAAGGCAGAACCTCAACTGACTGAGCCACCCAGGCACCCCTGAGCTTTATTCTTTTATAGGTCAGTATAATGTGCTCTATAAGTCAGTAAGAAAAGAAGTGGCTCCTGGTTTCCCACACGGGACTCCAAGGGACTTACTCTTCACCACTGACTTTTTAATTATCACATATTCTTTTATTTTTTAATAATACTATTATTTAGGGGGAAATCAAGGATATGTAAAATAATACATTTCAGTAGTTTGAAAAATTAAGAAAAATCACTCAAATCTTTTTTTTTTAATTTTTTATTTTTGATTTATTTGTTAGAGAGAGAGATACAGAGCGCAAGCACAGGCAGACAGAGTGGCAGCCTAGAGGCAGAGGGAGAAGCAGGCTCCCTGCTGAGCAAGGAGCCCGATGTGGGACTCGATCCCAGGAGGCTGGGACCATGACCCGAGCCGAAGGCAGCTGCCCAACCAACTGAGCCACCCAGGTGTCCCATCATTCAAATCTTAATGTCCTAACCAAAACATTGCTATCGATTTGTGAAGTGTATCTCTACCTGTGTTTTATGCATATCTTTAATCATTTTTTCTCATTATAAATTATACATGCTTATCAAAAAAAAAAAGTATAATTTGGATAATGAAAGTCCTCCATAATTCCACCTTACTTCTCCACCCAAGGAAACTATTGCTAAGGGTTTGCTATAAAATCTTCCAGACATTTTTCCCTTTGGCTATGCAGGTCCACAATCCCTTTGAAACACCATTATTCAAAAAGCTCCAAAACCCAAAAAAACCTTTTACAACGTTTGTTGTTAAAATCTGACTGGAACTCAGTAAGGTAATTTGTAATCTTTATTTTTCCCGACTTAATATGAATATTCATGTTTCACTGCAGAAGCACTACTGTTTTTGACTACAGGGGTCCATGCCATCCCAACCCCCCCCCAACCCTGCACCCCCCATGGAGCTATTATTTAATAGATGACACTTGGCTCTATGAAAAATTGAAAAATCCTGAATCCAGAAACACATTTGACTCCAACAGTTCAAACAAAAGATGTGTACCTGTACTAATATTGCTATCATTATCACTATTATTTCAGAACTGGGTCAAACCCTGCATGCTTCTCTGCAATGAGATTTTCTTTACACAATAACACATCAGGGATATCTTTCCACATCAAATCGCTGTGCCCTTTTAACAGCCATGCAGACATGAGGGAGGAGGCAGAAGGAGAGGAAGAACAAGGGGAACCCTGATTTTAAGGAAAGGGTTAAGTTATTCAAAACGAGACCCATAAGAACCATTAGGGAGATAGTCTGCAAGCCCAAAGTAGGTATCACACAATTTAGGGCCAGAGAAGCCCTTAGAGACAATAGCCTGATTCTTCTGTCAAAAAGACAATCTGAGATAGACAGATGTGAGGATTTCCTAGCCGTCCCTGCTGCCTTTTAGCAGGTCACCTGGCACTGGAGCCCAGGGTCCTAATTCTCCACGCCTGTTCCCACGCTCAGTGCAGCTGCTCTAAGACTCTGCCCTCTCAAAAGGGGGGTGCACTGCTCAATTAGCTATAAGAAACATGGAAACAATTTTCTCCGTGCAGAAGCAGGGCCTGCTCCCAGGGTCCGCATAAGCTGTTAATGCAGAGTCTGTTCCCCTACCACTGTGGGCAGTAGCTGTCCACAACTGGCAGCATGCATTTTTTAGACTTTTATTGTTAAACAGAAAAAGATATGAGAAGACATCTCCCACTTAAGTATCCAAGCGCGAGGTTCACATTTAAGTTGCATTTTCTCAATACAAGCCGTAGTGTGCGAAGAGCGTGCCATTTTCACTACCAATCTTGATTTGTCGTTGGGGGCCCAACAGAGCTAACCCCGTATCAGAGAACGCTGATACCATCCCACCAACTGGAAAACCAGCAATACCAGACGAATCTCCCCCAGAATCTCCCCACCCCTCACTGTGCCCCCAAAGCCACAGAGTTCACTCCGATGTATCCCTCCCAACAAACGAGTATGCTTCCATTTACATAGAGCAAGTCTTAAATGTGCATGTACATCCGAATCCTAAAATTCAGAATACAGAAAAGCAGAGGAGAAAAGAGTAAAGCTGTAGAGCCTCAGCCTGCCTTTCCCTCACCTCCTCCCCACGGGCCCCCAACCACCATGTCCGCTCCCCAGTCCCTCGTGCTTTCAGCAGCCAGTGGGACAGATCAAGTCTGCAGGCCCTCAGCTAGAAGAGCCGTCTGTGAGAAAGAAGTTTATAAACATGGTCTTCCAGAATCCTGCAGCCCTTCAAAAGAACCCCCACCCCACAAAGACTGTACAAATAAAGCACAGGGATGCAGCCTTCTCTCACTCAACACACCTGGTGCTACAGGCCCATCGATTATGTGGGGGCAAAATTCAAACTTTTCAACAGAGGATCATTTCACAAAACCGCTGCCACATCCTACATGAGCACCACTTAAACTGTGTAAATTGAGAGATTAAAAACACACACAGTGCGCGCCTGAAGCCTGGGGTGCTAATATGCAAAGCAAAGTGATCCTTTGTCAAAGCCTACCCACTTGGAGAGGCACCTGGGTGGCTCAGCCAGTTAAGTAACCAACCGACTCTTGATTTCAGTTCAGGGTCAAGGGATCAGCCCCCTGTAGCGCCCAGCTCCGGCTCAGCAGAGAGCCTGCTTGGGATTCTCTCTCCCTCTGGCCTTCCCCCCACCCCTGCTGGAGCACATGCACACATGCTCTCTCTCTCTCTTTCTCAAAAAATAAATAAATCTAAAAAAAAAAAAAAAGCCTACCCATTTCCGCAGAGGCTGAGGTTGCTGAAGCAAACTGGCTCTTATAGGGAGAGTAGAAAAAAAAAAAATAACCTCTACAATCCCTCAATAGAATGTTTGCCACCCCCCAGACACGAAGGGACTGATCTCGGAGTAGTAAGATCTGAGTTACCAAGGTTATTTTGAAGTTACGTGAGGGTCTAAGCCAAGAGAAGGGCTTTCACGGGGTCAGCACGGTCCACATCTCTCCCCGACAGAGGAGCACTAACAATATTCCCTCCCTCCCCTTCCTCTCCAGGATGCTGGGGGAAGCTGGCTGTAAAGGGCTTTGAGCTTTCCCAGTAGAGAAAGACACTGGGGAGAGAGGACAGTCTTCAGTGTCCTCTAGAGGCATGGGACTCTGACGAGCGGTGAGAGGGACCCTACTGCTCTTTCCAGTCTCTGTTTCAGACAGGAACAGAGACTGAGAGGCAAGGAGATACTCCCCGTCCCTGGAGAGGTCCTGAACCAGAAGGTGAGGCATACACCCTGACCAAGTAAAAGAGATTATTTTCTGTAAAAGCCCATAAATCTGAATATCTGTCAGTTCTCTTCTCTCCCCTTGTACGCTGTTTGTGTACAAAACATGCCTGGCAAATGCACACATTGGTGTTTTCTGGGGCCCAGGGGCTGACAGGTGGCCTTTGGACGAAATCCCATCTCATCCTCATCCCTGATGGGAGAGGGATGGGGCAGCGGGGAGGGAGGGCAGGAGAGAGAACACAAACAGGAGCAAACTCAAGGACGGCCTAAAAAGGGCCATGCAAGCCTCGGTCAGCCTCCCAGTTTACATTCCCACCGCACTTCCTGTAGACCTCTCCGGGACACGTGTAACATACTATTTCATCATAGTTCTCTGTGTCGTCACCTTATGCATTCATCTTTGTACCCAAGCACCCTCCTGGCACATCACGGACACTTGCTAAATAACAGTATCTGTGACACAGCCGTGACCACAGGAATAAACGTGCACCTAGACGTTGCCCAGGATTTCTGAAGCGACGAACACTGCTCCCCACTCCCTACTGGAACAGTCACGTGTTTTGGGTGGCACCCTCTGCAAGCAACAGCTCTGTCCTCCCGCATGGCAGGACTGGGTGTGAACCCAGACCTTCCTTCCCCTTCTACTGGCTGTGTGTTCCTGGAAAACTTCCTTGATCTCTCGGAGCCTCCCTGTCCTCATCTGTAAAATGGGGATAATGATATCTGCCTCCACAGGATGGACAGGAGATCAAGCAAGATAACAAGTGTTAAAGATGGACACAGAGCAGGTGCTCCATAAATACGGGGAGACCAGCAGGAGCCAGCCGGAGGAGCACTGCAACCTCAAGTCAGAAACATGCTCCAGCCCAGCTATGCCCCTCCGCTCACGGACTGGGGAAACTCCTTGGTTTCCTCTGCTGGGACGGAAGGGACGCTCTGCCTGCCTCAGAGAACCACTGGGAGGGTCAAAGCGGGAAACAACTCTGAAAGGAAACAGAGAAAATACCCCGAAACCTGGAAAGGGCAAAGCAAACAAATGGCCACTTACAAGTCTCAAGGGAGGACTTAATTTTAAGAGTAGGCCGGGATCCCCATCATCATTCTGTCAAATTCTCAGGATGATTCCACTCAAAACTTCCCAAAGCTGCCCCTGTGTCAGTCTATGCATTGGGGAAGCAGGGCCAGCGGGACACCTACTGTGAGCCTGGCCCAATTCAGCAGACAGAGGCCCTTGCCTGCAGGAAGCCTACAGTCTTGGGGTCGGGGAGGAGGATGACTCATCAATTACAAATAATTCTGTGCAAAGGGCTAACGGCTGAACTGCCAGTTGTGATGAAAGTGTAAAATAGGGGCAGCAGTGGTAACCCTGAGCCTGAAGGACTCACAGGAAAGGTGACATTAACCCAGGGCCACCGAAAGTGGCGTTCGGCAACGGTGACAGAAAGAAGAGGAAAAGGTCAGCCGCAGAAATTATATACCAGAGCTGGAGTGCAAACCTGCTCGGCACAGCTTACTAGAATTAAGAGCACAGGTAATAAAAATGCTTCCCTTTTATCAGACCCCATAAAGAACTGAGAAGCTTCTGTCTTCACACAATCAAAATAGAAAAGTGGCTTCCTTCCCCCCAATCCCAAACATCAGAAGTAGAGGCGAAGCCTTGTCCTACCGACCGCCTTTCCAGACACCACACAGGCTTTAAACGGCCTTCTGTTTTCATCCACCCTGCCCTTTCCCTCTGGTCATTCAGAATCCACTGTTAGGCCACATGCTTCCAGAGCATTCTAAAGTAGGGTGAGCCCTGAACATACATGGCCCAGTCAGCCCTCTCTACGACACCCTTCTCTGGCTGTGACACCCTCCCTGAGAACATGGACAGAGCTGTCCTCCAGGAAGGGGGCTACAAAAACATTTCGGTGCTGATAAAAATGGAAGCCTGGCTAACAGATAAACTGGGCAAAGATCGTATCAGAAAGAGGAATGGAAAGGAGCCAGGGAATTCCCCTGTGGGTCTCTACAGCTCTACTGGCACCAAGATGAATCAGCTTTAGGAACCCAATGACAGAAGCTCCCCTCCCCAGGGCCTACTCCCCGCCTCTCCTCACCCCATTGCCCCAGTCATGCTCATTAAAGTATATTAATGCCATTCCCTACAAAATCTGGGCCCTCTTCCTTTCTATTTTGGTAAAAGGAAGCTACCCCAGGAAGCTTCACTGGCTGAAGTTAACACTCATGGTGTAAAACAGATTTAATATCTAACACTTCAGATCTGCCAATATAAATTACTAATGAGATTCGCTGCTAGTTATATTAGGTTTTGGGGCATAAAACAGAAGCATTGTTACCCAACTTCTGATGGAAAAAGGATCCGGACCTCTCTCTGAGGGGTCTCTATGAGGGGTATCACCTCCAATGGCTTCTAGTTAACCTTGACCACCACTTAACAGGTAATTAAATCCAAGCTAACACAGCACAAAATTCCAGAAAACTGGGATTTCAGAATAAACTCCAGGTGCTCCAACTGCCACAGCCCAGAAACACCACTGTTTTGCCCCAGCAGGCAAGAAGGACTTCCGGTCAACATCCGCCTAGGGTGGGCACCACAGCCAGGCAGAGACAGATGAAGGCCGCAGCAGGGAGACGGCGCGGATAGACCCGCAGCAACACTTTCCACGCAGCCCTGAAGATAATCAGAAAAATCTTAGCAGCACAAAATTATCGCTTTAAACAGCAACACCCCATCACCATGGCTCCAGGGAAAACAGTTAAATAAAAAGTCAGTGCAGTTAAAAAGTCAGTCAGTATTCTCTCCTTAGCTTGGCACCTTTGACTGGCACCAACATGATGGTCTTTCCTGAATTTTCACCGAAAGCTCTTCAGTTTTAGGAACACCTATCACCTGTTTCCCTCCCTACCAGTCCACCTCTTCCCATCCAGCTTCAAAAGAATGCAAAAAAAAAAAAAAAAAAAAGCCAGAATCACTGGCCAACAGATTACAAAGGGGCAGCAGACAAGCCCAAGTAAATATATGGTAAAACTCCTACGCCATCCCTAAGCTATGCTTAAACATGACTTCTGAGAACATGGATGTCATTAGCTAATGATGCAAGATAAACGAGGAGAACTAAGATGCTTAGGAAGAGTAACTCCTTTAGGAGTTCATTTCTATAATGGCTGTTTGGTTGAAGTCCAGGATGGAAGGCAGACTTTAAATCAAGCCCACGTTCACAGAGTGGTTCACAACACACACACAGAAAGACATGAAGTGCTGGCTCGTGCTTGGCTTAGCTCGTGAAGAGTTCTGCACCACATCCTGATCAGACACTCACAATAAAATAGGGGACCCCTGAAAGTATTCATGTATCTGTTTCCCCTACAAGCTCAGCTCCGCGAGGGCACAGAACCTACCTTTCTATTTCTGCACGCTCCGTGGCTAACATAACTTCAGACATAGAGTAACTGCTCCCAAAGTGGCAAACCTATTGGCCAAGTAATAGTTCCTTTAAAACTAGCTGCTACCGGACGTTGCCCTTTGTAGACTCCACCCAAAATGGGACACTGCGTGCTTGTGCTGATACGCTCAACCATGACTTCACCTAGTAATTCACTGCTCGGCTGGGAGACCATGAGGTTAAAGGTAAAAGAAGTGTACTGTATGGCAAGCGCGGTGTTTGAAGGGAGGTAAATCCCGGAGGTCAAATGTGTGCTCTGTGATCGTTTGATAGCTCACTCATTCCGTCACTAAGCTCAACAATGAAACCCTTCATCATTTCTCTGCCACTTTATCAGAATGAAGGAACATATACCCTTACAAGGCAGACATGCGGGAGTCCCTCTTGCATTTTTTGCTTTGCCTCCTCTCAATCACCTGAAGCAGGTATGACTAGGGAGGTGCCGGAAAGGGGGGATGGAGGGAGAATGGGGGAAGGTGAGGGGGCGGCACCCAAGAGTGTTCACACTCTAGCTCCACCACGACCTGGGAGAAAGTATCCTCACCCTCTCTGGACCTCAGCTGCCTCCTAAAAAGAGAAGACAACAAACTATCTCAAAAGTATTGTGAAGACTGACTGAGTTCACGACCATGTGAGCACTCAACCTGACACCTAGTTAACCCTTACTGAGTGCTATCTACTATTATTCGGCATTACCCCACCCCCACACTACCCCGTTCAATACTTCTCTGTCCCTCTGGACCCTGTTGAGACTCACGGGAAGGACCCCCTGTCCTCCTCAGTGCACACTGGATTTCAACCACCATCAAATGATTGTTGGAGGCTCTGTCCATCTGCTCTCCGTCAACACTGCAAGTTTTACCCTAAGGATGGGAAAAGGACATCAACAACATACTACTTCTGTATAGTGGCCTGTGTGAATGAGACAGCTCGTGGAAGCTCCTCTCTTTCTACTTGAGGTCTACTACCCACAAAGTCTGGGGAAATTAAGTATTAGAGGGAGACTCTTACAAAAAGACCTGAAAGGGGCGCCTGGGTGGCTCAGTGGGTTGAGCCTCTGCCTTCAGCTCAGGTCATGATCTCAGGGTCCTGGGATGGAGCACCACATCGGGCTCTCTGCTCAGCAGGGAGCCTGCTTCCCCCCCAACCCCACCTGTCTCTCTGCCTACTTGTGATCTCTGTCAGTCAAATAAATAAATAAAATCTTTAAAAAAAAAAAAAAAAAAGAAAAGAAAAAAGACCTGAAAACACCCTGCTGGTGCTGGTCACGAAGGGACCACAAGTGACAGAAGACTTTAGAGAGAGACGGTACTCCATAAACGTGCTCCCTGAAAAGGGTCTGAGAGAAGAGATCACCCATGTGTATCTTAGGACTGACTACCCTAAAAATAGTGGAAAGAGGAAAATGATTTGTGAGGAAATATACGAGAAAAAGGAACTGAGAAAGAATGAGTACCCAGCCTAGTGTTGTGGCAGGGACAGAAATAAGCCCTTGGCAGGCCTGAGGTCATTCTCCCAAAGCAGAAACCAAAACACTGTGCCGTATAAAGCAGCATACCCACCCAGTAAGCAATTCGAGCCCAGCCTCCGTTGCTCAGCCGCAGCTCGGGACGGTTATGGGGGTTTAAAATTTAAAATACAAAATGCTTTGTCCTGAACGATCTCTGAGGTCTTTGGTTCCTCTAGCTTGAAGAGCCTAGCCATGGGGATCTGGTGAAAACAGAAGGTTACACAGATGAGCCATGGGAGGAGCTTCTAGAAGTGTCACGCACACACACACACACGCACACTCACACACACATCACCCAGGTGAGGTGAGCCGGGTCAGGGCATTCATCAGAGCAGACCTGCAGTGGTCACCCCACCTATCTCGGTCACAGGCCAGGCTGCTGATTACAGCCCGAAGCACCGCCCCAGGCTGCACCCCAGCTGGCTACTGGTCCCCCAGCTGGTTCTGCAGCCCTGAAAGGAGCAGGCTGGGTCACAGAGCAACCAAGCAGTGCTCTCCACCAGCACCTTTTCTCACAAGGAAGTGACACACATTAGCACGTCATTCAACAAGTCACCAAAGTGGGGAGAAAATCTCTGCTTGCAGCACTATACCTGCACTCGACAGCTTCCTTTCATGGAAACACCTGCCACACAACGGACCCATTGGCTGATTTCGGTTTGCATCACAAGATGTGGCTGGGAAATGCCAGGCACCATCTCGCTTGACTGCTGACCCACTTCCCATGGGCTCCATGGAGCCAGGTCTCTCATACTTAGTTCCTCTTCCTCTCACCCCTCTGGCGTCACAAGGCAGCCACCCTGGAAGGTGATGTGAATGACATCAGAATTCTCGGAGCCGGGGGATCTTTCAGAGATCGCTCATCCACGTCCGGAAACAAGGCTACCCCTGTTCAGTCCTAAGCCCACAAGCAAGCCATGTCCCTCAAATGGCAAGCTTCGTGGTGTTCCAAAGGGATACTGACATCACTTCAGGGTGATGAGAGGAGACTGCCCAAAGCAGAAAGTCACCATCATCCAAAAGAGCCACCGTTACGAAATACCTGCACAGCAGAGAGGGGACGAGATGCTGCGGTTAGAAGACTAACACACAGGAATGGTCAGACTGACTAGTGCTCCACCACAAAAAAGAATGGGATCCTGCCTTTCACAGCGACATGGGTGGACTGAGAGGGTACTATGAAATAAGTGAAATAAGTCAGAGAAAGACCAATGTTGTAGGATTTCACTTACATGTAGAATCTAAAAAACAAGACACATCCACACTCTTAAATACAGAGAACGGATGGTTGCCATGGAGGAGGGGAAGTGAGATCAACAAAGGGGATAAAGAGATACAAACTTCTAGATATGAAACAAGTAAATCCCAAAGATGGAAAGGACAGCATAAGGAGTATGATTAATAATACTATAATGTTGTATGGTGACTACACTTATTGGGGGAGTACTGAGTACTGCACAGAATTGTCAAATCAATAGCTATACACCTGAAACCAGTATAACATCATATGTCAATTTACTTCTTTAATTAAAAAAAAAAGGAACTTTTAAAAACTGCCAGGATCCTAAACCCAGAAGAAACCCAAGGATTTGGGCTGTTCTTCCACACAGAAGATGGGAACCAGAAAACCTCTGTTCTGAATAATCCAGCTCTATTTCCTGGTGCCAACTATAATTCCACCCATTTCAGTCTAACAAAGCGGTAGGTCAAACTCTTTTTAAACGTCTTCACACTCATACATATTTTCTAGTCAATTTTTGAATTTTTACAATGTGTCACACGCCTTAATTAAGCAATGAATATCACTCAAAATACCGATTACAAAAAGAGACCAAGTACTACTTTTAGATACTATTACTTCTTTTTTTTAAATATTTTATTTATTTATTTGACAGAGATCACAAGTAGGCAGAGACGCAGGCAGAGAGAAAGAGGGAAGCAGGCTCCCTGCTGAGCAGAGAGCCTGATGCCGGGCTCGATCCTAGGACCCTGAGATCATGACCTGAGCCGAAGGCAGAGGCTTTAAACACACTGAGCCACCCAGGTGCCCCAATTTGTTTTTTTTTAAAAAAGATTTTTTTACTTATTTATTTGACAGAGAAAGAGAGCATGGCAACAAGCAGCAGGGGTGGGGGATAGGCAGAAGGAGAAAGAGAGAAGCAGGCTCCCTGCTGAGCGGGGAGCCCAGCGTGGGACCTGATCCCAGGATACTGGGATCATGACCTAAGCCCAAGGCAGATGCTCAACCGACTGAGCCACCCAGGCACCCCAAGATTCATTAATTTCTTTTTATTTTTTTAAAGATTTTATTTATTTATTTGACAGAGAGAGATCACAAGTAGGCAGAAAGGCAGGCAGAGAGAGAGAGAAGTGGGGGGAAGCGGGCTCCCTGCTGAGCAGAGAGCCCGATGCAGGACTCAATCCCAGGAGCCTGAGATCATGACCTGAGCCAAAGGCAGAGGCTTAACCCACTGAGCCACCCAGGCGCCCGATTCATTAATTTCTTAATTGGAGTAATGTTAAGCCTTTTTCCAGGTAGTACACTAACACCCAAATCATTCCTTTGACGTATCAATCCCCATAACTAGGTCACTATGGCAACTGCTGCACTGGGAACACCAACCGGGCAGTAACCACAGCGTGCAGTTAGCAGCGGACTGTTCCAGGCCATGCTGTAGGCCCTGGGAAAAAGTAAAGGCAAATAGTTTGTGCAAGAGGAACAATGGATTCATCTGGAACAGTATCCATTGGAGGATACTGGAGATCCATGTAGAAGCCATTGGCTTTGGCCAGAGGTAAAGCTTCTCCACTGGTCCTGACACTGATGCTAGAGGGTTCCCGGACCTTCACAGCAGCTTCTCCACAGCACAGTCTAAGGTTAGTTGGTCAAGAAACTCTCCATGACCTTTCTGGATGCTAGTCTTCAACAGATCATTTAAGACCTCTAATTATCAGTTCTTATGTGGTAATCAGTGAACCTGGTTTTAAGACTCCACACTGGACCAGAACACACTGGAAAATCTGCGGTGAGAGATGGAAAGATCTGTTGCCTTTACAACGAGGGCTAAGCCACCTCCACCCTGTGGTGGAGCCCTCCAGCCACAACAATGACAGTGGCGAGGGGCAGAGTTCCTGTGGAAACACTTACGGTGCGATTCTTCTGGTGAAAATGGGCCTCTGCAAAAACAAAGGCTTCACACCAACAGCACAAAGTGACGGGGCCCTGTGGAATGGTGGGTCTGGGGCAGTGAGTTCAGAGCCTAAGCCCAGAACAGACGTTCACTTCGAATACACGAAGACAAAAACTCCCTCATGACTGAAAGCTAAAACCGGCGGCCATGACAGCGTCTGGTGTTTTGAGATCTTCAAGCAGCAGCTCACTGACTAACTCATAATCAGAGGCATCTCTCCAAGGCGCTGCTGCAGTTAGGAAAGGACAAACCACAATAATCTACATTTATAGGAGTTCGGTTGATCATATCCTATGCTAATAAATGACTTAGTTCCACCTTCACCAGCCTTCTGCTTTAATTTAATTACTGGGTTAGCCTTTAAAAGGGTACGCCCTCCACCTGCAAATGAGTTTGGTGCTCGCGCTCGGAGAAGAGTTGGACATCTAGATGACACTCTGCCCCTCCCACCAGAACCACTACAGAGGCAGCTCACCGAGCTAGGGATCTCACAGCATCACCCCCACACAAGACTCAACTGTCACACTGACTTCTACCTGCTTCGGGGGAAAGAGGAGAACCTCGCCTCACCCCTCACCTTAAGGCATCCAATTCAACCCTTTATTCAGCACCTACCTGGAGCCACGCACTGAGAGTAAATGAGAACAGACCAAGACAATCCTCCAGCCCTCACGAAATATGCTCCTGCCAGTGGTATGGACCAGGTACAGTCTGCTTTTAAAAAGCACTTAAGTGTTGTTAGCCCCACTTAAAATGACCTGCACAGATAAAAATTCCATGGGAAAATTACAACTCTCCCAGGGGGAAATGGGGAAAGGTGTTTATACCACCTCAAACCTACTTAATACTGACTTACTCTGAAGACCGAAGTCAAATATCACCTCCTCCAGGAAGTCCTTCCTAAATCCCCAGGTTTGCAACCCCCTAACCTTCATTCCTATTACTGCACGTATCTCCATTCCTGAACTCAGCTCCTCTCCTAAAACCGTGAGCTTGTGCTGTCTTCCCCACCACAAGGTGAGCCACTTGAACTTGGCATATCCAGCACCTGACCATAGCAGGTGCTCAGTGAATGCTGTCAGCTGACGTACGGAAGTGTGTAGGTTTGTGCATGTGCGGACTCAGGCCTGTTTGTGGGTGTGTTTGTAGTCCCAAAGAGAGTGACATATTTTTTCTATATAACCTCCTTCATCCCTCCTATCTTTTCCAGTGTTATATAACAAGACTTCTATGCAAATTACAAAGGAATACCTGCCCTCCTCCATCGACATGTACTGAAAATGAAGTGAATTAGACAAGACCAGGAGCAAGAAAACCTAACTTGCTCATTTGTACCCAGATCATGAGCTGGAGAGAAGGAGAGGTGGGAGATGGAATGGGGGAGGTAGGCGAGGCCAGACTGCTGGGAATCTTCCCAAGAAGCCTGAACTTTATGGGCGATGGGAAGCCTTTAAAAGATTTCTAGCAGGAGAGAGGTTAGGCTTGAGCTCTAGACAGCTCATCCAAGCAGCTCTGTGGAAGATGGATTTCAGGGAATAAGATTTGACTCATGGGGACCAGTTCCAAAGCCACTGCAATCATCCATCCATAAGACAAGGGCCTAAACAGGTGTGGTACCAGTGGAAAAGAAGAAACTGAGTCAAGAAGTATTTAGCAAGCTAATTCAGCAGGACTTGGCAATGGACTGAAATGGGGAAACAGAAGAAAGAGAAAATTCAAGAAGGAACACCTAGGTGACTGAACAACGGTGAGACTAGTTCTAAGAAAATGGGCAGAGAAGCAGGTTAAGGGGAAAGATGGAGTATTTAGTCGTGGACCGTGTTGGCCCAAAGACGCCTATCAGATGTCGAAGTAGAACTTCCCAATAAGCATCTTAAATGTGCGATTTTGGACCTGCTCTGATACCTGCCTAAGCCACAGTTTCCTCCGGAGGAAATGGTACCTGTTCATGCCTCACGGGCTTCACGAGGACTGAAGGAGACAAGATATAAAGCCCTTTGCTTAGAGCTGCCCCCATCCTAGAAGCAGAATCACGCTCAGGGACAAAGCGTTGGAAGGCCTTGGCATATGCACAATACGGTTAAGACTGTGAAAGTGGAGATCGTGTGGAGGAAGACAACAATCAAAGGACGAAGCCCCAGGAAATACCAGTATATAACAGGCACCAAGGAGAAAGTAGCAGCCAACAAGACCAAGAAGTGACACGATGACATGGTTATTCCTGGGCTTCGCCAGAGCGCGACCCACGCACACTGAGAAGAGCAGACACCGAGCCCCACCTCAAAAGGGAAGCAAGCCAGGCCAGGAGAGGGCTGTGTGGCTCGCTGCATCAGAGCTGGGAAGGGTGAGTGTTTAGAGAGAGAGAGATCTGGGCCTGTTTCTAAAGGGAAGGTGTCAGGAGGAAGGCAGAGGATGAAGGTGTGGGAGAGGGAACACCTGATCCAAGGAGGACACAGAGAAGATCCCAAAAAGGCAGGCAGAAGGCTAGGCCTGACCAGCAAGCTCTCCTCACCCCAAGCCTGCCTGCGGCAGGAAAGCAGGGCCATGAGGGGACAGGCCACAGGTGGGAGTAGAAGATCCCCCCAGGAGCTACAGTTTTCTCGGGACATGGGTGCACTTGCCTACAGAGAATGATCTGGGTGCTGGGAAAACAGCTCTCCCGGATTAGGACTGACTAACTGAGCTCTTCCAAATAATGGCCCAAGGAGAAGACAAGTAAGGAAGCAAGGGTCTGTGAAAAGTTAAGAGAAGGAGCTTCGGGAGAGCGGGGACACCGCATTATTTGTTCTGCCAACTTTCTGTCAGTTTCTTACTTTTCTTTTCTCACTTTTCTTACTTTTCACATTCACTTACATTTCACATTCAGCTTCACTGAAACAGAACGGTCACTAAGTAATTCGACTTGGAAATTTTAACGGAAATAATATTAGTGGAAAGACTCGTTTCATATCTTGACAGGGCCAATTTCGGAATCATTATTTTTCCTGTTTTAAAACAAAATGCTACATACACCAGTTCGATAGGACCAAGTTACAGCAGAAGGAGTCGGCAGTGAGCCATGAGAAATGCAGTTCCGAGAGAAAAATTGGCACATCAGAGTCACAATGAAGCCACTTCAGGAGTCCCTTATTTATTTTGCCAGAAGAGGATTTTTTTTTTTTAAAGATTTTTTATTTATTTATTTGACAGAGCAAGATCACAAGCAGGCAGAGAGGCAGGCAGAGAGAGAGGAGGAAGCAGGCTCCCTGCTGAGCAGAGAGCCCGATGCGGGCCTCGATCCCAGGATCCTGAGATCATGACCCGAGCCGAAGGCAGTGGCTCAACCCACTGAGCCACCCAGGCGCCCCAGAAGAGGATTTTTTTAAGAAAAAGAAGCTTAGGGCGCCTGGGTGGCTCAGTGGGTTAAAGCCTCTGCCTTCGGCTCAGGTCATGATCTCCGGGTCCTGGGATCGAGTCCCGCATCGGGCTCTCTGCTCAGCAGGGAGCCTGCTTCCCTTCCTCTCTCTCTGCCTGCCTCTCTGCCTACTTGTGATCTCTCTCTGTCAAATAAATAAATAAAATCTTTAAAAAAAAAAAAAGAAAGAAGCTTAATGGGCAACTATCACCTCAAGGTCACCATTAACCCAGGATCTAGTTTATGCCCCTTGCCGGTGTCCTGTCCTCACCATGGGCAGGCTGGCACTAATATCTCCCGGACATGTGCGGACCAGAACACGGTCAAAGACGGCCAGTTTCTCCTGTTTTGAAAACTATCTCAAATGGCCTAAATAAAAGTTAGCATCTTATTTCCTTATTTGAGGAACCTGGATGCAGCTAGTCCCTTCACACACCCTTCCACTTCTTTAAATAACGAAGAGAAGAAAAATCATGCTGGCACATTCGTTCTCTCTCCACTACTCCCGGGGCTGCTCTTAAACTCTCTCGCACACACAAAGTGTTAATGTCTTTATCTGAAATACGAACGTTTTATTTTTTTTTTAAGATTTTATTTATTTATTTATTTGACAGACAGAGATCACAAGTAGGCAGAGAAGCAGGCAGAGAGAGAGGAGAAAGCAGGCTCCCCACTGAGCAGAGAGCCCGATGCGGAGCTCAATCCCAGGACCCTGAGATCATGACCTGAGCCGAAGGCAGAGGCTTAACCCACTGAGCCACCCAGGCACCCCTGAAATACAAACGTTTTAAAGACAAAATCTTTTAGCAGAAGTGGTTGACAATGTCTGGCTCCTGAATCAGACTCAAGACCTGAAAACCATGAGGAATTTCTTCATTCTACAAGAGTTTCCAAATCCCTATCGCATGCAGGGCACTTGGCCAGGCCCTGGGGCCGGGGACGGGGGTGGCGGTGTGTGCTGAGGGGCCCCGAGGGAGGCGCTCACACGGACTGAGGCACCACGGGCTGCAGGCTGCAGGTCCGGTCTAAGTGAGGACAGACACCCACGATCACATCCTCATTCAGCCCCAGACACTCGCAACAGCAGTGCCCCAGCAGATCAATACAACCACAACCCAAGTACAGGATGTGCATGACAAGACAGCGAGGGGGCCCAGCAGGGAGATTCAAAAACAATATATTCTCTGCACAGCCCATGAGCTAAGGCTTCTGAATACCCAAAACCAAAACTGTGCTAAACATCAGTGCAAACACTGTTGGGCCGTACTAGGGAGCAAATGCAACTTCTGTTCTGAAAAATTAAATACATACTTTTCAGAAACCTCAAACTTAAAATCAACTGTTGAAAGATCTAGGTCCCAAAACAAGTCACTAATCTACAGCTAGAAATGGACAAAACCATCTTCAGAAGGAGTCTGTGTGGGGGAGGAGGGGGCCCTCGTATTTTTCTGCAAACCAAATCAAAACTGTTGGTGCCCTTGATTTCATCCATAAATCCCAAAATTCAAGTGACGCACTTTTAAATTGTAGTTTTCCTCTTTGAAAGCATGAAAGAACAATTTACATCCAATGACTAGCATCATATGTTCAAACTTAAATCAAGGAAACATCTTTTAATGCCAACTCAAAGAGGCTATTTACCGTCATTTCCCTTAACTGCAGTAATAAAAGTGCTCACTTCAGCTTCTAAAAGGGCTCCTTCACTCCTTTGCAGCTAAATATTACAACTTCCTTCTGATTTGTTATTCACACTAACTCAGAATCTTCGATCTGTCCAACACAGAATGAGCAAACCAAAAGACTCAATTTCAAGGCTTTTCACAAACTGACTTTGGCCAACATTGTAGCCACAGTATTTCCAACTTCATTTCCCCATATTCCTTGCAAGCTCTTTCAACGGGGACTTATGTACAAAATTCCCCTGAAATCCCTAGGATTCCAGGGTAAAGAAACCATCTCCTCTCCCACCAGTAATCATCCTATTGATTTACACTCCAGAATCTTAAATAAAAAGCAAAAACAGTAAGAAGGCTGGATTCAGGGGCACTTGGGTGACTCGGCTGATGAAGCATCTGCCTTGGGCTCAGGTCATGATCTCAGGGGCCTGGTACCCTGAGCTCCCTGCTCAGCAGGGAATCCGCTTCTCCCTCCCCCTCTGCCACTCCTCCAGCTTGTGCTCATACTCCCTCTCTCTCTGTGTGTGTCAAATAAATAAATAAAATCTTAAAAAAAAAAGACCAGACTCAAAAATCCCTTCTAAAATTCCCAAAACTCAAAATTCTAAACCCTGAATTCTCTAAAATTAAAAACTCTAAAATTCTATGTAAATCAGTGTCTTATGGTTTTCAGAGTTAATTTCAGAAAAGGCTGGGCCCCTGACCTCATAGTTAAGTATAGGCGAGAGTGATGGGGTGGCAGTTATGGGGACACAGTTGATAATTTACCACAGAGCTATGGGTCCTGCACTGCGGTCCATGGTTTACCTAAGTCCCACCATGTTCTCACAAAAGGCTGCGAGGCAGCTACAGTGTTATGGGGAGAAAGCTGGGGCTCGGAGAGCTTCAGTGGCCCCTGCTAATGAGAGGCAGATAATAGCTGAACCCCAACCCGGCTGACACCCAACTCTGACACTATGATGCACTGATAATTATGGTAGTTGTCTAATAAATATTCCTCAAAGCCTGTACTTTGTACTATTACTCTGTAATTGTAGATTCTGCATCCTAATTTATGTGGCTTAGGCAAATGCTACTGTGTCTTTCTACATAAACACAGACCAAATGGATATGGAAGAGAAGGTCAGGAATACTCCAGAGGTCAAGGAGATGCCAAAACAGATGTTCTTTGACATTATCCAGATTTAATTCACAAAATTACAGTCCATAAAGTAAACAGGCATTTGGTAGTTAAGAACAAACTCTATCTAGTCATTCATAATTTTTGAGGATTTCTTTCCTTATGATTACTGACACCATGTTTATTAATTCTTATCCACTTCGAGGACTTATCAATTGTATCACCACAGTATAATTAGTCTATCCTTCTAAGAACTGAAACTTTCCATTAATAGGTAGGAGTCTACAGAAAATATGCCATTCAATAAAGCAAAAATGTGGAAGTAACTTCAGAATCTTTGTTTTCTTACTCCTTTAGAAAATACAGTGCTGGGGTGCCTGGGTGACTCAATGGGTTAAGCCTCTGCCTTCGGCTGAGGTCATGATCTCAGGGTCCTGGGATTGAGCCCCACATTGGGCTCTCTGCCCATCAGGGAGTCTGCTTCCCACCCCCCCTCCTTCTCTCTGCCTGCTTGCGATCTCTCTGTGTCAAATAAATAAATAAAATCTTTTACAAAAGAAAGAAAAGAAAATACCGTGCTACCGAGTGTAAATAGGTGCTTCTGTGTCACTTGAGAGGCACTAAGACCATATTGTCCCCTCTCCCCAAGAAACTTAAATCTCCACCCCTGTTGTCTCCAATGCAGCCATCTGGATGTCTTTCCTGGGTTAACAGGATCATTTTCAGAAGGCCTTATTAAAATAGGGCCTCAGGAGATAAAGTAACCAAAGCTACTATTTCTTGAGGGACTACTTTGTGCTGGGCACCTTTAATGTCTTAGATCAGATCTTCACTCCAGCCCTAGAAGGTAGCTAACATGAGCACCACTGTTTGGAGGAGAAAACTGTCAGAGATGGAGGACTTGCTCACTGTAGCAGAGCCAGAATAATGCACCCAACTTGGTAACTCTGAGTCAACCTTCTCCATTACCTCCTTCTTGTTCCTCTACATGTCAAGCTTGTTCCTACCTTTGGACCTTCAGCTTACCAGCCCCTCTGCCTGGGATGCTCTTTCTCTAATGTTCATATGGCTGAGTGCTTATCACTTGAGTCTCAGCCAAAATGTCCCCTCTCTGGGCGTCCTTCTCGGCCCCGTCTCGGTGAAGCAGTCATCTCATCACACGGTACCACATCACCTTGTTTTTGTTCTCCAGGGAGCAACTAACCGCCATTTGTTATTTTCATAATCACCTGTTTGCCTGTGTATTACCTACTCTGCACAATAGGATGGAAGCTCTTTGAGACCCAAGATTCCGGGTGTTGTGTTCTCTGTCCTATCTGGAACACCAGGAATGGAGCTGGGCACCCAGCAGGAGCTCAGTAAAGATCTTTTCTGCCTCCTCCACCCCATAGTGGGGTGGCGTTGGGGAAGATTCTTGGATTCAAGTCCACAGAGCGACGCTCTAACGTCACTTCTAACCACCTAGGGAGCTGTGGTCTGGACCACCTCCACTCAGATCAATTTCTACCATCATCAGGTCATTTCCCATGGTGTGCGTGAGGTGAACTGAAACTCAAGACCGAAAAATCTTGTTGGGTCAGAAAGACCCAGACCATACAAGACCAGGGGTCACAATACAAGAGGAGCAGACAAGCACCACTGACTTCATGGGCTTGTCTTAGACTAACACAAAGGTTCACCATAACACCCAGTACAGCTCAAAAAGAGGGTAAATGTTTTAAGTATACACCTATATCCTATCTCTCTTTACAGGCAAAAGTCGATATTAACAAAAGATACAAACCAAAGTCAAACTGCCCTAGTTTTATAGGTGGTTTTTTTTTTCCAACTTTTCATCTACTGCAAACCTCAAAGAAACCCCTTCAAAAATAGAGGCTTTTGAAAATACCTAAATAACATAACCAAATAACCTTAAAATGGGTCATCTTCTAGCATATTTCACCAAGAACCAGACATTAAGTGAGAATACATTTTTTAGGCATGTATTATTCTCTAAAATTTATAGCTCTTCTTTTCAACTAGTTAATTATCTGCTATAATTAGCTGAAGTGGAAATGCCCTCAAATACAGGGGGAAATATTAGAACCACACTCTGGGAATTAGAAATTAGTGAAAGCCTTAGTTCTTATACCTTTCAACTGGGGTTTCTTAACCTGTGTCTACAGTCACGCTTTGGGGACAGTAATCTGGTGACACTGATCCCAGCACATTGTCAATACGCATGGAGATGTGCATTTTTCTAGAAACAGGGCCCATAGTTTTTCATGATCACTAAAAGGATCCTGGGCTCAAAAACAGTTTCAGAAGCACTGCTTCTGCTGAGAATCTATTCTCAACTCTTCCGTACTATGACAGAACAATAGTAAAATATAACAAAGCACTTAAGAGGTCTGCAGCTCACACATTAATAAATGTTTTCTGTTTGGGGAATTACGCTAATATGTTTGTGATCTTTATGTACTCTTCCAGATATAATTTCAGAGCTTAGAACAAATCTGACCATCAGCAGAATAGTCTCCAGAATAAATTTCAGAAGAGAGCAAAACTTTCATTGTCCAATGGAACTATACCTAGAACCATTTAACTCTGATGCTGGAAGGGGCCGCAGGAAGGGGCCCTGTGACATCACAGGCAAGAATACCAAAGCGTCCTGTGAGGACAGAGGTGCAACATCACATCTAAGTGCTATGAGAAAGATCTAGAAACAGTGTCATGCAAGTAGAAGGGATAAATATGACTTACAAATGAAAATGCAGGGGCACCTGGGTGGCTCATAATTCCAGGGTCCTGGGATCAAGCCCCACATCGGGCTCCCCACTAAGCATGAAGACTGCTTCTCCCTCTCCCACTCCCCCAGCTTTTGTTCCTTCTCTCACTGTGTCTCTCACTGTCAATTAAATAAATAAAATTTTTAAAAGAAAAATGAAAATGCAGCTTTGGGATTTTGGTGTAAGCCCTTAAAGAACGGGGGCTAGGTCTAAAACAGGCTTACACTGGCCCCCTCTGTTTTATTATATTAATATAATTATGAGGGGCTCATGTTGGCCATGGTTCTATCCTCTGACCACTTTCTTAATTTTTTTTTTTTTAACCACAAGCACCAATGAAACCTTTTAGGCATTCCTCTCTCTATAAAGTACAAGTGTAAAGCTTATGTAAAACTGAAGAAACTCTCCAGAAGTCAGCACTTAATAAGTGGTCTTTTTACTAAAAAGTCCTATGTGTTTTGAAAATCACTACTGTATATACCAAAATAATAATCTTGACAAATCTCTCTGGATAGTACCATGATTCTCAACAAAAATTTCCCATCTCATAAAGTTCTTTGACAGAGTACTTCAACACTACAATAGCCAATACCCTTGGGCTCATTCCTCCATCTAATTAAAATGTCTGTTCTACAAGTGATTTATAGTATTTGTCATCACCTAAGGTGAATATATAGACTAGTGGCTACAGACATGTTGTGACTACAAAGCATTAATTACCATGTTGGTGAGAATGGCTTCTAGCAACAGCTCCAACAGTGGGATTCTCAGTCTCTCTCTGCCAACAAGTAACAGGGACATAACTTGCAACCATCCCATAGGACAAGGAGCCCATTACTGTAAATCAAGAAATATAATTGTGTGGCTTGACACGAGGACACACTGTAATTCCTTAAGGCTGACGCTAAACCAAGGAAACAACACCAACATCACTGTCAATGCTAAAAACCATTTAGACATGAGCTAAATCCTCTTCAAGCCTGAGCAATTTAGATTTGGACCAATTCTTAGGAATTGCTAACTTTGATAAGACATAACTCATCTCGACTGCTTAAAACCAAACCAATCACTCCAAAAGAAAAGAAATTATGTAACCATCTAACACACGGAGGCAGAGGCTGTACCGATGGGAAGGGTCCTTGGAGATATTCTAGTGTAACCCCCTCATGATCTAAACCAGGGAATGGGGACCCTGACACACAGAGACTTGCCTAAGGTCACAGCTGATAGATGGCAAAGCCACACCTTGAACCCAGCTCTCCTGACTCCCATTATAACACAGCACTTACATGTTGCTGGAAATTGTATGATGAAATACAAGAGGCTTTTTTTTTAATTGGGAAGTTAATATAATACTGATTTGCCGTCGAAGTTAACTCCTCATAGGGATGCCTGGCTGGCTTAGTCGGAAGAGCGTATGACTCTTGATCACAGGGTTGTGAGTTGAAGCCCCACACTGAGTGTAGAGATTACTTAAATAAATATTTTCAAAAAGTTGACTCCAAGGACACCTGGGTGGCTCAGTGGGTTAAGCCTCTGCCTTCGTCTCAGGCCATGATCTCAGGGTCCTGGGATCAAGCCCTGCATCGGGCTCTCTGCTCAGCAGGGAGACTGCTTGCCCCTCTCTCTCTGCCTGCCTCTCTGCCTACTTGTGATATCTCTCTCTCTCTCTCTCTGTGTCAAATAAATAAATAATCTTTAAAAAAAAAAAAGTTGACTCCATATGTTTACTAATAAGTCAGCTTCCTATAAAATTTTAGCACACAAACATATGTGTGTAAATAAACATCTACATAAATATACATCTAATTTAATGCATTTATGAATAAATTATTATGTATTTCTAAACAAATCTAAGTAATTCCTACATCTCTATGTTAAGAGTGTGAGTGTGTGCATCACATATCCTATGAGTCAAGGCAACAGTAACACTTTGGCTATAGCCTTCGTTCCCACATTCTGCAAACAAGGCTGAGCTAAAGTAAGTGTCAAAAGCCCATAAACCTCCAGAACCTAGCAGGTGAGGAGTGGAGAGGGCCAGTTCGTCACCGGGAGTGGCATGGTCTGGCTAACTGGAGTACCACAGAAGTAAGTATCTTCAGATTCAACATGAAAAACATCTCGGCCAAATGAATTCATCTGCAGGCTGTCACTAGACCTCAGTAAGACCCATCAGGCTTTTTGTCGTTGTCCTGAACTAGATAACCCTCCTGCTTCAAATCTATGGTTCTTTACTGATCGGCATGAAGCTTAAGGTATTTACTGGTTCAAACAGGGTGTTACGGTACCCTGCCTCCGGGAGTCGAATGTTCTTTCAGGTCAGGTCATCTGTTCATAGGCATCACAACTTAGTCACTTTCCAAAGATGGAAACATTTCTAATGGGTCAGGAACATTTACCTTTCAAAAGCGCACCTGTGATGTCTCCCTGGGAAAGCATTATCAGGTCAAAAGTTCCTTTTCTTCTTTTGAGGAATGATGTATCAGTCATTTAATTGAAGCAGGCCTGTGGCTATCTATGCTCAGGCTTTAGAAAAATCACCTGTTTTCCCTCCAGAAAAATGTTCCTGATCTCCTCACACCAGGTACTCACAGCATCTTAATACTTAACTTCTTTTCTGTAATTTCCTCGTTGTTGGTTTTCTTCTCCAACCTCTCTCCCCCTGGAAACTCCAGGACCTATGAAGGAAGAGGCCATGTTTGTCTTATCCCCTTGCCTCCCTAGGGTAGAGCACACCGTGCCCAGGACATAGGGCACACTCAGCGGTGGGTGAATGTTCATCTAGGTCTTGGCATGTCATACAGACACATGTAACAGTCTGTTAGAGGAGCCACCCCAGGAACAGAAAAGATAAATCCTAGTTAATCACCCATACTATCACACGCTGAACTCCCTCCCTCCAGCCAATATCACATACTTGCAAGAGAGCCCAATTCCATATGTCCACTCTTTCAGGATGGAGGGAACCATGGGCAAAGGCAGTCCCAGGATGCTGAGGGAACCCTAAGGAAGAGGACCCAGACTTGGGATGTCAGGATAAATTTTCTGGTTAACTGATGTCTACCGTGAGACCTGAGGCACAGGTGGGAACAGGTGGCCCTTGAGGATGAAAGATGTGATTGGAGCAGAGTGTGAGTTGAGGAGAGCTGAGCAACAAGGCTCAAGAGGAAATGAGAGGCCGATCAGGGAGAACATTCTATACCATCTTAAAGATGTGTGCTTTTTATCCAAGAGTAAAGGGGAGCCACTGAACGTATTAAGGAATGACTATCAGGTTGGCAACAGAGAAAACTCATTTTGGATACAGCAATGTTAACAACGGAAAAGAGTGGTCAAGGCACTGAGTTTCCACTCAGGCCTCCTTTTATCATATTCTAATAAGACAGAGATAAGCAGTTAACACAAAAAAAGAACCTGATCTAGTCAGTTTCTAGTCCTTCTATTTCAAAAAACAGAAAAAAAGACTGCAGATGGTTGAGTGTGTGCCTCTTGATTTCAGCTCGCATTGTGATGTCAGGGTAGTGATGGAGCCCCATGTAGGGCTCGTCACTCAGCAGGGAGTCTGCTTGAGATTCTCTCTCCCTCTCTCTCTTCTTCTGCTCCTCCCCGTGCCTCCTCTCTCTCTATCAAATAAATAAATCTAAAAGAGAGAAAGAGAGACTGCCGAAAATCCAAGGCACCTTTCTTATTCTAAGTAAATGCCACCCATCTCATAAAAATGTATTGCACTTTTACTATCATAACTAATCATCAGTCTGAACACCTGCCAGATACCAAAAGAGTTACATAAGATGAAATGATTCACAGTCTGCCCACCAACCTCATTAAATCTCCAAGGCTGAATGCTTACTTCTTGCCTCGGCCCCAAATTTAACATGTTGGGCCTACAAATCACAACCTATTAACGGGCTTAAAAATCACAGTCTTTTCACCTGAAGCAAAGCAAGGAATTTTTTCATCCACAGAGTTTTCAATCCATTATCATATGCAGAGGGCATATAAACCCAGCCCAATCTTTCAAGTACATATTGACACATCATTAATTGACTTTTAAAAAGGGACACTGCAATAGTTATAAGTGGTCACTCCCCCATGATTTTATTTCTTTTGGGAAGATGAATAAAATGTTTAAAGGCATTCCCAAAATATTTACACTTTACTTGCTCCAAAATCACATTTAAGAAATTCATTCTTTGGACAAATATTTAGTGCATTCTATATATGGGACACTGCTCCAGGGGCTGGGTTTAGAACAATGAATAAGAAAGAAGGAATCTCTGCTCTCGTGGTGTTTATACTTGAAAGGAGGAAGGTATAATAAGTAAATTAACAAAATGATCTCAAAGAATGACGAGGCAATGAAGGATGACAAGATAATAACATGGTCAGGAAAATGCTCTCTGTAGGGGGGATCTTTTGAGCCACAACCTGCCTGATGAGAAGCAGCCAGCCCCACCACCACGAAATTCTTACAATGAAGCTTAAGACATAAAAACTCCAATCCAATTCCTGTACACTAGAATAAACCTCCCTAGAAATGCTAAAATAGGTCTTTCCCCTCAACCCTGTGAGCTCGTCAGTGTTGGACACTGTTGGCCATTTTGCTCAGAGAGAAATAATTGTTAGAATAAATAATTGCACTGCAAAGCACAAAAGACAATGAACCGCTAGATAATGAATCTAGAAGAACTTAAACACTATCAATTCATGCACCTGGATCCAGGAATCAGGAAAAAACGGCAATCGACAAGGGTCCAGTGGAAACCTGGCACTTCCCCTGACAGGACTACCAAAAAGGTACCTCACTGAGAAGTTCAGAGAAAGCTGCCTTCCAGGGCTGCAAGGAACATAATGTCTTCAGGAGGGGTGAACAAGGAAAACAGCCTGAGATCCCGCCAAGCAGGTCCTTCCTTCCTGAGGGGATGCCAAGGTCTTTCCATGACGCAGCCTCCAGCTCCTCCTGCCTCCCCCCATTTCCCCATGTTCTGCATTAAGCATTAGATGCTGGTCCCATTTGGACAGTCAGCAAATAAAGAGAAAGTACATGAAAGAAGGAAAGGTTTAATGTAGACAAATTTTCAGCTTTCGGAAATCTAAGAAATTGTGCAAAATCGACCAGTTCTAGAAGAAACAGAAAAAGAAATCAGCAGTGACAACTTAGAAAATGAGACTGTGTGCCCAAAATCAGAAACTATAATGAATTTTTGATGCTCTTACTCTGATAAATATTTTCTACACATAAGAGGCAATGAAGTTTTCAAGAGTCAACCTTGACTCAAACCTAATTCAGTCACTCACTTAACATCTTCTTTGGTAAAATCCTCATTATTTTTTCCTCTACAGTTTTATTGACATATAACCATCATACAATAACATGCACATACTTAAACGTGAACTATTTGATGAGCTTGGACGTAAGTGTATAACTGTGAAACCATCACCACAATCAAAATAACAAATATATTCATCTCCCTCAAAAGCTTCCTTGTGCTGCCTTTGAAATCCATCCCCCTCCATCCCCCATTCCCAAGCAACCACTGATCTGCTTCCTATCACTACAAACTGCTTTTCATTTGCTAGAATTCTGCCTAAATAAAATCATATGGTAGGCACTCCTTTTGTCTGGCATCTTCCACTCAATAAAAATTATGTTGCGATTCAACATATCATTGCACGTACGAATGTTTCATCACGTTCTATTACCAAGTAGTATTCTATTGTATGGGTGTACAGTACATCTGTCCAATAGACACATGAAAAGATGCCCAACACCACTTATCATCAGGGAAATGCAAATCAAAACCACAATGGCACCTGGGTGGCTCAGTGGGTTAAGCCGCTGCCTTCGGCTCAGGTCATGATCTCAGGGTCCTGGGATCGAGTCCCGCATCGGGCTCTCTGCTCAGCAGGGAGCCTGCTTCCTCCTCCCTCTCTGCCTGCCTCTCTGCCTACTTGTGATCTCTCTCTGTCAAATAAATAAATAAAATCTTTAAAAAAAAAAAAAAACCACAATGAGGTACCACCTCACACCACTCAGAATGTCTACAATCAAAAAGACAAGAAATAACAAGTGTTGTTGAGGGAGAGAAGAAAAGCGAATCCTCATCCTCTGGTGAAGGGAATGTAAATTCGTGCAGCCACTGTGGAAAACAGTATGGAGGTGCCTGAAAGATTTAAAAACAGGAATACCATACAATCCAGTAATTTCACCACTGAGTATGCCCCAAAAATGAAAATACAAAGAGATACAGGCACCCCTATGTTCACCCCTATGTTCAGTGTTATTTACAATAGCCAAGACATGGAAGCAACTTAAGGGTCCATCGATAAAAAAAGATGTGGTGTGCATACACACACACACACACACACTGGAATATCTTGCTACTCACAACATGGATAGACCTAGAGGATATTATGTTAAGTGAAAGAAGTCAGAGAGAGAAAGATAAGTACCATATGATTTCACATACATAGGCAATCTAAAAACAAAACAACAACCAAAACCAGACTCATACATATAGAGAACCCACCAGTGGCTGCCAAAAGGCAGGGGATTGTGGGGATGGGCAAAATAGGTGATGAGAATTTAGGGGTATAAAATAATTCATGGGGATTAAAAGTACAGCAGGAGGAATATAATAATATTATAATAACATTGTATGGTGACAGATGGTAAGTATAGTTATCGTGGTGAGAATTTCATAACGTACAGGATTGTCAAACCACTATGTTGTACACCTGAAACTGATATAACATTGTAGGCCAACTATATTTCAATAAAAAAATATTTTTAATTCAACTGTTGACTTATACTTGAGAAGTTTCCAGTTTTGTTACAAATAAAGCAGCTATGAACATTCATGTGTAAGTTGCACAAATGGTTTCATTTCTCTTGGTAAATACTTAAGAGTAGCTAGGGCACATGGTAGGTGTATGTTTAACATTTTCAGAAACCACCAAACTGTTTTCTAATGTAACTGTACCATTTTATATTCCTCACACTGGTGTATAAGAATTCCAGTTGCTCCATTTCCTAACACTTGGTATGGTTGATCTTTTTAATTTAGCCTTTCCATGAATTTTTGTTTTAATATGCATTTCCTTGATGACTCATGATTTTGAGCATCTTTAATGTGCTCTTTTCCACGAAGGTGCCTATACAAATCTTGTCCCATTTTTAAGTCGAGTATTTTCCCATTGGGCTTTAAGAGTTCTTTTGTATGTTCATGTTACAAGTCCGTTGTCTGGTTTAACGTTGAAAATATTTCCTCCCTGTCTGTGGCTTGTGTTTTCACTTTCTTAAGTCCTTTGAAAAGCAATAATTCTTCATTTCTATGGAGTCTGATTTTTTTTAATAGTTGGTGCTTTTTGTGTCCTATCTTAAAAAATATTTGCTGAACCCAATGTCACTACCATTTTCTTCTGTATTCCTATAAAAGGTTTACAGTTAAACTCGTTTGTTGAGGTCTATGATCCATTTGGGGTTAATTTTTGTGTATGTTATGAGATAAGGGACATGCTCACATTTCTGCATTTTTCTGTTCAATTGTTCAAGTACTACTGAAAAGATTATTTCCCCATCAAGTTGCCCTGGCATCCATCAAAAAAAAAAAAAAAATCAACCAATCATACATATATGAATTTCTAGATTCTCTTCCATTCCATTGATTGATGGGACTCTTTTTACTGCAATATCACATTATCTTGACTACCGTAGCATTACAGTAAGTCTTAAAATAGAGAGTTCAAGTCCTCCAAACTTGTTCTTTTTCAAAATTATTCTTAGATCCGTCTAGGTCTTTTGCATGTCCATATAAGTTTTAGAATTGGTTGATCAATTTCTACAACAAATCTTGCTGAGATTTTGACTAGGATTGCAACAAATCTATTGAACAAATTTGGGAAGAACTGGGGTCCTAACAATTTTGAACCCTCCCATTCAAGAACACATTCCCCCCTCCATTACCTTAGATCTTTATTTCAACAATATTTTGTCACTTTTCAGTGAACAAGTTTTGCATCTTTTATCAAATTTACCCAATTTCAAATATTTTTGATGGTCTTATAAATGGTATTTTCTTCTAGCTCAGTCCACTAATAGAATATAGAAATAGCCATTGATCTTTGTGTATTAGTTTAGATCCTGTGACCTAGCTAAACTCACTTGTTAGATCTAGTAGCCCGTTTGTTGGTATCTTAGAATTTTCTACGATTATACAGAAGGGAAATATGGCCAATCTGTGATGGCTTGTGCAGAACTGTTTAATAAGACCTCTTAAGAGGTTTATAAGAATGATTTGAAAGATTCATTCACCATAGCGTGACATCAGTGAATGGAGTTATTTACCCAATAAGGCTGTCTGCAAATAAAGACAGTTTTACTTCTTTCTTTGTAATCTTTATGCATTTTATTTTTTTTAATTGCCTAATGCAATGAAAAGGACCTCCAACACACTGTTTAACAGAAGTGAAAAGAACAGACATCCATGCCACTTCTGATCTTAGGGGAGTATCATTCATTCTTTCACTATTAAGATGTTCCCTATATGTTTCTCACAGATGTCCTGCATCAGACTGAATAAGCTTCATTCTATTACCAATTTGTTGAGAGTTTTTATTACAACTGGATATTTAATTTTGTCAAATACTTTTTCCATATTTATTAATATGGTCATACCAATCTCTTCTTTTATTCTGTTAATATGAAGAATTGCACGGATGGATTTTTAGATGTTTAATCAATCTTGCAGTCCTGGTTAGAAACCCCATTTGGTGATAATGTACTACCCATTTGCTATATTGTTGGATTTGATTTGCTAAAATTTAAGAATTTGGGGGGCACAGATCTATAGTATTATTTTCTTGAAATGTTTTCATCAGGTTTTGGTATAAGAGTCATGGAATGAGTTGAGATGTGTTTCTTTCTCAAATTTTCTGAAATAGGTTGTATAGAGTTGGCACTATTTCTTTCTTAATGATATGACAAAATTCACCAGTAAATCCATCTTGAGACCTTGAATCTGCATTGTGGAAGGTTTTTAATGAGAAATTTAAATACCTTAATAAACATAAAGCTACTCAAGTTACTTGAATAAGTATAGGTAGTTTGTATCTTTAAAGAAATTTATCTCAGGGGCACCAGGGTGGCTCAGCTGGTTAAGCAACTGCCTTCAGCTCAGGTCATGATCCCAGAGTCCTGGGATCGAGTCCCGCATCAGGCTCCCAGCTCCATGGGGAGTCTGCTTCTCCCTCTGACCTCTCCTCTCATGCTCTCTCACTCTGTCTCTCTCTCAAATAAATTTTTTTAAATTTTTTAAAGAAATTTATTTCATCTAAATTGTGGAATTTGACATAAAATTATACATAATACTCTTTTTTTTAATGTCTGTAGGATCTATAATGATGTTCTTTCTTTCCTATATTGGTAATTTTGTCTTTTTTCTTGATCATCCTGGCTTGAGGCTCATTAATTTTATTGTCCCCCCCCACAAGAACCAGCTTTTTGTTTCATTGATTTTTCTCTATTGTTTCTCTTTTCTACTTGACTTTGCTTCCTTTTAGTTTCACTTGCTCTTCCTTTTAGTTTCAGATGGAAACAGGTCTTTGAGATCTTTTCTAATTTAACTAAAGCTGTGAAATACTGCTTAAGAACTTCTTTAGCTGTATCCCATCTACCTCCCTGAACTTTTATGCAGATTTAATGAAATATGTATAGTCAGAAAAGAAATATTTAACTGCCTACTCCATGTCAGGCATTAAGACTGGTATTAGAAATACACTGCATTAAAATAAATCTAATCCCTTCTCTCATCAAGATTAGAAGGTAATACTGAAAATATTGGTCCAAAATAAATGTTATCTTCCTGATACTTAGAAGGTACATTAAGCCAGAATGCAGAACCATGACTTATTCTAATGAAAAGTGTATTTTCTATTTTTGTCTCTCTACTCATGAACTAGCAAAATTAAATCACTAGATCTTTTTTTTTAAGCTCAGAGAACTGTAATTCCGATTGCACCATATGAATTTATTGTAGAGTAAAATCAAATATTCTATTTGTAAATCCTTGAATAAACTACAATACACTTCAATACACTAAAGATAAATAAGTATTCCTGTAATTCTAAACTTTAGATTTATAAAGAATCCTTTAAAAAATAAGCATTCCATATATTTCTAATATTTTCCTAACAAGATTTTTCTTAAAAATTAATGAAACACTCTACTCATACTATCTATCCTATCCTGTTTCAAATTACCCAAAACTTAAAAAAAAAAAAAATACCCAGAACTTTTTACAAAATACTCTGCTCCTGTCCCCAATTGAATATAAATGCATGGCAAACCACTGGTTTCAAGGCCTTTTAAATGGTGACCTAACCTACCAAATGTTCATGTTTTCAAAAACGCCACCAGTGTGTTAAACATCTCAGTATAATTAATTCAGGCAACTGTAGATATAGGTATTTAACATATATTTAAATCTTTGTTCATTCAGGATCTTCCTACCATATGCTTCTTCCAGTCCCATTCTCTTGGTCTTCATTTAGGCCACAGGTTCTCACCCTTGACTGTACACTGGAATCACCTGGGACCCTGAAAGTACTGATACTAGCTAGGGTCCCACAATAAGAGATGCTTGAAGTTTTTTAAAGTGGGGATTTTCAAAAGCCCCCCCATGTGATTCAATGGTGCAGACCAGGGGTAAGAAGGACCAGTCTAGGCTCCCTCTAGGAAGTCATGTGTCTAATAACCACTGGCCATTCCGTACCACCATACTTCAGAACCTGGCTCCTCCAGAGCTTTCCCAATCAAACTCCTAATCAAACACTAATTCAGTAATTCTATTTGCATTCCTAGGCTCACCTCTTTCTCTATTTAGAAATGCACAGGATAAAATGTAAGTCTCTATTTTAGCCATTCCTATCCAATCCACTTCTAAATTTCATAAAGTTCAACTGAAGAGAAATTAACTCAATATAATTTGATGATATCATTAAATAGTCATTATGTTTTCTTCTACAAAAAGACAGTTCTACAAGCCACCTGTACTTTTACAGAATATATGATAACATTACCAGTTTCTCAAAGTATAAAATACTGAAATGAGTCTTTGTTACTATCCATCTGATTCCACCACTTGTTAATTTCAAACAGGTTTTCACTACCGAATCACATTCTGGACTCAAAACTGACATCCTCTGAACTTAAACCATTAAACTCCTGAGAATCTTCCAACAGCTTACTCCACTTTGCCAAACCAGACCACTTGATTATAATTATCATTTCATCATATAAAAGTGGGAAGGAGAACACCTGGATCACAAAGACAGTACCGAGAATAAGCAGCAACGGCATTTTAGCACTGAGCAGAGTGCTAATAGAAATTTAATTTACTTGCAGCAGAAATGTTGTCTCGTGGGAACTATGTGAAAAGTAGAGGCAAGCAGGAAGTTGCGGGTAACTACTTGTCAATACACAGAAACACCAGCAGGAGAGATGGGACAACTGGGGGTGGCCCACAAACTATTGAGGAGTGCTCAAAGCTCCCAGACCAATAGCAGCAGAAAGGCGCACACAAGACTGGCACCTCTCAGACTGTGACAGAACTACCGAATTTGCTTACACAGCAAATCTTCCTCATCTCCTTGGAAAACTGCTAAGCAATAGAACTTCGCCAACGTGCAGACCCAGGAACTCAGATCCCTGCCAGTGTGGGTTATGTACCCATGGGATGTAATGGATCTGCATGCTGAAACACGTGCGCACGTCTGAGCAGCTGAACCAACACGTATCCATAAACATTATGAATAATACTTGCGAGAATGTATGGCTTTCTCCTAAGAAGCGCGTTAAGGACTTTACCCAGATCAAATCACTTTCATATCACATCTTCCTCACCTTTCTTTGTACTACCCGCGTGCGCAGAGTTAGGGCGCCTTATCCAAAGTCTGGGCAGTGGGGGGTGGAGGGTGTTGTCACTCCCTCCGCCCTGACTTCCCGTTAGCCCAAGCTGCCATCCCAAAAGGGGACCATGTCCGGGCTGGCTTCCTGGAGACACTCATGAGCCCTCACACACCCACCGCGGTCGCGTCACTAGAGCCGCGGCCACCTGGGTGAGGACCAAAATCTGGAGGGAATTCCCTCCGCCGCGGAGCTCGGCAACAGGATGCGAAAGCGGGACCCTGGCGAGATTTGAAAAGTGGAGGGGGAAAAGAGTCAAGCGGACACAACCGGGAGGGATCACAGCTACTCACCCAGCCCTCGAATGTGTCCGAGGCGCCGGCCGTGCGCAGCAGCTCCTGGAATTGCAGGGTGCAGTTGGCCACGAAGTGGTCATAGCCCAGGGGCGTCTCGTGGAAGACGGCCAGTTCGAGGTGGCCACCGTCGGTAACGTTGGTGCAGAACTCCTCATTGTACGTGGGTTTGTTGGTCTTCTGTTTGGTGCTGGTCTGGCCCACGCGCACCTGGTCCACGCTCACCGTCAGGTAGGGGTCCAACAGCTGGTAGCCCTTCTTGAAGAGCGAGTGGCGCAGGGACCAGCGGGTGGGCTGCAGCCCCACAGCCTCGCCAATACGGACCCTCAAGTAACCATTGAACTTCATGGTGCCGGACGTCATGCCGGCGCCGCTGCCCGGGCCCCGGGGGGCCGCGCTGGCTCGCAGCGGGAGAGCCTGGAGCCCCGGCTCAAGCCAGCCCTCGCGGCAGCCGCAGGAGTGGAGGCAGCTCCAGGGAAAAGCAGCGCCCAAGCCCTCCTCGAATGGTCATTCTGCCTCCTCCCGGGGACCTTCCCCTCCCCTCCTTCCCTCGCCCCCTCCCCCGCGAGGTGGAAAGGAGGGGAGCCCGGAGCCGAGCCCTCCGCGAGCCGGGGTAGCCCGACCGTCCCTCTCCAGCGCGCGGCGCTTCCCGGGGGCTCTCAAAGGATTCGTCCCTTCTCCAGAGCCGGGAAGCTCCTCTCCTCGGAGAGCCGGAGCGACCCGTCCGGTTAGCTCCAGCCCCAAGCGTCTCTTGCCCCCGCCTCCTCCTGCTTCTCCTCCTGCCCCCGCCTCCACGGGCTCACGCTCTCCCCCACTCGGCGAGCTTCAAACCAGGAAGCAGCTACCGCCGCATCCCCGGTAGGAACCTCGAGCCGCCAGGCTCCAAGTTCACAGAAGCCCTGCGCGGAGTTCCGCGCCGGGTCCCGCGCCTTTCGAATCCCGGGGGCGTGGCGCGCAGCCCTCGGGGGCTGTGGGCCGGTGGCCCGGCGCGCGCAGCCGGGGAGCCCCACGCGGGCTCGCCGGCCCCGCTCTGCGCGCGCTCCCTGTCGCGCCGAGTCTGGCTGTGCTTGGTGGGCTAGAGGCTCCCCCAGGTGCAGGCCTTACAGGCAAGGGCTCGTGGCAGAGCGGGAGACAACACCTGGCGCCTGGGAGACGGGTCCAGAGAGTGCTGGGGGGGCAGGAGGAGGGGGAGCAGGAGCCGGGAACCCGCGCTCCTGGAGTCGCCGGCACCCTCCTTACCACCGGAGGAGTTGGGCTGCGAGCCTGCCTGGCGGTGTGGGAGAGGCAGCGGCCTCAGCGGGCGCTTGCTGGGGAGGTTCCTTTTCCTAGTCTTTACAGGGAGGGCTCATCCCGGCTTCAGCTCGGGCCCATCCTGTTTGTGCGCCTTTCCTGCAGAGAGTAATTACACGGTTGCTTTTTTGTTGTTGTTGTTTTTAATAGGGTGGTAATCATGATGGAAATCCTGTCCTCCTCCTTCCTCGGAGAGGTGTGTCTTGTTGCACAAAGAGCAGGAAAGGTCGGTTCTGAAGAGAGACATGGCTGAGATGTACTAAGTCTCTCTGAGGAGTGGGTGGTTTCTGGTCTGCCAAGCCGGGCATAGCAAGGGCAGAAGATGTTCACACACAAACACTGTCCCTGACACACGTGTGCAGCAGAAATCGCTTCTTCGAGGAACAGAGGAACACTCCAACTTGTTGCTGCGTTTGCAAGTCAAAGTAGGCAGCCTTTTGTTCCTTTCCATGTACTGTGCTTTACCGCAAAGCTAAGGGCCAGCCACAACCAATTTGTGTCCCATAGAGCCTAGGCCATTTTTAAGATACTTAAGTACATTCTGTCTGACTGTTCTGGTTCCCCTCAGAGCAGGTCAGGTCTTCCTCACGCCCTCCACCCAGGGCCCATTTTGGGGCCCTCCTCAACAATTTCACTCCTGTGAATGGAGGCACACTGGAGAATGAAAACGAGCAATGGGACGGTCAGGGAGGGCCTGTCTTAAAAACATCAAAACTTCTTTAAGAGAACTAGGCAGGGATGCAGCATATCGTCCTAAGGACACGTTAGCTCTAGGCAAGGCTTATAAAGCAAGCTCTCAAACAGCCAGGGAGCGCCCATGTGGCCCTGGTGCTCCAGGGAAAGAGGTCAAGGGGACCATTTGGGTCAACTCTGTCACCCTCTCCAAAGAGCAGGCCTCTGGGTGTTACACGTAAACAATGACTCTTGGAACACTACATCTGAAACTAATGATGTACTGTATGGTGACTAACATCACACGCACACACAAAAAAGGACCACTGAAAGATGGACTGCTGTTGAACTTTGGCATTAAAAAAAGATAGTCCCGGGGCACCTGGGTGGCTCAGTGGGTTAAAGCCTCTGCCTTCAGCTCAGGCCATGGTCCCAGGGTCCTGGGATGGAGCTCTCTGCTCAGCAGGGATCCTGCCTCCCTCTTCCCCTCTGCCTGCCTCTCTGCCTACTTGTGATGTCTCTCTCTCTGTAAAATAAATTTAAAAAAAAAAAGATAGTCCCCAAATGGTGAGCAGCCACACATCCTGGGGCTGGGATGTGAGGGACACTAGACACTCCATCTCCGCCCTATCAGCAGTAGGTACAGGTGGGCAGTGGTGACAGAGCCAGGAAAAAGACATCAAGGAAAAACAGGTATAGCTCACATATGTGGGGTGTGCAGGGAAGGAAAACTCAGGTGCAATGGGACAGTGGAACCTGGAGAGGGGTGGTCAGGGAAGGGTCCCCTGAAGGACACAGAAAAAGGATCAGTGTATTCAGGGTTCCCAAGGAAAGGGACAGCTTGACCTGTTTCAGAAACAAGAGGGACTCCATGTGGCTGGAGCCCAAAAAAAGGGGAGGGGTAAGTGGCTGAAATCCACCTGAAAAGGTGACTCGACTGGTAGGTCATGGGAAAGTCTTTGGACAGGGTCTGGGGCAGTTGGAAGCCTCTGAAAGTTAAGCAGGTACAGGGACAAGATGAGATTTGTCTTTTAAAATCTCTTTCCAGGGGGTGCACCTGGCTGGCTCAGGGGAAAGAGTATGCAAATCTTGATCTCAGGCCCCACTTTGGGTGTAGAGATTACTTAAATAAGTAAGTAAACCAAAAAACTTCCAAAAAAATATCTCTTTTCGGGCCATGTGAAGAATGGATTGAAAAGACAAAGCATGGGTGTGGGGAGACCCATCAGGAGGGATGCCAAAGTCCAAGAAGAGAAAACAGTGACTGGGACTGAGGTGATAGTGACGGAGATGCAGATGGATGTGAAAAGGCTTTAGGAGGTAGAACACTCGGGCCCTGGTGTTGGACTTGGTATAGGAGGAAGAGGAAAGTATCAAGGGTAATTTGCAGGCATCCAGCTAAAGCAGCTGTGTGGACTGGGGAGCCATTTGTGGTTAGGAACCACTAGAGAAGGAACAGATTTGTTGAGGGAGATGAATAGTTCAATTTGAAACATCTGAATTTTGAAATATCTTCATACATTTGAGCTGAAATCTGAACCAGGCACTCAGCTATGTGCCTGTGAAGCTCAGAGGTATGGTCTGAGCTAAAGACACAAAGTGAGGGGCCATTGGTATATAGGTAGCAACCAAAGCCAGAATAAGGGATGACATCAAGATTGTGGAGAAAATTTGGGAACAGCCTGTAGCATGAGGAAAGAAGGGGCCTTAGGATAGAGCCCTCCAGAAACCCCAGCATGGATCAATGGAAGTGAGGTGGGCAAGGGGGTTCTGAACAGCAGCAGGGGTGTAAGAGAAAAACCAGGAGGACACAGTATACAGGTATTATGAAAACCAACCAAAGGGTTTTCAAACAAGAAGGAATTGGTTGGTTAGGCCAAATGACACTAAGAGATCGAGTAAAGAAGGACTAAAGGCAGTCATGAAGAGATGGCAATGGACATCCTTAGTAATCTTGGAGCCATTTTTGTAGAGGGATGGGGGCTAAAGCCCATTTCGAGTAGCTTGAGGTGAAAAATAAGGAAGTGGAGAGAGTAAGTATAGACACTTGTTCAAGAGGTTGGGCTGGAATGAGGAAGAGAGAGCTGAGGAGGAAGATGGGATCACGGGGCGGAGGGCTTTTTATTAAGGGGGAGCAACAGAAGAGAGGAGAAAAATCATACAGTTCTGAGACTGCAGGCGGGAATGCCATCTGAGACATGGGGGGAAAATGGCACTTAGTTTAGGACAAACTTCTATGTTTGTGGTTTTCAGCCTGCTTTCCAGAAATGCCTCTCTACAGTCAGGAGACATGGTGACCAGCAGCCCCAACTACTCAAATTTCTAGCTTCACGGCCCCAGTGAAAAGAGGATTTTCTTGACCCACGTTCTTAAATCAACCTAGGGAAGACCCTGAATGTCCCCAGCCTATGTCATGTGCCCTTACGGGGCTCCTGGGGGGGGGGGAACACCAGACAAATAGTACACAGCACACAGTACAAAGCGCCTGTGGGAAGGGACTGTCTGCCAATACAAACTTCACCTGTGTCACAGCTTCTGTCTAGAGCTGGTCCTGACTTTCAAGGAAGGCAGGGGACAAAAAGTCTCCTCTCTATATACATCCCACCCCGCTGAATAGCAGCATATAATGTAATGTAGTAATTTGCACATTTGTACTAACTGCTTTAAATTCAGTGTTGTAGGTCCTTTTATACACTAGAGGTTTGTTCATTTTTTTTCTTCTTTATTGCTATTACTATTTCTTTTGTCAGTCACACTATTACTATGGACTTCTCATATACAATTCCTAGTACATTATCTAAATGCTTTTTTGACTGATTGCTTGATTGACTGAATTACTGTCATTCATCTAATTTCTTTTTTTTTTAAGATTTTTAAAATATATTTACTTGAGAGAGAGAGAGAGAAAGTGAGAGAGAGCATGAGAGGGGAGAAGTTTAAAGGGAGAAGCAGATTCCCTGCAGAGCTGGGAGCCCCATGCCGGACTCGATTCTGGGACTCCGGGATCACCACCTGAGCTGAAGGCAGTTACTTAACCAACTGAGCCACTCAAGGCACCCCTAGTCATCTAATTTCTTAAGGAACACTTCCCACAACCTCCATTCCACTTTAAAATAGAATCAGAGAATAAAACAGCTATGTCAAAAATTATCCCATGCTTTTATGAAATGGCACAACCTTTGGACGGCAGTTTGATGGTATTCATCAAAAGCTTCAAACAGGGGTGCCTGAGTGGCTCAGTCAGTTAAGCATCTGCCTTCAGCTCAGGTTAGGATCTCAGAGTCCTAGCATGGAGTCCAGTTGCCCTGCTTGGTAGGAAGCCCTGCTTCTCCCTCTCCCGCTTCCTCTGCTTGTGCTCTCTCTTTTCCTCACCCTCTCTTTGTCAAATAAATAAATTAAATAAATAAATTAAACAAATAAATTAATTAATTAAATAAATTAATTAATTAAATCTTTTTTTTAAAACCTGGTTTTTCAAACCAGTTCTTTGCCAAAGGAGGTCTGGCAATAGCAGAATGACTAAGTAAATTACAGAATAGCAACTAAATGGAATAGTTGTTAAAATGACACATGATAAACAACATAGAAAAAAATAGTAAATAATATTTTTAAATGTAGAGTAAGAAATATAAATATGTTATGAAGTACCTAAAATAGGTAAACCAAAAGATAAAGAAATCAACACAAGTAAATGAAAACAGCTCTTACAGTGTTGGACTCACAAGCGAATAATAAACATACTTATCTAAGAGGGCTCAGAAGATAAAGTAATTCACATGAAGTATGTGATACATACACAAGAAGTATATGATACAATGTGATACATTGCACATGTTACATTTCATTACATTTTCAACTGTTCCTTTGGCTGTCCTATTATTATGTACTGAGCATCCACCAGCATTGTAACAAGCCGCTTCACAAACCTTATTTCGTTTGATCCTCGTGACCACCATGTGAGGTAAGTGTTACTATCTCTATTTTACAGATAAGGAAACCGAGAGTCAGAAAGGTTAAATGAATTGGAACATAGTTCGTACATGGTAGAGCTGGGATTTGACCCATTTCTTCAAATGCATGTCTGGGGCTCCCAGACAGCTCAGTTAACAACTCTTGATTTCAGCTCAGGTTATGATCTCAGGGTTGTGAGATCAAGCCCTATGTTGGGCTGCATGCTGGGCATGGAGCCTGCTTATGATTCTCTCTCTCCCTCTCCCTCTGCCCCTCCCCTGCACCCCACCCCTGTTTGCACACATGGTGCTATAAATAAATAAAGTGCCTAAACCCCATCCCAGAGTGGTTGTAATGCACAGTAGGATTGAAAACTACTGCTGTACATTGACAACAAGGAGAAGATCGAGATTCTCAGTAGGCGGGAGAGGGTGGTGTGTGGGGCAAGACAGCGTGTTCCCCATGCATTCTCTAAATATGCGAAGGTACACATGAATAAGTGGGGCCACCCTGTTGTACCTGTAGGTGTTCCAAAAAGCATGGAGAAAGGTAAGATATTTCACAAATAGAGTAACATTTCTCAGAATGGAAGGAGGACACCAGCCTCCTATGACAAAGGACACAGTGTATTAGGCAGAATGAGTTTTAAAAAGACCCTCCCCTGACACATCATTGTGAGGTTTCTGAACTCTAGGATAAAGGGAAGATCTTCAGGGACTTTTAAGAAGAAACAGAAGCAAAATAGGAGGCTGGGAGGGATGTGGGATGAGTGAGCCAATGGCTCCTGATACAGCAATCCATGAGCCAATGGGTCAACAGCGTACAGTGAAAAACGGAACGAGGGAAAGGAAGTGTAGAAGGCAGAAGTCCTAGAAGTGCAGGGAGAGTGGGTGGGCGGAGCTTCTCAGCCTTCTTTAGGCTTCCTCAAAAGAAGAGCCTTCAGGGCGCCTGGGTGGCTCAGTGGTTAAGCCGCTGCCTTCGGCTCAGGTCATGATCTCGGAGTCCTGGGATCGAGTCCCACATCGGGCTCTCTGCTCAGCAGGGAGCCTGCTTCCCTCTCTCTCTCTCTGCCTGCCTCTCTGACTACTTGTGATCTCTCTCTGTCAAATAAATAAATAAAATCTTAAAAAAAAAAAAAAAGAAGAGCCTTCAATTACCATTTGCCTCAAAAGCCCACTTAAGCCCCACAGCCATGCCCGGAGCTCAACTCTGCCATCCACAAAGACCCTTCAAACCAGATTCCGGAGTCTGAGGTCAGAGCAGAGGAGCAAGTGTGAAAGTAATACCCTTGAGGTCAAGTTGATAGCACTTTGCACTGACAATTGCCTGGAAAGAGCCTAGTGATCAAGAACAACAACTCCACAAAACATTTCTGCTGTCGTTTCCTAACAGGAAAATCGAATGAAATTTAAAATGTATGTGTGTAAAGTGAACAAACATGAATCTCTCCCATGGCCGTTTTCTTTTTTCAACGTAATTCACCTACTTAAATTTACTCATATTAGAATACTTTCATTTGAAATCCTTTACATCACTTAAGTGCATTTCTTAGTAGGTGTATAGAACCTTGGACAACCTTACCTTCCTTCCATTAAGAAGCAGGTTCAAAAATGTCCTCAGCCTGAATTATAGTTGTGTGATTAAAAAAAAAAAAAAAACCCACACCTCATATAATAAAAGAAGAGATAGTTTAGAGGAGTTAAGACTAATGACGTTGAGTCACCTCGAACATTCTATATTCTATATATATTCTATATAATATATTCTATATATATTCTAATATATTCTATATTTACCTCGAACATCCACCTCTATAACAACAACATAAAGTAACATGTCACCCAATGAGGCAAAAATTTCTTTTCAAACTAAAATTATTTAAAAATCCTAAATTCTGAGTGTAGGGCTTATTATTCCTCCACATTTTTAATATTTTTCTTGTTGTGTTAGTATTTGCAAAGGCACTAGTAATAGAAGCAAGTGTATATGGTTTATAATAGTAATAATGACTTTCTCTAAAGCCTACTATTAATTTAGCTATCAGACAGTTTGTTTCATTCACCTTCCTCAGTTAACTCCAGTCCATTAACAAGCCAAGTGGTTATTAACTACAAGTAGTGACTAAGTTATTAGATTTTGTGGCTTCTGTAGGAAACCCGTAAGAGGAAAATGATCATTTTGCTCTAATAGCATCTTTCTCTTACCCTTCACAGGGTTTCCTCCATGTTGTTGATGGTATCCTCTGGTTCACTTGGTGACCAGAGGTACTGAGAGTTTTATAGTAGTTATTATTTGTAAAGCACTTGGAAGAGTACCCAGAGCAAAGTCAGCAATTTTACAAATGTTTATTAGTATAGGAGGCTTTTTCTTCTTTTCATTTATGTAATCTGGGATTTTTCCATAATGAAAGTTTTAGCCACTTATTAAAAATTTTTAAGCTAATATTAAAAAACTACACACCAAATCACAGATAAGGTTGACTTTAACCCTTTGAAACTGTAATCACTTCCTGTCATCTTTCTGGTGAAACTTAAACGTCTTCTGATTCTTAGAAATGAAGAAGCAGTTTGGCCCCTCTTCCTAAGAGAGTAGAGTTCATAGGAAGGAGGCATTAAAAAAAAGACCTTTGTCCTTGAAATCCAGACTATGAAGTGTAAAATTTTCACACCAGCCCCAGTCATCTTTCTCATATAAGAACAAAAATCTAACTTTCTATGAAACTAATCAAGGCACCTTTCTACCTTAAAATCCTTCAAAGTACTTCCCTTTTCCTTTTTTAGAACTCTGAATTGATACATTTGTTTTGCACACAGAAAGTTAGCAAATGTTTATTCTAGATACTAGATGAGCAAAACAGGTAAATACTTTGTAGTAAATCAAGGTACTATCCATTTTTAATCCTAATTTAATAAAGCCCCACGAAGCAGTCAACATAAATTTAACTCTGGAAGCCAACAACCAACAGCAAGGCATTTCAGGCAGTCTGACCATGAACTTTGGGGTGGAGTGGGGAGTTAGACGATCCTGAATCTGACTTTTTGACAAAGTTTAACAGGCCCAGCTGGTTCTCCTGCACCCAAGTTTAAGACCCCTACAGGTAAGAGATAGTAACATTCAAAGACTTAGGTTTGCAACCTCCAAAATTATTAAATTGTGAGACAAGTCACGCAATTGTACAGAACTAAATGAGAAGCCAACTTTAATGCACATTGCGAAGCCCTACAACATTATATAAATTTTATCAGTTCTGTTTCACAGGACTGCTCACTTTCCCTCTCCCCCAACCTCCCCAACCATCTCATTCTGGCTGCCTCACACTGTTCCCACTCCCCCCCCCACCCCAACCCCCGGCATGAGGAATTGGTGCTTAAGACCAGACACAGCCCCACAGCCATGCCAGGGCTCAACCCTGCCATCCACAAAGACCCTTCAAACCAGAGACAGATATTTGACCCCTTCTCTTCAAATAGAACCATTCCAATTGAGATTCTAAAAACAGCAGAAAACTTGAAAAAAATGACACCAGTAATAAGAAAATGAAAGAGAGAGCTGGTGAGTATAACACACAGAAAGGGAGAAAATAAGCTTATGGGCTCAACGGGTATGAAAATACAAAAACTCTTAGAGTACCCAGAGGAAACTTAGGCTTGATACAGGAGAAAGGAAGCCAACAAAGGAATTTTACACATTTCCCTGAGTTACTCATTTTTTCTAAGAGTCTGAACAACTGAAATCAGGAAACACCTGTGCTTGTTAACATTAGTTAGGAAATGACTTTAAAAACTTGGACTCAGTTTAAGATAACTGATGGCAGGCAGTGATACCATTCCAAAGTCTATATTTCCATGTCAGTGCTAAGCTGTTTCTCTTAATTTGGGTCCATTTTTGTAATAGCAATCAGAGATTCAATGCATTATATTATTGGGTAATTGTTATAGTTCTTTAAGTTTTAAAATTACCTGGCACTTAGCCACATGTTTGCTTTTTATTCCCATTTATAATTATCCAATGATTGTTAAAACCACCCAGAGATATGGCTGTCATTACTCTGAGATGAAAACATACGGAAAGAATGTTTTAAGATCAAAGACAAAAATATGGCACTATAGTGAGAAGATGGGTTAGAAACTAAAGTAAGAACACAGAAAGAATGGATCCTTTGATTTGGAAGGCATGTTAGACAACTCTAGACCAAAATGTTATTTTACAGTTGAGGAGCTAGAACCAGAAATAGGGCATTTTCCAGATAGTTTATTATGTATTCCCTGGGTCTTCAGAATATGGGGCCAGAGCTCCCCAGAACAGATTCTAGTCTCAAGTAAATTATTGGCTCAACATGCCTTATCTCTAATTGATTTATATATACAGCAATATCATTTATTTTGCTTTGATATGTTTTGTTAAACAATAAAGTAAAACATAAATTCTGGTACAGTCAATGATTTAGATCAGTGTTCTTAGGAATACAATGTCAGGCAAATTCGTTTCTGGCATTTTCCTTTGATATGCCGATTAAATTATAGTCAGTGAAAAAGTATTTTTGTTTTTAAGGAAATTATAAAACATTTTTACCAATGAACAACAAAGTTTATATGGATCATTTTAGTGTCCTCGAACTTTTTTGTATCCCACTATTTAAAATAAAACTTTGTTCTACCCAAATTTTGTTTTAAACTCTTGAAAAAAGTATCTTTTCAACATTTGATAAACACTGTAATGAGTAATGCTAATAACTTTTTTAAAATATCTATTCATTTGAGAAAGAGAGAGAGAGGGTGAGCAGGAGCAGGGGGAGGGGCAGAGAGTGTGAGAGAACCCTCAAGCACACTCCCTGCTGAGCACAGAGCCAGACCTGGGACTCAATCCCAGGACCTTAAAATCATGACCTGAGCTGAAATCAAGAGTTGGATGCTTAACCAACTGAACCACCCAGGTGCTAAACATTTATTTACTTTAGAGAAAAAGAACATAGGGTTGGGGGGAGTGATAGAGGGGAAGAAGAACTCAAACAGACTCAACACTGAGTGTGGAGCCCTATGTGGGACTCAATCCCATGACCCTGAAATCAGACCTGAGTTAAAACCAAGAGTCAGATGCTTAACCAACTGCATGACTCTGGTACCCTCTGAGTAATGCTAATTATTAATCATTATGATTTAGAAATGTTAATTATAATAACTTAAATGAACTTCAACAGACTAATGTTTATTGAAGTTAGAGTAAGAATACACATAATCATCAAGAACAGTGCTCTGACATAGAAATGAAACAAGAATCTTTAAATAAGAAAAGAAAAGTGATCTTTTTTTGTTTTAATAGTTTATTAAAACAAACCGAGGAGAATATCTACTTCTGGCTGTACACAGTGACGGGTACTGGACTTGCTCTCCCAAGTGAAAACAGCTATAAATATCTAAGGCAACCAGTTCCAGGCATTTGACAATAAACATTGCAGCACTGTGATCTTGAGAGGAGAGAAACACAAAGAGAGCTCCATGTCTTCTTCAGCTTTCTACTTAGAGTCACCAACTGAACTCAAAGAAAGTGGAATCCAAGGGAATATGGAAGTCTCGCTGAGCTGAAGAGGTATACATAGAATTCAGAATGGCTGGGGTTTCTGGAATTTTTAAGGCAGGATATCACAGAGAAATGAGCTGTGTAGAGGAGGAGGAGAGGATGGACTTCATGAATGTTCCCCTGCAGCCAGTGGGCATGCAGGAGGAGACTTCATGAGGCCTAGCAAAGAATAGCTGCCACTAGTAAGAAACTCGGACCAAGACATCACTAGTTCTTCACTCTCCACTATTGGCCCAGCCTAAGTGGAGAGGCCTTCCTAAGCACCTCTTATATTGAACTGAAACTCCAAAGAGGCCACACCTTAGGAATAAGTACCATCCCCCAGAGAAAGGGCCATGCCCCAAGACTAAGGGCAAAATCAAAATAGAACTGCCCTAAACAAATAATAAAACAAAGCCTAACAAGATCAGGAGGATTTGTCAGTAATTTAACAGCTTCATAGAAAGAAAACTCAACAGATTTTTTTTTAAGATTTTATTTATTTACTTGACAGACAGAGATCACCAGTAGGCAGAGAGGCAGGCAGAAAGAGAGAGGAGAAAGCAGGCTCCCCGCTGAGCAGAGAGCCCGATGTGGGGCTCGATCCCAGGATCCTGGGATCATGACCTGAGCTGAAGGCAGAGGCCTTAACCCACTGAGCCACCCAGGCGCCCCAAAAGCTCAACAGATTTTAAAGGAAAATAAGATAATCTCGACTCTCTATAACTCTGATAACAACATTGAAAAATAATTTTAGGGGCTTCTGGGAGGTGCAGTTGGTTGAGCATCCAACTCTTGGTTTCAACTCAGGTCACGATCTCAGGGTCATGAGATTGAGTTCTATGTGGGGCTCTAAGCTCAGTGTGGAGTCTTCTTGAGACTCTCTCTCCCTTTCCCTCTGCCCTTCCTACACATGCTCTTTCTCCCTCAAATAAATAAATAAATCTTTAAAAATAATAATTTAAAAAATATTAGACATGTGAAGAAGTAGGAAGCTGAGACCCACAATCAGGAAAAGAAGCAGTCAATAGAAGGAGAATCTAAAAGAACCCAAATGTTAGCATTAACAGATGAAGCCCTTAAAATGGCTTATATCAATATATTTAAGGATGCACAGGAAAAGACGAATATATTGAGTAAAAAGATGGGGAGTAGAAGCAAAGATTAAACCAAATGGGTATATTAGAAAAAGAAAGTAAACTTCTGAAATTACATATATATCTGGAGTCCTTGGAGGGGAGAAGAAAGAAAGAATGGTGTAGAATAGAATTTGAAGAAACAATGGCTGAAAATTTCTCTGGTGGAAAACGTCAGCCTACAGATTGAAGAATCAACAAACTTCAGACAGAATAAATACAAAAAAAAGAAAATCACACCTAGACACATCATAGTCAACAAGCTGACAACCAAAGATAAAGAGTAAATGTTGAAAATAGAGAAAAAAGTCAACTACATGCAGGGAACAATGCCATAAGTGAGTTTACTTCTCATTAGAAACAAGGGAGAGCAGGGGTGCCTGGGTGGCTTAGTCAGTTTGAGGGTCTGCCTTCAGCACAGGTCACGATGTTTGGGTCCTTGGATTGAGACCCGCATCAGGCTCCCTGCTCAGCACGAAGTCTGCTTCTTCCTCTCCGTCTGCCCCTCCCTCCACTCATGCTTGCATGTGTTCTCTCTCTCTCTCTCTCAAATAAATAAATTCTTAAAGAAAGAAAGAGGACCTGAAGAAACTGGAAAATCATCATTAAAGTGCTGAAAGAAGTGGTCTACTCAGAATTCTATATACAGTAAAAAGAGCTTTCAAATGTGAAAACAAAAAAGACATTTTCTGATCAATGAATGCAGGTATAATTCACTGAAAACTGTAAGAAATTCTAAAAGAAGGGCCATTTAGGATGATAGGAAATGATACAAGGAGAAATCCTGCCTACAGGGAGAAATGGCAAATAGACATGAAAATATGAAAAACTATCTTCTTGGGTTTTTTTTAATAATTTATTTAAAAGACAAGAGTATTTAAAGACAGATATATTGTGAAGCTTTTAACCATGTACAAGTAAAATTCATAACAATAGTAACAAAAGGATAGAGAGTTAATAAAATTATACTATTGTAAGATTTTTATATTTTACATGAGATTGTACAATATAAATCTAAGTAGACTGGTAAGATTGTGTTATCCAATACAATGGATGGTTAGTATTCACTAAGCTCAAGTGAATAAGTTTAAACTTAATTAAAATTAAATATAACAAAATTCAGTTCCTCAGTTGTATTAGTCACATTTCAAGGTCTTGACAGTCACATGTTAACTAGTGACTCCCATATTGGAAAAGCACATGGAACATTTCCATAACTGTAAAAAGTCTGTTTGGAAATTTTAAGCAACCATTAAAACAACAACAACAATAGAACTCCATAGACAGATAACTTAAAATGAATTAAAGTAGAGTCCTAAAAATATTTTGTTAACCAAAACAAAGACAGAAAAGGAGGAAATAAGAAAGAAAAACAGGGCAAGTTAAAAAACAAACTTAAATCTAACCATATTAATAATTATATTAAATATAAATGAACTGAGCAGTGAAAAGGAAGAGATTGCAAAGATGAACAAAAAGCAAAACTTGACTATTTATTATCTGCACAGATGCATTTTAAAGATCCAAATAAGTTGCAAGTAAAAGGAGGGAGGAAAGATAGACCAAGCAAATCTAAGAAAGTTAGTGTTGATATAATCATGAACAGTAAACTTCAAGTCAAGGAGAATTATCAGAGTTGAAAAGTAACATTTCTTAATAATAAATTGCCATCATAAAGACTTAAAACTCTAAATGTCCACGTGACTAAAAATCTTCAACTACAAGCAAAAATGAGAATTAAAAAATTCATTATCATAGTTGAAAATCTTAACTCCCCTCTCTGTAATTGATAGAAGAACTAAACACACACACACAATGATTTGAACTATATTATCAACCACCTTGATCTAACATTTATAGAATATCTTACCTGGCATCTGCAGAATACACACTGCTTTCAATTGTAAATGGAAGTCACTTTATTAGTCAAAATTCTCCAAAGAAAAAGAACCAGTAGGATAGATGATAGGTAGATAGATAGATAGAACGAATGAACATGCAAGGAACAATGCCATGAGTGACAGTTTACTTCTCATTAGAAACAAGGGAGAGCAGGAGTGCCTGGGTGGCTCAGTCAGTTTGAGCGTCTGCCCTCCAGCTCAGGTCATGATGTTAGGGTAGAATGTAGGGTAGACAGATGTAGGGTGTGACAGAAGGTAGATGATAGATAGATAGATAGATAGATAGATGCATATATACATAGACAGATAGACAGATATTTAGTTGCTGGTTCATGTTATTAACAGAGGCTGAAAAGTCCCACAGTCTGCTGTCAGCATGCTAGAGACCGGGAAAGCTGGTGGTGTCCTTCAAAGCCCTGAAAGCCAGAGAGTTGATGGTGTAGATTTGAAGCCCTGAGAATCAGGAGTTGCAAGGGCAGAAGAAAATTGATATCTAAGCTCAAGTGGCCAGGCAGACAGAATAGTTAACCTTCCTCTACCTTTTTGTTCTATTCAGGCCTCTGGATTGGTACCAACTCACATTGTAGGAGAGGAAGGGATTTTGTGTGTGCATATGAGGGGGTGTCTGCTTTACTCAGTTCACCAATTCAAATGTTAATTTTTTTCCAGAAACATATTTACAGACAGATCCACACAACATAATTCTAAATGATTTATGAGTCAAAGAAAATTTACAGGGAATTTAGAAAATACTTTAACCTGAATTATAATAAAAACAGAAAAGAATGTCAGAAGTTGTGGGATACAGCTAATGTGGTATTTAGTGAAAAATTTAAGTATTTATATTTACACTGGAGAAAAAGTTTTATAAAGCTGTAGAAAAGGAGCAAATTAGATCCAAATTAAGTAGCAGAAAGGAAATACTTCAGAGCTGAAACCAACAACAACAACAAAAGACAAATGGAGAAAATTAATTCATTTTCAAAAGTTGGTGTTTTGAAAGATTAATAAAATTTCTAATTCCCCAGCAAGACCATTCAAGAAAAAGCACACAAATTACCAATACTAGGAACGAAAAGGGAAACTCACCACATATCATATAGATATTAATAGGATAATAACACTATGTATAATATTATGTCAATAAATTCAATAGCTTAGATGAACTGGACAAATTTCTTGAAAAAAACCACAACATAAAAAACTGACACAAGAAGAAACTGACACAATAGAAAATCTGAATAGCCTTATCTTTGTTAAAGAAACAAAACGGGCAAAACCCTGTGGTCGTAGAAACCAGATTAGTGGTTGTCTGTGGAGTAGGGGCGCCTGGGTGGCTCAGTGGGTTGGGCCTCTGCCTTCGGCTCCGGTCATGATCTCAGGGTCCTGGAATAGAGTACCGCATCGGGCTCTCTGCTCAGCAGGGAGCCTGCTTCCTCCTCTCTCTGCCTGCTGCTCTGCCTACTTGTGATCTCTCTCTCTCTCTCTCTCTGTCAAATAAATAAATAAAATATTTTAAAAAAAAAAAAAAAGGAAGAGTCTTGAGGGACTCTCCAGAACAATGGAAAAGTTCTTATAAATTTTCTGTGCTGGTTACAAGGATATATCTTTGGCATACTCATAAAATGATGCCCTTAAGATGTATACATTTCACAGTATATACATTGTATCTCAATTAAAAATAAACAGTTGCATCCCTAAAACTATGACATAAACATACAAAACTTGAAACATTCAGAAGTTTTAAATTTTAAATTTTAAACATAACTGAAGCAAAAATTTCCATGAGATGTGTTAGCATAATGCCAAAATTATCCTGTAACCTTATTTGGAAAATGTTCCTTTCTTCTCCTTCCAAATGAAATTTCTGAAGTTAAACTCTAGCATATTTCTTTCTGGAATGATGATAATAACTATGTTGGTTTAACCCTTCTAGATTCAGCCTGTGACCCTTCTTCAATGTAATCTTTCTGGAACCACAAAGAGGACATAAGCTCTCCTTCTCTGCTCCCTGGCCCCCACTGTCCATCTGTCTCACAGCATTATGAGAGGGGGAAAAGAAACTTAACATACGGGAAAGAGGTCTTTCTAAATCACTTTCCCAAAGGTTGGATGGTATCCAAACTTTATGAAAATGTTATTTATTCTTTGAAATATCAGTCTTAAAATAGTCTTTCTAGTAATGTACAAATATATATGATCATACTTGGTTATATCAGATAACAATGCACTCTGTTGACCCTATAGCTGTGTTGTGATTACAGGGCTCTTGTTTGATTGTGGGTTAGATGGGGTGTACTAAAAAATATGAATTCTTAGGTAAAAGACGTGTGGTATACAATTACACACATTAGATAAGGTTTAACAAGAGATCTTGTAAAGCTTAGCAATTCTCTAAATTAGTGTCAGTGAGTTGGAAGGAAAATAACTCAGCAGTTAGAGATACATGGTCAAGAAAAGCAAGAAAGAAGGCTCTCTAGTCTGTGGAAAACTGAGCAAAGTTTTGCTCATCTCCAGAAAAGGTGTCAGGAGATGAGAGAGAAAGGAGCCAAGGGTTGCAAGACTTACTGCAAGGTTTGGGGCCAGGAATGCTGTAACCAGAGGCAGAGGAGAAGGAAGGCTTTGGCAATGAACTGCCCTTTTACTCACAGAAATCTACATATTAAAACAAGTCCAAAAGGGCTGCTAATAATCTCAATGAATATAATCAAGAAACACAGGGGCACCTGGGTGGCTCAGTGGGTTAAAGCCTCTGCCTTTGGCTCAGGTCATGATCCCAGGGTCCTGGGATGGAGCCCCACATGGGGCTCTCTGCTCAGCTGGGAGACTGCTTCTCTCTCTCTCTCTCTCTCTCTGCCTGCCTCTCTGCCTACTTGTGATCTCTGTCTGTCAAATAAATAAATTTATAAAAAGAAAAGAAACACATATCCCTGTTAAGCTTTCTCTATGATATAGTAGAGAAGAAGTCAAGATCTACAACCTATAGCCAAACTGCCTGGGTTCAAATCCTAGCTCTTTTGCTCATCCCTGAGCAAGTTACTAACCCTTTCTATGCCTCGGTGTTAAGATCTCTAAACTAGGAACAATAACACCTAATGTTTGTTATTTGGAGGATTAAATGAGTTAATGCAAGTAAAATGGATATAGCATTGTCTGACATGCCGTATGGGCTCTAGGAGTATTTTGTATTTTGTATTACCATGGAATGAATAAGCCCTCTCTTCCCCCGAGGAAGTGAGTTCATAGAATGGTTAGAGGAAGGAAACAGGAGTCAGGACGTACACACATTCCTTAGACACATTGGAAAGGCTCACAACTTCAATCAGACATTCTGGGGCTTAACACTCATATTGTTAATTGTATGATTAATTAATTAATTAAATGCTTCAATGATCATAATTATGACTAATTTTCATGAATTGCATGAATAATTCACCAAGTACATGTTTGATGTTTTTAAACCTCAGGGTTCTAAGTAAAAAAAAAAAAAAAAAACACACACACACACAACTAAGTTGAAGGCGATATCCATAAGAATAAACTAGACCTAGACCCCCAAATCGGGTGCAAACCCTGTTCTGTCTTGATTTGCTACATGATCTTCGGAGGCAGGAAAATCTCCTCCTTCTTTAAACACTATTCGATCTGGGAAGGCAATTGACCTGTGGTATAAAGGATGAGTAGGAGTGCCCAGATCTTCATTCACTTATGCAAAAGACATATATTAAGCACCTACTACCTGTTGAGCCCTTTGTTGGATGGTAGAGATACATGCAAGTAAGTAAATTCGTTTACTACAGACTGAGGGGTAGATGGACGAATAGACAATCACCACAAAGTGTGATAAAGACTAGCGGAAGCGAGGGAGCCCAACCTATCTGGGGAAGCAGTGGGGAAGTGTCCCTTCCCAGAGGCAGTGATTCCAGTAGGAATATCTAGGTGATACAGGTGGAGAGAAAAGAATTGCAAATAGAGGCTGGAGGCTGGAAAAAGCATCAGTTTGATGAGCTGAAAGGCGTGTCTAAAGGACAGAGTACAGAGCTTAGAGGCAGAAGAGACGACGCCAGAAAGGTAGGCAGGGTCCAAGGCCTTCTGTTCACCTTAAGGATTTTAGATCTGTCTTAAGAGAGATAAGAAGCTATTGAAGGTTTCTAGCCGGAGCCAGACACAGTGATATCCACAAGGATCACCCTGGCTATCACGAAAAGAGTCAGCTGACAGGGGCCAAGACTAGGGGAAAATTAACCAATCATCATCCCAATGAGAGATGATCCAACCCATGACCAGGATAGTGGTGGAGTCAATGTCAAGGACCGGCAGACGTGGGAATAGATTGGGTATGGGGGGATGATAGCAAGAAAAGGTGAAGCCAGTCTTGGATCTCTGCATGGAGCAACTTCACAGAGAAAGGTGGCTGGTCCCCGAGAGAAAGGACATTGGGGTGAGGGAGCAGAGCACGGAGGTCTGGAGGGACAGGGTTGTGCCGGGGGGGGGGGGGGGGGGGGGGGGGGTCTGGAGGGTGTGCTGCCAGGGTAGCAGAGGCTGTGGTATGCAGAAGGAGGCAAAGTCTGGGCATAAAACCTCCGTAAGCTCATCCTCTATTATTAGTGGGTTAATAATGAGCATAATAAAGCCACCTCCTTGGACTGATCTATCAATTTTAAGAAAGCCAATTAATTTTATTCTTTTCCATAGTTGAGTTTAGCATTTCAAATAACTTGTAAATAAATTTGCATCTAACTTGTCAGTAAATGCTTCCGGTGGTAAAGACTTCCAAATGAGAGAATCTGACTACACTAATAAAAGTTAATCAACATTATTAAAAAATCAGCAGCAGCCTCTCTGAGGGGAGGTGAAGGAGTTACATTATCTCATGTGACTCAGGAACCCCACACCCAAACCGAAGTCTGAGGGGCATTATACCAGTGTCACATGGGAAGGAACATTTATTTTCTTTACGCAAGGGAAGTTTCGTAGGAGACTGTGGGATTATGATCTCAACGTCTACTTAATAAATTATAATACTGAAAATTTTTATGTGAAAAATGAAATGTTTCTACCCTCACTGAGACAAAAACGTGGCAATCTTAACTAATGCATTACTTTCTTCACGACCGCCCTGCCTTACGTCACAGGCTTTTCATATTTGAAATGCACAGCGCCATCTAATGGCCACAAACCATAAATCGAAAGACAGGAAGAAAAAGGATCAGAATTAAAATAATACTAATAAACACAAGTAATATCAAACAAACTTCAGGTTCCAAAATTGTTTACTCAACGGACCTTGCATACAACAATTGAAATCTTTTTCCTAATCATTGTCATGTGAATTACAAATGATCATATTGCATAGGTAACTATAGATATATTTTTTAAAGATTTATTTATTTATTTGACAGAGAGAGAAATCACAAGTAGGCAGAAGTAGGCAGAGAGTCAGGTAGATAGAGAGGGAGAAGCAGGCTCCCTGCTGAGCAGAAAGCCCAATGCGGGGCTCTATCCCAGGATGCTAGGATCATGACCTGAGCCGAAGGCAGAGGCTTAACCCACTGAGCCACCCAGGTGCCCAACTATAGATATTTTAAATGTAAACAATTTACAACACATCTATAACCATAAATTATATTTACATTTTTTAAAATCACAAAGTCCTTAGAAACAGTGTGTTTAAAAAATAATATATTCAAGTAGGATGGTTCTTTTTTTTTTTTTTTTTTTTAAGAGGTAAAATCAGGGGTGCCTGGGTGGCTCAGTGGATCAAAGCCTCTGCCCTCGGCTCAGGTCATGAACCCAGAATCCTGGGATCATGCCCTGCATTAGGCTTTCTGCTACACAGGGAGCCTGCTTCCTCCTCTCTCTTTCTGCCCGCCTCTCTGCCTACTTGTGATCTCTGTCTGTCAAATAAATAAATAAAATCTTAAAAAAAAAAAATAAAGAGGTAAAATCAGGGGTACCCCTAAAGGACTTTATCTTGATTTTTATAAGGCATGACCAGTCTTCTGCGTGGAAAATGATAATTCCAAGCACTCTTTCAGGAGCCCCTCAAGCCTGGAGAGATTATGGGCCACTGAAGGAATCTTGGACTCTATAAAAAGGGAAGCTGGCATCCACTGGTTCTGTTTTGGAAAGCTGTATGACCCTTCTCCAGCCCTACTTTGGGTCAAAGGAATTTTCCATTGCTCACATGTGCCGCCCAACTCTGGGGGTATAAGTAAGAGAAGGGAGGGGAGGAACATGGCTGTGTACTGTCTTAGTTACTCTCCCCCGAGGAGCAACCAGGCTTGCTATTCCAAGAACAATGCCTCAAAGGCTGAGCTTTGGGTGTGGGGCTTCCAAGCCACATGAGTCACCTTCCCTTCCAGCTCAGTGGCCTCTTCAAGGCTAGATCTCTTTGATCTCAGCCCTTCTGAGGTGTGTGAACCCTCTGCTATAGGAATTGATAACTCCCACAAGAATTGCTTTAAAAATATCCTGCTCTACTGGGTATTATATGCAACTGATGAGTTACTGAATTCTACATCTGAAGCTAATGATGTACTATATGTTGGCTAATTAAATTTAAATTAGAAAAATATCCTTCTCTAATTGAAAAGGTTTTTTTTTGTTAGCTATGTTGTTTCGCTCTTCTCTCATCAAGTAGGACATTAACATGACAAAAAATCCACTAAAATATCGTGGTGTGTAAAAGTGATATTTTACTGCTTAGTCTTTCCCATTTGTCTTTAAGTTCTTTGGGGAATGAAGATCACACATTGCTTTATGCAATACTGCAAATATTTATTGAGTTAACTTCCAGACTTATCAGAATGCAGGGGGATTCCAGTAATGCAAAAGCCACACACACAAAAAGCAGCTTAAACAAAGTGGTTCAAAACATAAGTTTTTTATCAAAAGCTTATTCCTTTATATGGAGATCATTAGATATGATGATTTCCACAAATTGTCAGCAACATCAATACTAAGTCATAACTTTCCATGCTTTCTTCTTGGACTCAGATAAGATCCTAAAGTGTGCTGGAAAGGGAGAAGAGGTAAGAGGTGTGATAACTGATGAGTTGTGAATAAGGTTGAGAACCATGGGCTAGATGCTATGGATACCACCGTAGCATTCCTAACTACACCATGCTCTGGGAACTGGATTAGGCATCTTGTGTCATTATGTCATTTAAGCCTCACAACCATCCTTTAATATAAATGTTAACATTCTGTATTGAAGCATACAAAAAAATTCATTTCAGTTTAGGTTAGTTACGGAGGTCCCACAGCCAATAAGAGGCAGAGAAGTTAAGTGTAATCCCAACTAATTAAGTGGGTGTGTCTTCTGGCTGGCCCAAAGACTGGCAACAGCAGTATCATCTGGTAATTTTTCCAAGGGAGATGTTTTTAAAAATCTCTTTCAATAGTTCTGTTCAGCAGAGCAGTCTGAGAACCACTTTATTAGACCTGGAGAAAGGTCTTTAGAGATAAGCCAGAGGGCTCTCTTTGATCTTTCTTCTACTTCTTTTGCATTTAAAAAAAAAATACAATATTTTTGTTATTTTCCTATTTATAAAAGCATCTATACTAAATTATTTTTCAGAAGATACATACAAGTGTTTTAAAAAAATGAAAAATGACTAGTAGCCCAGCCACTCAAGGTAACCACCGACTTGCTTGGTACATCTCTTTCCAGACACTTTTCTATCTTTATACACATGCACACATATTTTGACAGTGGAATCAGAAATGCATAACATTACATGATTTTTTTTTCATTTTTCAATGTACCAGGCCCATCTTTTCAGACAACAAATAGATCTACAACAACATATTGAATGTTAATCTTATGCTCCATCAAACAAATCCACCACCTAGTCAACATCAACATTTAGCCAAATCTAGTCAACATTTTGATTAGTGACTTAAGTGAAGAGGTATGTTAATCAAATATTTGGATGACATAAGCTAGGAGGGCTGGCTAATATATCAGATTTAAAGAATTACTGTAAATTGTCTGGAGGGAAGATGGTAGAAGAGTAGGGAACTCTCGCTTCATCTGGTCCCTTGAATTCAGCTAGATATCTATCAAACCATTATAAACACCTGTGAATTCTAACTGAGATCTAAGAAAAAATAGCTGCAATTCTAAAAATAGGAAAGTGACCACTTATTGCATGGTAGGAGTTGCAGAGAAGTGAATCTGAGGGGATATATCAGAAGATAAACTGGGACAGAGCCTCTATAAGTCAGCTACCAGAAAGTGATATAGTGGCAAAGTGCAAAATTGGAACTTTTAGACTTCTCTCCAGTGGAAAACATCCCTGCTTAAAAGGTGCTCAGGTGGCAACGTGGGACAGAATCCTAGGTGGGACAGGGTGATCTCTCCCTGGGTCCCCAGGGTCACAGAAAGAACAGAGATGTGTGAGTGCAGCAGAGTTCCCAAGGATTGGAGCAGGAAAGCAGGCTACAATCAGCAAGCCCGGGGGTGAGCTTTCAGCGAGGCATTGCCATAAACCACAAGCCCAGGCATGATCAGGTGACTGCTCTCCAAGTAGGGGCCCAACAAGTGGCAGAACTGCAGCAACCCTCCTCCCTCCTGCAGGAAGATTGGCATGGGTGCACACCTCAGGAGTCTACAGCTTGGCACAAACAAATGTGACTGACTGCTTTTCCCTGAGGGTGCAATGAAGAGTGGGGACCATGATCCTTCAGCTCTGGGGCTGGAGATTAGGCCACTGCCATTTTCATATTTTTTTCATCCTCTAAAGTGGCATGGAAGGCCTTCAGGGAACAAAGCCACATAGAACAACATGAATCCACTTATACTGAGCCTGGCCTCTGGCAAGGGGTGGTACAACTCCACCCAGACGAAGACACCTGAGAATCAGTGCAACAGGGCCTCCCCCAGAAGACCAGAAGGAACATCAGGCGAACACTAAGTTTATGGATCACACAGAACTAAAAAACTCCTGCACTGATTTCAGATCTCTTCAGATTTATCTAGTGTGTATTTTGCTGGATTTGTGGTTGATATTTTTTTATTTTGTTCCTGTTCATCTATTTTTCTCTGGACAAAATTACTAGAAGGAGAAATTCACAGCCAAAGAACCAGAGGTAATATTTTCTGCCAGAGATTTAATCAATATGGATATAAGTAAAGTGTCTGACCTAGAATTTAGAAAAACAATTTTAACTTGCTGGGCTTCAAAACACATTAAAGACACTAGAGAATCTCTTAGTGCCAAAGTAAAAGAACTAAAATCTAATCAGGCTGAAATAAAAAAATGCTTTAACTGAAATGTATCCTAAAATGTATGCTCTAATGGCTAAGGTAAGTGAGGCAGAAGAGGGAGTCAGTGACACAGAACACAAAGTAATGGAAAGTAAGGAAACTGAGGAAAATTGAGAAAAACAGATAATGGAACATGAGAGGAGGCTTCTAGAAATCAGCACTACCATAAAGCAAAACAACTGGAATTATTGGGGTTCCAAAGGAAGAAGAAAGAGAGAGGGACAGAAGGTATATTTGAGCAAATCATAGCTGAGAACTTCCCTAATCTGAGTAAGGAAAGGGACGTTTGAGTCCAGGAGGCAAAAAGAAGCCCCCTCAAAATCAATGACAATATATCATCACCCCAACATAAGATAGTGAAGCTTGCAAATCTCAGGGATAAAGAGAAAATCCTGAAAGCACTAGAGACAAGAGGTCCTTAACCTAAGGGGGTAAAAACATTAGACTGGCAGAATACCTACCCACAGAGACCTGGCAGGCCAGAAAGGACTGACACGATAAATTCAGGGTAATAAATGAGAAAAACATGCAGGCAAGAATACTTTATCCAGCAAGGCTCTCTTGCAGAATGAAAGGAGAGATAAAGAGCTTCCAGGATAAACAGGGGGGAAAAAAAGGAATTTATGATCACCAAACCAGCCCTGCAAGAAATATTAAAGGTATCCTGTAAGCAAAGAGACAGCTCAAAAGTAACAGAACAGAAAAGAACAGAGACAATATACAGAAACAGTGACTTTAAGATAATACAACAGCACTAAATTCATATCTTTCAATAGTTACTCTGAATGTAAATGGGCTAAATATTTCAGTCAAAAGATGTAGGGTATCAGATTGGATAAAAAAGGAAGACCCATCCATATGCTGTCCACAAGAGACTTATTTTAGACACAAAGTCACCTCCATATTGAAAATGAGGGAGTGGAGAATAATTTATCTTGCTAATGGACATCAAAAGAAAACTAGGGTAGATATCCTTACAGAAAACAAATTAGACTTTAAATCAAAGACTGTAGTAAGGGATGTAGAGGGACACTATATCATGCTTAAAGGGTCTATCCAACAAGAAGATCTAACAGTGGTGGTATAGCCATTCTGGAAAACAGTATGTAGGTTCCTCGAGAAGTTAAAAACAGAGCTATCCTATGACCCAACAATTGCACTACTAGGCATTTACCCCAAAGATATAAATATAATGATCTGAAGGGGCACATGCACCCCACTGTTTATAGCAGCATTGTCTGCAGTAGCCAAACTGTGGAAGGAGCCAAGATGCCCACTGACAGATGAATGGATTAAAGAACATGTGGTATGTATGTATGTGTGTGTATATACATACATATATATGCTAATACTCAGCCATCAGAAAGGATGAATATTTGCTATTTACACTGACATGGATGGAACTAGAGGGTATTATGTGGAGCGAAGCAAGTCCATCAGAGAAAGACAATTATATGATTTCACTCACATGTGGAATAAGAAACAGCACAGAGGATCATAAGGAAGGGAGGGAAAACTGAATGGGAAATAATCAGAGAGGTAACAAACTATGAGAGACTCTTAACTACAGGAAACTTGAGAATTACTGGAGGGGAGGTGGGCAGGGGTGGGGTGGGGAATGGGGTAAGTGGGTGATGGGCACTAAGGAGGGAACATGAGGTGATGAGCCCTGGGTACTATATGCAACTCAAGAATTACTGAACTCTACATCTGAAACTAATGAGGTACTTACTATATGTTGGCTAAATGAATTTAAATTTTAAAAAATTAACATAAGTCATCTTACTGGGAATTATGACCCTAAATTGATAAAAAACTTAATAACAGGTATAAAACTTCAAACAGTACCTGTCTAGTGTCTCTGTCCAAGTCCCATATTTCTGGGAATGGGGAGGACACTGACTCCAAGAAGGGAGTGAAGGCCAACTGACTGACCTGTCCACCTCAATCAGGCATCAACAAACAAAGCATAGCAAGATTAATGGCACAACACAAGTGAGGAGAACTGTAAATGGCCACCTAGGAAGATGTAAAATGTAAAACTCAATATAAATATATCGTTATTTCAGAAGAGCTTGGCCATCCACTCTGTTAATAGGCAAGTTCTGTGGCAATTTTCCGTGGTAAGATTTTCTTGGGAGAAGTCCTGACATTCAGATAGTGGCTGCTTCCTTGGATGCTAACTTTTCAAAACTTTGCTAAAGAAGCTAACTACTCTAAGTTTGCAGACCAGTCAGATACTGGGACCAGTGTCTATCATGAAGCACATTTTTAAAAAATGGAGCTAAACAAAATTCTTGGAGAAGGCCGATCATCCACAGACCCCTTCTAATAGAGAGATCCCATCTCACTTAATTTATTCCCTAAAAAAAGGTTTATCTTCAGCTGTTTTGGGAACCAAGTGACAAGTGTTTGTACAAACTGGACAGAGGTAATTCTGCCATTTTGATGTTGGGATGAGGCCTCATGTCCCAAAGTGAATGTAAAGATAATCTGAGGTGGCTTGTGTGAACCTACAGGGAGGGCACACTGGGTGCTGCTGCTTCTGGAAGGAAGAGTTGGGACCTGCTCTTCACAAGCCTGGTCTTTGTTGGTGTCATCCTTGCTCCCCAGACAGGCTCTTGGACTCTGGGGTGCTGTACCTGCCCTGGTCATTTGAAATTAGGTAAAAAGGGTCTGCAGGTAGCCAGAGACATCTGCTTTGGGCAGTAGCTGACAGGCCCTCTGAGAAGGTAGAGTTCTATCAATCGGTGCAGCTGTGGTCAATCAGGCATTTTGGGTTTTGCCCCAACAGATGCTTATTGTCATCTTGGGAGAGTAATAAAGATTAGTTTACATATAATTAATTTGCAATTTCACACTTTTACTGATCACCTGCCATTGTAAAACACAGGGATCCTCATATGTATACATGATACCCACAGAACTTAAAATATATTGAGTTATTACATGATTTTGTGAATAGATGGGGAAGAGCCTTTGTTGGTGGTATTTTGTTGGAAATTTCTCCTTATCAATTGGCCCAGAGTTTAGTCTATTACATTTTTCCTCAGGGCAATTATTTACTTACTCCTAATTTACTAGGTGGTCTATCTAACATGCATATCACCTTCCTGCTTGATAAATTGTAAAGTTCTAGGACTCTTGGGCCAGTGCTCTACACAAAGTGAGCTGTAGGCTTAGCTATTCCACCACTGATCATTATTAAAGTCTTTGTCAACCTTGTGGTACAATGTGATAAGAAAAACCTAAGAGTGTTTGTATCTTTTATTGATCTGTCCATAATCTTTGAGGACTGAAATCAGTCCAAGATCCTCGTGCTCAGTATTGATTGTCAAGGCCCATTCCCACCCTTAGTCACAAGGCTTATAAGGAACCTGCACTTCATGCCACCGTGTTTCAAAGTCAGGAATTACAGTCCCTTGATGGATCAGAAATGGCACCTTTTCCAATCACAAGGAATAGAGAAGTGGGCTTTCTCTGACACATCAATGCCTGGTTTTCCTTAGTATCAAAACCAGAATGGCCTTAATACACAGCTGATACTATCTGTTATTATCACAAAGAAAAACTAGATGTTCTGAATCCAAAATCATCATCTTTTATATAGTTTTATATATACTACATTTTTAAACTTATGTATATACTTTTCAGTATAAAAAGCAAGATGTTCTATGAGTGAGTTACTGTGATTTGCTTATGGATAAAATGAATATGTGGTTATAAGATTTAAATATTTTTCAGGCTAAAATCATTGAGGTTGTACTGTATCATCTTGTTAGAGCAAACACCAAATTAGTTCCTAAGGAGAATCTGAGCACTAACAGACAGTCCTTTCCTAGCCCACCTCCAAGTGAAGGAGCAGTGACCTTCTGTCCACCATATGTCCTTGTTAGGCACCTCAGATTTAATAAGAAGTTGCCAAGCACTCCCTAGCTTGCTTGATTATTAAAACATATGGCTCTGAGTTCAGCTGGCAACACAGAGGTTCTGTGCCTTAGGAACTTATCAGGGTGTTTAATCTTGGAAATCACCACTGCTCCTTGACTATTGAAAACTTTGGGAAATGAGCATTATCTATGATAGGTTATCTGAGGGATAGCAGTGACCCATTCTTTTATATCAGTGGTTTTCAAATTTCCTTTTTAGCCCTAGACACATTCTTCAAACCATGTTTTTCTAGAATCCTAGAGTCAGAGAACGGGACACAAGGGAGGGATCGGAAGCTTGAAGTCCCTCCCACCTCTGATGGGACCCTCAGAGCACAGCTTGAAAACCATTGCTAGATCCTCTTAATACCCATCCACAGACACTGGGGCAAAGATCCACAAAGTGGCACCCAGTCTGGATCATAGAGCCTCACTCCAGAGGCTTCACTGAATTGTGCTTTCTCCAAACACCATTGTGTCTCCTTTTGGCAGATATTGTCAGAAAGAGTCCTAGGAAATGACTACAATATTTACTTCAAGGATATTGTTAAAGATATTGTTTACCTGGTTTTATGACATCTTCTCCCAGAGAACCCCAAGGAGAAATATGTTTCCTGTTCTTTGCACCAGAAATCATTTAAATTCTTCTGGGCCAGTGGCTTGTTTTTTTCTCTCATGAATGCAGTGATTCCTCACTCTCCCTTTAGGCTGGCCACTAGAAAGCTGAAGAAGCACTCTTGCAGCCCACCCTGAGCAAGCCACAGGCTCTCATGGGCTTCATGAACCAATTTCTCCTCCAGCGCCTGCTTATTTTACAAAATGTATCCCTTTTGCCCTCATACTTTTGGTTTGAAGTATTTTGGGGGTGGTTCTATTGCATATTTTAAAGCGACTCTCAATCCTTTAAGAAAAACTATAATTTTTAAGTCAGCAAATTCTTCAATGAGAACAACCATTAACTCAAGCTATTTGCGAAGGAAGGAACCCAGCATGATGAGCGTCTAGATCCAGAAAGGACCATGACAAGGAACTAAGCATATACGGTGTGGAAATAAAAATCTTGAGATGAACACAATAGCCATCTTCAGATTCTTAGAGACCGAGGAATAAGTTTATTCTGTATTACTGCAGAGAATGAACTTAGAATACATCATGGTCATTACCAAAGAAGCCATTGAGTACTTAGAACTGGAAAAGGAACGGACCTCAGAGAATGGTGAGCTCCTTGTTTCAGGAAGTGTTCACTTCCTGAAATAAGTTTCATTCCCAATGATATCCCAATCATTCCCAAATGATTCCCTCATGGGGATGTTACAAATATATAGTGGACTTTTTGTTTGTTTGTTTGTTTGTTTGTTTTGTTTTCCATGGGGGAGTCTTCTGGTGAAGACTGGAAAACCTACTAGACAAATTCTAAAAGAGCTGTAACATTTAGTGTACCTCCCTTGAGTGCTTAGCCAGACTGTATTTCCCCTCCTTTGGAAGAGTCCCTTCCACTTTTACTGAGGAGGTGGATATAGGCAACCATTTTGCGTGTCATGGGACCTCTCCCCACCCGTCACAATAGATTGAACCAAGGCCAGACCCCTGGCCCAGCCTGGAGTCTCTCCTGAACTGAAGAACATGTATGGTGGAGTGAGCAAGGGCGGTAAGGTGATCCAGCACTGGTATTTGAGTCAGAACTGTGGCAACCCAAAGCCATGCAAAGCCCAAGACTGGGAGGACCAAAACTAAAAGCCGTGCTGAAGAGGGTGGCCTGCCAAAATGCAGAGAGAAGCCATGACAAACACGACAAACAGAGAGAAGGGAGCTACCCAATGACTTTCTACTCATGGGAGAGCCAAATCAATTTCCTTCAGTTCCTTCCTTGTGCGAGATTCCTCATCTTTAAACAATAGCAGGCCCTTTACTAAAGCTGGCTTGGGTTTCCGTTCCTTGCGTCGCAGAAATTCTTACTAAGATCAAAGAGAATTCCCCAGATGGATTCTGAGGCTGGAGTAGGTTGGTGGCTCCCAGCAATGGGCGATGATCAGATTGCTCTGGGTAAGCTTCCTGGGCACCAGCCCCTGGAGATTATGACTTAGTGGCAAAAGTCAGATGGAATGTGTATTTTTTTTTTTAGTAATTTTTAAATTTTTTTTATAAACATACAATGTATTATTAGCCCCAGGGGTACAGGTCTGTGAATCGCCAGATTTACAGACTTCACAGCACTCACCATAACACATATCCTCCCCAATGTCTATAACCCCACCACCCTCTCCCTACCCCCACCCCCGGCAACCCTCAGTTTGTTTTGTGAGATTAGGAATGTGTATTTTTAAACACTGCCCTCCCCCCTAATGATTTTGCTACATGGCCAGTTTGGAAAACACTGGGTAAGGTATCATCTAGGATCCTGGTCCCTGTAGAGTCCCAAACTTGGGTTTAGAATTTGATGCAATGCAAGCCATCCTCATGTTACTTTTTCCTATAGAAAGAAAACTAAAATTTTAAACACAGCCACAAGTTCAGATTTACTATTCCGAGAGAAAGGCCAGGGATGCCTGCAACCCTCCAAGGATATACCCTCTCCCGGTTGAATATTAACAAGTCAATATTCATCAGCACACATGACAACTACTGGTTCAAGGGGTGTTGGGGCAAGGTATTTAAACATTTAAATCAGTGATCTGGATAACAGAATTCAACGTATGTTTGTTCAGTTTATTGATGCTATCCAGCAGAGAAGAGCATCTAAGCACATCTTTCTTGGGCACCTCCAGTTTTCCTAAGAGGTCAGCCCTCCCTCCCCAGCGTATGGACGTTAGGACATATGGCTTTGCCCTCTCATGGCAACAGACATCTACTTTATTTCATTTCACAACCTGGTAACTTTTTGAAAATTTTTAAGTGCTTAGCTATTTTGTCCTGATACCTAAGTGAAGGACTCCTAAAGTTTAAAACAGATACTGTCGCCATGTGTAAGAGAAAGCCAGTATGTGTATCATAGTCCTCAGTGAGGCCACAGTCCTCAGTGAGGCCATCCCCAAACCAGTGAGTTTCATCCCCTCAGGGACAGGGGGATGGCAGAGAAGGGTGGCCCATAACCACCTCAACAGACACCCTACAAACAAACACCAACCACACAACTCAAGTCCAATCCCATCCTGGCTGATTTATCCACTGCCTTTCAATATGGCCATCCCATACCTAAAGCCAATGCTGCTGAAGACCTATTGTCACCTATCTCATTCCCATTTTTCTTCCATACTCCCCCCTGCAGCTCTGCACACGACTGACCTCCACTGTTTCTCAATAAGGTAGTGACAGGAGACTCTAAAACACCACAGCAAGGAGCAGAGAATTCTTTCCTGTCTTTTGCACCTCCAGTGCTTTTAGTAGTAGTTAACTGAAATTGCTTTGTATCTTCCACTAGGGGGTACCAACTCATAATTTTTGAAAACAGGAAATCTGTTGAATACAGTTTTTAATGAAAAATGAAGTCCAGGCACAGTGAATTTTTTTCTGAACATATGCTGTAATTTTATGAAGCAATTTAATTTGATTCCTTTTAAATAAAAGCTGACCCATGGGCAGAGTAATAGGCAACAATACTCAGTAGTATAAACTTATGTAAGGAAACACCAATTAAAAATCCTGCCTCTATTACAGTAAGATATATAGTCATGAATTAAAAGAAATAAATGCAAAAACTGAATATAGACAGACAAGTGAAGTTATTTTTCCTTTAGCTAGAGAAATAGGCATGCTAAACAAAAGTTGGCCTCAAAACAAAAGCTTTTGTTAAACAAAAATAAGGCAACTCAGATATCGTGGGACTCTCTATCCAGTGGTGTGGAATTCTCCTATCTTTGTATAAGAGAAGAATGGCAATACCAAAAACTGGTTTAATGTTAAAGTGTTTGGGGTTCTTTTAAGAGAAAGCATGCCCAGGCATTATAGTGTAGTCCTTGAAAATGCAAGACATAAGAATTAAGTTGGCCTTCAACTTCCTGACCGCTTGTTTACCTCCATGAGAACTTGGTCAGCCTCTACTTCCTGAGCCTAAATCTTAGTTCTGCATCAGCTCAGTGGGTTTAATGACAGTACTTCCCACCTAGGTTTGTGGTGTGAATTAGATGAGATAATGTATCTAAAGCACTTAGAGAGTGACTGGCCCACAGCAGGTACAACTCCATAAAAGCTAACCAACCAATGAGTCAGTATACAGGACACCCCTTGAGATTACCAGGAACAGAAATCTTTGCATGGAAAAAGACAGTCACTATCATTTTGGCAAATACACTCATACAGGTAAGCACTCAGATCAGGATAGTTAAGCAAACTGACCAAGGGGAACTAGATAGAACTTGGACTTCCTTAATGTCAAGCTGCATTCTTTCCCCTATCCTATACTGCTTCTCTTAGTATCTGGTAGCCTATTAGCATAGACTAAATACATTCTGTGGTTAACAATAGGTTTTGTTGGCAGTTTTGGTGAACATAGCAAAGTTCACATTACTGGGGCTGTATCAGAGTTTCTAGCACTATGTACCTTTAAAGAGTTTGACTTTTTTTTTTTTAAGATTTTATTTATTTATTTGAGAGAGAGACAGAAAAAGAGAGTGAGAGAGAGGGAACAAGTTGGGGGAGACGCAGAAGGAGAATCAGACTCCTTGTTGAGCAGGGAGCCCGATGTAGGACTCTATCCCAGGACCCTGGAGTCTTGACCTGAGCCAAAGGCAGACACTTAACCAAGTGAGTCACCCAGGCACCCTAAGGAGTTTAACTTTTAAGTCTTTCTTACTCAGAAATTTATAGCTGAAAAGAAAAGTTACATGCAAAAGATGTCCACTACCATATTATTTGGAATACTGAAAAACTGGAAATAATATAATACCCAACAATAAAAAGAAGTAGTTATATATGGTAGACCCATGAATTTTAAGACCATTTAAAAATTTATGAAGACCACAAAGAAATATAGAGAATATTTTATTCCTTATTCCAAAAGGAGGTAACTTAACAAGTAGAATGATGATAATAATCGTATTTTTATATTATTCCACCAGAGATTAGATATTTATACAGATAAAATCGGGAAGACAAAAGGAGGAAATGAAGTAATTTTGAGAGTATTGTGATTAAGAATTCATTTTTCTTTCACTTCGAGTTCTCTTTGTAATGAAGAGAGGCAATAAAGAATTGTTTAGAATGAGCTCATTTCTTCACTTTATTGGTACTGAAAACTAAGAATTGAGTTAACATGATCCAAGTGTCCTTTAATGCTCCATGACAACATGTATAATCAATTTAAAGACATAAGATTAGAATTTTCATTATACAGTGCATTCGGAGGGACAACCAGGATGTGTATCAATCCTTGACCTCTCAGACGTTACAAGTTGGTGGAGGAAATAGGACATATACCCAGATCTCAGTACAGCTCCACCTCTAACATCCCATCTTGTATCAGCACTTTTCCCCTCCCGGCTTTCATGCCACCTGCTCATGAACATCATTAGGACTCCCAGTGTCTGACTTCTATGTTCTCCTTTGATCCATAGGCTTGGTTTCATTTTCTTTGCCATTCAGCTTACATACTAAGGTGTATCCTTTAGCCACCCCGCCCCAAGAACAACACTAGCTTGAACCTCTATCTTTCCAATTCCCCTTCCCTGAAAGCCCCCATCCACTGGACATGTTCAGTCATTCACCATCTCTCAGTCCGGATGGAGGGGACTCCCCTAGACCAAGCCACTCAACATCCCTTCCTGTATCCCTGGTCAGTTCCCTCTCCTCGTCCTCTCACTCTTTCCTTTGGAGATGACCCTGCATTTTAGTGCACAGAGGAAATTATTAAGTTAAAACTTCCTTCTCTTGAGCTGAGCCCACAGCCCAGTTACATTCTGCATCCATCTTTATTCCATGTCATCTAACTTCTGGGGTGAGGTAACCTCACCTGCACCTGTCCTCTGGACCCCTTGCCTGTTCCTGCCTTTGTGCCACCCAGGATCACCCATCTGCAACCTTGCCTGAATTATAATCTTTTTCCCTCAGAATAAGCAGTAGTCTTTCCTCTATAAAGAAGCCTTTCCTCTGAAATATGTCCTCTTCACAATGACTACCACTTGCCTTTCTCCTTCCTCCCCATCCCCACATTTCTAAAGAGTTGTTCTACCTCACTTGTCTCCATTTCCCCTTTCCTTCACCTGATAGAACCTGACTCTTCCCACCCCAACACCCAAACTGCTCCCACAGAAGTCAAATGCCTTGACTCCTTTTCATTTCTTATCTCACTTGAACCCTCAGCTGTGTTTCACCCTGTTGACCATTCCCTGTCTTGAAATAGTCTCTTCTCTTGACTTTTGGAACACTCTGGTTTCACCTTAATTAGAAGAATGAATGAATGGTTGCCTTCCATCCAGGGAAGGGCTCTCAGCTCAACAGGGGGGCTCAGACTTTTAGGGGAGTGGTGGTGTTAGATTAAGTTTTGAGGACTGAATTTCTTCCTAGAGACTAGTTTTGTGTACTTTCTGTCAAGCTGACTGATGATTTGATGAGAAGTGTAGATGGAACTCAACCATAATGATACAGAGAACTGTTTGTTCTTTTATCTTATTGAAGAAAAGGTGTAGTGAAGATTGATTCAGACTTCAGGAACTTGTTGGCAATGTTAGAATATTCCTCTCTTGGGGTACAATTAGACATGAGGGAAGTGGAATTCAAGTCATCTGACTCTCCCTCAGTGACCTCTAACAGATAAAGCCTCTAACCTGCATTCATTCCATTCAACAAGATAATGAATTTTTTATTGTCAAAACAATATTACTTTTTAATTTTTAGTATCATTCCTGTAAAGTGCAATTTGGTACTTGACTATATGCTGTCTATTGTGTCTTTCGATTTTTTTTACTTCAAAGTAATATATATCCCCTAATAGACTGCAAATGCTTTGAAGTCAAGGGTCCTTTTTAGTCAAATTCTCTTCTGTCTTCTATAGTACTTATCATAAGCGTGAACACTTGGGTGATGCTTTTAAAAATTCTTGTTGTTTAATTTTGCAAGAATTTTAACTTTCCAAATTTCAATGGGTTTTCATCAACTCCTGAAGGCAACCTGTTATTCTAGGTGCAAAAGTGTAATAAAGAAAATATTTAAGTTATTTGCATTTTATGAGCTGGAGGAAAGGCGGGAACCCCTCAACACCTAGGGAGAATTTAGCACAAAGCTGAAATGGCCTGATACCCCCTTGTGTATATGGCACATAAAAGCCAGAATCCCAAGCAATGACCCAGAGCTCATTTGGGTTCTCTTTAAAATAAGTCCTATAAATCCCGATAGTTCACCTCCCTAGGCCAAACCATTCCCAAAGTCCTTGACTGTGGATAGCAGGTAGGTCTTTGGGGACCTTGGATTGGGCCTTTCTCCAGTCAGGCAAAGAATCTGAAAAGAAAAGGAAATCACAGGTAGTCCAGTGCATTTTTACCCTTGTGTGGTTTTTCCAGCAGCTAGAGAGATATTTAAAGGCTTTGAACCTCTCTCTTGTGGTCTGTGATTCTCTTTTTTTAAAGACCAACTTTATTTTTAGAGAACTTTCTACTTTTTTTAGCTTTGCACCCAGACTGCCATGCCTGGCCGGAAAAGCATTAGTCTTTTAAAAAATATGCTAGAATTTGAATTGCTGACATTGAATGACTAACAGATTTGCTATAGTGTAATCTCTCGGTATTACAATTTGTGGTTAGAAGTTGACTAAAAGGGGGTCCATAAGTTAACCTACAAAGACAAAAGGGTCAAGAGTCACTCCTCCACAACCCCCAGATAAAAGAGAATTAATAACCTGAAACCTTCAGGTCACCGGTGCAATCTCTCAGTGAACTTTATGCTTGCTACAGGTGGCAGTTCCTGTGATCAACAGCAGAGACTGGCCCAGGCTCTCTACTTACTTTGAAGGCGGAAGCGAAGGTGGTACCTGAGCAAGGCAGGAGCCACTCAGACGCAGCCTGGGGCCGCCCCTCACCTCGGGGAGGAGGTGCTGGCGGCCGGACCCACCCAGACCGGGAGGAAACGCGAGCCTCGGGCCCGCCAGGTGAGGAAACCAACCCCGCCCCGCTCCGCTCCGGAGAGGCGGGGCGCCGCTGCCCATTATCAGCAGGGGCGGAGCCGGCTCGGCTCACCTGGGCAGAGGCGGAACTGAGCGGTTCAGGTCACGGCAAGGAGAAGGCTAAGACTGACCTGTGCAGGGGCCGGAGGCGGGGCCAGCCCCCAAACTCACCTGAGCCTGCGGAAAGCGGGGCGGGGAGCAGCCCCCGGGCTCGCCCCGCGCGGAGGGGCGGCGCCCCCGGCTGGCCGCTCGTGAGCGCCACTCCGCCCGTCCCTCGTCCGACCCGGCGCGGCCGCCATGACCTGGAGCGCCACGGCCCGGGGCGCCCACCAGCCCGACAACACCGCGTTCACGCAGCAACGCCTCCCCGCCTGGCAGCCGCTGCTGTCGGCCAGCATCGCGCTGCCGCTCTTCTTCTGCGCCGGCCTGGCCTTCATCGGCCTGGGCCTGGGCCTCTTCTACTCCTCCAACGGCATCAAGGAGCTCAAGTACGACTACACGGGCAACCCGGGCACCGGCAACTGCTCGGCGTGCGCCCTGGCCGACCAGGACCGCGCGCCGCCGCTTCGCTGCTCGTGCGCCTGGTACTTCTCGCTGCGGGAGCTCTTCCCGGGCCCGGTGTACCTCTACTACGAGCTGACCAACTTCTACCAGAACAACCGGCGCTACAGCGTGTCCCGCGACGACACGCAGCTGAGCGGGCTGGCGAGCGCGCTGCGCCACCCGGCCAACGAGTGCGCCCCCTACCAGCGCCGCGCCTCCGGCCTGCCCATCGCGCCCTGCGGCGCCATCGCCAACAGCCTCTTCAACGACTCGTTCTCGCTGTGGCACCAGCGCCAGCCCGGCGGGCCGTACGTCGAGGTGCCGCTCGACCGCACCGGCATCGCCTGGTGGACCGACTGCCACGTCAAGTTCCGCAACCCGCCGCTGGTGAACGGCAGCCTGGCGCTCGCCTTCCAGGGCACCGCCCCGCCGCCCAACTGGCCCCGGCCGGTCTACGAGCTGAGCCCCGACCCGAACAACACCGGCTTCATCAACCAGGACTTCGTGGTGTGGATGCGCACCGCGGCGCTGCCCACGTTCCGCAAGCTGTACGCGCGCATCCGCCAGGGCAACTACTCCACCGGGCTGCCGCGCGGCGCCTACCTCGTCAACATCACCTACAACTACCCGGTGCGCGCCTTCGGCGGCCACAAGCTCATCGTCTTCAGCAACATCTCCTGGATGGGCGGCAAGAACCCCTTCCTGGGCATCGCCTACCTGGTCGTCGGCTCCCTCTGCATCATCATGGGCTTTGTCATGCTGGTGGTCTACATTCGCTACCAGGACCAGAACGACGAGGATGAGGACGCAGAGTGATTCCCGTTTTCAAAGGACCCTTCCGGCTAGTTGTCTGAACTCTTCCTGCAAGCTTCTTAGATTCTCCCAATCAATTCCAATTCCAGCCTTGCCTCACTTTTCCTCCTGGTGTGATGCCTGGACCAGAGGGAGGAATTCCATGCAACTGGGGGCTACCAGAACTTTGCTGGGGTGTTTGGACCGCAGATTGAGACAGCCTTGTAAATTCTCCCCGTCTTCACGATTTACCGAGTTGACATGTTAGGTTCTTAAAGTACGCAGCATTTGAGTGTGGAAGGGACAGTAGAGATTCCTGTTCAACTTCATCTGATGAAGAGACTGAGACCTAGAAATGTTATAACTCACTCAGGGTCACGCAGCTCTTCCTTGGCTCCTGACTCTGACTCTGTTATCCCTACAACACCGTGGTTTTCTTGGCGGGGGGTGGGGGGGGAATTTTGGGAGAGAGAGTGAAGCCCACAAATGACTTGCAGAGGTGTGGAGGGGTGGGAGAGAACATACCTGTAAAAATGTGGACATACTGTAGACACAGACCCATTCTGACACAATAAAGCTGGGGTGAGAGCCCTGTGTTTTTTTAAAAAAAAAAAAAAAAAAAAAAAGCCGTGTTTTAACAAGCCTGTCTGGAGATTGCTCCTGTATTCCCTCAAATTCGGGGAATCACTGTCCCGACCCAGGGAGCAAGTAGAACACTGGATGTTCCCTGTTTTCCTCATGTGTCTGAGGTTGGCCCTGAAGCAGTGACCTGCATTCAGCTCTTCAGGTAGTCATGGATTCCCAGGGAGAGTGACACAGTCATAATATTGCAAGTTTTGCAATCCTGCCTTCAACATAGAAAGCTCTCCATAATTTCTGGAATGAGTGGGGAGAAAAATCTTGCTAGCTCTAGAAATCTGGCATACGAATTTGCAGGACAAATACTGGAGGATTAAAGTGAAAACAACAACAGTTTGCCCAGTACTGTATAGAAACTTGATAATGCCAGGTCACTTTGCACAGCTTGGAGTGAGTATTTTAACTTCAGAATCAGATAGATGGAAGGGGTCTCAGGAAAAATGATTTCCCTGAAGTCAAATCTGTTTCTCCTGACTCCTGACTCAGTCCTCTTGGTCATCTAAATTATTTTTTATGCTTAGAGGAAAAAAGGTTTATTTCATGCATACATTTTCCCGGGAGTCAGAAAAAAACTTTTTAATCTATGTTCTCAAATGAAGCATGCTTATTTCTAGTAATTGTTTTAAAGGAATGCCAAGGAATACAGTCATGTATGTTATCTAGAATCTTAAGAAACGTCTAGATAATCTTTAAGTCTGCCTACTCTAAAATTACCCTACTGTATATATAGTTATTTTGAGCAATAGATTTTTTTTCAAATTAGTTTTCAGAGGTAGAATTTATCAACTGATAAATTATGATAAAAACCTGATTCATCAGTTGCATATAACACCCAGTGCACACTCCGTCAGGTGCCCTTCTTAATGCCCATCACCCAGTTACCCCATCCCCCACCCCACCCCTCCAGCAACTCTCAGTTTGTTTCCTGGAGCTCTGCATCTCTTATGATTTGCCTCCCGTCTATGTTTTCATCTTATTTTATTTTTCCTTCCCTTCCCCTATGTTCATCTGTTTTGTTTCTTAAATTCCACATATGAGTGAAACCATATGGTATTTGTCTTTCTCTGACTGACTTATTTCTAAGCAATAGATTTTTTTTAAATCACCTTTTTATGGCAAAACAAAAACAAAAACCCTTAGTGATACCATTTTAACCAGTTTATTTCCTGAAACTAAATTATTTGGTATTCTGTCAGTCGTCTGATACCTACTCTCTTTTACAGCTGTTTTACTGCTGTTTTTCTTCATGGCTGGAAGGTAGTACAAGATTTTGACATACTTTTTTTGTAGCCAGAGAATATTGAATTGTATTGAATAATTTACATTAATGTTATTATACTCTATTCTAGTTCTTTGAAAATTAATAATTAATAGGCAGCATGCATGTTCACTGCCATCTGTCTCCAACATTCTGGAGTAGTTGTGAGTTAATATTTCTGCCCCACTATTTGGCATAAACCAAAAAATATTTTGCTCTTTCTAGTGTGCTAGCTTTCCAGTTCCTGAGTGTGACACAATTTTATTGTCAGACTGCATGTTGTGATTTTAGGCTATGAAAACCTGATCATTATATGTATATAGGATCATCTTTATTTATTAGGAATAATTGATGAAGCAGCTCACTAGCCTAGCTTTCTTTTTGTTGGATAAGAGAATTTACTATTTTTTTACTATGTGGCTGAGCGCAACCATGTATTTTACTATCATTTTTATAATACTCAGTCCATTAGTGTAGAATTTTTAATAAGACCACAAAATTTAAGGTATTCTGATTAAATCAGTGAATGTGGTTCCAGGTCCTCTTCTCTGGGCTTTTGAAAGAGAATAAAGGTTGTGTTTGTCTTACCTTTGTTATCATGTTTGCTTAATTCTTTTGAACTATGATCTTAAAGGCACAAATGGTACCAGCCACTTTGTTCATTTGCAATTAGCAGGTTCTTATCGCAGCAAGAAAATCTTTCAAAATAAGGCTCAGAGTGAACTTAATCTTTCTAAAACAGAATTTGAAGTTACATGAACACCAACATGTAATATGAATTAGTTGATCTTCAGCTATTACTTGAATTTGGTCAAATGTGATCATTTTAAAAAATAGTTTGAAAATTTATTTTAAAATGCGATTATTGCAGCCTTCTCCATTTCTGCATTTTACTCAGATTCTAAATTGCAATTATTTGTTGGATCTTTTGGACTACAAAGCCTCAAAAACTTTATAAACAGAAATATGAAGCATTTTCTTGCGATGATCCCTGTGCTATAGCATTTTGTTTGATATCTCAGGTTTCCAGCCAGGCTTAAATTCTCATGTTGTCTAGTAAATGCCCAGAGCTAGATCTCTCTTCTGGAATGAGACAGAAAAGATTGAACCTCAATAAATAGACTGGAAATGTGCTTTGATTTACCTTGTAAACTAAACCACAAACAAAAGAGAAACAAACATGGTTGGTGGGGAAACTCCCAAAACAAGAACAGAACAAGAAAAAAGACTCTAGGTATCTCCAGGATCAGATCAACTAAATAAACAATTTGCTAATTATGCAATTGATTAAAAAAAAATCAGAGACAGATTAATAGTCTGGGATTGCTGTTAGTAACAAACACATCTCACAGCCCTTTCTGCCTCACTTTAAATCTGTTGCTCTCTTGTCATTGAAGATCTCAACAACCTTGAGCAAGTTCTCAAAGTTATTGGTAGCGCTGCAATGTAATCAATTCCTTATATGTTCTTGGATATAAGTCATCACTGACTATAATAGCAAATTCCCTCTTCTTTTATTTTTTCAGGCACTTTTTTTTTTTTTTTTTGCTTCTGTAGCTAAAACATAGCTGACTGATTTTATTTTATTTTTTAAAGATTTTATTTATTTATTTTACAGACAGAGATCACAAGTAGGCAGAGAGGCAGGCAGAGAGAGAGAGAGGAGGAAGCAAGCTCTCCGCGGAGCAGAGAGCCCAATGCGGGCCTCGATCCCAGGACCCTGGGATCATGACCTGAGCCGAAGGCAGAGGATTTAACCCACTGAGCCACCCAGGCGCCCCTAGCTGACTAATTTTAGATGACTAAGTAAAAAAACTTCAGTTTACCCCCCCCAAGGGAATGTCTCTTAATTCCCCTCCAACGGAAACAGAGTAGTTTTTTAAGTGTCATTAAGAAGGTCTTAAAGAATCTCACTAAAAACTACACTATCTTCCCAAAGAGATCTTACATGAGAGCAGCACTTTGTCTAAAGAATTTATAAAACTTGGGGCTCGGGGGTGGCTCAGTCGGTTAAGCATCTGCCTTCAGCTCACGTCATGATCCCGGGGTCCTGGGATTGAGCCCCGATGGCTCCTTGCTCAGTGGGGAGCCTACTTCTCCCTCTCCCTCTGCCTGCCATTCCCCTGCTTTTGCTCTCTCTCTGTCAAATAAATAAATAAAATATTAAAAAAAAAAAAAGACTTTGTAAAACTTGCTAACAGCATTGACTCTAAGTACACAGCCATCCTGCATCATTGCTCTGGTAAGTAAGACTAACAACAGGTATTCAGGAAAAACCGCTTCCCTGCTGGTTTGCCACAGGGCTCTATGATTCCTGCCATGTAGGTTCAGTCTGTGCGGCAGTCTGCACTCCTTATGGCATGGATTTGGCCAAGCAGCTCATCATTGAACAGAAAAAAATCTTGGAGGTGATGAAATCCCGCAGAGACTACTTGTGGGCACAGAGAGCCAGGAGAGGGGGAATAAGAGGGCAAGATGAGGTTTAGAGCATGAGATATTTTTCTGAGCCAGCAAGGTGTCCAGAAGATAGGGACAGGAGCCCATCACAGAGGGCAGAGCTTATGAGCAGGCTCATGGCCCACGAGGCCCTTGAGAAATTCAGTAAGCAGTGGCTCACCTCCTTCTGAACCCCTCAACTTGTCTTTTTGATCAGTTTGAGAGTGATTTATCTTTTTTCTTAGAAGTGAAAAGTATTACTGTCAAGGACCTTTGCTAATAGCCTTGCCCTCCACATTGAGCTCTTAAGTTCCCATTAGAGTGGCCGAAACTTTACATTGCTGATGAAAACTGGAAGTGATGTGTCATTAATAACGATACTTTGTTCATCTAAAAGACCCTTGTTCTGAAAGTCCAAGGTGCTTAACACTATGTGGTCTCATTAATCTTACCATCAAAATGCATGAGGTTTTAGAAAGTCATCAAGACTGACGAGGAAGAAATATATTCCTTTCTCATTTCTTTCTTTCTTTCTTTCTTTTTTTCCAGAACTCTCTAAAAGTCAATAGTATTCTAAAACAAAAGCATAAGTTCTGGATGTGGCAGTGATAGTCGTTTAAATGGGCCACTTGAGTATTTCCCAAGGAAGACTTAGTTCTTGTTATGATTTTAAGAGGTAAAAGACAGTTCCCATTTGTGTTAATCCAAAATGGAAGATGCAACACTTCCTAGTCATTGTGATTGAATGTTAAAATACTTTTCACTCTTTTCCCAAAAGGCTTTAGGGATTAAGACTTATGTTACATTAACATAATTTGCAATTAATCAAATTACAGTATTTCTTGAATTTTACTTAAGGGGTTAAATTAGCTCATACGTTCACTTTCAAAAATCTTTAAAATTAATTTTGAACATCACATATATAGATGGCATCGAACCCTGCCTTTGATCCAAACTCACATTTCCAAGGGCCTATGGGACAGACCCAGATGTCTTACAAGTAGCATAAGCTCATCATGGTCAGTCCTAACTCACGGGCCTCTTCTCCAAGCTCATTCTTCCAAAAACAGTCCTGCTCGCTGAAAATGACTTCTCTCTCTCTCTCAATCTTCCAAACCAAAACTCTGAACTGCTTCCTTGACTCATCCCTGTTCCCTTTTCCATCCAAATTGTTATCAGATCCTGTTGCTTCTATATCCCAAAAGCACTTTCAGTGAGGTCTCTCTCTGTCACTGCTCTGGCCCAGGTCTTTGTTATTTCTCATCTGGAAGTGGGAGGAGCCTGTTATTGGGCTCCAGTTTGTTCTCCACATCTCAGCCACAATGAGCTAACCAAAACATAAATCTCATCCTGTTCCCCGCAACTTAAAATCTCCCATGTCTATGCACAGCCTGCGGGCAGAAGTCCCAGTTCTTTAGCATGGTCTACAAGGCCTTTGTGGTTGGCCTCATTCTAAATCTTGATCCCTTTCTCCTCAAGGCCCCACCAAATTCCAGCCACATAGAATGATTCTAAGAGGCCTAAACCCAACATCCCCTCAAATCTTTGTCTGTGCTGGTCTTGCTTGTCCACCCGACCACCCAAATCGCTCCAATTATCTTCAAGACTACACTGTGTCCTCTGTCCTCTGGGAAGTCCTCCACAAGTCCTCCTTGTCTCCTCTACTCCCTGCCTCCAGCCTGGTCTTCCCTTTGTGCTTATCCATCTCTCAGAGCATTTACTGGTTTGCCTAGAAATGGTTTATTTGCTTGTCTATCTCCATATCTGGACTATTAGTTCTTGGCTACCTGAGACTTTGTTTTCTGACTTATTCTTGCCAGTGCCAAGTTGATCTACCAGCACATGGTGGGTCTTCAAATATGTGTTGAATGATGATGAGGAAACCAATGATTCCCCTACCTTACTGCCACTGACCATGTTATCTCCTCCAATCTAGTTGAGGAATATTCCTCCAACATTCCTCAAAATAATTGAGGAAACAAATGAGATGTGGACATGACACCCTCAACATCTGAAAATTTAAAGCAAGGAGTGCTGGGAATACACATATATTCTTAACACCACAAACAGGCTAAGCTTCAAGTTCCTATTGGGGTGCAAGCAAGGCTTTCTCCATAAGCTAATTTGCAACAATGAATAACATATGGGTTACCTTAGTACATTGATAGTGAGGACAGTTACTTTATACTCAAAGGTAATCTACGTCTTTCCTATTAAACTGAGTAAGCTAATGGAATGTTTACATTTCTGCAATGGTTCTTTATGGAGGAGAACGTTTTACTTACTGTAGCGTTCTATAATAAAATGTAAATGAACATTGCTTTCCTCTGCCAGGTAATTACCCCCAGAATCCATTTAAGTGAAAATAGCATTTGTACAGAAATATCCAAAAAGGAAAGCAAAAATAAATGGAACTGCATTTTGTCCCATTTGCCAGCTCATGTTTGGCTTATAACATTTGGCACATCTTGATATCTACATAATAGTAGTTTTAAAACCATAAATAATATTTTACAGAGGTCACACCACCGTTATTTAAGTTCAGGGGTTTATTTCCCTGAGCACTAAGTAGCTATGAATGAATTATGTTTAGTCTGATCTGCCACAGAAGGGCCATAAACCTCCAAGTCATGGCAAACCGTGGAATATTACTTCAATACGTCAGGAAAATTGTACGTGTAAAAGAATAATGCATGATAAGGGAAAGGTATTTCTATTTTTTAAAAGTAATATATGTTACCAGGCAGGAGCTATAAAATTTTGTTATTACAAACTTTCCTCTGATTCTGGAAAACAAGTTAAGGGACAGCTTTGCATTATCAGCCCTAAGCTGACAAAGCAGACTGTGGAACCAGAGGAAGGGCCTAGGAAGGCAAGCTTGGCCGTGAATCAGGAACAGCTTCTCCTCCTCAGTGCCCCATACCTCAGAAAGATGAAAACAAAGAAAAGCTGCCTGAGCTTAAGAGATGGGTTTACAAACTTCTCTTTGCTACAGGCATTTTCCAGTGATTCTCAGGCAAGTGCTTTTGAAGACGCTCAGCCACGAAAGTAGAGAGAATTCCTAGCATTAAGGCACAATTCACTCTTTAAATTAAGTCTCTTTAAAAATGCTTATGTGAGATTGTTAAGTATTTACAGTATACCAGACAACACACTAAGTCATTTCACTGCGTTTTCTCGTTTAATCTTCACAGCAACCCTGATGACCCCCATTTTGCAAATGTAGAAACAGTTCTGGAAACACAAACAAGTTCAGGGCTACACAGTTAGGTGGGAAACAGCCAGGAGTCTAGCTGAGGTCAGTGTGACTTCAGAAGCTCCCTATCTATTCAAAGTCAACAGGGACACAATCCTATGAAATAGATGCCATCATCATCCACATGTCACAGATAAGGGAGTGGGGGCAGGGAGCAGAGGCCCAGAGAGGTTAAGTCACTAGCCTCAGGCAGCACAAACAATAATGGAGGGTCAGCTCATCCGACTGAGAGGTTAACCACTAAGGAACTCAACATCCCATTCTCTATTTTTCTCTTGGTTTTTTATTAATGATGGTTAATTAAGAATATTAAAACTCATTACAAAAAAAAACACAAGAATAGTCAAGAAACCCCTGAAAATGAAGAACATGGATAGGGGGAGTGAGGAGGTGGAGAGGGACACTGCTTGACCCACCAGAAATGAAGACTCACAACAATGCTTCAGGAATTCACAGGTGATTTTAGTGCAGGGACAGACAACAAGATCACTGGGACAGAATAGAGAGAGATTTAGATAATGAAGAAAAGCAAGGAAATGATTATCACCCAGGGGAGGGCTTCCCCCCAAGAGAGAAAGAAGTGAATGGAAGCAGGGAGGGGCAAACAGGGTACTGGTAATATTGTCCATAAACATTCTTAAACGTTCTTAAACCAGGATATCCGGGACATTTTGCTATTATTTCTGAAATTGTGCATGTAATAGAGCATGGAAACAAGTAATAACAGCCTGGGCAATGTAGCCTGTCCTCATGAACAGCTGGGACAGGTGTTCCGACTGCAGGTGCGTGGGGTGTTTAGATTCTGCCGCTTTCTGTGGTGGTTCTGGTGCTTCTACAGACTCAAGGATTAGAATAAGTTAACCTTAAGCATTTGTTACCTCGTCAAGGAACTTGGAAAAAAATTTTAAATGTAACATTTTCTTCAAATTGAATAATAAAAATGACATTAGATGGACTATTGCCCAAAGCACTTGGTTTTAATTGAGCGTTCAAAGGAACAAGGGTGCCCCTGTTGGTCAGTCTCCGGGAGTCCTGGCGGGTCTGATATTCTCAGTTTGTCCAAATACTGTATGGAGGAAGGAAAGCTGTAGGCAGTGCTAGGAGGGGGAGGATGGGAAGATGCCCCCTGCAGGGACGCCTGGGTGGCTCAGTCAGATAAGCCATTGCCTTCTGCTCAGGTCATGATCCCGGGTCTTGGGATCGAGTGCCGCAGGCATCCAGGCATCCCGGCTTCTTGCTCAGCAGGGAGTCTGCTTCTCCCTCTGCCTGCCGCTCCCCCTGCTTGTGCCCCATCCCTCCCCCGCTCTGGCAAATAAATCAAATCTTAAAAAAGAAGAAGAAGAAGAAGAAGAAGAAGCAGCAGCAGCTCCTATAGGACCCAATTCTCCACATTTTCTCCTCACTTCTTTCATCAGAGCAGAAAACAGGAGGAAATGCGATCTAATCTAATCTAATGCAGATATCATGGGGAGGGAAGGAGTCGCATTTTAACCACATTTCCTTCAATTTGTCGCCAAAGTTGAATTTGTTACTCAAGTAGGGGCTGGGGTCCCAGACCCTTTGCATGCCATAGAGCTCCCCCAGGGCTGGGACACAGTCCACTGAACTGGGAAGATGAGGTTTCAATTCTGCCACCTTCACCTCGTCGTGGCCCTGCTGTCCCCGCCAAAGACTGTGACCAGAGCCTGACTCCGGGAGACACAGAACCTGGTATACGGTTTCTCAGATGGGTGTCTGGCCAATCCGAAATGGGAATCCCGCTTCTAAAGGTGTGCACTACTGCCCTCCGCTGGACGGAGCCAGAATCACCAGCATTTAACTACCTCTGGGCCTAACCCAAGTGGGGAGGGGGGAAAAATCAGCTTTTATGCGATGTGTAGGCTCGTGTGAAATATTAGTTTCAAAAACTAAACTTCCTGAGATTAAATAAAATACAAATGCTCTTAAATTGCATAATAATTCCATGAGTTTTAATACATTCTAATTAACTTATTGAAGAAGAAACTGGCACGTTATTTTTTATTCAAATAATATAGAATATTGTCTTCACATCTAATTCCAGTCATTACTACTGATATAAATTTTTGTCTCTTAAAACATTTGTGCTTACTTTAGAGCTATGTCATAAAGGAAGGATTTTTTTAAAGATTTATTTATTATTTGAGAAAGAGAGAGAGCACAAGCAGGAAGGGCAGGGAGAGGGAGAGACAGTTCCAAGCTGACTCAGAGCTGAGTGCAAAGCCTAAAGTGGGGCTTGATCTCACCACCCTGAGATCTGGACCCCAACCCAAACCAAGAGTCAGCACTTAACTGACTGAGCCTCCCAGGGGCTCCTAAAGGACACAATTTCTTGACACAAATGTCGCAAAAGTACACGTCATCTAGTTTGTTGTAAGCTTAGGCACAACAGATGAAAACTGTTACTATTCTTTTTTTAGCAAATAACTTTGTTAATAGGCATAAATATGTCATTTTATATTAGAAATGGTGTTTTGTTGTTGTTTTTAATGAAGCACTGGGAAATATTGGCAGGCACTTTTCCCAGGAACTATATAAAATTGTGTCCCAGGCTTGCCCATAGCCACGTCTTTCAAGAAGAAAGCTTCTAGAATCTCTTCAAAAGCAAAAGAAAATACCTTCACTTAGGATTCTCTGAACTGGTTACACGGAGACAGTAATTAAAGTGGGGATGGTTTTAAACTCCACATTCTTTCCTGAGGTTGGTATTGAACCTAAGAACTAGAGATGGAAATACTTGTAAAGTATTTTGAAATTTTGTATACATGAGTCTCATAGCATGCTTTGATACAAAACTGTACCATATTTCTTCCACTGTAAGATGCACCTTACCCCCCACCACACACACACAGTTTAACACCTCTAAAATCAGAATGTGTCTCAAGCTCCTGGCTTCTCACTATTCATAGCAACTCACATTTGTGTCACTCAACACACTGTCAGCCAGGCATGGTCACAATGCAGTTGTCATTGTGCTGCAGTGTGGTGTTTTGGGACAAAACACTGCATTGTGTATCATAACACAGACCTTGACGATTCTATCTCTAGAGGGATTTGGAAGAGTTAGACTCTGAATGTACAGAAGTTTTAGAACCTTAGACAATTTATTTTACATATATTTTACCTTTTTATGTCTGTATAAGTATGACACATACCGAAAGTCTATCTAAAGAAGAGTAAAAGAATCCTTTTAATAAGAATAAAAGACAAAAATTTATATGTAAGGAATTATTAGGTCTATTTTAATTGGCAGCATTTTTTTTCCCTAGTGGTATATAAAATAATGGTCCATGTCATGGTGGATGGCATCTTAAACCAATAAATTATACAGTATAATAACAGGGCAGTGGAAAGAATGCTTCTGAATTTAAAACCAGATGACATCAGATGACATTAACTGAAAAGGCACATTCACTCAATTTCCACTGCTTGCACCATCGATCAATTTTGAGAAGGAAATGGAATGTTAAAAATTCTCTCACTCCTCTGATGTACCCAAATATCAGTAGAATAAAACAAGGTGCCAGCTGCCAGCACAGATCAGCCCCTCAGCCTTCAGCATCCCATGACAATGATTGGATAGAGGCCAACCAACCTTCCAGACCACAGAGAGGGTAGGTGAAGGGCTCTGAGATCAAAGCCAACACGTAGCTCATCTGACGCCCATGCGGTGTGCCTCGCTGGAAGGATGCACAGGGGATGGAGTGTCAGAAGAGTGAGAATACTGAAGGGTCCTTCCCAGTCCCTGAGGTCTCCTTTGGACCAGGAAGCTTCGCTGGATAGACATACATCACAGCTCTATATATTACATCTCTCTGTGTTCTTTCAGTATGAGTCGTACCTGAGTGTGTGAACTTGAATGACCCAATATAAATCAGAGTTATTTCTGTTGACAGGAAATAAAGTTAGACCATCAGACATGCTCAGAGCCAATATCTGCTTTCATGTTTTTCAAAGTTATAGGGAAAAGATGTCTTCCATTATTGTGGCTGTCTTGTCAGAGCTCAGACTGAGCCAATTCCATTCCACCTCTGTTCTTGGCCAAGAAGAGAATCCATGCTGTGATAAAACATTGCCAAGGGAGAGCTCCAAAGAAAAGCTTTCCCAGTCAATTTAGACTCAGCTTGGTTAAACCCCACCCTCTGCGACCCTGCCTAAGAAACCAGGTTTGGGCTTTTTTCTTTCTTTCATAAATCGTGTTTCTAGTTCCTTACCACCCATCCCTGTCTCTGCTTCTTTTTCTAGACTCTATTTCAGAAAAGCTCATAATATCAGATTTATTTAAATTTAGTTTTATTTTTCAGAGAGAGAGAGAGAAAGCAGGTGGGAGCAGGAGGGAGGGGTATGGAGGGGAGGGGCAGAGGGAGAGGGAGAGAGAGAATCTTAAGCAGGCTCCATGCCCAGCCTGAGGCAGGGCTTGATCTCACCACCCCAAGATTAGACTCTGAGCCAAAATCAAGAGTTCCTTAATGACTGAGGCCCCAGACACCCCTATCAGGCTTTTGTTTTAGATTTTTTTTTCTTAGTATACATAGATTCTTGTGCCAATTTTCAGGTATCCAGTAGTACAAAATTGCACACAAATAGAGAGAATAGCGAATTTACAACTAAGTCAGGCTATAAAGTCGTTTCTAGTTGTGCATTCTTAGGAGATGATTCAGCCCTTCAGAACATATTTCTATCTGTCTTTGCTCTTGATCCCTGTCTCAGTGCTGTGGAAAGCCACTGGCTGTAGAGGCTGGCGGACAATTCTCCCAACAGTGTTTCCCCAAGGTGAGCTCTACCTTTTCTGCACCTTCAGAAGTCCCTTGAGTTTAAAAACTTCCTTACCTGCTTGTTTTATGGAGCATCAGGGTCAATTTGGCACCACATACATTCTGGATCTACAATTTGTCTAAAAGCCCTTAGCAGTCTTTCAAACTCATCCCTCAACCTCCAGCACCCGCTTTTCGAGTTCTTGGGGGCTCTCATCTTGGAGTTCTGTCTTGATACTTAGTCGTTAACCTAGTCTCATCCTAGACAAGCATTAGCACAGGACGGCAATGCAACAACATTTCGGTTTTGTGTTTTTGAACTCAGACGAAAATTATTCTGAACTGACAGATGATTCAGAGTAGGGAAATACTACTCTGGTGTGTTTAGTGGCACAGTGGTGACATAGACCATTACTGCATTGGGAGGTGGAGGTCCCCGGTATGGTCAATTTCTGTAAATGCATGTGACTTGGATAAGTTACTTAACATCTTGTGCCTCCTCCTCTGTGGAATGAGGCTTTGACTAAACCGTTGGATTCCTTCCAGTAGTAGAATTTTCAGCTTGGGATTTAGTTGGGAATTTGAACAGTGGGCTAGGCATAGGACTGATTTTTTGTTTTAATGTCAAAGGACTGAACATTTCCCTGAAATGTCTTCCATAGATTATTTCTGCTTTCATGAGATAGTATATATAGTTGTTTTACTACAGTGTAGGCAAAGTCCACAGTCAAACAAGTTTCAATAAGGTTTCTTTCCTACAGGATTTCTAGATTTTTTTTTTTTTAACTGGAGAGAGAGAGAGAGAGGGATGGTGACAGAGATAGTAAGAACACACGCAGGGAGGAGAGGGAGAAGCAGGCTCCCGCTGAGCAGAAAGCCCAATATGGGGCTCCATCCCAGGATTGTGGGATCATGACCAGAGCTGAAGGCAGATGCTTAACCGACTGAGCCACTCAGGCGCCCCCTAGAGCCTTTAACAGGCTACTATGCTTATGAAGCTCTGGGAAGGAGAACAAATGTTGCAAAACTATGTAAACACATTTAAACACCTACCTTTTGTTGTTGTTCAAACACCAATTACCATCTTGTAGACAAAGGGTTCCCCATAAGGCGTCTTGGAGAATGATGTCCCAGGGACGGTTTCTGGAAGAAAAATGCAGTTGTCAAAATTGCAAGAGTTCATAACAGAGGAGAACCCTCCTACTTCCCACTGAAAAAATTTAGAAGATCATGTTGAGGTTTGTTTCAGACTTGATTCCTTCCAATGTCAACCTGTAACCTTTTTTTTAAAAAATGAAATAATGACATGCTTATTTGGTTCCCAACATGTACTTGGTGTCTTAATCCTCTTCCTACTCCACTCCTAGCCCAGCCCATCCTTTTCTTCCCTCTTTGCTCTCCTCGCTAACCACACGGACTCTTCTAAAATGTAAACTGAGCTGGCATCTTTGGAATAACTAAAATCTCAGGAATCCAAGCCTCTATGTTTCACTGCCAAGTACTCTTCCAAAAAGTTCACTGATCTTTGAAATCAGCCACCCCCGAAACCTGCCCAAGGGGGTCAAGAGAGTTAAAAGATTCCAGATGGGGCCAGAGCAGCCTCTCCAATTTCTTCCACCTCTGTTGCTCATTCAGTGTGTGACCTGTACAGGTCACTAAATCTCTATGTGCTTTCAACTCCCCATTTATAAAATTTGGCCAATACATATTGATTTCTAGGATATTTAGAGATACTTGAATTAAAGTCACTACAAAGAACAAATTCCGTACCTGATTTTTCTATTGCCACTGAAGACCATAGGCACAACTCAGCAGTACGAAAGCAGCAATGTACAAGAAACTGCAGAAATTGACCACATCAGGCTTTCTCGGTTCTGGAGCCTTTGCTACCCAATTAAATCTGCACATTTACATTGGACAACATCGAGTTTATAAAGGCAAATATTTAATTAGTGGGACCCGAGGACTGGCAATGTTACTTCTAATGCGTGTAACAAGATACTCGAAGCTTGAGAAGTAAACCCTGTAAACTTAAATTACCGAAAAATTATAAAGTTTAATGTAAAAATGGAAAATCTTTAAATAGCTGTTTTGTGCAATGTACTTCACAGACAAGACTGCCTCACAATGGAACTGTGTAAGTGCTAGCAGCAGGCACTCCAGGAAGATAAAATAAACTGGCTTTATGGACCCAAGGAATTGATTTTTAATGAGACTCTGCTTGGCCGTAATGGCATCCTGAGAGAGTGCTCCGGTTTCCCTGGCCTCTGGTACATAGTTATAAGGTGCGGAGCAAGGGCTTGGTTAAACAGTGCCAATGCATTTGCCTTTTTAGTGTATGAGACTAAATGAAATAAGGATGTTGTTCTAAGACACACTCCAGAAAATGCATGAGCACGGGTGTGCACACGTGCACACATGCACACTGCCATGCCTTCGTGTGTTTTCTGAAGACCTTGCCTACTGTAGTATTCTCCCCCTTAGGAGACTGGAACTTTTGAAATTCTATGAATATGTTCATATTTCTCTACCAGAGTTTAAGGACCCATAAACTCTAAGATAGACCTAATTCTTTCATATTCTAGCACATGGGCTTTCTGCTGACATTATGTAGATACAGATACAGACATTAAAATAGATTTATCTACAACATATATAAATTTAAATATATGTATGCATACATAACAGCAGATATGATTAAGGATAGGTATGGGTAGAGGCAGAGATATAACATAGATAAGAAGAATGGAAAAGGCAGTGCAGCAAATTAGTTAGGAGCTTCAGCTTTTTATCTTGCTTCTACTACTTTCTAGCTGTGTGTCTTTGGGCATGTTAATCAACTTCTCTGAGCCCCAGCTTCATCTTCAACAAATGCAGATAATAATACCTATTTTTTATAAGGTTGTAAAAAGATTAAATGACGCAGAGACATATAACAGTTATGATGAATCTTAGCAATATAATATCAAGTGAGAAAATTAAGACCCAAAAGATTATATAGAACACATTTTTTTCATAAATTAAAGCTAGGTAACATATACACCTCTAAGTTCTTTTTTTTAAAGATTTTATTTATTTATTTGACAGAGAGAGATCACAAGTAGATGGAGAGGCAGACAGAGAGAGAGAGAGAGATGGAAGCAGGCTCCCTGCTGAGCAGAGAGCCCGATGCGGGACTCGATCACAGGACCCTGAGATCATGACCTGAGCCGAAGGCAGCGGCTCAACTCACCGAACCACCCAGGCGCCCATACACCTCTAAGTTTAAGAATTCACATAGCATCAATAAAATTGCACACAGAAAGGAATGATAAGGGGGGAAAGTGGGAGAATGCACCTATTCTTCCCCAAAGAGAGGATTATATAGCTAGATAATAGGTTATAGCTAGTGTTTGGGTGGCTTGTAAGTACATATTATGAATGAAAATAACTAGCTAACTAGCTAGCTAACTAGAAATAAAACTAGCCATGCATGGACCAATGATAAGAATATACTATTAACCAAGAAATATGACTAATCTAATTCTGTACACAGGAGGGTCAAAGAAAACAAGAAGAATAAATGAGATAATGCGTCATAAAAATAATTAGCACAGGGCTTGGTACATAGTAAACACTCAAGAAAATATTAGGTAGCTACATATCTCTTCATCTTTCCACATAGATTTTCATCAGTAATAGGATCAACTTCTCCAGTGTGATCAATTCCCCTTCATCTTCTCTTTTTGCTGATTTTCTCCAACTATCTTCTCTGTTTGCATCATCTGTTTTTCCAAAATCCTTGACTTTATCATTTTTGAAACCTTTGAAGTATAATCTATATAACACCAGGTACAGGTCTTAAGGATTCAGCTCGATGTGTTTTGTCAATTATATTCACAAACATAAATATTAATCAAAACAATATAGAAATTATTTCCATCACTCCAAGAAACTTCCTTTTTGACCCTTTCCAGTCAATTACCCCCCTGCCAGAGACAACCTTTTGACTTCTGACTTTTATCTCATTGTAATTTGGTCTTGTCCATCCATGGACTCAACATAAATAAGTCATACAACCTATACTCTCTCATATCCACCTTCTTTTGATTAACTTAAAGTTGTTAAGATTCTCCATACTGTTTTGGATCAATAGTTCCTCTCTTTTTGTCACTGAGTAGTATTCTCTTGTATGACTAGGCTACGATTTGGTTATCCTCTCTCTTGTTGGTGGACATCTAGGTTGTTTCCAATTTAGAGATATTATGAGTAATGTTATAAACATGCTTGTACTATTGTTTTTGTAGACATATCTTATTATTTCTCTTGGTAAGGAGAGTGGAATTGCTGAATTGTAGGGTAAACGCCTGCTTATCTTTTTGAGAAACTACCAGTTTTCCAAAGTGGTTGAATCATTCCACATCGTTAAGTTTGTAATCTCTAGCTCTTAAGTAACCCCATAGACAATGACCCATTTGTGTCAGAGCCATGTCTTTTATCAACTCCAAAAGGATTCCCAGACCAGGATAATACAGAAAGAAAAAAAAAATAGAAGAAATAAATGGAAACGGTAATTTAGAGTTGTCTGATGGTAAAATGGACAAAAATCAGAACAGCAAGAAAGAGCTCCCTGCTGATTTAGACCATGAAACGAATCATTTTTAAGAATACAACTTAGGGGAAGTGAGCCTAAATCATAGATTCCCCAGCAGTGCGGATGCCCCTTTCTGTTCTTGGCTTCAACAGACAGGCTGAAGAATCTTCTTGGGGGGAAGAGGTGGGTGACCGATGGTAGGGACATTCATTGACTTCCATTGGCCTGTTGCTCCGGCAGTAAAGAGAAAAGCCTGCCCTGGCCCCAAAGAGCTTACATCTGTTTCTCATACAGCTTAGCCACCCATGCGGCTTCAACCATCCCCTTCTGCTGTCCAGGCTACCGCTTTATTGATTTTTTTCCCCCTGCCCTTTTAAAAAGATGAAAGTCCCTAAAAGCTTTTGCATGCAAATACGTGTGTTTGTACGCATGTGCATTTTGGTGACAGCAATGGTTGAGTTAACAAACCAAAGCAGCAGCTAGGTGAGCCATCCTAGTGTGTGTGTGTGTGTGTGTGTGTGTGTGTGTTAGCCAATTACTCTGGGATTGTGCACCCCCTTTGGTGGAGCTGGCAGAAGCACAACAATTAGAATGTGTTGACAACGATTTAAAGATAATTAGTTGACAATGACTTGAGACCTCATTAACCCCTTTAACACCTCATGGTTTATAATTAAAATGAAATATTTAGAGATTGTTGGAAGGATGATCTGTTTTACCAGCAGCAATTGTTCAGGTATGGCTAGAACAGTTGATATTTCTTTGACACAGCATTCCTTATTCTCTCACCATCATCAATGATTACCCAAAAATGTTACCATTATTCTGTGGAAATCAATGGACTAAGGATTCGCCCATTTACTCAAAGACCTGTTATTTGCTTATTTCAGCAAAATTGGCAGCTATGCCTACGCAGCACCACATTTTGGCCCTCCAAATGTGCCAGGCTCTCTCTCTCGTCCAGCCTTTTTAACTAAGTGAGGTTCAAACTTAATTTTTAAGTGAGCTCTTCCATTCTTAGACATTACGTGGGTTGATAAAGTCAACTGTGACTTTTCCTGAAATCACTCTGATTGGGAGTGTAACATCTACAGAATTCCAGCATGAGAATTCTCAGGTGTGCATGTGTTTTGAGGGTCGCACCGTATTTCACAAACCTGCTAGCCTCACACTCCAAAAAACAGAACAATAGGTTTCATTTTTCTTGGTGGGTTCTCAGTAAATGTGCAGTAGAAAGATGGACCGATGGAGAGATTCCCTGATCTTCCAGAATGTATTCAGTTTTAAACCACCAGAGGCGAAATCCAGTGGTTCCTTTGTTCCTAAATATTTCTTCGGCAAGAAGTGTCAGTGTTTCTGGGCCAATCTAATATACTACATATGAAACTGCAGGTATCAGACAACATTGTGCTATCTGAGAAAGTTTGAAATAAGCTTTGTTTTGATTTTTAAATGTGAATCACCTATAAAGGTATAATCTTAATATCAGTTGTAGTGTTTAAATATGCAATCTGTTGTCTGTTTAGGTATTCCAACCATTTATTTGATAGGGATGTTTCATATCAATGAGGCCAATACTACTAAATTTGTCCCCTTCCAGGACAATGGTCCTTTACCTTCTTTGGGCCATAGACTCATTTGGGAATATGGTGAAGTCTACAAACCCTCCAATACAAAAAAGGGCTCTAGTCACTTCTATACCAAATGAGTAGGTTTCCAGGGATTTATGGATTCCAGATTAATATTCTTTTCTCATCCATAACATGGATGATTTTAACCTCCCAGACATGTTGGTGATAATTAACCTCTAAGACAAATGAAGGGGAAACGGGCCAACTGTGAAAAGATCATATTCAAATTGGAACTATGATTTGCGAGAACTCTCTTAGTTAGAAATCCAAGCAGGCCAAAAAAAAAAAAAAGAAAGAAAGAAAGAAAAGAAAAGAAAGAAAGGTGTCTTGTTATAAAATAAGGGTGAAGCATGCAGTGGACTTGTATTGAAAAGATTGATTGACCAGAAGTTCTAGGCAAGTGTTTCTCACGATATAACTTATGTGACTCCTTCAGCAGAATTAACAGAGATGTTTATTTAAAGTGTATATCTCTAGGTCCCACATCTAGCCAACCAAACTGGCATCTCGTCCGGGGGTGCTGAGGCCCTGCATTTCAGTTTAACAAATTTCCAGGTAATTCTCATACACAGTTAAGTTGCAGACTCTGTCTCTTGCATTCTTGTTCTTAACTCCCCTTCTTACCTCTTCTGCAAGTACTTTCTTTATATTAGTATCGTTAGTCAGTCACTGTGAATGCAGCTCTTCCATAAACATCCAGAAAATGCTTTTGATAACTCCAATTTGGAGAGTGGATGTCATTAGGGAGAGAGCCCTTGGAAGGCAGCTGCAAACAATTGTCACTCCACTCACTTACCATCAGACCCAAGGCACTTTGGATTGGCCCATCACATTGTTTCATTTTTTGGTACTTAGTCATTTGTTACAATAAAAATTAAGTTACAGGGAAGGAACGCTATGACAGGATAATGGACTCCTGCTCAGAAGAAACCAGCCTGCCTCCAATTCATCACGGCATTTATTGTGCATTAGAAGACATCACAGTGACAACATCATTCCTTTGGGGCAGGAGGAAAAACCAGATTGAGTGGGAAAGAGGGAATTTACTTCATGAACTTGGCAAAAGTGAAACAAAAATAGAATTCAGGGGTCGTTTAAATTGCCATGTTCAGCAAAGGACGAGGAGAAGGCTAACAATATCTGAGACTAAACTTCCAATATGTTAAAAAATTAGCTCATTTCACCTTGCATCACAGGAACAGTCTGTGGGTAAAAAGGGAAAGGCTGCCTGAGGAATAACAGAGAGGCATGGAGAAAACAGGCAAAGTTAAGGCAATTTAAAATGATTAAAGCCCACAACATATTTTGCAAATATAAAATCCTGGAGAGAAGCTTAATAATAATATTTGTCCAACGAATGGGGCCAAAGATATCTATATTGTCTAGGTATTTTAATTGGAGGCCTGAAGTATCATTATAAAATCATAAGAAATCTATGTCTGTGTTCTCATAAAAATAAAAATGGCTGTTTGATGTTGGAAAGTACTGTTTTGAGACGTAGGAGCTAAAGGAATGTGGTGCTGCGTAGGCATAGCTGCCAATTTTGACCTGGGAACTTAATAACTTTATAGTATTTTGCTAGTATACCCTACACTATGTTAAGCCTGGGGGAGGGGGGGAATGAGAGGCAACTTAGTATAATGGGAACAATGTCTTAATTCTGGGAGATTTTTAAGGTAATATTTTTTTTTTAAACTCTACTTTTTATTAAAGCGACATTATTTCATAGACCTCAGATTTTGGTTGGGGGGAGGGTCCAATGGTCTCCTTAATAAAATCTTTAATTCACTTAAGAATCAATTTGAACAAAAGCCTGTGTGGTCTCATTTTCTTTCCCTGTCAATCTGTGTTATTTCCAGGTTGAAAGGTAATTTTGACCATAAACATGGTTTCCATCACACATTTCTAATTTTAACCTATTTGTCTCCATTTGATTTACATTGGGTCTAGAGCAAATTAACTATTGTGAGCTTTTATTGAAAATTAATTAGGTGGCTAAAGTGCCCATGGCAGACTCTGCCGGTAGATGTTTCTCTCTGGGTCGCCAGCCTTCTCTAGTTAAAACACCTAGCAACTTAAAAAAATCCATAAAACGAATGATATAATTAGTTCCAGAGTGGAACTCCATCTCTTTGAAATCAGATGCTTTCTTCTAGTGCCGAAGGGCCATGCTACAGCAAGCATTTTATGGTATCAGGGGATTTTCCTAGGGGTAAAGAGTAGCTCATTCTAGCTGAATCACCTCCGATGACTTACAAAAGGTGTCCTTGTGGTACTAAATATAGCTGCCTCCAGGATTGGATTCCTAAGTCAAAGCAAGGAGAAAGAGGGAAACTGGGTTTACAATACCATAATGGGAAAAAATAAGCTATCCAGGTCGGAAAATAGACTCCCTGAGTGTATGTGTGTATGTGTGTACGTGTGTGTGTGTGTGTGTGTGTGTGTGTGAGAGAGAGAGAGAGAAAGAGAGCACGAGAAAGAAAGATCTTATACTTCAGAACAACCAGGATGTAAATGTGATTTATTGTAAATAGTTCCACAACATTAAAATGAGTTTTTATTTTCTATGTATGCTGCTTCAAAGAAGAGCTCTGTGGGCTCATAAAAATGCAGAGAACAAATAGGGGCCTCTAAGTCCAATTTATATGCCATGCCCACTGTGCACTGAGACACATATAATCTGTAAAATGTCAGCTTCAAAGTTCCACCGAGATCGGTGTTAACCCTGACCTCTGGCCTCGCCGCCTCTGGCTGGGCCTGTGTGCTTTCTTTACCAGCTGTTTTAGATAAATGTGTTCCATTTTTAAGAGATTGTCTCAGCGTTTTTTACATGAATAGTGGTAATATTATTAACTCTCACTGGAGAAACCACCTTTTCCAAGAGGGCTTTACAGAGGAACCGATCGTTTCATGCCCCATGCAGAGAGTAGTGGATTAATAAATATGTCATTGTACTGAAAATATGTAAACAACACTGGGAGAAAAGAGCAAGGCACACAACAAAAGGGAAGCATATTCGTAGTGTTTCCTGTCAAAATACACAGAGGAAGCACTTTATTTGGACCATTTTCTCCATAAAGAGACATGGCGGGCCAAGATAAACACAGTGAAGGAATCTGGTTTATCCCACTTTGGAGATTGGAGACCATCAGCTCAACCAAAGTTATGAGACCAAAACCAGGTTTTCTCTCTTGAGGCTGCTAAGTGAAGCCATCAACAGAGGCAGCAGATAGACTTAGTGGATCAATGTTACAGAGTTAAGTGGCGTATACAGTTTCTTACATGGTTTAGTGAAACAAGTCACTTATTAGGATCCATAAGCAGAAAACTCAGATCAACATATATAAAATTTTGTGACGAGGATTTACCCAACCAAGACTATAAACAAAGGTTTCAGTCAGAGTCCAGGGACATTTTTGCATTTCAGCGGAACAAAGTAAACCCTAACTTCATGTTTACCGAGCGCTTTCTGAATACAATGTAGTTCTTGATGTAGAGTGAGTTTAAAGACACAGAAAAAAAATTATAATTGCTACTAACCTAGATAATTAACTTTCCAGGATCAGAAAAGCACTCAGACTTCACAAAGATGAGCACTGTTGGGGAAAGAGGGAGCACACACCGAACCGTGATTATGAGGGAAGGTGGTACACACGTGGTGGGCTTCCCTGAGGGAGATGGACCCTGACACCCACTCTGACCAACAACAGAGCAGACCCAAGGGAGATGGAATGCTAGTTTGTTTGCTAGGGGAGACAGAGAATGGAGAGGAGACAAAATAAAAATAGACCACCTTTGGGTATGAACCATTCAGTATGAATATCCTGAAGAGAGGTAGGGGGGGTGGGCAGGGAAGCTGAATGAATGCATTCCTGGTCAGTTTTCACCGACTGTCAGTGTCTCTCATCTAGAAATCCTGGCTGGTACCCATTTTGACAAGCTAGGGAACTATGATTTATGATACATTCAAAATTTAAGATGATTACAGAGAACATTACAAGATGCTGAAATGATCACAGCCCCCTCCAATCCACATGCATTTGAAATAGGATCCTAGATTCTCACCATTAAACACGATGCTCTAAAACAATTAGAAATCTTTTTCATGTATGAAGACCAACATCATGTAGATTGAATCAGCCACAACTAGTACTTTTTTAACATGAAAAGCTTCCTCAAAACAGGTAAGACTGTCAAAAACCACTGGAGAAATTATTTTGGAAAGGTGGATGTGCTCATTCTAGGATATCATATTATTAGTGAATATGGCACTTCCATATGTGTTACCCAAAAGCATTAAGTCTACGCCAGGTGAGAAGGTTGTTTTTGAAATTGATCTTGTAGAATTGTCCCTTTTAAGTGGCTGCTTTCATGAACCAGCCAGTATTTATATATTATTATAAAGATAATACCCTTACTTACCTCACAAGGGTGTTTTGAAAATTAATTAATGTTTGCCAAGTACTTTGAGTTCTATAGATGAAAGGTGGGGTGGAAATGCTAAGTAGTATTATTATTTTCATCTGTATTTGAACTTGCCTCTTATAAGACAATCTTTTTTTTTTTTAAGATAATGATCTTTCCTTTGGGGAGAAAAGGCAAAAATTGCCTCATCCACAATCAAACCCTCATAAGGAGGACAGGTGTAATTATTAGGATTTGGCTAAAGAATAGATTGAAGCGGATGGCAAACTTCAAAAGGTTGTATTCCCAATTCCCAAGACCTCTTCTGGGAGTCCCAAATGTATCAAGTTCATCTTGTGATTTCTGCCGAGATATGGCCAAATGTAAAGGCTGGGGCCAGTTGGGTATTTATGTGGCATATAAATAACAACCCAAACCCTTTCAATTAAGCTCATGGCTGTTAGGTGTCCGTGAGGTTCACAATCTGCTTCCTGAAGAGAAAGATGTTCCCTTAACCCTGCCACGAGATTAAAGGACAGCATGGAGGAAATTGGTTTGGCTAAACCAGTTGACTAGACTGACTTGAGAGGAACTGATTTTGCTCTGCTCTGGGTCCTCAGCCCTAACTTTAGTTCTGGTCAGTGCCGCGAGAACAGCTGCCACGGAGCTCAATGGGCCCATTTGAGAACGTGCAAGACTGTGTGAAGAAGGAACAGTAAAAATCTCAAGAGCCCCCAGGGCTCAGAAACTGTCCCTTCCCCCTACAGACTGTGCATTTCTCACAGGCAAGGGATGGTCTGGGTCAACAGCATCCTTTCCAATACTTGGCAGGTTCAGGACTAGTGAAGGAGGAAGCCATGTTGTACCAGTGGGTGGGGGTGCCTGTCGACAACAAGAAGACCAGATTCCCTTTGAGAAAAGTGGTTTGAGATTCCCTGGAGTTTTCTGACCGTTCTTTGGTAGAGACGTTCATATAGCCAGAGAAACATTAAAAATAATCTGTTATTCTTGCCCCAAATTAAAGGTTTGCCCACTATCAATGGCCTCCCTCTCCAAAACTGACATATGATTGTCAATCTTTTGGATTTAAAAAAAAAATCATGATGTTTCTATGTGTTCACCTCTAAGATTGGACGTTGTCATTTAAGTTAATTTGTATTGTTGCAGTGAGTTAGCAAACAAGTTTTAGAATCACTAAGCAATAGCCAGGTGATAAAACGTCAAAGAGGCTGAAAGCTCCCTGAGGGAAGGAAAAGTGCCTTTTTCAGCTTCTTATGCGCCTCAGTGTCTAGCACAGTGGTCTGAACATAATAGAGACTCCATAAGTATTTCTTGAAAGAGGAAAGTAGGAAAGAAGGGAGGGAGGAGGGAGAAATGGAAGGAAGAGGAAACCTGTCTGTGCACAGGTTTAGTTTACTTTCAGTAATTATATCCTGTATTCGTTGAGCAATTACTGGGGGCAGGCTACCATCTAAGCACTCAGCATCCGTTATCTCAAGGAATCCTCCCAATAACACTGTGAAGTGGGTACTATAAGCAATCCCATTCTACAGAGGAGGAAACTAAGGCTAAGGAAGCTTAGAAAACTTACCCAAAGTTGCCCAGTGAGGTAGTAGCAGATTAGAAACCAGTGTGATGAAGCATTTTGATTTTGAAGGTCAGAGAACCGAGTTACCAACTCTCTTCATGATGTCCCCAAAACAGAGTTAAAAAGGTCTTTGCAGAGCAAAGCATAGCTTAAAGCCTCAGGATGGATGTTACACACAAGGAAACGTACTCTTTTGAAGAGCACTCACCCTCCCCCCTCCATCCCTGCCAAATTAAGGACCTAAGGATTCTGAAAATATCCAAATTCCACTGCAGCCCAGGGAAAAAGTTTAGCAAGATGTGTCACGTTCTCTTTGAATGTTTTTGACCCCACCGACCTATCTCAAACACACCCATTTTCCCCAGGCAGTCTTGAAGTCTACCACATGCTTTCAGGTTTCTCAGAATTACTCCTGCTCACAAAGCAGATAAATTCTGGCCTGTGCACAAGTAAGTTGGAGCTCTGGCAGACAATTAGATGGAAAAGAAACTGTTCGGCTACAGGCCGTTAAGCTGCTTTTAGAACCCATGCACAGAATAGGCGGAGCTCTTTACAAAACTCGTTACCCTAAGCATCAACGTACCTACCATAGAAGTAGCAAATACTCAATAGAAGTTGTTTCTAGAAATCTAAAAAAGAGTAAGTCTTGTGGGTTTGGTTTTTAAATCAATAATTTAAAAAGGTGACTAAAATTTTTTTTAAAAACCACCAACACAAAACATTTTTCCTACTCCTCCAGAGAAGGAGGAGTAGAACATTAAAACATTTAAAAACATTTTCCTTTTTGTTAGTTCAGTGTTGTGCTAGTTTGTCCTCATTCGTCCAGCAGGGGTCACTGTTGCCCACCATACTCTCAAAAGACTCCATTGCTTGTCTGTTCTGTACCAGGGGCTTGTATTTCCAGCAGCGGCGTGAGTATGGGCAAGGACATCAGCCCCAGAATATTGAAGAGAGAAGAATCTGTGGTTCGGAAGGTGGAATTGCGGTATTGGGAAAATAGATACTTTTGTAATGATGGTGTATGAACAAGAGGTATCAAGTCTGACATTAAACTTGTCAATTTATTGGACAAATTCGTAAGTTTCTGTCGCAAAACTATAGCTTAGTTCCATTCTTGCTCCTAAATCTGAGTATATGTGGGGTCTCTCTTCTCTGTATCAGTGTCAAACTGGGCGAATAGGGAGAGGGGAGTTGAGCTGATGGTGTTTCCTTGTGTCCAGGCTACCCTCAGCCAAGGGCCTCATCGGTGTTCACTTGAGCCTTCGTGATCGCTCCAATCTTGTTAGAACAATGGGTGTCCAGCCTGCTGTGTCCTCAGGGATCCTCCTGTCTTGGATGGAAGTTAGTCCTTAGCTGTGGCACCTTCCTCTTCAGGAGCGCAGGGCAAGTTCAAGTTCACACCGGCTGTCTGGGGCAGATCTGAGTCTATGGGTACATGTGAAAGATGTGTTGGGGAAAGGCTGACCTTTCTGCCTTCTCACACATTGGTGGTTCTCTTGAGGCCACAGGCACAGATGAGATAGCAAACTGCCTGGCATGGCCACGTCTGACACCACAGAGGGAAGGAGTGGGGTTTCGATACTGAGGAAAGGAGTTCAGTGAGGACGGAGCTCCATCAGTAAGGACACATCACAAATAAAGCACACCTTTGTGATTGCTCTAATTTGGTCAGTGGGTGAACATAGATATTTAAATCAAATATTTAAAAGACTCATATTTATTCTGTTTCCTCTATCTCCTTTTCTTTTTAATACTCGAGACTCAAAAAACAGTAGACCTTCGCTGTAGAGCAGTTTTAGGTTCACAGCAAAATTGAGTGGAAAGTGCAGAGAGCTCCCAAATACCCCTTACCCCATGCCCCCCCCCACAGCCTCTTCTACCATCAACATCTGCCACTACAATGGTCCATGTGTTACAATCAGTGGACCAACACTGATGCATGGCTATCGCCCAAAGTCCATAGTTTACATTGGTGTTGTACATTTTATGGGTTTTGACAAATGTATAATGACATGTACCCACCATTACAGTGCCATACAGAATATTTTCACCGCCCTAAAAATCCTCCATGCTTTCCCTACTCATCTCTCCTTCTTCTCTAACCCTTGCCAACCATCGATCTTTTCACTGTCTCCATAGTTTTGCCTTTTCTAGGATGTCACATAGTCAGAATCACACAGTACATAGTCTTTTGATATTTGCTTCTTTCACTTAGTAATATACATTTAAGGTTCCTCCATGTCTTTTCATGGCCTGGCAGTCCATTTCTTTTCAATCCTAATAATATTCCATTGCCTGGATGCACCACAATTCTTCTATCCATCTCCTAAAGGACATCTTGATTGCTTATGGCAGTTGTGAATAAAGCTGCTAGAAACATCTATGTGCAAATTTTTGTGTTAATAAAAGTTTTCAACTCATTTGGGTAAATACCAAATATAGTATTTCTGGATCCAATGGTGACCCCGACACCTTCTCATTCTGGTCTTCACAATTGTTGTGTAAACATTCTACCTTCAAAATTATAGAACAGATGTTTTCTTCCATTTGGAGCTTATATTCTGGTGGATGACTGACTGTTCCTTCTGCTCCAGGATTTCAGCACCAAATTCTAGAGAAGGGCCTGTGTCTGAGCAATAATTGTCAAAGGAGAAGCAACTACACAGTTGCTGTTGATGCCTCTTCAGCTGGAGACATAGGGTGGATAAATGGTTTTATGAGTGGTTTATCCAGAATTAGACCAACCCATATATGATTTAAAAAAAAAAAAAACACTGCTTATAATTCTGGAATTTCCAATTGCTTGTTGTTCATATAAATTGGGCTACCAAATTAGATTAGCTCTGATTTTACATTCTGGGAGGAAAAAAGAAAATATTGTGTTGCAGCAGTGGTCATGGTCTAGAGGTAGGAGCAGGAGGGGGCCCTTATTGAATAATTTGATGCCAATTTTAATTCCCAGCATTGGATACTTGTCAAAAGGGGTTGGAATTTCTGCGGTAAGTCCTTGTTGCTTTTCACCATATGAGCTTTCCTAGTTTAGACCTCCTAGAAGGTTCATGGTTATGGCCTTGGTAGGCTTCTATGTAGACTGAGAACTGTTAGCTGCTAAGCACTAGCCCTCCGTGTGCACCTTCTACAGGTTGAGTGGTACCAGCCAATATTTTTGCTTTGTTTACACTGCTGTGGTCTTTCTGTCATTCACATCCTTTTCATCTGACTGACAATTTTCTGTTTGCAGCAAATAGTTTTCCAAAAAATAAACCAACTCCAGATTATTTTGATGGTTGACGTAACATGCTGAAAGTAAAAATGCGAGTCTCCCAGTAACTCCTGGGGGGTGACCCCCAGCTGGATGGAGGAAGTCATACTCTAGGTGTGGTCCAGCCCATCAGCCCAGGAGTTCCAGAGAACACCGAGAAGATAAAGACCCTTATAGGATATTGACTTTAGGGGAGAAATCCTGTTGTCAGAGGATAAACCTCATGAGGACTGGGGTAAGTTTGATGCATTTCTTTGCAGCAGGTCCCCAAACTATAGGAGGTGGTCCTGTAGCCACACAGTTGTGAAACAACACTGAAAGATTGTCTCCACTAAGCAGTTGATAACATTTTTTTAGAATTCTAGAAAAATAAGGTGTATGGGGGCATGGAGTTCAGACTATCCAGGCTAGCATCTCCAAATGATCTCTACTGTTGTCCTCAGGCAACCATGTAACTTCATTTCTACTGAGGGTGTTTTAAAGCCTCCCTAAGTCAAATGTCCTATGGTTTATTTTTTTCTTCCTTCCAATCATTTCATCAAAACATCCTTTGATCACCTTGCTTTCAAAATTATCTGGATTTTCATTTATATCAATTCTTAAGGGGCTGAGCTGTGCATAGAACACATAGAGAGGATTTTTAAGGATAATTAAAAACCTATATACATTGTGTTCCTACAGGATTTTGAAAACATGGCCTAATGCCCAGGGAAGTTTGTATCTTGGTGGGGCACTTTCTTTCTGGCAAAACATCACTTAGTCTTGTTCATCAAAAAAAAATTTTTATAGAGAGGGAGAGAGAGGGAAAGAATTTTAAGCAGCCTCTACACCCAGGCTGATGTGGGGCTGGATCTCATGACCCCGGATCATGACCTGAGCCAAAATCAAGAGTCAATGTTTGACTGATCCACCCAGAGGCCCCTCATCAAATATTTTCTAATGATCACTCTTGCCAGATGTTGCAGTAGGAGAATAAGACATCGTCCCTGCCCATATGGTGCTGCCAGTGCCAGTGGGGAGATGGGATGTTTCTATGTGATGTAGGGGTCCTGTGTCAGAGGATGGTCGGGGAGGCAACATCTCTCCACCTCAGCCTGGAGGTCTACCTCCTGAACTGCTTCCCAAAACCAGAAGAAATGGCAGATTGACAATGAGACAGAAGACTGAGAAGAGGATCTTACGTATCAAATGACATGAGCCAAAGTATTCATGTGGCTGCTATCTGAAGGGCAAGCAGGAGAGTTGAATAGAGATGATAGTCAAAGGGATACATGCACCCCAGTGTTTACTGCAGCTTTGTCTATGATAGCCAAATTATGGAAGCAGCTCAAGTGTCCATTGACTGATGAATGGATAAAGAAGGTGTGTGTGTGAGTACATACACACATACACACACACAATGGAATATTACTCAGCCACAGAAAAGAAAGAATCTTGCCATTTGCAACAACATGGATGGAGCTAGACAGTATTATGCTGAGCAAAATTATTAATACTAGACATAATACTAGTATTAATACTAGACATAATACTAGATAGTATTATGTCTAGTATTAATAATTTTAATTATAATACTAGACAGTATTATGCTGAGCAAAAAGTCAGTCAGAGAAAGACAAATACCACTTGGTTTCACTCATATGTGAAATTTAAGAAACAAAACAAACAAGCAAAGGAAAAAAAAAAAGAAGAGAGATAAACCAAGAAGCAGACCCTTAACTATAGAGAATGATGGCTACCGGAGTGGGGGAGACGGGGATATAGCTGATGGAGACTAAGAGCTGCACCTGCTGGGAAGAGCACTGGGAGACGCATGGAGGGGCTGAATCACTACATCACACACCTGGGACCAATACAACACTGTATGTTAACTATGCTGAATTAAAACTAATATTAATTTTTAAAAAAGAAAGGAAGGAAGGAAAGAGAGGAGGCTGTGGGACTGCCTGTGAGTACATCGTAGGGTTTGGACTCTACCCTGTGGGTAATGTGGAGTCCCAGCAGGCTTTTAAGCAGGAATTCATTTTTTTTTTTTTTTAGACAGAATATTCTGACAGTTAAGTGGACGATCATGGCTTGGAGGGAGCAAAACCAGAAGCAGAGAAATTATTGAGAAAACTTTATTAAATTTCAGGATTAAGAAGAGAGGCACGAATTCATGACCCCCAAACAAGTTGAATGGGAAAATTCTTTTAAGTACAAATATGTTGCAGTGCATTTCCTTTTTGTCCAGGGGACAAAAGCGCTTTAGGAAGGGGAAGACTAGTACCTGCCCCACAGGTACCCAGTCTTACTAGAAGCTCTCCCTCACGTCACTGAGCATCCCAAGACCAGAGGCCACCAACTACTATGTCTAATTTTGGAAACAGAGGCAGGCCCTTCTTCCTCAACCCCTTCCAGATCCACTCACTGATATTTCCGCCATTAGGATCTTTTAGGACTAAAAATAAAATACCACCCACATAAGCTTATCTTCTCTTTCATACTTATTAGGTTTGAGATGCTAAAAAAAAATCTGAGCACTGTAATAGGTTGGATAATCTGATGTGAGAGCCCATGAGGTTATTTTCTGTTTGTCCTTCTAGATGTGTTCTCTGCCCTTCCATGGCCTATTCTGTGCCCCAGGATGCTGACCCCCGGCAGGTCCCCCCTCCCCCGACCCCTTGGCATTGGTACTGGTTATGGTCGCTCGTGCTCCACATCTCTCACCGACTCCCTTTCCCTGCCCACACCTCCACAGCTCCTTCATTTCATTCTCCTCAGTCAGCTCTGATATGAATCCCTTCCTATGTTTGCACTTTGTAGGGTTAGGATGCTGAGCCCCTGAGCATAAAGCTAGCCATGGAGGAAAGACGAGACTAAGAAGATTCTGGAGTCTCCTAGGACCTATCACAGGGCTGCAGGACCGCCCACCTGCCAGACTCCTCCTTTGCCTCGTGCTTATGGTGTCTAAGGGAAAGTTAGCCTCTCAGATCTGGTTTGAATTTATGTTTTAAAAAAATCCGAATTGATTCGTATGTTGCAATCTGTAATTCATAACCACTCCATCAAGAGGCATTTCTTGTCTAAGCGTGTAACTTAGCAGACTCATCACATGGAGAGAAACAAGAAACATACAGATGTCATCTTACGTTGGGCACCTAACAGAGTCTTCAAGGGTTAAGAAACAGCCCCATGCTGTACCTCAGGTACAGTAGGTTTACCAGAGGTTTCCTTTTGTGTTTAAACAATAAACTAGCTGGTGGTCTGCTGGCTACAAGCTGTTATACATTCCTTGGTTTTATTAGGATAACCATAAGCCTCCAAGACCCACCCTGATGTCAGTGGCAGGTTTTATAGAACACTCACAAGTTTCTTCACGTTGTGTTTGGGGGTATATAAAGTGTGAGGCATAATAGGTAACAGGTTGGAAGACCAGTGGAGGGCCGACAAAAGCCCCGGTTCCTGATGTGAATATTTAATAACTCCTCATTACAGGAAAGGGTCGACTACCAGATGCCTGTGACCGGCGGCTCCAGAGCCCACTAAACTTTTGAGTTACTCCAGGAGCAGGAGTGTGTTTTGGCAGTTCCCTCTGCCATTCCAACAGGATGGAGGTTAGGATGTGCCCAGTTGATTTAGGAACGCTGGAGGCGAGTATTTGCTAGAAACATCTCGTCTGTTATCCAGCAGCCAAGTGGCTAATTACTTCTGATATGGTGATTTCCCAAGGTGATAGAGCACAGTAGATTTAAAAAAAAAGTTGTGGTTTGTTTGTTTTTTTTTTTTAAATAAACTCAGAAGCATTGGAACACATAGGATCTTCACATTGGTGTGGATTGCTAATTCACCGTTTCAGGACGTACGTTTATAGAGGCCCCTGAGAGCATCACCTGAGCTTGAACTTTGGTTAATTGGCATGACAATGACCTAGTTCTGCACTCCTGAGCTGAAATACACACTCACAATTTGTCAGGTCCTAGACGGTGTCATTTGTCCAGCTGTGTTTTGACCACAGCTGGCCTGGGAATGGAATCTTCTTGCGTTTTCATGGCCCATGAAGTTTCGTGACAGAATGCTCATGGGGCGGCCTCCTGCCTCCCTCCCCGGGGCACATGGGAGGAAAGGGTCTCTTGCCGCTCAGCCCTCTACCACATGACAGGCCGTCTCTCCCGGAGCGCTCCATGGCCCCAGGCTGACCACGGAGAGATTCTGGGCTGCAGGGCTGTGTTCCTGTCCCTCCCCAGCCTCCCTGCATCAAGGAACCACTTCAAGAGCAACCACTTATGATAGTTGCTTTTTAATGGAGGCTGTGTCTATGAATTGGCCTTAAAAATCTGAATCTGAAAAAAAAAAAAAATCTGAATCTGAGCCATAGGTAACAGGTTATTTGAAACACTTTTGTTGTCTTCTTTCTTTAAAAAAAAAAAAAAAATCCAAAATGGACATAGCTATAGGTTACTCTCCTGCTTCAAACCCTGGCTTTTCTATTCCTCTTAAAAATCAAATGCAAAAACCATTAACACAATGGTTAAGGCCATGTTCTCTCTGGCGCTTTGCCTTATCTGGATGTTCTCTTTCCTCCAAGCTGCAATCCCTCTGGCCTATGTTCAGCTTCTTGAGTTCACCGTTCTTTAGGGTCTCTGCACATGCCATTCTCTACATCTGGAATATTTTCCTTCTGTCTCCTTCTCTCTCCCTTCAGATTTTAGCTTTAATATGATTTCTTCAGGGATGGCGTCCCAAACTCTAGCTTAGGTCAAGTCCCCATTGACTTCATAGTCCCCTAGACTTCTCTATTGAGCCTACTGTCATTGGAAGCAATTAGTTATTTGTATAATTACTTATTCAGTGTCTCATTCCCATCTAGACTGTAGATATCAGGAGATAATGGGGCCTGTACTCTCAATGCCTAGTAGAGTACATGGCATATAGGTGAATGTTGAATTAATTATTTAAACAATGCATGCTTATTACAAAATGAATTACAAAAGTGCAGAAAAATACCAAGAAAAAATAATCTATAACCCTACATCTCAGGTATAACAACTCTTAACATTTGGGTGTGTTTCCTTATGGCCTTAAAAAAAAAACAATGTATGTGGCATACAAATAAGCATTACCTACTGAAAGGCAGGTCCTCTGGCCATTTAGAAAAGTCTTCTTGAAACACACCAGGCATCCTGGTGTTCCAAACTAAAGTCAGTGGGGGAGAGCTCTGAGCAGTGATATCACCATTCATGGTCTCTAAGGCTAGCGAGGGATTAAAATCTAGCTCCCAAGAGCAAGTTCCAGGGTCTTCCTTCTATACTCCACTGTCACTCTAAGATTTTCTATTTAGATTCTTTTAGTAAAGGAACAATTTCTTAAATACTCGAAATATGTCACCTCCATGTTTAGTTTCTGTTGCTGCTAGCATCGTTCTTTCCCCTAATTCATAGGATAAGGGATGTTTTTCAGAATTGTGGTTCCAGTGGTCCATTCCTAGCTCTTTTGCAAAGGGGAGGTGTCTGGAAATAGACTGGGTACAACTGGATAATTCCTCACTCCCAGGTAACAGTGTGACTTCAGTGCCCCAATGACCCAATACAGCTTATCCCACAGAACCTGTTTTTGTTGATGGGCTAAGTACACCAAGCAGGTACTGCTATTATCACCATTTTAAGTGTAAGGAGACCTGGCTTAGAGATGGCACAGAACTTGCCCACGGCCACGCAATTCGTCGGTGGCTGAGTCAGGTTAAAACCTAAGCTGGCCAGACTCCAAAGCCCAGCCTCTGAGCCACGACACCAGGCTGCCCAAAGTGGCTCTCTCCAGATTTTACCAAGAGGATTAGCAAGAGGAGTAGACTTCACAGAGCCTTGAAGACCCCTAAGTGTGTATTAGATTTCGTGTGCCTGTACACATTTGTATTTTTTCTAGGGAGAAGCTCTCTATATTTCATCAGACTTGTTTGGAACAAGAAAAATAAAGATTCATCTGGATTAACAATTACACTAATATTTGTTGATCGGTTACCAAGTACTGTTCTAAACACTTCACTTGTATTAAACCTTCACAATAGCCCTGTGGGATAGGTACTATTATCCCCATTTTATGGTCAAAGAAATAGACACTGAGAGCTGTTATGTGCCAAGGTCACACAGCTGACCCATGGTGAAGGGATCTCATCCAGGCAAGTACTCAAGCCTGCACTTTTATTTAACCACAGCAAATAAATACCTCTTTTGTAGATGTCTCAAGGCTATCTGCTATCTGAACTTGGGGTGCATCTCCCCATTAATGTATATGATCCATGTGGTAGTTTTTCCTTCCTATCCCTAAAAACTACTAATAAATTAAATTGGTGGTAGCTCTTACAACAGAGGGTATTCTAGAAGAAATTAGTAACTCTCCTTGGCAGGATTAATCATATTAGGGAGTTACACCTTTTAACAAAACGGTAATCCCTCTGGCATGGAATTTGGACAAATTCCTAATGGAGTCAGGCTTCTGAATTAGAAGGGGGCCCTTCTGGAGGAGGCAGGGACGGAGAAGTGACCAGAATTAAGGGGGAGCCTGAGGAAAAACACTATGCTGTGTAGGGGGGGTGGTGAGAGTTCACGTACACCTTCTCTGTAATGTGTGCACGTGGGAGTACACACTTCCATTCCACTTACAGCCCTCAGTACATTTGGCTTGTATATATTGATTATGATGAATGCACTTTGAATTATCTAATACTTTTCTCCACACCTTTTGAGATAATGAGACCCAACCTAAATTGTTCCCAAATGGCTTTCAGAGATGAGTGCGCTTGAGGACAAAACACACTTCACAGCCTTTCCCTTTACAGATGGAAAAACAGGGGTAAGAAAGTTGGGCTACTTGTTCAAGAGATCCTAAGGGTTTTAGTATAAAACTAAGAAGACCATTATGACTTTATTCTCCCTGCTGAGGAATTAGCATTTTCCTGATTAAGTGACACTGAGACTAGAGACTGAAAAAACAGAGTCTAAGAGATGAGAACTGAGTCTACCCCAGGGTCCAGATGAGGTGAGAGACAAAACAGGAAGCGGCTGGGCTTACAACACAAGGCCTTGGCCGCCACCCGCATGGCCTCCATGGTTTCGGCTGTGTGGGTGTGGGAGACAGGCCTGGAAAATGCGCCCCAGGTTGGCTTTGGAGAAGAAGATCATGTACCTTTTTTTTTTTTTCCTCTGACTGTTAGAATTCTGGCAGAGTCCTATTTTCAGACCCATTAAAATTCAGGAAGGAAAAAAGGAAAAAATTGAAATAGATTTCAAAGAGGAAAAAAGGACAACAAACACACCCATTCTTACAAAAATAAGATTCCACCCCAAAAAACCTTTATGAAATGTTTTTGAGCTTAGAAACAGAAAAGGCGGTTGGAACGCGGATGGGGCACAGATCATGAAATGACCATTAAATGTGGCCTTGCCACTGGCTCCTTTACGGGGGCATGTTCGCCTTGTTCAGCCCTAGAAGGAAGCAACCCCATCCCGTCCCCTGGAGGAGGAGTAGAACCCAACTCTGTCGACGAGCTAGATTCCGCTGAGTGTTCATGTGCTGAGGGGGGAGTGTGGGGAACAATTTGTTCTAATTCACTGCCTCAACGTTGAGAGCCTCTCACTCTGGAAGTTTCCTGGCCAACCCACCCTCCAGTGCAATCAACAGTCTCAGCCAAATCCTTCCTTCAGTCTCAGATTTCGGTTATATAAACTGTGCTAATCAAACAGACGCCTTCCAATTCAGAACAGGGCAAAATAACCATTGACACAAACAGTCAGTGGCTTATGTAACCTGAGCCAGTACACAGGTCTGGAGAAATCTGCTCAATCATCCAGGTGCCTCAGGTGCGAGCGGCAGGCAGATTGCATAGCTCTGGGCTCAGGGACTAAGGCAGGACCTTGTTCCGGCAGATTTTTTATTTTTTTACCCCAAGAAGTCGGTCCTTCCTGTAGCCTCTCTTCAGCTTCAAGGCGCCCATTGTTCGATGCACTTTCCACCCCTTACAGGTTCTTATTCTTTATAGAAAATGGATTTAGTATTTTTTATATCAGGGTTTTATCTGATAGGCTTTATCTCCTGGGGGTATGACTTTTTCTCATGGCACAAGCCATATATATTGAGAATTCTAGTTAGAAAAATCAGAAAATTAGTTCCACTCCCCAGAACTGGTTACTTTTTAGCATTTGGTGTATATCCTTCCGGTCTTTTTTCTATGCATATCATATAGACACACACACATACAACATACAGAACTATCCACGTATTGAAGACATGCATATATATAATATTTAAATAAATAATAAATTGTGATTATACTGAGCATTCTCTTTTGAAGTATGCTTTTTGCCCAACCTCCTCCTCCTCCTCATCACAATGCTCTCACCTTCTCTCTCAATTTTAGAGACTTACCAGGGCTGTGCCAATCGCTTTATCTTCCTACCTTCAGTTACCCTTATAACACCCCTATGGGGCTAGTATCAGGACCCTCACATAGCCGCTGAAATTCAAGGCCTCTGAAGTCTGTGGTCTTAGCACAGCCTGATAGCTCACTGCTATTAAAAGTCTTATCTAAGGAAGGTTTTCAGCGGCTGCTTGGTTGTCCCATTGGACTCTATTCAACACATCCCCTATTCCAGACTATTTCGGTATTTTCCATTTGGGGAGCCATTATAAATAATTCTGTGAGGAACATGCTTTCATATCAATATTTATACTACTATTCTCATAGTATAAGTTCCTAGCAATAGAATTTCTGGGTCAAGGATATGTTCGTTTTGATGGCTTCGTACTGACAAATTGTTTTCCAGAAAGGTGTCATGAATTTTCACTCCCACCAGCTACTGCCCAATACTCTAACCAAAGCCATTTAATAATTTTTTAAATGATTTTAAAATGAAAGAAAAAATCTTTCTCAAGCTGCTCGCTTAGGGAAGATAGAATACATATAGAAAACGTTTGATGATCCACTGATTTTCACATTTAACTACTATAAAACTTCCAGAAAGAATCCTTGGGAGGACTAAAGCACAACTGTTGGTTGTTCCTGGACTCCTGTGATGGGTTCACCTTCAAGCCCTAAAATACAAACCCTCATATTTCCCCTTTCCATTTCCCACTGTCCTGCGATCTCCAGCTATTGCTTCTGATGACCAGTCCTGCAAGGGCTGATGGGAGTAGATGGTCTCAACACCGCAGCAGAAGGGAACTTGCTTGGGTAGGAGAAAAGGGGATCAGGTTCCATGCTGTCAGCAAAAAGCTCCAATAAACAGAGTGCAATACATTAAGCCCTTGCTGTTAATATGCTGTCTAGACTTGAAAAGATTACTTTTCTCTCTGTCTTCTAAACTTCGACTCTTAACCTTGGGTCTGTCCTTGTCTGTACTGGACTCAAGCATTCCTTCTCTCCTGGAAGTTCAATAGTGGGATGCCCTGCCACTCAAGCTGCTATAGTAACTGAGGTCAGACATGATTCTCGCCACTTCTCTGCTATGAAATGAACAAAAAACTTGACAACACCTGAACCAGGAGGCAGAAAATGCAGGGCGTCCCCCTCCTGCTGGCTTCAGGGTAAAATGATACTCCCTGCAGAAATAAAAGCGGACAACCCCTTTGTTGGCTGTGGGTGGAATCCCAGAAGATATTTGAAGGAGGGTTAAGAAGAAGAGCCTGTGAGTTCCACACTTAGGGATAGAAATAAGTTGTTAGCAAACTGGTTGTCAGGCCTTCTGTTTAACTATGTTTTGCTCAGAGATGACAATTCCCTTCCCCATCACTAGGGTTCCCAGTGCCCTCATGCTGACATCTGGGTGCTCAAGTCCCACTCCAAGACATAATATTTATGTCTTAATCTTAGGCATTCCTAGGCACTATCCTAAAAATGTTCCCATTTACTCCTCACAGCTGCAATCTGATGGCTATTGCCATCACTCCTATTGTACAAAGAGAACAAATATTGTAGAAACAGAAGCAGTGAGAAGTTCTAGAGCTTGAAACTCAAGGAGTGATGGCGGTAGTCTGATTCAGAATCACATGACTAACCACCTTTCTATACTGCCTGTTGATCTAGAATTTTATTTTTGTTCTAGATTTTTCTTCTTGGTCATCAAAAGAAAAAAATCATTGTCCTCTCATTCCTTCTAGGTCTTGCTGAGGTGGGTAAAATAATCTGACAAACAAATTTAGTGTGTTCATGGCTGATTCTGGGGCAACAGTATGCCTCTTGGTAAATTTATAGTTCACTAGAACATTCACTGGGCCACCAGTGGTGGTAGCCAAGGGTCTCTGAGAAAGATGCTAGGACAGTGGTAATTGGGTGAGGTAGGGTGTAGTGGACAGAATATTTGTGGGTAGGGGAGGCTTTCTCATTTATCAATGGCTCGTTCAGGCTATAGGATAAGACAAGCCCCTGATATAATAAGTAGCCTTGATCAACAATGACCAAAAGCTCAGATGTTTACCTACATGATTAAGAGAACTCAGACTCTAACTCAGAAGTCTCAGAGATGACCACCATCTGCCAGCCACTGCTCTATGGGAACCACATAATTTCACGGTCTATCTACAACATCCAGTCTCCTAGCACATTTTTGTGATTAAGGAAAGCAGATAGAGTATGACATCTATCTATTGATCTATCTTTCATCCACACAAATCTATCTTTCACCCCAACCTGGTATAAACCAACTGAAATACCCAAGATCCACATCAACTTGTCACATCCGTTTTGTTTGACTGACCCACAATGTCCCACACATACCTTTCCTCTCCTGACTCTCTTTGGGGCCGGAGTAGTTTGTGGAAGAGAAAAGATGACGTGCTGAAGGGTGTGGCCAAGGAATAATATAATCTTTGGCCTGAAGATGTATGTTTTGGTCTTGGGCAAATGTATTTGAAAGAGTTTAATGAGTCATGGAGGTAGTGCTGACACTTGGAATAATATTTTTCAGTTCTTTAGGATGAATAACACGGAGCCTGGTTCAGAGAGGAAGCCAATAAATGCTCATTGGTTGAAAGAGTGAGTGAGTCCTGAGAACTTAGAATTCACCACAATTGGGATAGCGCTGGAGACAAATCTTTAACAGTGTCTTGAAGGGCTGCCAGGCTTTTGTAAAATGAATTTTCATTCTACCCGTTAGCTCTGCAAACCCTCTCAGTTGACCTAGATATATGGCTTCTTTCTCATTGAAAACATTCTCCACTCTTGAAATTATATCTCTTTCTTTCAAAAACCTTGACATTTTTTTCCCTCACAGTAGGTTGGTTTGTTTTGTTTATTTTTACAAGCTGAATTTAAAGATGAGGACACTTTTCAGGTTACTGCTGCAGGACTGGCAGACCATCATGGCTCCTCTGTAGGTAGGACACGGGCTCCCAGCAGCCGGGAGAGCTGGTGTGCCGTTTAGCACCCCGCGTGCTCCTTGCCCTGTGAAGGGTTCATGGATGCCGAAGGGGAGTGTCATGCCCTACTGTCTTTATGTCACATCTCTGGTGTCAAGTGCTGTTCCCCTTCGGTCCCTCCCATCCAGGTGACAAAGCGGTTAGTGGCGAGTGAGATATCCTCCCGGGGTGGGGAGCAGTCCTCTCCTCTTGGCAGGTGGTGACTCTGAAGTCTCAGGAGGCAAAAGTGACTTTCCCAAGCCTACAGCGTAGGAGGCTGTGGTAAAAGAGCACTAGGTTCAAAGACTTTTATTTCCCAACAGGAAACTCAGAGCTAGCGCCACAAAAACACACAAGCAGTTACAAGCTGGGGTGCGTGCTTTTCCTGCAGACGCTGGCCATCCTGGGAGTCACACATGCTTTTTCAGGACTCAGATCAAAAAAAAAAAAAAAAAAATCCAATGCAAAGCCACTGAAATTTAATGGAGAAAGCATTTTCCTAGTGCATACAGTGCTACAGTGTTCACCCTTGTAAAAGCTTGTTGGAGGTAGGGGTTCCCTATAACAGCCTGATTAAATGACAAAGTGAAAGTCCTGTAATCTGGTAAGTGTACAAAGTACTTCTGAGAATGTTCGAGTCTGTCAGGAGGTGAGGTCTTGTTTGGATCCACTGAGGGGAACAGTCTTAGCACAAGGTTTGGTGTCCCTAAGGGATCTGTCAACATACCAGATACAGAGTAAGAAACGCTGCAGGCCCGTGGGAGGCTGACTCCACTTAGGGACTTGCTTCCTAAGAGCAGAGGGTGGAGGAAAGGGGGAGAAGTTAACTTCACAATAGAAAAATGGGGCACACACCTCCTGAGCTAGGTGATCAAGGTCATAAGTCTCAGTCGTGGCAACCACGGTTACCACAGTTACCTGTTGATAACGCCGTGATGAGAAGAGCAGTACACCTCCCAGTCTTATCATGAGAAAAACACTGGTCGAATCCCAGATGAGGGACATTCTACAGAATACCCGGCCCAGCGCTCCTCCCAACTGTCAAAGTCATCAAAACCGCAAAAGCTGTGAAACTGTCACAGCCAAGGGGAGCCGAAGATGACATGATGACTAATGCAGCTTCCTGGATGGGATCCTGGACCAGCAAAGGACATTAGTGGAAAAACTAGTGAAAGATGGATCAAGTGTGGAGTTTACTTCATAGAAACATGCCACTGTTCATTTCTTAGTGGTGACGAATGTAGCTTGGTGTGGTCAGATAATACCAATGGAGGAAATGGGGTAAGGAGTCTATGAGAACTTCTGGCATTATCTTTTCAATATTTCTGCAAATCTAAAACTATTCAAAAATAAAAAGTTTATTTTAAAAAACAGGTGGAAAGTGAAAATAAACAGGGGCACTGAAAGGATATATAAGAAACTAATAAAAGTGGTTACTCAGAGCACGTGGGAGCACAGGGTCAAGGGTGGGAGTTAGATTTCTCAGTGGATTTTTTATATCATTCTGAGTTATGGACCATGTGAATGTATTTACTAGCTTTAAAAAAAAAAAAACACGCTCTAGGTCTGCAGCCTGCTTACACATACTGAATAACAATGACAAAGATTAAGCTTACTAGGCAAAATGTTAATTTTTTAAAAATATAGCTGGTGTGCTAAATGAGGGCCAGACATATGGGTATAAGGTTGCCAGTTGCAAAGGCACTTCCCCACGAGGAGCTGTTTGTGGCTGCCCGTCTGCACTGTTGGATTGTGAGTGTGAAGTTTGGAAAAAGCAATTTGGCTCTGAGGGGCCTCCGGAGGGTTAGCTCTTTTGCAAGGCTCTGGCCCTTCCTTTCTGGGTGCTGACTTTCCATGACTGTTTATGACAGGCTGCGCCTCTCTTTCGCTCTGCCGTGTAGATACTGTGTCAGACAGGAAGTGTAGGGTTGTATATTACAGATCTGAGTCCTAATAAATAAATTCAGAGGCAGATATCATGCTGTATAATGGAGTGTGGGAAAAGAGCAATAAAGATCAGGCAACAGAGTCTTCCCAGGAGGCTGGGGAGGAGGGCAGCGGTTGCAGAGAAGCTGAACTTGGGCCAAATGGTAGGAGCCAAAGATGAAGTTGTAGGCTGCAGGCCGTGGAAATTGTGCTAAGCTCATCTCAGCTGGGATCTCAAAGGCAAGACACTCTAGACTGTCTGGAAGCTAAAGAAATGGGTCACAGGGAAACACTGTCACTTCATTTAAAATCCAAACTGAAATAAATAAATAAATAAAATCCAACCAAATAGTCAAAGTTTTAACATGCACGCGCGTGCGCACACACACACGCACTCCTTCCCGTTCCTTTGATGTCAGCCATTTTAGGGAGCTTGATGGTGGAAAGCGTCTGGAATCTGAAGATTCAAATATTCTTTTCTTTCTGTGTAAATTCTCCCTGGTTCTGTAGGATTCTTTCTCCTTCTACCTGGATCCCTTCCTGCCTTGAAACTGTTTAAATGGGTGAGACTAAATGACCTCTGGGGTCTCTCCGGCTTCTAAAAGGCTACAAAATATCTTTGTTTAGAGGGAACTGGATTTCAGAGTTTAACTCCCCTAGGATGATCTCAGAAGACTAAACTGGACTGGTTGGTGCAAAATAAAAAAATTAGAGTTGTTGGCCCTGTTTAAAAGTTGAAGGGGAAACAAAACAAAACAAAGAAAAACACACAAAAAATGAGGGTGTCCTGACAGGCTGAAAATACCTCCCAGGCTTTCCAGGTCTCCTAAATGTTATGGGTGTGAAACTGGCCACTGGGAATAAAATGTGGAAACAGGAATGGATTAATTAGCTGAACCTTTGAGGTTCAAATTTCATGAGCTCATGAGAGCTCTTTGGTCTTCCGAGAAGACAGAATATATGCAAGAAGCTGAAAGCTTTTTGTCCATGCAGAGTTTATTTTCTCAAACACTGCTTATCCATTGTAAAACTAACAGTCTTTGCCGAAAAGACCATCTCATGAAACATTTCAGGTAGAAGCAGAATATTTTATGCAGTCCTATCTCCCCATGAGGAAATCCATCCAAAGCTCAAATGATTCACACACAAAAAAAGTTCACAGAGTTGTTCATGTCTGAACTCAAAATTCTCGGGAGACACATTAGCTTGTTTGATAAACCAGAAAGAACAGTGTTTTTGTGCAAGTATTTTTAATACAGGAAATATGAGTCTAGTCTGTATCTCTCCAAGTCCATGTGTATGAGTGGGTTTTGAAGTAAAATGCCATTTACTGCCTTAAAACATGGTTAAAAGAAATACACATAAAAGCAATACACATGGTTAAAAGAAATACTACCAGTGAAAATGCTTCTCTAATCTGTACCACGCTGAATAAATACCAAGAGTGCACACAATCTAATAAGGATAACAGAAATAAGCGAGATGCTTAGCAACGAAAAATCATTCCAAAGCTCCTTCCCTGTGAATATCCTTTTCAATGGTCCTGGATACACAATTTTATAATTAAAACACAATACTGCACATCAAATTCTGTAGCAAAGAACACTGCCTACGGGGAGACTCAGAACCAGTCTGACAACTTTTCTGAGATTAGAAAAGGAGAAAATATCACTTTACAGAATCTACTTTTCAGAAGGCAGCATCAGCACTTTGTTGAGAGGAAGGCAAGACCAGACAGTGCTGGGGAGGGAGCACTGTGGGCTGCCTCCCCCTCCCATCTTGGACCCCAGAGAATGCTCCGCTAATAAGTCCAGGGCACCAGAAGACAATCTCTGCGGACCATCTGGATTGTAAATATTCTCCCAGGCTACCTTTTAGCAAAAAGTCACTTGGGGAAATAGGAACCTGACTGAAATCCTTCCTTCTCCCAAAGGGTGAATGTTTTAGAAAAGGATCCTGCAAGGCTGCAGCAAGAAGGAAGAGGAAGGGAGTCTGGAGAGCCCAGTCTGGAGGAAGGATGCCGCCCTCCAGAAGAGCAAGAAGCCCCAGAGAGTTCGGCAGCCGGCAATGAGGTTCTCCAGTGGAACCTCAGGTCCTAATCCTGGGTGGGAAGAACGTGGGCGGTAGCAGCGCAGATCTCAGATAGGTGGCGCTCTAACACGCTTCCGTTCACCTAGCAAAAAAGGTAAGAGAAGGCAAGAGAACAGGGGACAGACACCTGGGGGAAGTGAGATGTGCCAAACTTTCCTGAGCAGATGAGGGCAAAGAGAAAGAGAGACTTAAAGCAATAATAAAAAATTTAAAAGCAGAGCTAAGCACGACAGTATCTAACATCCAAACAATCCTAGTGATTTTGTCTAAGCTTGTGGCTAAGAATGTTAATTTAATGGAAAATCCCTAGAGAAGTAAGCATCCCAAAAGACAAATTCTGGGAAATAAACGTCTCTCCTCCATGAGGGATCTGGAAGCTGGGTTTCTCTTGCTGGTAACTGGAGGGTTTTTCAGCCGCTGCTCCCCTGGCATCCCACCTTTTCTTTGCTTCTGTCCCAGTTTCCTTCATTTCTGGAAGCCTCACCTTTGTCCTAAATTTAAAGTTCAAGATTCATTTTTTTAAAAAATGACCTGCCACTAAGCATGTAATTTTTATAAATGTCTGCCCAACACTAACAGCACCAAGTAATAAGATTCAAATCCCCAAAGCAACATTATTCTGCCAACCCCTCCCTTTCCTCCAGACTTACCAGAGTGTGGGATGTCTGCCAGGGAAATACAATAAAATGTGGGAATAGGAATAAATAAAAATAAAATTTTAAATTCTGTATTTTGCTTGCTTTGTTTTCCTTTTTAATTTAATCCTTTTCTTTCCCTCCTTTTCTCAGACATTTGTAGTATTTCTTTTTACCTAACTTTGTTTCTGCTCCTGGGTTGATGATGCTAATATATTCACCCCTACCTTATGGACTTTCTGCGCAAGCAGGTCGCCTGCACTATTTGAACAATTTCCTCCCTTGCTTTGTCTTATGATATCTTCTGAGTGAGTTAGTCCTGCCCAGTCAGGTTCTTCTTTGTCTTTTGTGTTCTGCACCATGATTCTCACTCTTGGTCCCCTGGTTGCTGGCTCTTGCAAATCTTACCTGATCTGTCATCCTCACAGTATCTGCTTCCCGTCACTGTTTGTAAGGCCTCCCCCATTACCTGTTGTACTTCTTGAGAAATCTCTTGAATCTTCAAATGCCCTGTCCTTCCTGACTGGCATGAGAGATCATTCGGGGTGTCCTTTTCCTCTGCTCGATCTAAGAAGCATTGAGTATTTTTTCCCCCCTCCTGTTTGGTCCACTAACTAGATCTCTGGCTAAGAAGATCAAAATGTTCCCCTCTTGGGTAGACACCTCCTAGAAGGACTCTGCCTCCTGACAGAGGAGACATTCTCAGTGCGGGGGAGGCGGCGGGGAAGGGGGCAATCAGGGGCATTCATCACTGGCATAGCTATTTGGGGGTGATGTCCACGTGACCAGAAGTTGGGAGTTTGCTGTGGGAGTAATTTGGTTTAGGAGAAAAGAGAGATGGTGGGGGACCCACAACTGTGCCTTTCCAAGGGTTCTCTAGTATCATGGCAGCATCTCCCACCACTAACTACTGACCTAAAAAATACAGATGCTCCTGCACTGATGCATTTCTTTTTTTTTTTTAAGATTTTATTTATTTATTTGACAGAGATTACAAGTAGGCAGAGAGGCAGGCAGAGAGAGAGAGAGGAGGAAGCAGGCTCCCCGCTGAGCAGAGAGCTCAATGTGGGGCTCGATCCCAGGACCCTGGGATCATGACCTGAGCCGAAGGCAGAGGCTTTAACCCTCTGAGCCACCCAGGTGCCCCCACTGATGCATTTCTTATTCCCTTAGGGAAAATAATGTACTTGGAACCCTCCTGAGGAACAAAGTCAGGTGGCAGCTTCCCAAGTCCTACGTAGTGAATCTATTCTTTTTTTTTTTTTAATTATTAACATATAATGTATTATTTTCTTCAGGGGTACAGGTCTGTAAATCATCAGGCTTACACAAGTCACAGCACTCACCATCATAGTGAATCTCTTCTAACATCACCAGCTCCACCAGTCTCCTGACTCCTTTCTCAATCTTACGGCAGAGAAGCTCTGGCATGTCTGCCTCATTCCTCATAAGCCATTTATATGTCGGGCCCGAAACAACAATGACACATAGGACTTATAGAGAAACTCTGTTATAAAGTTGAAAGCTATGACACAATTCTCTCAATTATTTTGGTCAGAGGAAGTTACAGCAACCCAAATGTACATTTTGCATGTTTCTACTTTTTATTTCATGATGGGTAATGATTCTTTTGAGTGACACCAAGTAATAAACCTCGTTGGGTAATGAACCTCTAAGATACAGCCCGGATCCATATAGTAAACATTGTAGCATTCTGACTTCTGGGACAGGGGGCTTATCAGCCGCACCTTCCCTGCTTACTAGTGAGGCTAACTCTACCACCTCACCTAGGAGAGAGGGACAGGAAACTGGTGTTAAGGACAAATCACTGACCAAAAGAAACAAAAATGACCTAAGGTTTTCGGATGGAGGCTTACAAAAGCTCACGGCCCTTGCCCTAGCGGAAAGAGAGAGGTAACACGCAGCCCATCGTGGCTCCCTTATTCCTGGCACACCAATAACAATACGGTTGCCTTGCATTCTTTGGGATATTGATGCTAAAATATTATATGTTATTTTTCTCAAACTTATCCTGAATTGAACACCCTGTGTTTTAGCTGACAACTCTAATAGTACCCAACTACCACATCGACCATGGGGATCCGAAGACAGCTATCCATCTGCTATGGATAAGCTAAAACACACCTATGAGTGACTCAAACTCGGTCTCAGTCCCAAAGCCAAAGGAGGTTTGTAAAGTCCAATTTTAGGCCATTTCCAGACTCCGTTTGGGACTGTTTACTTCAGGGACACTGATTAAGTCATATATTACAAGGAAGCCTCCCATTGCCCCTAATTCAAAACAGCTGAGCCAGCTTCTGCCAGCCAAGCCTCATGGTGGAAGCCTTGGGAGGGGACAGGGTTTGGGAACAGGGGGAGGGCAATAAGGGGACAGGTTCAATATTAAGTGAGGACACGTCCTAATGCTGTTGTGGAAATGCTCTGTATGGAGCATCAGGTTACAAAGCCCCAGTTAGGTGGGGGGTGAGCAGGAACGGAGTGGAAGGGGGCACTGGAGAAATCACTACAACACTGGAGGATCAAAGAATCCAGCCTGTCAAGGGCTATGATATTTTTTCAATGAGGAAACAAGCTCACATTATTCCCCCAGGGCTCAGAAACAAAAGCCAAGGTTCAACCAAAAATGTTTAAGACTTTTTTTTAAGCCACAAATTATGTCTGTGTGTGCTTTGCTTCCACTATTGCTTTTTTTCCACCCCCCTTGAAATTTGGGTGGGTGGACGGGGGAGCAGGAAAACACTGTAGTTGGAATTTGGAAGCCATACTGACAACAAGTCTGGTGAATGTGACCATTTTGGAATGTACAAAAGCATTCACTGGGTACCCATAAATCTGGCGAATGTGTTCATTTACTTAACAAAGCTTAGCGTTCCAAGGGTGAAGGATGTTTTACCTAAATCTACAAGGTGATGAAGGGCTGGCCGTGGGCGAGTCCGTAGCTCAGCCATGCTTCCTGTTTCGTGTTTGCTTATTTTTCTTCCGTGAAGCGTTTCTGCACGGGGCAGGGCTGAGGAGGAGAGTCGGGGGTTCGAGGATGAGGGGGGAGGACGGATGAGGGCAAAACGAGGGAAGGTGATTGTGATGAGTGAATTAGCTGTACTTTCCCTCCCTTTAGCAAATATTTCAACTTTTGCTTTTTGGAGAGAATCCAGCCTGTTTTAATTTCATTTTCCAGTAGATAATGCTTCTATGAACTCGATTGAACTAGAGAACAGAAAGGAAAGAGTGTCCAGGTAAGCATGCTGAGGACTGAAATGTCCTGGTTCAGAGTAGTTCAGCATTCATGTCTGTTGACCATAAACATAACATTAGTTATGCCAGAGAAACGAAGAGAAGATAAAATCGAAATTCAATCTTCACAGGGCTCCAAGGCAGGCCCTATATTTGCCTTTGCATGAGGTTGACAATATCGGCTCTAGCTTGATTGAAGTTTTTGGAAATGTATAAAACAGGGCTTCCTTTAAAAAGTAGAAGAGGGATTTTCAAAGAAGTTGCTTGTTGAAGATCACTGCCGAGATCTGTCAGCTCTGTACGTTCGGAGGGCACATCTGTGATCTGTGACAAGAGCGATGTTTTCGTTCATTTAAATGCCCATGGTTGGCTGCTGCTAGCCTTTCCCACGCCCATCAAGAGGATTCGTGGCAAGAGAAAAGGCAGTGATGCCCCTGCTGTGGTTGGGGTGCTACGGTGGAAGGGTCAGGAAGACATGTGGAAGCAGTAAGGGGAGAAGCTGTAAGAACGAGACCCCTTGTGCTTCTCTAAGTGCTCACGGGAACTCAAAATATGGACTCAGCACCACTACACCCTCTACACATAAGGTTCTTATTTCTTGTTTTCTTTAAATGGAGGTAGAGCCATACCGTTCACTTTCAGTAAAGGGCACGAACCATAAGCATAGGGCTTGATGAGTTTTTACAAACACGTATGCCCATCTAGCCACTCCTAGATTAAGGGTCTGGAGTTCCCGAAAGAAGTATCCTGGACCACAACATTCCATGTGCAAAAGTTTCGTACTTTTACATCCCAGAATAGCTTTCTTACTTAGCCTGGCCTCCAGTCTTTCCCAGGGAGAAACAGCCATATTAAATGAATTATGATTTTTAAAATTATTTTCATTTCATAACACAAGGCTGCACGAAACAACAGAAAGCTTTCATTCTCATCATTGAGCCTCGTCCAACCATCCACGTGATAACATCTCAAGAACCAGCCCTTCAGCAGCCCAACTTCTGCTAAGGCTGAAGGAAGAAAAGGGCTCTCCCTGTGAGGGTATAAAACACCAATGATGAGCTTGGAGAAGTAGATGTAGAATTTGCTAGGCTTTCCATCCTTCAGAAGGAGGAAATGTCTCCCTCTTTACCACTGCTACTTATTTATTGGGTAAGGCTTGCTTTGTCTAATTTTTTTTTAAACCTGTTTTTTTGTCAACCTGACAACAAAAGGCACTTAGGATCTGGAATAGAAAATAAATGTGGAGAGAAACAGCCCAGAAATGCTTCTAATTCTGAGCCATACATTTAATGGCCAGCTACAGTGTGTGAAATCTGCCAAGAACTTGGGGCTGTGACCTTGGACAGAGTAGATTGTGTGGTCCCAGAGGCCTTGGTTGTTTTCCTGGATGTCTCTTAAAACCTGTACACATTCTGAACAGTGTTTTCAATTCTGAGACTGGCTGAGGTCTCCTGTGTCACACAAAACTGGTCACAGGTTAAGAAATTTAGAAGTATCTCCCAAAGCATTATTGCTCAATGGAAAGTGAAACATACCAGAAATAGAATTATACTCTTTTATTAAAAATGGCAAGCCCAAAAAAGGCAGCAAAACTTAGCATAGAAGCTTTGATAAATCAAGCAAGTAAATCACAAGCACTTATTAAATATATTTTATTCATAAGTATGCTTATTTAATAGTTATTTATAAATACTTACTGAGCATCTGTATTAGTTAGGATTCTCCAGAGGAAAAGAAACAATAGGATATATTTATATACAGAGAGAGATTTATTTTAAAGAACTGCCTCACACAATTGTTGGGATGGTAAATCTGAGATCTACCAGGCAAGCTGGCAGTATGGAAATTTAAGTAAGAACTGATGTGACTTTGAGTCTGAAATACACAAGACACACCTGAGGCTAGAATTCAGGAAGGGAAACTGCTGTGGTCTCAAGGCAGAATTTCTTCTTTTCTGGAAAACATCTATCTTTTGTTCTTCAGGCCTCCAACTGATAAGGCCCACTCCACCTTATGGAGGGTAATCTGTTTTACTTAAAGTCTATTGGTTGTAAATGTTAATCACATCTGAAAAATGCCTTCACAACAACATCTAGACTGGTGTTTGCCCTAACAACTTGTCATGGTAGCCATGAGAAACTGACACATAAAATTAACTATCAGAGCATCTAATTGTTTAAGCACTGTGTTAGGTACCTGGGAGGATACTCATGGAAGATAAAGCAAAAGCTGATTAGAAAGAATTCTCCCTCAAGGAGATTAAAACCTAGTAATGTAGAGAATATACAAATGCCTTCCTTCTAGATTGTCTGAAAAGCCCCTCTGATGAAGTACTTAAAAATTATGATTTAAACAATGATTTTAAATGATTTCCTGAACTAAGGGAGAGTAATGAATCTGCAGATACCAAAACTGTATGGAAAGCAGGAACTCTGGGAGGCTATCTGTCAAACTCTGGTGACCTTGGGCTTTGATGATGACTACTCAGGACATGAGATAGATAAAGCCCAGGACCCAGCCAAGGTGAGGAACTAAATAGAAGACTTTTATAACCTGAGGAACTAAAGAGAAGTGTTTTCTCAGACTTTCACTGGGATCACAATAAGCCACATATCTGAATTAGAGTAGACTTAGAAGTAAGCCCATTGGAGGGGCGCCTGGGTGGCTCAGTGGGTTAAAGCCTCTGCCTTCAGCTCAGGTCATGATCTCAGCGTCCTGGGATTGAGCCCCACGTCAGGCTCTCTACTCAGTTGGGAGCCTGCTTCCTCCTCTCTGTCTGCCTACCTCTCTGTCTACTTGTGGTCTTTGTCAAATAAATAAATAAAAATCTTTAAAAAATAAAAATAATTTAAAAAAAAAAAGAAGTAAGCCCATTGTGTAGAGGGGGATTTCAAGGAAATTTGGCATGGATGGAATCAGTCTTCATTCAGGTTTATGACCTGAATACATAATATCTCTATGGCTAAAAACTGCAAGAACCAAATTTAGTTAAAAGTAATTCCAAGCTGTAATTTCCCCTAGGCAACTGACAGAAACAAGCACAGATCTTTTCTGGAGTCATCACCCACAACTCAGGTTTCAAAGAATTTCTGTAGACAAAGTATTGAGAATATAAACTCACAGCCACAAATGACAAATCATAAACAGAGCTCCATGAAGGAGAGCCAGCAGAATTAGACTTAGGGAGACTTCAGGTACTAAAATGACTAGATATAGAATATAAAAGGGATTTAATATGTTTTAAGAAATAACAAAATTTAAAATATGGGCATAGTACAGAGAATTATAAAAATGGAATTTCTAGAGGTCAAAAATCCAGTGCATATGTTAACTAGCAGATTAAAACACAAAAAGATAATTGGTAATCTGGAAAAAGGATTTGATGACACCCAGAAGTTAGCCCAAGGACACACATACACAAAATAGAAAATGTGAAGAAGTAGCTAAGAAACACAGATAGATTGAGAGTCTGTCATAAGTCTAATAGGAGTTCCAATTATTTCAAGAGTTACCAAAAAAATCTTAAATCTGATATCCAAGAAGCCAAGGAATCTTTATTAAGATAAATAACCAGAAAAATGTATCTACACACATCATAATGAAATCAAAGACATAAAGAAAGTTGTAAAAACACCTGGAGAGAAAAGACAGGACAAATAAAAAGGAGCAAGTAGTGCTCAGTGGTAAAATGAAAGACAAAAAACAATGGAATAATATTTTTATTTTTTTTTAAGATTTTATTTATTTACTTGACAGACAGAGATCACAAGTAGGCAGAGAGGCAGGCAGAGAGAGAGAAGGAAGCAGGCTCCCCTCCCCACAGAGCAGAAAGCCCGATGCGGGGCTCAATCCCAGGACCCTGAGATCATGATCTGAGTCAAAGGCAGAGGCTTTAACCCACTCAGCCACCCAGGCACCCCCTGGAATAATATTTTTAATATGCAGAAAAAAATTAAGTCAATCTAAAATTTTTATACCCAGAAAACCTATCTACTAAGAACAAGTACAAAGAAATAAAGACACTCTCATACTAACAAAAATGGAGAGTTTAATACAAAAGAATTCCTATTCAAGGAGAAATCTAAAGGATATAAATTCAATCCAAACATAAGGTTATTAGGAGGGAAAATAAAGTAACAAAGAAGACAGGACAAATAGACGGCACAAAATAAGGTGATAAAAATAAAAGTAAATATATTGGTAATCAAAACATATATAAGAAGGAAATCCAAGTACACACAGTTCATAGAGATTCATAAAGACATAAAAAGGTTGAAAGTAATTGGGTAGAAAACTTCTATTGAGCACATAAGCCAAAAGAAAGTTGGTATGTCTGTTTTGCTATCATACCAAAAAGATTCTCAGGGGGAAAAAAAGATTACTAGTAAAAAGTAGGGTCATAACAAAATAACAAAAGTTTTTTGTTTTTTGTTTAAATATTTTATTAATATTTAATAATATTTAATTGTCAGAGAGAGAGCACAAGCAGGGGAAGCAGCAGACAGAGAGAGAAGCAGACTCCCTGCAGAGCAGGGAGTCCAATGCAGGACTCGATCCCAGGGCCCCAGGATCACGACCTGAGATAAAGGCAGACATTTAACCAACTGAACCACCCAGGTGTCCCAATGACAGAAGTTTTGATACATTAAAATATCAGATATATAAGATATATATCAGAGATAAAAGATATTTAAGATCAGATATATAAGATATAAAACATCACAATTCTAAACTTGGATATGCATTTGATATATAGAACAAAAATTGAGATGATATAAATGCAGACTAGTATGCTTTTTTAAGTGACAAGTGTTATAGAGAAAAATGAATAAAATGCTATGGTAATTCAGAGGAGAAAAAGGATATTAGTTGATAAAGTGGAAATGTATGGTAGAGCTAGATTATGGAGGATGCTGAAAGTCAGAGAAATCTGAGTTCAGCATGATCAGAAATTGAGAACTACCTATATTCTTGAGCAGAAAAGTGATGTGATAGAAATGACTTCTTAGAAAGAAATGCAAAAAAATCTAGCTATTGTGTGTAAGATGAATTGGATGGGAGATCTCAACACCAGGCTGTAAGCAAACAGGAAAAGTCACAATATTTGGGATTTGGGAGATAGAGGACATGAGAAGGAGGGGTAAACCCAATAGATATTTTCATAGACAAAATCAATGGTAAATACCTGCACTGTGCCATTTAGTGGGTTATTTGTCTTAGGAAGTGTCTGCAAGAAATACATTCCCCCAAGATAACCATAGGAGAAGAGACCTGGATGTCAGCTGACTCCTGGATACCTGCTGACTCATCTCTATTAGCCTCAGAGAGTAAGGACAATAGCCCCAAATCTACAGGTCACAGATCACTCCCTACATGGGCCATGACAGATGATTTTAAAACACTGATTAGGGGCCCCTGGGTGGCTCAGAGGGTTAAAGCCTCTGCCTCGGCTCAGGTCATGGTCCCAGGGTCCTGGGATCAGGCCCCACATCGAGCTCTCTCCTTGTCGGGGAGCCTGCTTCCTCCTCTCTCTCTCTGCCTGCCTCTCTGCCTACTTGTGATCTGTCTGTCAAATACATAAATAAAATTAAAAAAATATTTAAAAACAAAAACAAAAACAAAACACTGATTAAATGAGGGATCATGGGAAGACTATAGCTCCAGAACCATTTAAAGATCAGTCTAAATTTATTCACCCATAATTATGGTATAGGTAGGGCACATCAAGCCAGACCCTGAATCAATCATGGATTGCTTATAGAGATGGACTTCAGAATATACTTCCTCAAAAATGTTTTGCCAGCCTGAAACTATGATAACTGTGCCATAGGGAGTAGAGACTTTGGCCTTGGTAGCTCATCAGCTTATGCATTAGCATAGATTCAAAACCATGTCCCAGGACACGATGCCTCCCAAACTGCACTCCCCTGACTCACCTCTAACCACAGATAGTATGGCTGCTGATTCATGTCCACATCTTTATTTGATCCCTCAGTTTTTACAAAGATATGTTAAGACAAATCTCAGAACAAATGTCTACAAAGTCACAAAGGTCTGTCTTCAATTGGAAATAGAGAGTGACTGCATCCAAGATTGAAAATAAAGAAGGAAATTCAAGTGCACTATGAGTCAATACTTCGCAGGCATTCAATTTTAAGGAGCCAGAAGGACATCTGCAATGGAGGGGACATCTGTGGTAGAGGGGGACAGGTACAAAGGAGGGGTACATCTACGACCAATCATCAACAGGGGGATATCTACTGTTTCTCAAGCAATGGTTTATAAGGTATTCTGAAATCTACCCCTGGATCAAGCAAAAGCAGATGAGAACTGGTGCTGAATCTATTACACAACATACCCATCCCCCAACAGGTGGACTGTGCTAAATTGCATTTTTGGCAATGTGCCATTCATCTCTTTTGAGATCCTTATTTTTAAAATACTCATGAAATTTGGTGGGTGTTTTTTTTTCCTGAAGAAAAAGCTTTTTTTTTTTTTTTTTTTTCCCCTGATGAAAGGTTACTTGTAAAATCCTACCATGACCTCTTTATAAAAACTCTGGAAGAATCTCCCACCCTATGCTAGTGTAAAAAAATTGCACTCGTGAAGCTGGCATTTATTTTCTGCATGCCAGATTGCGTAATTGACCGAGTTTCCCTTTCACATTATAGCCAAGCATGTGGCCCACGTTGGGGAAGCATGTTGATCAGAGCACACATTTTAGCCCTAGTCCTGGCTTCTTTCTTATGCTCCTCTTCCATTTTCTTTCTACTTTTCTCAGATATTTATGCAATCTTATTAGATTTTATATATCTTTAGAGTGTACCTTAAATCCTATAGAGTGTACCATTTAATCCTGTACCTTAAAACAAGTTTGGTATAAATAAGTAAATGAACTATAATGGCTTGACATAAGTTAGAATTTCCCCATGGGGTCAGGACAATGTACACTCCGTGGGATTTTGCCTGAAAGTCGTACTTGCTAGCTTCTTTCCCCTCCCTGTTCTGCTGTTCCCCCTCAGGAGTACTTCCTTAATGAAGCGCTAGCCGGCAAATCTTTGTGTCAGGGTGGGCCCCTTCAGGGAGTTTCCCTCACCCCCTACCTTCCAATATTACTGAGTCTCCCTGATTTTGCCTCCTCAGTGTCTTTGGAGCCCATCCGGCACTTCTCTTCCCCACTGTCCCACCCTAGGCCGTATCGTCTCCACCATCTCATTCCCATTAGACCACGTTGGCAGCCTCCTAGAACTAGAATTTTTCTATGAGTTCATTTTCCACATGTAGCCAACAGAGACCTTCCCCCAAATAAAAATCTGACCATGTCCTCTCTCTGCTTAGAATTCTTCAAGAGTGCCCCACTGTCTTTAAGATAATGTCTAAACCTTTAACTGGGCTTACAAGACCCTCTGATATGAGGAACCATCCTTCCCCCAGGCTCCTTCCTCCGTCTCCACTCCCCAGCCAACCAAACTTCCTGGTCATCCCCCACCTTGGGCATGAACTCTTCACTCCTCCCAAACACTCTCCCTCTCTCATCTGTTTAACTCTCCTCTCAGCATTTGTTTGAAGAAGCCATTCATCAGACAAATACCTCTTGAGGTCCTGCCCCAGTACCAAGCATTGAGATTGGCTCTGAGGAGATCAGCAGCCGCCCGGACACTCTGAATGGGCTTGGCACAAAGACCACTTTTCTGGAGACACTTCTTCAATCCACACACCCTCAGTTGGTGACTCACTGGGCTGCTTTGAGTTCCCACCACACCTGGAACAACCACCCGGTTCAGCGTTAGCTACCTGTGTGACGTGTGCCTTGAGGTTGTCTCGAGGCACTGCAAGGCCCAGAGGGCAGGGTCGGTCCTTCTCGCTTCCCACAGTATCCCCTGACACTGGGTATCCCCTGATATTTACCCAGTTATAAGAGCTGGCTTTTAGTAGGTGCTCAATGAACAGTTGTTAAATGAATTAATTCCTCTCACTTTTGCTTCACAAAGATCGTGGCTCACGTGATCAGTCCTTTTTGCTCCACTCCTATTTGCCATAGCCTCAGGTACTGGGAGAAGCAGGAGAGCGGCCTCAAGGGGTCCCCGTCTTAAACCATCATCGCAGACACTTTGGGTTCAGGAATAACTCAAAATGCCTCTGGCCAGAAGATATTTCTTTGCCCACCAATTTTCATAACCCTGTTTGTTTGAGAGGAAATTTGATCCAGATGTTTCAGATTCATTTACATTAAACTCATCACCACGTGACACTCTAAGAGCTTGTGATGGCCATGAAGTCCTTTTTCACAAACCAGGCTGCTGCATTTTGCCAGCTATAAATGAGTGCAGGACCCTGGTTCTTTGCACTTAGGTCCAAATTTAGCAGGGATTGGGGGAGTGTGAAGTTTGGCAACTGTATGTTCTCCCATCCCTGCTGAGGCATGGATGGGATTTTATGGACTTTGGAATGTAGATTTCCTAACAATTCAGATGAATGTCACAATATGATGGTTCCATCCACCAAAAGGATACTGAAGCAAGACCCCTCCTCGTCTTTGTGATTTCTTGTTTTAAAAAGAAGTGGGAGGGAGAAAAGAAGGTAAGGAAGGAGTTTTAGCAGAGTCGACAATTAAGCACACATACGCTCACACACAAATGCACACGCATCCAAAATTCTTAACAACCTAATGATTCACTAACAGCGCCAGGGAATATAAATGTGCTAGTCCCTTGGCAGGCAAGAAGCCAAGGTCCTCCTCCCCTCGCCTCTCTCCCTGTGCTTTTCTCTATCCACCCCTCTCTTCCTGACATAAGGGTAAGTTTTGGCACAGAAAGACGGCTCCTCATTCCACTGAAAACTCAACGCTGCAAAACTAACTCAGAGTGAACTGAAAAGATATTTTATGGCTCAGAAAATATTTATACTAGGGTGGTTCTCTGAAACAACTGGGAAATGTTATCTCAACACAGTGAGTTCCTCCCTCCTCTGCTCACGGAGCACTTGACTCTGTCTTTGCTCTTAACATGTTGTCATTGATCTGTTAGAAGACTGTTCCCATCACTATATTGGTAAGATCCAAGGACAGGTGCTGTATCTCCTGTATCCTTACATACTCAGAACTTAGCACAGTGTCTGGCAGGTAGCAGCCGCTCATGAAATGCCTGATGAATGAATGAATGAGCCCTCTACATTAACCAGAGCTTCCAAATCACCATGCTACCCACACAGATAGACACACATCAGTGGATGTAAAGAGACAAACGGACATAGACAGAATGAAGAGGAAATATGGAAAGAAAGGAAAATCTATTTCCCCCCAAATCCTGTGCCTCAAACTAGGGAATTTTAAATAACTCAAACAGGTAGTAGCCGTACCTAGATTTGAGCATGCTTATCTAATACTGTTTCCTTTTATTTTTTGTTTCCCTTTTTTTATGGCTTTTCAAAGAGGCAGATCCCTGAAAATGACACTCCTAAGCCTTCTGAGGATACCATAGTTATATAGTCTCTCTGAGAAAGGAAAAGCCAGGCCTTCAACGATATTGAAAAACACTCCACGGACCCTTCAGTGAGGCAGGACAGTTCTGCCCTCGCTTGGAGCCACAGCTAACGACATCCATTTATAAAGGGGAAAAAGAGATCATAATTTTTAAAATTGTGTTTTTCCATGTGCGGCTGGGTTTTCTAAGTCCGTCTGAAAGCCCCATGCTTGCGAGACCACAACTGCGCTCTCAGGCCGAAGTGGCGAGCCGCTGTCTGAGACGCAGGAACAGATGATGTCATCTTGCAGCAGTTAAGGACTGAAGGGATTACAAGATTTGAAGTGGGATTTGGAAAAATCTCTGGCGCTGTGAATATTGGGGGGCGGCTGGCTCTCTCCTCACCTGGGCAGAAACGCCTCGTTCTCACCCCTCGGGTTAGTGGGGCTGGGTTGTAATAACCACCCGCTTTGGCTAGGGCTGTCATGGGTTATTTTGTGTCAGTTTTTCCACTCCACGTTTCAAGAGCTTTTTCTGTGGATCTTAATTCTTTCCCACTTTTCTTCAAATCTTTTTGACAAGGTTTCAGATCAAGAGCAATGTGCAGTGCGGAGGGATATTAAAAGATTTGTGCACTTGGCAGCTTAGGCGCAGGGATGGGGAGGCTGTGCGGAGTGGGGGCTCAGGGGTACCGCGGACAGCTGAGGGTCACCTCAGCACCCTCAGGCTGCACAGCTGTGTTTGGCTTACTTGTGTGAGACTGCAAACTAGCAAGACTAATATTTAGATTATTTAATCGAAACGGAACATACTGGTGGAACATCTACTATGTGCGAAACATCCCATTGGATGTTGTACACGATGGTCACCAGGAACAGCACTTTCTTGCCACCAATGCACTAGTGATCCAGTACCTAGAGATCAGTGTAGATAGTATGGTTAGACCCCCATTTCTTCGTTTATCAATTTTAAATAGTAGTTACTGACCCTCTAATGCAAAAGATGAACAGGGTCTCATACCTCTTCTTCCCTCCTTCTCCTCCTCTCAGTATTTAATATTCACATTCTTATTCATTTGTGTTTCTTTGAAATTTTAAACTTTATACAAAATTCTACCTCACTATTTCTTATTCTAGCAACTTTACTTTGTATCTTAAATGTTTATTATGAAATATAAGAATATGGAGACTCTAACCCTCTGTTACCTCTTAAATATTTATATATATGTGTGTGTATGCATTCATAAATAATATGTATTATTGCCTTTTTTTAATGTACAGAGGCCATATGACTACTCTGAACATTTTATTTTATGATTTGATTTTTTCATTCAATTTGACGTTTTCAAAATGTATCCATTACATGCATAAGCTATAGTCCTTTTGTTTTGCCTGTTACCTCCATCCCATGAATTCGTACCACAGTGTCTTTGTTCAGGTCTTGTTGATGGACAATAACGATAGCAATAGCAACATCCAACATTGAGTGCCTACTGTCTGCCCGGCACTGATAGTGATCTCATTTTCTATGGGAAAACTGAGGCACGGGAGACAAACCACATTCCTGAAATCTCAACAGCTAATACATGAACATCTAGCTTCAGAGTCCTCTCTCTTAATTTCTACATAGTCCTGCATCTTAATATAGCCTGGTTTCTTTGAACCTTTCTGAGCAACACTATAGTGACTCTCCTGTATGGTGTATGAGAGATCCTCTAGGAGAATTACTGGGGCGTGGGATGGGGGTGGGGAGGGCATCTTCAACAGATTGTCTCCATATATGGCCAAATTGCTCTCCCAAAATACATTTCCACAAGCTTCTATTCTCTTCAAGCAGCATTCCTTGACTCTTTGCTATATAAAAATGAGGCAATTATCTTCCATTCTGTCTGCCTTCCTTTCTTCTACACTCTACCTTCTGTCAGCTACATTTTGCTAGGTAAACATGGACAAAATTGTTGATATATTCTGTATAATCTCTGTTAACTTTTCTCTACTTTATTCATAAGGTGACTCTAAAGTCAGATTCCAGTGAAAGGTATTTACACATTTATAACTATTTATATATTGTTCACTTCCTGGAAAAACAGGGTGCTGGAATCGCATTCCCTCCCTACAGGCCCCAGAGGAACCAACCTAGGTGGTTCCCAGGCTCCCCAGAGGAGCCACCTTAAGTAGAATGTTCATAGCATCAAGGACTAATGGAGTCCCTTTTCTGACAATTAGCTTTAAAGTGGGTCACGTTTAGTTGACTGAGGCACTTATATACTTTCCCCGAGCCCTTGAAATTCCTTATTATCTTTCTTCTTTTCATTTTGTTTTCTATTATCATATTCCCAAATTTTCCCCAAACTTTCTTTGCCCATCCTTTCTACCGATAAGTTGGCTTTGTTTCTCCAAAACTCTCCTGCACCACTCTGGATCTGCTATGCTATTCTCATCCGAGAACCTTTTGTCTGCCCGTGCTCTCCTGCAACAAAGCTGTTTATTGATTGCATGTCTCCTTCCTTAGTTTGCTCCCTTATTTTGCTGGAGTATATCCTTAAGTAACGTCCACAGAAGGGGGCATGGAAGATAGATCTTCTACATCCTCACATACCTGAAATGTTTTTACCCTCATGCTTAACAGTTTGGCTCTCTATAAAATTCTGACCAATTGTTAAGCTAGGGGACCTCCCATATTTCCAAATGAGAAGAAGAACTATATCTGTATGGGAGGTCTTCATCTTCCCCCAGATGACCAGTTCAAAATTTTTGGAGCAGAGCTGACAGACTTATTTTTTTGCCCTGGGTAAGTGGCAGCTGTCTGGGCTTTCTGCCCTAAAGGGGTGGGGGATGATCAGGGTGTACCAACAGGGGGGATGTCCGGTGTTTGCTCTAGTTATCACTTTGACCCTTGGCCATACTTGCTGATTCTAAGCACAGAGCCTCTCAGCGATTTTGTTAGTAGACTGACTGCGGTGGGGAGAATACACGGGATCTCAAGTTTTCCCCACCTGTTTCATTTAATAGCCTTGTCCCGCCCACTTTCCATCTTGCAGAAATCTGTGGACCGTTTTCTATCACTTTCGGTAGTTTTATTTCCTCATTTATTAGCTGTGTGACCTGGGAAATTTATTTAACCTTCCTGTACCTCAATTATCTCATATATAAAATGTGAAATAATGGAACCTACTTTATTAGGTTGTTATGAAAATTAAAAGAGTTACTACACTCACAGCACTAGAAGGGCACTTGGCACACACTTAACTCCGTAATACAATTCAGTTATTATCGTGATGACGTGATGGAGTCTTGAGGGGGTGGAATACAAGATCCCAGGCTGTAGTATTTAGCCAATTTCCTCAGGGCTCTGGTCTCAGATGGAAGAAACCCATGGAATGAAATCATCTGGGGTTTATTCATCTTTGAACTTGAGGTCCCCTGGAGCAGGGCTTCTTAAACCTTAATATGCACCATGATTACTTGGAAACCTTATTAAAATGCCAATTTTTATTTAATAGGCCAAATGTGAGCTCCATATTTCACATTTCTAGCAAGTTCCCAGGTGGTGCCAATACTGTTGACAGTGTGTTTGTGTATGCACAATGTGTGCACTGCCTGTGTACACTAGATGTCAATATGAAATAGATTTTTTTACTGTAGGTCATGCTAAAAATGTTTGAAAAATCACTGCCTAGAGAAATCCAGCCTCATTCTCGGCTGTCTGCACAAGAGATTCTCCCCCACATGCCGCCCAATGCTAACCTTGGAAATCAGGATAGGGTTTTATCCAGGAAACCGTACTTACTGCAGTAAGAGTTTGTCTCAAATCCTAAGTCCTGTTATTTGAGACCCCTTCTCCACGGTGCCTGGGATCTTACCCAGCACTATCTACATCTCTTGCTGGTTTTCCCAGCACTTTCGGGCTTCTGGCTTGGTGCCTCTTTCAGACCACCAGAGACCTGACACCCCCCACCCCTTCCCTGGGATATCTGGTTTCACTCTTTAGCTACTGGTTTAGGGTTTCTCTTCCTTGGAAGACAGGGACAGCTGGGAATGTGGATCTCATCCTGTCTGGGTTTTCCCCTGACAAGTGGCGGTAGTAGCAGGATATGAGGTGCTCGAAGACCACTCACATGCTATTATCACCAAGAGCGGAATCAGTAATGAGAAGAACAGGTGCAGTGGACTGGATTTCACGTCATGGGCAACTTGGAACACTATGGGAGAATCAGGACGACACGGATTTTTCAAAAAATCAATTAGGGGGAGGGATGAGTAGGTGAGCACAGGGGATCTATAGGACAGTGAAATTGTTCTGTATGATACTATCATGGTGGATATGGGTCATACATTTGTCAAAATTCATAGGATCTCAAACTAAGAGTGAACCCTAGTGTCAGCTAGAGACTTTAGTTCATAATAATGTACAGTATTGGCTCATCAGTTGTAACAGAGGTACCCCACTCAGACAAGATGATAATAAGAGAAACTGGGGAGACAGGGTAGGTAAGTGAGAACTCACTGTACTTTCCATTCAAGTTTTCCATAAACCTAAAACTGCTCTAAAAAATAAAGTCTATTAATTTCAAAAAATAGAGAAAAAACTATTTTTTCTGAGCTATTGTGATGATTACAATGGGTAAAATAAATGACAACACTTAACGAATATCCATAGCAACAAGAACAAAAACAATCAATTACCTGTGTCATATATGAATACTTCATCCCTCTGAACTCATCTCCCTAGACGAGCCTGTTGCTATTGAAGTGACCTGTATTTCCCAGAACTTTCCGTGTGTGTGTATATATGTAAGGGGGATAATGCTTTTGAAATATCTCCCCACATCATGCATTCTTTTTGGTAGACTGCTTTCCCTTCCTGCAGCCCATCTGCCATTAAGGCCAAGCTGTGAGGCTTACTGTGTCAGAAAGGTAATACACAGACCAGAAAAGGAAGTGGAACCCACTCTGCCTTCTCATCCAGAAGTAAATATAAAAGAGAAAAGAGGGTGAGAAATTCAGACACAAGGGTCCTTGTTTGCTCTTATCTCTGGGCTGCACCTTGGGATAGGTGGGGGCATAAAGACATTCATATAGCTATAGAGAGACCCCAGACCATCGGGGTGTGGTGTTTACCTGGAACAACTTCTAGACTTGGAGGAACTCCCTTGTTTCCCTTAGAGCCATGTCTATAATGTACATCATGAGCATTCTTCTGGGAGGGAAACCTAGATATGGACTTACTGAGTGAGAAGTATAGGCATGGTTCTTATTATAAAACATAATATGGGCACATGGAAATAATCATTTAACATATAAAATCAAAAGTAAAAATCTCACTCCACGATCCATACTCCTGGCCTGGCCGCTTTTCACAGATAACTGTTTCTCATCTATTTGTTTATAGTTTTGTGTTTTCTGGTAGTCATCTACGTAACTCAACTTACATGTTTGTACTGTTCCTGATTTATCTATTGAATGATGTTTTGAAAAATTTTTTAAAAATGGGCTCATTTATATTAAACTCTCTTCTGATTTTGTTAACTTTTTATTTTTAGTTCTATTAACTATTTTTATCATTTTTTAAAGTTTTTTTTAAAATTTATTTGACAGACAGAGATCACAAGTAGGCAGAGAGGCAGGCAGAGAAAGAGGAAGGGAAGCAGGCTCCCTGTGGAGCAGAGAGCCTGATGCCAATGTGGGGCTCGATCCCAGGACCCTGGGATCATGGCCTGAGCTGAAGGCAGAGGCTTTAACCCACTGAGCCACCCAGGTGGCCCTATTTTTATCATTTAAAAAATATAGTTATTTTGATGCAGTAACATTAAACAGTCTCTCCTCCTCTGAGAAATATGAGGAAGTAAGTACTCTTTTTCCTTTTCTTCTTCCCTCTTTTCCCTAGCTTTCTTCTATATTATCTGTATGTGCCCAAGGTCTTTTGGATTTATAATGAAGTTTTACCTGCCTTATAGAAAGACTCTTTTAAAAATCCAAAGAGCATTTATCATGATGATGTGACTATCATTCATTCTTGATGGGGATAATAGAGCCTAGCTGGAAACAATATATCATAATGGGAAAGCCTGAGGCTTAGAATAAACTCTGTACTTTAGTGTTGTGTGACTTGATTATGTAATTTCTCTGTGCCTTAATTTTTCATCTGAGAAAATTGGAATAATAATAATACCCTGTAGGATTGTTCAAAGATTAAATGCAATAATCTATCTAAAGCACTTAGCACAGTGCCTGTCATGTAGTAAGAATTTCAATAGAAGTCGTATTATTATCTTTGTGTATGGTGTAAGAGAATGGTCGCATTTCATTCTTCTATACATAGCTGTCGTCCAATTTTCCCAGCACCATTTACTGAAGAGACTGTCTGGTTCTCACTGGATATTTTTTCCTGCTTTGTGGAAGATTAGTTGACTATTGGGAGTCCATATCTGGGCTCTCTATTCTGTTCCACTGGTCTATGATGAAGGGGGAGAATTAAGAGTGGGAGATGAACTATGAAAGACTATGGACTCCGGGAAACAAACAGAAATTTATAGAAGGGAGGGGTGTGGGAGGATGGGGGAGCCCAGTGGTGAGTATTAAGGAGGGCATGGACTTCATGGAGCACTGGGTACTATATGCCAACAATAAATCATAGAACACTTAATCAAAAATGAATGATGTACTGTATGTGACTAACACAATAAAAAACAAAACCAAATTTTAAAATTTACATACTGACCTAAATCCATTACTACTACTACTACTACTACTACTATTATTTTGTTAGGGTTGCAACATAAGTCTTCCATAACTATTTTCAAAAATACAATTCTTTCAAAACTTAAAAAAAAATTTATTACTAGTAGTATTATATTGTCATTTAGGTAGTATGAATGGATCCATTGGGAAGATATTATAAATCTTATGTTATTAAACCTGTGTCACAATAAGGAGAATATTCCTAATACCAAGGTTAAGTGGATTCTCTCTCTCAATACAGTTCAAAATGTCACGTCACAGCTTAATTTGCATTTTTAGACCGTGACTTTTTGTATTTCACACATCTAATTGACTGTCTATTTTCTTGTTGAGTGAAGAAACTAAAAATAGACTATATCATACTGTTTGTCGAATAGCCAATCTTGAGAAGAAAATTATGCAATCCCTGACAAATGAAGAGAGACAGAATGCCCCTGGTTTCTAACTTCACAGTTCTGGTTTCCATGTGACCTGGATTTTTTTCTATTCCTCAGCTACCTGAAAGACGCCCTATCCTATTCTTATAATATCCACCCATCTGCACACATATTCATTAAATAGTAGCACATGAGGGTTACTTTCCTTGAAACCCAATGATGTTATAGAGGGAGCTGTAGTGAACATAGCTAGGCACTCTTCCAACTCACACATTTTTTCCTATGGTTTTAAGCTCTATGGAGAGTCTGCTCATCCAGGCTTTCCACTCTGGCTAAAGCCTCCTACTCTCTCTCTCTCTCTCTCTCTCTCTTCCTCTACCCTTCGCCCCACTTGCCCCCCCATTTCTGATAGAAACTGAGGACAGAGACACACCTTCACCTTGTAGCAAGGATTATTTTGGCCCTGTCATCACTGCTCCTCCTCAGCAACCCACAATGTATACCAGTATGCTAAAGATAATCATCCTCTAGCTTCAGCAAGTTCCAAACCCCTGCTACATTTAAAGGGATACCATATAAAATACACATTTTAATACATCAGATCCACAACCACTATGAAGGAAGAGGAAGGAGCATTTCTGCTTCTTGATAAGAAGAACTAGCTGAGCACTGTGTACATCTTAGCAGTTACTAAATATAAATGAGGGTCATGGGATACAATGTTTAAAATCTTGAATTGTCTTAGAAATAAATACCCTTGAGGTATAGTTTGAGATGTTGCTCAATCCAAAGTTCCCCAAGGACCGGAAAGGAGGGGATACATAATAACGGACATAAGCTCTCCATAGGGAACTAATGCCTGATGTTTCACGACGCTTTCCAACAATGCAAATGGTGTCAGTTCCCCTACATTGACTGTGGTGTTTTAATAAATCAAATTATCTAAGCTTCATAGATAAAAAAAAAAAGAAAGAAACAAAAACAAGTGAAGCAAGCATAGTTTGCTACTCTAACATCAAAGAACCCCAAACCATAAATCCATAACATTCACTTTCAAAAGCAGATGAAGAAAAATATGGAATGAGTTTCTTAGATTTAATTTTAAAACAGCAGAAGTATGTGAAAGCAGAAGAGAAATGCTGAAAAGCAGAAACCAGAACAGAGGGCACTTCATTTTAGAATTTTTAGCTTCTCCAGGGAGCATGAGAGCTTAGTTCCTTTGTGGCTGGAAAGCCATAGGCAAAGTTTGCAAGCTCTTTTTGCATTGAGTTCAGTCACTCAGCTCAAGTCAGTAAATCAGACACCCAGGGGATACATAACACATTATTAAATTTATGCAAGAGCTCTGAGTTCATCAAGAAAAATAAATAAAGGTGCTAAATGTCACAAGTGAATTTGCTGGTAATCAAACCATCCAATATTAAATTGATTTTTAAATCATATGGTCTCTTTCTCTGCAAAGTTTCATTCATAGCAGACACTTGTCACTTTTTTTTTTTTTTTTTTTTTTTTTTTTTGGTTAGACACACTTCATTTCCTTTCTGATAACATCTCAGTTTCCTTTCAGGGAACTGCTTTTCCCTAATGTATGCAATCTTAGTGGGAAGTAGTCCTACCAGTCAACAAGGTTGGGTGTAGCCCATCCCAGCCTGTCCATAGAATGAGCAGATAGAAGGGGTGCATTGACACAGACTCAGCCAACAGGTTGCTATCCCCAGCCTGAGAATCCCAGGGGAGGGAGGGATACAAAGATATGAATGGTCAGGAAGTTTATTTGTCCCTGATGATTTGCCCTCTTAGGTTGCATTGTGTCCAGCCCATTCTCCAAACCTGGTTTTTGAACCCCTCAGTGACTTGTAACCAGTAGTCATCCAAGAAAATCTATTTTTTCTTGAGCTCATCAGTGTCTTTCAAATGCTTGTGACCAAAAGGTCTAATGTATTCATTTGTTCAAAGAAAAAATTTATTGAACATCTACTCTGGCACAGGAATATAGAGACATGGTACCTACACTCAGACTGACTGAGATTGCTACATAAATAGGTAATTCCAGAGTAACATAGGAGGCGCTATTATGGATAAAGAAAGATCACAGAGGCAGAAGCCAGTGATTCTGCATAGGACACCTAGAGAACATTCTACCAAGGAGGCAAGCATATTCTGGTTTTGAAGGAGAGGTAGTTTACCCTTGCAAAAAAGATGAGGCAGGCTTTCCAGCAGCAAAAACAAAGGACACACAGAGGCATGCAGGCCTGGAGGAACAGGACAGGTTTGAGATGCTTCCAGAATTAGGCTGGGGCAGAGTCTGCAGGAGTGAATGAATGTTTGCATGAGGCTGAGACTACGTCATGGAGGCCCATGCACTCAGGGCAATGGGATTGGTGTTGAATAAACAGCTCGTAGAATGGCTAACGCCAAGATACTCAAAAGCATTGCCCTCAAATACAAGAGGTCTCAGAAAGAGTAGGGGGGGCAGAAGTAAAACATAAAATGGAAAAAAGATGCTTCAAATCAATCATATAACTTCTTTTTCAAGTATTGATTTAGGTTAAATAGAAGTGTTTACAGGCCATAATTAAAAAACAAAACAATCACGTTAAATCTCATGGTGTTCCAGATTTGATGATCTACTTTGTTGACCAAAAGATCATCAAAGGAGATAATGGGCAGCTCTTATTCTCTGCTAAAATATTAACTCTTGGGACTATTTGAGAACTATCTACCACTGGGAGATAATTCTCTGTGTGTCTTGCATTTCGGCTCACCTCACAAGTAAACACACTGACTGCCCTTTGTTTCAGACTACATTTTCAAGGATGTGGTATATAATAAACAGCTTTTAGTGTCCTCTTCAGTCTTCAACACTGGTCTAGGCTTTATGAGCGATAAGAAACCCTACTTTCACTGTGTGTAGACAGAAGTGACCAACACATGTCAAACCAGAGTGAACAACACAAAATAATATATAATTCAGTACGACAGCCCCTAGCAAGAGCTGCTGTTTTTTTGTTTAGATGCTTAGTAAAATGTTTTGAATACTGTCAAATTTCAGAGGAGATAAAAATCAGGGAAGGCTTGGTGATGCAGAGAAAAACCTCTTTGGAGGAGAACTTCAACTGGGCTCTGAAGAATTGGGAGAATATTTAATGGGAGAAGATGGGGGAAATATTTATTATGAAAATTGACAATGAGATTTTTTTTTTTTTTTAAGAGAGGGAGAGAGCGGGGAGGGGGAAGGAGATAGAGAGAATCTTAAGCAGGCTCCACACCCACACAGAACCCAACACAGGGCTAGATTCTCATGATACTGAGATCATGACCTGAGTGAAAATCAAGGGTTGGATGCTTAAACAACTGAGCTACCCGGGTGCCCCAAGAATGAGATGGTTAAGGAGCAAGTTGTTAGACGTGGGTTGCCTAGGCTGCCTCATGTATTTATCCTCTAGGTGTCTCAATCTCCCCATCTGTGAAGTCCGGGAAATCATGGCCCTATCCCCCAGGGAAGCTAGAGGGAAGCAATGAACCAGCAGGTGTGAAAGCTCTTTTGAAGTGAGAGCACATAAAAGCCAAGACAGATAGACTGATTATACCAACACTTATCTTATTACTGCTTCTTCTCTTTTCCAAACTAAATGTCCTTCGGTGGCTATACCCATGTGTCACATGGCAAGGCATGAGTCCAGTCTGTTGTTCTGCATGACTACAACATAGTTTATGTTCTTCTCCAGTGTGGTGCTCAGAATTCTCCAGTTGTAGCCTGACAGGTGCAGACTGGAAAGGGATTTTCACCTTCTTTGTTGTGTGTATTATAACTGTACCAGTGCAGGCCCAAAATACAATGAGCACCATTAATTCCTACAGTCCTGTCAATTAAATTTCCATTTTAATGAAATTCGCTACTGTATCTTCTCCATCCTGTTCTTCTGGTCTCAAAAGCAAGAATTTCAACTCATTTCAATTTGCTGTCTCTAGATGAATGTTGATTCAAAATGGTAGTAATGGCTGAAAAGATTAGCAGCCTCAGGACGCATGAGATGTACCCAACTGGGAAGACTGGACCATTATCAATTCCTAGTTTCCTGGTACAGCTGGGCCTTAACCAACCACACCTCCTTCTTTCTTCTCAAATCCCTTCCTCCTGACCATCAGTCACTTCATTCTCAAATGACCTTGCCTTCTCCACCAGCCTGGAATTCCCTATCAGAACCTCTATGGATGCATCATCCCCACTGGCACCAACACCTTCGCTCTTAGTTCCATGATCCAAGGCTGTGTTTTGGCTTCTTATGGTCATCATTCCAATAGCCCATGTTTTTTTCTCCTGCATTTTTAATTTGCCCTCTTTATTAGCTCTTCTACCTCCAAACCTCCCTTCCCCCCAACACACACACACACACACACACACATATGCTTTCTTTTACATAAAATCCATCTGTCATGGACTCAATGTGTGTGCCCCCTTAAAATTCGTATGTTGAAGCCCTAACCCCAAGTCAGACTGTCCTTGGAGATGGGGTACCTCTAGGGAAGTAATTAAGGTTAAAGGAAGTCATAAGGGTGGGGTCCTGATCCTTACTTCTCTGTCCACTAACACTCACTGAGGAAAGGCCAAGAAGGCAGCCATCTACAAGCCAGGAAGAGAGCTCTCACCAGAAATGGAATTTTCTGGCAACTTGGTCTTCCAGCCTCTAGAACCATAAGAAAATAAATGTTTGTTGTTTTAGCCACCCAGTCTCTGGTATTCTGTTATGGCGGCCTGAACAGACTGAGATGCCATCTATTGACCTGCCTTCCCTCCAGCTGTTGCCCAGCTGGTCCACATTGGTCATGGCCAAGTTTCTGCCAAGAGCTCCTTAAGTTCACTGATTCTAGGTTCTCTCTTTCCATTTACTCTCCAACCCATGTCATGTACCTTCAGACTCAACTCTCTGCAAAATCCTCTCACCAACACCTCCTACAACCTGCAATGATAAAAGCCAGGATTGAAGCTTTCTGCATCATTCAGTGCATTTGGTCACCCCTTCCCTTGTCTCAAGGGGCTCTCCTGGTCTGTCTTCGACCATTGCAGCCATTCCTTTAGTCGTCTTCCCAGCTACTGCCCCTGTCCCAGGTCCTCCCAAGATGATCTCTGACATCTGAATGACAATCAAATTTCAACTATAACTTACACTGTGATGATACTCACATGTCTAGTTTTGGTCAAATTCTTTCTGCTAAAGTTGTACATGCCCAATGACACAGGCCATTTGAATGTTCCTAAATTACCTTAAAGCCAAATGTTTCTGGTATTGAACTTACATATCTTTCCTTCAAACCTGTCCCCCCTCTAATAACACCTAATCACCAGAGCCTGAAACCTGGATCCATTCTTTTCATTCACTGTTAGCATTTATATGAATGTATGAGCATATTCATATATAAATATAAAGAACTGAATGTGGGTCTACATTAACAATCTACTGTATTCTATCATTTAGCCCCTATAAAGAAGATACTGTTGCTGTCTTTGTGAGAAGAGATTTCTCAAGATTGTATAATGTTTCCAGAGTTGCGCAGGTAGAAAATGGCAGAGCAGATTTGAACCCAGTTACATGTTACCACAAAACCCAAACCCTTTTTTTTTTTTTAAAGATTTACTTATTTATTTGAGTGAGAGCACATGGGGACGGGCACAGAGGGAGAGAGAATTGCAAGCAAACCCCTTGCTGAGAGTGGAACCCGAGGTGGGGCTTGATCTCACAACTCTGAGATCATGGACCTGAGCCGAAATCAAGAGTCAGATGCTTAACTGAGTAGGCTGCAAAGCCCAAACTCTTAACAACTAAACTAGACTATCTTGTAATAGCTGTTGTTTTAAATATGCTCATGTTCATTGCTACATCTCTATCTTCAGTTACTCCCCACCCCTTCTTGCTTACATTATCGCAATAGCTTCCTGATTATTCTCCTCAGCTCCAACCTGGATTGCTTCCAAGACCACTTCAACATTGCCACCAGAGCAATCTTTTGAAAACAAAACTCTGAGTATTATGCTCAGCTAAATACATCAGACAAAGAAAGACAAATATCATATGATTTCACTTATATCTGGGACCTGAAAAATAAAACAAATGAACAAACAAAACAAAACTCGTAGATACAAAGAACAGATTGGCGGTTGCCAAAGTCGGGTGGGAGGGGGTGAGTGAAGGAGATCAAGAGGTACGAATTTCCAGTTACAAAATAAATGTCACGGGGATGTCATGGACAGCATGGGGACTATAGTCAATACTATTGTGTGGCAAATTTGAAAGTTGTCAAGAAAGTCAATCTTAAAACTTCTCAAACCAGCAAACCAGGAAAAAAATTGTAACTTTGTGTGGGGATGGAGGATAAATAAACTTAACGTCCTGACCATTTCACAGTGTATACGAATGTCAAATCATTATGCTGTACATCTGAAACGAATACAATGTTATATCTCAATAAACTCCAATAAAAAATATGCTTCAATAAAAAAATAAAATAAAACCAAGTATACTAAAAAAACAAAACCAAACAAACATAAGTCTGATCACTTCCCTCCCTCTACATGAAACTCTCTTTTGCTCTTCAGGACCTGACTCTTTAGCCCACAAAGTACCTAGGGTTCGGGCCCCTGGCTACCTCTCTGGTTCCCGGGGCAGGCCCCATTTTTTCCAGAGCGACTTGCTGTTCCCCCAAATGTGCATAAAATGTTATAACTCCAAATTTTTACACATTTGTTTCCTGTCCCTGAAAGGATTTTCCTCACCATCGAGTCACACAGACACTGGGGTTGACTAACCCAAAGCCCTTTCCAGCACCCTGTTACCTCCTCTCCAGAGACCAGTAAGCCTCTTCCTTGCAGCTAGCGGTGACCACATGACACTATCACAACCAGTGAGATGCCAGAGGAAGTCTGCTGTGGGACTTCTAAAGAAACAGACATGGCTGGTGCTGTCCTTCCCCCGCTTTTAACCACCTTCAACAGGGATGTTCTTTTTGGAACTGTGGCTGTCTTGCTGAAATCATGAGACCATAAACCATGAGGATAAAAAGCCATAACTGTAAGGACAGCAGAGCAGAAAAAAAAAAAAGAACATGAATGCCCAGCTAAAATCAATGTCCAGTGCTTCTGGACTTCCATTTAAGTCACTGTTACTCAGGCATGCTGTTACATCGGCCAAACGACTCTTAACTAAAAATAGGTCTAACAACTTAACTCTTTCAAAATTCAATCCAAGGTGTCTCCTGGGAAATACTTCCTGACTCTTACTTCTGATTTGGAGGTTCTTCCTTTGACTCCTAAAATAACCTCTGCATGATTCTATCATGCATGTTATCACACTTGATGTAATCATTTATTTACCTGTCTTTCCTAGAAGACCGTGAGCCGCTAGAAGACAACATCATGCCTATTTGATTTTATATTCCCAGTGACTAGCCCATTGCCCGACCCATGTTGGGTCTTTAAGATCTGAAGCATTATCAATTTTGAGTCATAAAATGCACCTTGAGTCCTCCCTTTTGGGCAAAAAGATACACCTTTAAATAATAAATTCTAAAAATTTCTCATAATTATTGTAGTCTCTCCTTGAAGTTGGGAAAACTAATTTATTTGTATAAATTTGGGCAGAGAAAGTGCCACAAATGAAGAAAAATTCATTTATCATATAGTAAGTTTCAAAACAAAGACTTTCAAACAAAAACTGAGAGAATGTGCTGGCATTGGATATTTACTTAGAACAAATAGTAAAAAGAAGTGATTTAGGCAGAAGCCCTATAATCCCAGATGGAAACATGGTAATACAAGAAAGAATGTAGAGAAATGGAAAAGGTAAACATGTGGGTGAAACATAATGAATATTGACTGTTTCAAACAATAATGTTTTGTGGGATTAAAAATATGTAGAAATAAAACACGAGATAACAGTAACAATGCCCAGACAGGAAAATCAGCTTAAATGTTGTGAGATTCTTTTATTGTCCCGGAAGTATTAATGCTATCAATTTATAGGAGACCGTAATTAGTCAGGGACCTGTGTTTGTAATCTCTGTGGGTAACCACAAGAAGAATAATTAAAGAGCATATAATCTAGAAGCTAATCACAGAAAATGGAATAATTTTTAAAATACTAAATTATTGTAAGTAAGAAGACAAGAACGTAGGAAAAGAGGAATAATAAAAAAAAAAACCCGAATCAGACAAAGAGTAAACAAAGATGATGATGGTGACAGTAGATTTAAACTCACATAGGCAGGCATGGTGGGCCTACTGCTTACCAAGCAGAAGCCAACCTGGGGAGGAAAGGTGGTTATCGTGGAGAAGGTATGAAGAAGGAGACAGAAGATGTGTTGGACTTTAAGACAAAGATGGAAGGATGTATTTACTGTCAGATGAACTTTCTAACTGATCATAGCCCCTGAAAACAAATTTTCTGTGAGAGAAAAGCTCACAATATCCTTACAATAAACTCTCCTTTCTGAGCTAATTTCAGGCAGTTCTGTTCCAACCTTCTGTTGCAAACAAATGACCCCTGACTGAGACAGCGGTCACGGTTAATAGGAGCGGAGAAATATGGTCTCATTAGACTGGCCTCTGGGGAGCGAGAACCAGTGTCTTGGTCATGAAGCTTCTATCACAAGAATGCTTTCATAGTCCAGGTTTCGATAATGATGATTTCTCATTTTTTAAAAATGTTCCAGAACACCAGGCAATCAGTCTTTACAGTAACCTTAACGGAAAGGTAGTGTTGCTTATGTATAACGGAATACTGAAATTTGTAAAGCAAAAATGTTTCATGCTATGAAAACAAAAGAAAAACAAAGGCCTCTTGGTTGATTTTTCTACCATGACCATCTGGTTTTAAAATTAATGTCTTGCCAATATGCTAAAATATTTTCTATGTAAATCTTTTACATTCTTGCTGCATTTTCAATTAAAGTCTCTGAATTAAAACTTTGTACCGTGAGTCAGCAGTTAAAGCAAACATGTTTTTTCCATTTATCTTCCTTTGGGAAAACCCAGTACCAAATGCAGAATGCCTGCCATCCTGTAGTTCTCTTCATCAAACCAGATGTCCATAATTACTTCTGGAGGTTACCATCGTGGTTTGCCCTGCCATTTGACACCATCTTTCCCATGATTGCCTACTATGGCTTCCCTTGCTGCTTTCACTGTTCCCCATAAATACTACCATTCACAGTGGGCAGCATACCTGTGGTCTATGCATCGTAAGACCTGGGGACACCTCGTGTTCATGGGTGGCTTCATGCAGGGACTGCCATTTCAGGTTTGTGCTGGGGCAAACAGACTCTCTCTTTATATCCAGTTTGAGAAGCCATTGTCCTATTCTCTGAGCCATATTGCAGAACATTAATATTATAAGAAGGAGGGAAGATGAAGCTGCAAAGATCATGTACGCAACAATCATGAGGTCCTCACAGGCCTTATTTACGGTAATGCCTCCAAAGTGTGTCCCAAAGCCATTATGACCCCCATCAACATTTGGTTGGCCTTGGACAAATGGCCAGCTGACCATCTGCTATAGATGTGGGTCTGTAAAGATGCTGAGCCTAGTAGTGTCCCATTGCCAAAATAGCTATGGCAGCAAGCACTGCTTTTCTTTTCTTAAACAGTTTTCTTTTTCTTTCTTTCTTTTTTTTTTTTTTAAGATTTATCTATTCATTTTTGAGGGGGGGGGGCAAAGGGTGGGAGAGAAGGAGAGTCCCAAGCAGACTCCACGCTGAGCCCAGCGTGGGGCTTGATCTCACAACCCCGAGATCACAACCTGAGTCAAAACCAAGAGGGACACCTGGGTGGCTCAGTGGGTTAAAGCCTCTGCCTTCAGCTCAGGTCATGATCCCAAGGTCCTGGGATCGAGCCCCACATCGGGCTCTCTGCTCAGCAGGAAGCCTGCTTCCTCCTCTCTCTCTACCTGCCTCTCTGCCTCCTTGTGATCTCTGTCTGTCAAATAAATAAATAAAATCTTTAAAAAAAAAAACAAAAAACAAAAAACAAGAGTCACCAAGAGTCAGACGCTGAACCAACTGCATCACCTGGGGCCAGGTGCCCCAGCACTGCTTTTCTTCAAGAAGTCCTTCTGAGGAGCGCCTGGGTGGCTCAGTGGGATAAAGCCTCTGCCTTCAGCTCAGGTCATGGTCCCAAGGTCCAGGATCAAGTCCCGCATCCGGCTCTCTGCTTGGCGGAGAGCCTGCTTCTTCCTCTCTCTCTCTCTGCCTGCCTCTCTGCCTACTTGTGATCTCTGTCTGTCAAATAAATAAATAAATAATCTTAAAAAAAAAAAGAAGTCCTTCTGAAAACAGGCCACCTTGGCCAGCTGTCCGCTCTGTAGACATTCCTTTCTGCACACTCCTCTCCACAGAAATACTCTAACCAACATAGTGATGCTAGTGTCACATACAGCTTCGTCAAAAATATTACTAAAATCTATACAGATGGAACCATTTACCATTTGTTAAAACTCTACTACAAGCTGCGTATTATCTTAGGAACTTTACTTGCCTTCTCTCTAATCCTTGCGACCTTTCAGATTGGATGTCTGCTTTCCTAATTAGCAGTAGAGAAAACCTACTCAGAGTGGTTAACTTGTTATTAATCACATGCTAGTAATTTTCACTTACTGACATGACTATTGGAAAATAGAAAAATTAGTGTAGTTGAGAAGTATTTGATCAGGATTTGAATAAAGAAGGGTAAATCCTGAAATGCCAACAAGTAAATACAAATCACTTCTTATTTTAAAAAATGAAATCTGAATAATTTCATACGTAACTATCGTTTAGCACTTAAAATCTCCCTATTGCACACAGCAGAATGGAGCTAACTGTTAGATTGCTTATTTAACCTTCAGAGCTAACGCGCCATCATTCCAGGCGCACACAAAGTGTTCTAGGAAAACTTTGTTCTTCTTCACATACTTTAAATATGTATCCCTCTGCCAGTGGTCCTGGGATGCCTTGAGCATAAATGAATGTAACCATGTGGATCACATTTTTTTTGGAAATACATATGAGCTTGTAAACTAAAGGGGAAAGAACTTGGAAAAAAGTTTATTTGGGGGTTTGATCAAAACCAAATTATTTAGGAAAAAAAAGATCATATATGTATCATCTGCAGCCCATTCAACAAATTCCCAAAGCCATCAAAACCCATGGCCTCTAAACAATCCAGGCCAGACACATCAGAAAGAGAGAGTTAGACTTGAAAAAATTCAGACCCAATTACTAAGTATATATTGTTTCCATAATTTTCTCTAAAGTAACAAACAAAAAAAATTTCTCTTATGTTAAGAAAGCAAAGCCCATTGTTGGGGCCTGAAGAAAAAAAAATAAGTGGGTGAAAGTTGATTCTCTTAGCAGACCTAGGCAATGTAGGTGTTGATACATAAGAAATTATCATAATTAAAACAAAAAATACATTCTCTCTTCCCACTCTCACTGAGGCTGCTTGGGGGAATTTTTTTTTACTTTCTTCACGGTGATGTGAAGCCGATTTTTTTCACTCTTCTGTGAACCCTTCAGTAGTTGTCCTGGGGCAAAATTATAGACAGCCAAGCTCTGACCACAGGCCATTGAACTAGGCTTCTTATTAACAATGATTTTTTTTGTTGTTTTGGTTTTAGAAGTTGGTTAATCCTATGACTCTCAGTCCTTGCTTTGAAAGCTTGTTGCATTTGTTTCTGTGGTCTTTCGGTTTGAGCTGACTGGGGTGGGGATCAGGTAGGGGGATGGCATCTCTGAAGAGATGACATTTGAGTGAAAGAGTCAAGAGTTCAGGGGAAGAGAGTTTCAGCCCAGAGCTCAGTAAGAGTAGAGCTTCCAGGCAGTAGAGAGCTGAATGCCATCAGAGAACAGAAAGTTCAGGAAGGAGGCCAGTCACTGAAGCACAGAGAAAGAAATTGAGACAGGAGGAGGACCGATGGGGAGGACTGCCACAGGGGATCCTTGTTCCTGAGAATGCAAATTAGATCTTATTCTAAGTACGGGGAAACCACTGAAAGGTTCTAGAAAGGGAGAGACATGACCTTGGATTGGGGGGCAAGGGGGTGTTTTTTTGTTTTGTTCTGAACTTCAGTTTTTAGTTATTTTTAAAATTTTATTTATTTATTTGACAGACACAGTGAGAGAGGGAACACAAGCAGGGGGAGTGGGAGAGGGAGAAGCAGGCTTCCTGCAGAGTGGGGAGGTAGGGGCGGGGCTCAATCCCAGGCCCCTGGGATCATGACCTGAGCCGAAAGGCAGACACCCAATGGCCCAATGACGGAGCCACCCAGGCACCCCGAATTTCAGTTTTTAAAAAGCCACTCTGGCTGCTGTTTGGGGCACGGACTGCAGTGGGACAAGAGAGTGAAGGCAGACAGATTGAGAAGCTGAAGCAGATGTTCAGGCAGGAGAAAAATCGCTGGCCTCCCTTTTTGGGGAAGGATACAAATATTTAAGTTGAAGGACTTTGAAGACCTGATTGATCTAAGATCCCAGAACACCTGGAAACTGTCAACTCAAGTTTTCTTTTCTTTTCTTTTTAATTTTATCCATTTATTTGACAGACAGAGATCACAAGTAGGCAGAGAGGCAGGCAGAGAGAGAGGAAGGGAAGCAGGCTCCCTGCTGAGCAGAGAACCTGATGAACATGACCTGAGCCGAAGGCAGAGGCTTAACCCACTGAGCCACCCAGGCGCCCCTCAACTCAAGTTTTCTTAAAGAGGGGGCAGCAGCGGCGGTGGAGTGGAGGAGGGATTTAGAAACTAGTTTTGTTTTGTTTTTGTTTTTGTTTTCAGGAAAGCAGCACCTATAGAAGCACCTAAAAGCTGACCTTATTAAGTGTATGTTATGTGAATACATTATTACAGTTAATTTATTTTATCAATCCTGCAATTTTATAAGTTGGGGATTACTAACCCCATTTTTCAGATAAAGAAATGGAGGCTTAGAAAGGTTAAATGATTGACCCAAGGTCACAAGCTAGTAATGGAGGAAGATGAGATTTGAACTAATCCTTGAAAAGAGAACAGAGAGAAAAAGAGAGAAACAGGAGCCACCAGGTAGAGATAGACCCATGATATGAAAGACCATGTCAAAATTATATCATTGAAAACAAACTGAGGGTTGCTGGGGGTAGGGGGTTCAGGAGAGGGTGGTGGGGTTATGGACATTGGGGAGGGTATGTGCTATGGTGAGTGCTGTGAAGTGTGTAAACCTGGCGATTCACAGACCTGTACCCCTGGGGCTAAGAATACATTATATGTTTATTAAAAAAATTAAAAATTTTTAAAAAATAAATAAAAATTATATCATTGACTATGGGGGAAGAAATGAGGGAACTCTAAACATATATTAGAAGTTAATTTTTTAAAAAGATTTTATTTTAAGAAGTTAATTTTAAACCCTTCAAATTTTAGCTGAGGGGGGGGAAGAAAAAAATAGGTCAGGCCAAATATTGCTTTTTAAAAAAAGCAAATGGATTTAAAGAGCATAGTCATTATCAGAAAGAAAAAAAAAATCAAACAACAGACAAGCAAGAAAGGAAAGAAGGAAGGAAAGGAGGGAGGGAGGCAGGAAGGAAGGGAAGAAAGAAGGAAGATGCGGGCCCTCACCACAAGAAATAAAAACTTTTCTCCAGAGAAGCCAAGTTTTGGTACAGAGCCCCTTCATCAAGGAGGTACCTGGAGTACAGACAGGAGAAAGGCCATGCACTTGGGGCCACTCGGTGAACAGGCTTATCTTCGAGCATGCCCCAACTCATTCTCCCCTTTGCCTTTTCCCTAAACTTGAGAATTTTGCAAAAAGCAAATTAAGGGCTTGGCAGATAGTCTGTTTTTTAAAGCAACAGTGACCTAGTGAGAAATCTCAGCGAGGTCAGGGCCTGGAGACAGGCTGGTTGGGACCACCCGCTGGGATTCCCAAACACCAGCCGCCTCCCCTTCCGCAGGGAACCGGGGTCGGCCGCGGGCCTCGCTGGAGCTGTGGGGAAGCGCTCGCTCGGTTTTGCTCAGAATAAGCAACTCGTCTTTTGAGCCACATTTCCCCCGGTTGCTGTTGTTTTCCTTGTGAACTGTTGGTTTCTGTTCAAATGACACAAACTCTGGGGCGAGCGGTTTGCCTCGGCAGCCCCCGCGGTCCCCCGACGCAGCGGGCCGGGGACTAGGTGCGCCCGGAGCCCATCCAAGGCGCGCTTCTGGGCCAAAGCCGACGAGCTACGGCTCGGGGCGGGGGGCGGGGACCCCAGACGCCGCCGCCCCGGGGGTCTGCTTCCCCCGGAGAAGGCCGCATCCTACCCTCCTCCTGAGACTGCCCAGCCGGAGCCCCAGGCCCTAAAAGAAGCTGAGCTACCTCGCCTCCCTCGCCAGGAGAGCCCCGCACTCCTTAGCTGGCCAGGGCCGAGGCACAAGCGGATCTTCTCCCTCGGACAGGTCTCCTCTGGGTGCCCTTGGGACAAATGCAATGGGGAGGATAACTAGGATATATACTGTTCATTATCTCATTAGTGAAAGTCACATTATACGGTATATTGTATGCCTTATCTTAATCTTCCCAAAGACTTAAACTGAAGCTCAAAAGGGTAACTGACCTGCCCAGGGTCACACAGCCAATAAACCAATGGGAGGAATGGGACGCTGAGATTCAAACCCAGCCCTGCTCAGAATTTGGATTCATGAACCAATTCAACAGATTTGTAAAGCCCCTACTATGTGCCAGGGAAAGACAAAACCACTGGAGAGCCAGGACTCTGAAAAGATTCTTGTGTCCCCTGATCTCCACCCAGGCAATGTGGAATTTGATTTTTTGGTAAGGCTTCAACATCTCTAAGTCCGCTGAAATGAACATAGCATATGCAATGTTTAATTTCTGGTGTTCTGACTGAAAAGTTCTAAGTAAATTCACTGAAGCTAAACTTTTCTCTCTTGTGTGTGCGTGCATTCAAGCGCATGCTTAGCTAATCCAGGAGTGGGTGTGCTGGTGAGCAGGGTGGAGACAGTCTCCTTCCCCTCCAGGAGCAGAGACAGACATTACACCTGTAAGCCTGCAGCATTCGGAAGGGGAAGCCTCACTCCAGATTCATCTCCCTCCCAAACCCAGTCTAGCTTCCCAATACCTCCTGCACTGTCCGATGCCAGAGTAAATCTGGAGGCCAGAGAACAATACCGCAAAGCAGGGCTCCCTGGGGTAATTAGACCCCAGCTGCCCACAGGTGCTACACAGGTGGTCTCAGCCACCAGCGATGACCTAGGAAAAGCCACAGGACCGCTCAGCTGCAACCAATCCTCTGCCTGCTGCCTTCTTGAAACAGTCCAGGTTTAACTTATTAAACATATTAATCTCAAGTTAACAACGTGTGGTCGTTTCTCTAAACGGTTTGAAGAGAGGAAGGTAAGGAAAAAGAATTTGATCTGATGGGAACGCTTACTCCTGATGGACTAAGTGGACTTCATATCCTGACTCTGAAAGAACTGGAAATGGAGGGACTATTCACAGAAGTGGAGAGTCAGAGGGTAAACCCCACTGGAGTTAAAGAAACACAAACACAACCCATCCCCTTCTGGGCCCCAACCTGTCATGTGACTCTGAGGACATTGCTTACTGCAGTGACAGCATTTTAAACAGCTGCCCAGAGGGGTTTTAAATAGACCTGATGTAATTCAATGATTTATAGAGCATGGGTTACCAAAATATTAAAGTTCTGAAATGCCCCTAAACCAAGACGGTGGCCCCAGCATTACCCACTCTGAAGCAAATAATTCCCTGCTGTTGGAGTGTGGTGTGCAACTTGAGAAAACTGCCATTGCTCTGAATGTGGGACCAGAAGAAGACAAAAAACCTCTAATGAGTAGATACTTGGATCCGTTTACACTCAAGTCATCCCAGGATCACTGGCAGGGAGATACATGCTCAAGGTGTGTGAAAAATAAGAAACTTTTCTAAAACATTTTGTGTGTGTGCGTACTCGTCTGATGGTACATTAGCTTAGGGTCCTTAACAGGCAACTCCAATAGTTAGTATGGTTCGTACATTCTAGGACATACCCTCCCAGTCTTCAAGGATTCGGACCATGGCAGACACCCATCTCCAGGAAACAAGCCAGGCAATTATTCTCTAATTGCATATCAAATCCAAATATTCAAGGAAATTGCAGGGGGATAAAGACATAAATCTGGTTAATGAAATGCCCGCAGACCTCTGTTTTATAAAATAAACTGCAATTATGTAAACATTTTACGGCATTCATCAGTACCCCCCACACACACACAACTTCAGAATGCAATGGTCTAAAATTGCGTACAAGTTTGGAACTGGAGATCATTTCCATTCTTCCATTACATTCTTTTCATTATCTTGGAGCAAGACTCCTTTTTCTAATCCTTGCGGATCTCCCGGCCTCAAAGAGAACACCCTGAACCAAAGGCAGGTCTGGGTCTCCGAGAATTCTGACAGCTTTGTTTATGTCAACAATAATGAAAGATGACAGGCTATCACATTTAGACTTGTAACATGATCATTTGCTTCAGGACTCCCTGCTCAGATTAATTTGGAGACAGGGAAGAAGAAAGAGGAGGAGGAAATGGGGGTGGATGAGGAGGAGGAAAAGGGCACTTAAATGTTGTCCTTAAAAGAAGGAAAAGGGATGGGTAACCTGACAGATGCATTTTACTTAGCTCAAGGACAGGTGAAAATTGGACCTCTGCATGGGCTTTTATCTAACTGATCCTCCTATTTTCAATGCTTATTTTGCAAAGGACCATTATGTTGGAAAAAAACACAGAAACCACACGGTGATCATGCATCGGGTGTGGAAGAAAGTGGTAAGAAAGGCCACCCTCTCCCGTGTGCTCATCATCACCAACACCAACCACCATCATCACTACTACCATCATCCCAAAGAAGGAGACATAATCTCTTGGAGTTGACTTGCATATCCAAAAGAGTTCCTTGGTCTCTTCCTCTCAGTCCAAACTGGTTGTATCATACACCTTAATTTCTCCATTTTTCAAAAATCCTTCTCATCCTTAAGCTAAGGCCCTGACATACCAAAAGGAAACTAAGTCTCAAGGAGAGTAACTTTTTTGTGGCATGTGTCTTGGCACATTGGGTGGTTGGTGGTAGGAAGAAGCCAAAATGACATGGCGGCCAAGGGCCTTCTGTTTCAGAGTGGGGAAGTTATATAAGATTTTCTGCTAATACATCTGGTGCAGAGACACAACACTTAAAATTTTCAGCCTCATGTAGAAACCAACATGCAAAGATTTACCTTGAATGAGACTCAAAGGCAATGGATCCAATGAACCAATGAAAAGGAGGTTTTATATCAGAGGCTAATTCCCATCTGTTGGTGGCAGCTTCTGTGGAGACTATACTGAAAGGGTTTTAGTTTTGTTTTATTTAAGGCTAAACAAGAGAAAGGAATATAAACACATCACAGGTATGGTGATCTGTTGTTACTCTAGGCCCACAGGGGAGGGAGAGAAAAGTGGAAACCTTTCCACCATTACTTACCATCAGCACCCTCCTCATTCCCCTCCTAGAGAGCTCATGTGTCTGATAATCCCACAGTTATGTATGCCCACATCCTAATGCACTAGCCTCTGAGGCGTAATATCATCTTCTGAGAACCAGGAAACCTATTACTAACATGACGGTTATTGGTTCACAGTACCAAACCATACAAGACTTGAACAGAGGTCTTAAACACCATCAGGATGCACCAACTCCCATCTCTGCTTCTCTTAGTTGGTGTCTGCTTTACTCTCCCAAATCCATTGGAAGGACTCCAGTTGTCTTAGCCTGAATCACTGGAACATCTCTGCACCAATTAGCAGGGGCAGAGATGAAGCACGGCGACAGGACCAGGTTAGGTCAGCTGGCCATCCTTCAACCCATGATTGTGGCCAGAGAGATGAAGACCTATAAGCAGAAGCCTGCTCCAATTTGGGCCACATGGCCGGGTCAAGAGGAGGGAGAGGGGAGGAGAGTTTGGTCTCCCCAAAGAAGAGGAAGTGGAGTAGTTGTGTTTACTAGTGCAATGGGTTTGAGTTACAGCCACCAGAACTGGAGCCTAATACGGAAACCATCTGAAAAATCTACTATACTAGTATTAAGAAAAACACTTGTTCTTGGTTTCATAGACTTTGCCAGTTTTAGAGACAGCGGCGGCAGAAATACTGATAAGCTCTAGTGTAGATGAGCAAACAAATCAAACTCTGCCAGCTGTGGAGGCAACCTCTGCTGTTTCAGCTGCAGGTCCAAGAGAATGACCCTCCCATTCCTAACACTTCAGTCCTAAAGCCTTTTCATCAAAGTCTCAAGAGCCCCAGGCATCTAGCTCCCAGCTAACCTACTACTCCAGGGTCTCACCCAAGTGTTTCCCCATTCCCTTGGCTCCCCGGCTGCCAAGAGGACAGGGGTGAAGGCTCTCAGCCCAGTCCCTTTCCAAGAACTGCCTTTAGACTACACCTGGTCTAAAGTCACGTGGCCTCTTTTACCCCAAGACAGGTCCACACAGGGAATAATAACCCAGTCCCTTCCCTGGGGGCAGGGCAACTCCAATGGGCCATCCTAGCCCCAAAGCTTCCTATGGGATTGGCAGAGTCTCAGTGGCAACTACCAGACTCATTACTATTTAATCCTTCCTCTACCTAGTCCTCTTTCCGCCACCTCCTTAACCCCTACTCACCTACCCACCCCATCCCCATTCAACTCTGAGAAGGTGTTGATCCTGAGCGCCCTCTGCCATAAACTTCCTCCAGAACTTTCCTCCCACAGAATGTATCCCTAGGAACCCAATCTAAGACCCACTGCAGCCCAAGGACCCCATCCTCTTATCAACAGTTACCTGGTCCTGTTTTCAAGCAATCAACTACTTTAGCTACAAGGAGCCTGCAGGTAATAAATTTGCATTTCAGAAAAGCTTTCTGAAGAAAGAGAAAGTTGCAGGGATGAACCTGCAAGGAACAAAATGTGATAGAATCCAGTCAAATCACTTCTTATGTGCCTCTGAACACCCAAGCTCTTAACGGACTGCAAGAGACAGCACAGGCCCAGAAGTGTGTGTGTGTGTGTGTGTGTGTGTGTGTGTAAAAGGCATGGAATTCTGCCTTTCCTGGAAAGGACAGGGAGGGAGAGAGCCTCAGGGAGCTGAGGATAGGCCAAGACCAAATTAAACCAGCTCAGAGAGGAAATGTGATGGAAGATGGAGCGTCAGCAAGGTTCCCAGGGCCCTGGGGTCCAGTCATGGCTCTGCCAATTCTAGCAGTGGGCAAGGGCCTCCATTTCTTTATCTGGGAAATGGGAATAATAATGACTGCCTGATTTCTCTCCCAGAATTCTCATGACCATTCAGTGAGACAGTGCACACAAACATCACGGAGAAGCCACTGTGCCTGTGACCTTACCTCCTCCCTGACCCCGACCCCACACTCCCTTACTGTCACCCCCAGACACACGTGAAGCGGGAACCCAGTGTTTTCCAAAGGGCTTTGGTATTAATAGTTATGTGATTTATTGAGCACTTAGGAGGTACCCTCCCGCCAAAGACTTCCGTGACAAGCAGAAAGCAAAGCACTAGCACTTGACACATTTTTGCTGACAACCCCGGGTGGGTGAGTGTTTCCTGTTTTTTAGAGGAGGAACACAAGGATCGGAAAGTTGATCAATTTTCCCAGAGTCACACATCCCGTAAGAGAGGGACTTAGGGTTTGCATCAGCTCCGCATGGCACCCAAGCTCTTGACATCAGGCAAAACTGAAAAAGAAAACAAACAAAAATCCAGAGGACTACTCTGATACCCCCCTGCCCCAACCATGTCATTTTGGGAGAGAACGTCTGAGTAGTTAATGGAGTCATGTTTTCTCTAGACTTGAGGAAAGGGTTAAAAATGCAGAGTCCTGTCCAAAGAATACTAGTAACTTTTCCCTTTTGTTGCATTCCAAGCACACATGTACTTCCCGCCTGCTCCAGGGGCCGGGACATCCTTGCCGAGGCTGCGGCTTATGACCTATCATCACCTTCAACATCAGCCTGGAAAGTAAGAAAAATATTATGTGAGAGGTTTTTCTCTCTTAAAGCCAGTCTTAGGGAACTAGGGAAAGAGGGAAAGCAAGATCGTTGAAGGCCAATACACAGCGGGTTTATTTTAGCCCTATGTGATGCAATAATAATAATAATAATATATTTTAAAAAGCGTTGCTTAAGAAAAGGCTGAAGAGAATTGGGAGTCAGCTGGCTTGGGTTTAAGACCTGGTATGCGGCAATAGAGCCAGATATAGTTCTTTGGGGGGAAAGAAATCTAAAAAGAAAAGGAAAGAAAGAAAGAAAAAAAAAAAACCCTTCCTAAGTTTGGGAAAGGGCAACAAAGCATACAAAGGTGTGTGGTACCTTGCCAAAAGTAAAAGAATATTTCACTGAAACCATAACCCCAGTCATCTGCTATTACTTATGCTGGGTTTGACAATGACTGGCACAGGCAGAAGCAATATTATCTGCTGGATTTGGCATCGCTCTCTGTTCACAGGAAACTGTGTTCCTTTGATTCCGTCGATGGGTTTCCTGCTGAAGGCCATCCATGACAGGGCGGGGAGTATACAAGACCACTGTCCAATTTCCATCTTTCCCAGTGCCTCTTGCTTCTGGCAGCGGAAGCTGGCAGCCTTCCCTTGACATGATCAGGCCCCAGCCTGGCAATAATGCACGCGAGGCTGGTTGTCAATGTTGCATTTAGCACGTTGGTTAGGGAAGGAAGGAAACCTTGAAACACAGGGGCCTACACATGTACAAACAACCACGGCAGATGAACCCCCATTTGTTCTCCCAGACTCATTCATTCCCTGCCATGAGATTCAAGGGGCCCATGTCACAAGGTAACAAAAGATCTGCCTCCCACGGAGACCTGACAATGTTTCCAAAGGAGAGACTGGCCCCAGGGAGAACAAGAATGGGAATAGATGGGGTTTGGCTGAGCTGTGGGTCTCCCTCCTCCATGGTTTCTAAGCCAAATCATCTTGTTGAAAAGTCCCTGAAAACTCAGTGGAGGGTAGAAAGGTTGAGCCTGAGAAAACCTGTGTTGATGAGTTCGGGTCGTTGGCCATGTCCATGTGCGTGACTGGTGTTAGTAACAGCACAGAGAGAATTTTGTATTTGACAGAGAGCAGGCGTATTTTTTCATTGAGTTGACTTCAAGATGGAATTATAAGCAGTTTTTGCTTTAGCTGTTATTGAAATATCATGTCTGTAATAAGGTAATTCTTTTTTAAATGATAAAGGAAGATAATTCATGTTAGTAGTGGGCTTGGGTTGGACCCGGGTAAGGCAATACCCCAGCCACCAGGGCATCTCGATCCCCTGAGGTCCTCAATCTCCGGGCCATCAGCCCAGACGGAGGTTCTCTCCATCGGAACCAGAGACATGGTGAGTGAGCTCCAGAGACTCATTCCAAACGTTCCTTGTGACCATCCTCACTGACCTGGCTTCTTAGCACATTGCCCACTCTATCTCCTGTTTCAAGCAAAAGTAACAGCAACAACGCATTTATTCTATTTCCAGGTAAGGAATTGCAGGCTATGCAATAATAAGGGGAGGGGGAGGTCAGTGGCAGGAATTTACTCATTCATAGATTCCAAGGGGTGTTGCTTAGCTCTGACCTTCAGATTGTCACCCAGCTAAGAGATCCTTCCTAGCCTCTGATCTGTGAAACCCAAATCCTTTTTGTCACAGCTAGAAGTAACCTTCCCACTCCCACTACATACACTCAAGCACACACACACACACACACACACACACGTGCATGCACACCCCAACCCCCACAGGCAGGGCACTAGGTCAAAACCACACTCTACAGCCACCAAAGCTCTGATTTGGTCACTCCCTCAGTTGGCCTTGGTGGGTGACCTGGGGACGGGGCAGGGTGGCCAGGGCCAGATGGACAGACGGAGGACCCAGAATGAGGAACTGAGATGGCTCCAAAGCTTCTTGGCAATCTACAGGAGCGGGACAGAGAACGGAGCTGAGCCCCCTCCCAGGCCCTCCCTGTCTCCTGTGGTCTGGTGGGAAATAGGCAGAACTTGGAGAACTGAGCTGTATGGAGGACAGTAATTAACAAGGGGGTGGCCGGAGAGAGGTTGGTGAGGCTGCACCTCATTTTCTCTGAAGATGGAGAGAAAGTGCTGGTTGGTTGGGCCCCCTCACAGTCTCCTCCTGCCGGGGCCTCGGTCGGCTGTCAGCCAAAGCCTTTGCCCTGTTGTCTCCCTCCCTTCACGTTTCTTGTTTTCTCCCCTCCCCTCCCCCTCCTTTCGCTCTCTTCTTATTGTGATGTTTGATCCTGTCTTTAATAAAGACTTTGCTCCAAGGCCGCCTGTCTGGAGGGATTGGTGTGCAGTGGTCACTGGAGGTCAGTTGGAAGGAGGGGCCCTGAAGTGGGGGGCCAGAAGGTAGGGTCAAGGGAGCAGCCAGATGGCCGGGGGATGTCAGGGAGGGGGTGTCCGTGAGTTCTGACCTGGGTTGAGAGAACACAGAGCACCAGTGAGACAAAAGTGCCCTCACTCTCTGCAGGGGGGCAGCCAGGCAGCCATCCAATAGCTCCTCCAGATCCTCCAAGCCCAGCCTCCCTCGGCCAGAGTCACTCAAGCGTGGGAAGTTTCTCCATCCTTCACTCTCTGGCTTCATGAAGGTTCTGTTAGATGCTGGGACCCTGCTTACTGCTTATGGTAACCCTTCCCAGTTTATGTCCAGTCTTCTCAGTTACTCACCTTCTTCCTAACTGGTCTCGACTGGGGACCCTTCCCACAGCCCACAGGCTGCCTGCCTCTCTGGGGCCAGCTAGTGGCAAGCCCAGAAAGAAACCTGGATCTTTGAATCCCAGGTCCTTAACTCCTTCTGCTCCCTCTGTATCACTACCCTTTACTTCCCAAATTGCTGCCTACTGGCTGCAGATGGTCCTTTTGTAGGAAATAACCTCAGATTCATTCATCTAACTCAAGCAGAAGTGAAGCTAATCTTGTGAGAAGTGTTTTCTGTTTGTTTGGTTTGGATTGGATTTTCCTGTTGGTGGTTTGGAGTCCTATGGGACTTAGAACATTGTTTTTCCTGTCCCCGGATACACTTTTAGAGTCTGTGATTTAATTGAACTCAACATTTACATTAAGGGAGCTCTTAACCAGGGCACCTAGGTGCTCAGTTGGTTAAGCCTCCAACTCTTGATTTCAGCTCACGTCCTGGTCTCCGGTTTGTGGGATCCAACTAGCATCAGGCTCCGTGCTCAGCAGGAGTCTGCTTGAGATCTTCTCCCTCTTCCCCTGCCCCTCTCCCAGTAATTATGCTCTCTAGAGAGAGAGTTCTTAACCTCTAATGAGGCTTCAAACACACATAATGTGAGAGGGAGGGGGCAGGGCCATCAAGGTCCCTTTTTTCCCCCTCTCTGCGGTCAGCCCCACAGCCCTGCTGTTCTGCCGGGAGATGGGAGTCCCAGGTATGGGGATATGAGAGCCAGGACTCAACACAAACCTTTGAACCTTTGAAGCACAACACCCCTGACAGGTCCACTCAAGTCTCTGCCCCTTGAGCCCTGCAGATCCTGAAGCTGGACATTCGGAACATATTTCTGTTGATTAGTTCAAGGGCTGGATTCAAAGATGCTATTTGATTCACTATTTCTTTGCTGTCTTGCTCTGCCACTGAGATCAGTATCTCTGGTACCTAGAACAGAGCCTGGAACATGGAGCCTTCTCAACAAACGCTTGTGAGATAAAGGAACGAACGAGAGCTCCATCTCTCGACATTCTAAGTTTCTGTACTCACAATAAGAAGCAAAGGCCAGAGTCCAGCTGGGCTGCCCCCACCCCTTCATCACACCACAGAGAGACCCCAGGTCTCCCTGTTCCACTGGGAAAGGATTCCTTCTTCCTCAATGTCCTTCCTTTTGCCTTGTTTTTCTTTCCATGTTGCATGTCTTAACATCCTCTACTAAGAACATAAGTGACCGTGTTTCCTCTGCTGTTTCCAAACCCCTGTCCATGCCATTTTCCCTTCAGTTTCCCTCTGGTGAAAAAAAAAAAAAAAAAAAAGTTCCTCCCAGAAATGTGACTCAGAGGTAATCAACGTCAATGTCATCCAAGGCCATGGGGAATTTCTTAGCCATGAGTCACATCCCCTGTGCTGAGAACCTGAGTTTTTGTCAAGGCAGAAAGTTTCAACACCAACCTCTAGAGACACCCCCCTTCCTCCCCAGCCCCATGCCCACTGACTGCAGGAATTTCTCCTTGACATTCTTTGTTGTTGCTGCCCTCGGCAACATCGGGTAAAGGCTCCAGCTCCCTTCCCTTCCCAGCGAACTTCCACGGCTGCCGACACGGAGTTAAGCTCCTTGGCAGGAAGTGCCTGGATGCCACTGCTCATTGAGGACAGGGAGATGCAACCCCCAGCCAGGTTTCAGTGCAGGCTCAGAGCCAGGGCACCTCAGACTTTCCACTCTAGCTGGAAACAGGACGTGAAGGGTTCGGGTTAGGAAGGAGCCATGGCCACTGAGTTCAAAGGCCTCATTCATGAAGTTAAAAAAATGTATTTTTCAGTGTTTAGGTTGCTCTGCTTTCTTTGTTCTTTCTCTTTCCTCTCAGATTTGTCAAGTAGGTCCCAGCGTATGAATTTGAAAATAGGATGGAAGGAAGGAAGGAACGGAGGGAGAAAGGAAGGAAGAAAGGGATGGAGGGAGGGAGGGAGGGAGAAAGGAAGGAAGGAAGGAAGGAAGTCTAAAACTCCCAAACATACACAAAGGTGACACTATCCAAATGGAAGGGAAAGGCAGTGACAAGTTGAGAAATTGTTATCCAGGTCATAGGAAGGTCACTGACATGTTTTTGGGTCTCCAGCAAGTTGGAAAATGATTGAAACCGACGGAGCTTGGAGCAACCTTGCCTAAGACTGCACAAGCAGCCCTGAGCAAGAGGCGCAGGACAGCACAGGGTTAAAGGCACAGGAGCCACTGGGGCAGTTCGGACTTTAAGAAGCAAGGGAGATAACCACGCAATAGGAATGATCCCGGCACATGATGGGCCCCGAGCAAATACTGGTGTGATGCGTGAAGGACCATGTGAAGTGCTTCTCGGAGGTCTGGAGCACAGAGAGGGGTTCACTGAATAGCAGTGGTCATTCCTGAGCTTGTGATGGGAAATGACGGGGACCCTTTCCTGTCATTGAGCTGGAGTTTGGCCAGGAGCGGTCAAAACAACACAGCACCAAGAGGAAAGGGGGTTTAGCCACACTCGAGATGTTCTCTCGCAGTGAACAAGAAATACCCGTGACAGGGCGAACGAAGGTCACGGTCTTCAGAAAGGGCAATGTCTAAATGGGTGCAAACTGAGTCAGACCCCCTCCAAAGAGGAGGATCTCACCTTCACACCCTAACTCTGCCTGAGAACTTTCTTGGCCGGCACTCAGAGGATGAAGGAACCATCCCTTTTGTCCTGTACCCCCAGCACAGGCAGGCAGAACCTCTTATTTCAAGGGCAAACCTCGACATGTAGGGTGCCCTCTACCTGAAGGTGGTTAATTTACAAGTGAACATGTGGCAGAAAATCTCCCAGAGCAAGGAGAGAATTTGAACATTATTCAAGCAGCTCTGCATTAGCCAAGACCCTACCTTACTAAAGAAGAAAAATAATAAAAACCACCAAAAAAACCTTACCTCCAACTACTTGAAGCAAAAGAAGAAAATTTCCTGACTCACAAAACCAAACTTCCTGAAGAAGGGGTAGGACTCACTTTAGGAGCTAGTAGGACAGCGTCAGGTCTTATCTTTGGGTTGTTCCAGGCTCATATCCCAAGCTTGGAGACTACTGACTGGTTTTTTCATCTGCATAATGGGAATATTAACTTTCCCGTCTACCTCACAGTATTAGTATAACGATCACCTGAGAAACCCCATGAGCCGAGGTACCATACACGGTCTGCTATAACACTTGTTTTGAAAATGCAAATTTATTTTAATTAGATTAATATGTGATGGGACGTTTTAAGCATGTGCAAATTTCTTGCCAGCAATTTTGTCTAAAAATTTTAAAACTACATTAACATAGAAAACGGCACTCGCTGAGCCAAGTCTTGTAGGAATTCACGAAATGCACAAGAGCTCACACTCCACACACTCTCCCTACCTTGTACCGTCCTCCTTGTCCCATCCAAGTGTGTGCTCCTACAAGGTTAGTTTTGGTTCTTATTATGTGAGCTTTTCTATATTAAAAAAAAATACTCATTCAACATCTCAAACATGTCTAACCATCCTGATTTTAAAATACCAAACAAGCCATGAAAAAGGGAAATTTTATGTATTGAGAAGAAGTTTGAAGTAAAAAAGAAATTTTGAAAGAATCAAGAGATCATGTGCCGTTTCCCAAGCAACAGGTATGAAGGAATCCACAAACAATGAGACCATAAACAATACACCTGAGGGAAACAACTCTGAGGACTAAGGCGTCAATGAGACTAACCCCTGAAGAAACACAAGAGACAGAAAGATGAGCAGTGTTGCGACTGAAAACCAAACAGGGCCAAGTGGTGGGCCAGCTGTCTCACAAAGACACAGCACCCTCTCCATACAAGAGCTTAGGGCAAAATGCCAAATTCTGCAGAAGGGGCACCTGTCAGTACTACGAGTGGCTGATTCGGGGGTTTCAAATTCATGCTGACTTCCAAAACCTTCAGCTGTTAGGTGAAGCCCCAGGTGTAGATGAGAAAGCCCCGGAAGAATGTCCAGAAGGCGGACAAAAGTTAACAGACGGCAAAGACTATGCATGGGATCAAATTTTCAATTTTGATAAAGGGGGTCTCTATCATAAACACATGCTTCCAAGGGCCTATATCTCCAAGATGGAAAAACAAGCTCCAGGATTTCAAGCTGGCAAACTTGGGTGAGCTTCCGCATATCGCCCCACAATGCCTTGCAAGCTGTGCCACCTGCTTCCGGAAGCCAACTTCGGGTCTTTTTCAAGAGAAGGCGCCATCTTTATTGTAGTACTGACCCTTTCTCAATCATTTAACATATGCGAAGCTGTGCTATTTCTATTGATATCTCTTTTTAGTGTTACTGACAAAATTTTTAGGTGGCTGCCGTTTCTATAAGCCCCGCAGTTTTTATTCTGTGATTTTGCGCAGTGAGGGGAGTTTGCTATATTGAAAAAAAAAAAATACCGACTGTACTATAATGAAATATATAAATGCACTGGGATGTTATTACCTAGATCTTTTAATTCCTACATGTTTCTCACTCCACTGCAGGCTACAGGTGTGAACCCCTAAATTAAGCTGGGCCCCAGGATCAGAACCCCACTAGCTGTTCCTTATTCCTTGAGGCCCTTAGAGCTGAATCAGACGTCTTGACAACCCTATGCTGTGCAGCTACTTTGAGAAGGACTCCCCGAAATCCCATTTGTTCTCCAGAAGCATGTTCTTTCCTCTTCATCTCCATAGCTCATGTCCTTTCTTTCTTGCACCCACATGTTGGAAGCCCCGTAGATCCCTGTGGTTGCTATTATCTGCTTTCCATGGAATAGGCCCTGCCTCCCCTCCCCCAGCATCAAGTGGTGCTGGGTGAGATGTCAGGGCCTCATCAAAACTGGTACCCTTTCCTGGATGATCCTGGGAGTGGCCGGAGAAAGCTAACACAGCTCTTAGTGGGACAAGGACCTATGGTCTCTAGAGAAGCCTCAGTTGTGGGCTGGGCATCCTACAGGCTGTCCTCAGGCTGTTCTGGAAGTCTTGGCTCTTTTGCAGGACTCTGAAGATCTGTCTCTTCAAGGGCAAGCTGAGACCAGCCCCACGGGAGGTGAGGAGAATAGGATGAAAATCAGACCCCCGGCCACCTAGAAAATCATACTTTAGCCACTGCCATTTGTGAAATGCTTTTCCTGGGGAATTTTATTATTCTTTCCTGACTACCTAACATATATCAGACATCGGAGACTTCAGGAAATCCCCCACTGTGCTAGCTTTATTTTACTTTTAAAAGTGAGTTTCGAGCCCTTCCTGTTTCTAAACTCCAGTAGCTTTGTCTACATAAGAACACCACTGTGCAGCTCAGTGAAGACAACCCCAGAATGAAAGGTGTAAATCATGTCACTCCAACAAGGCAGAAACTTCAAAACTGTGTTAGTGCTAGAGACTAAAGGTGGAGATCAATAGAATTCTTCAGAAATCTGACTTCCCTTAACCCCTTGCTTCAGCTGAATTGCGTGTGGTTTCAGAGCGGTTTTCAAGGGGTTCACATTGAACTTGACTAGCAATTAGGAGAATTGTGTATGATTCTGAATTCATCTCCTGGCCTCTTAGCGTGTGGACTACTTCAGCTCTAAATCACAGACCACAATAACGTAATGCTGAACAGTGTCTCCCGCAAAAGTGAAAAAGGTAGTGTTTTCAGGCTCAAAGAAGAATGTGTTGGGCGGGTGATGGCCCAGAAACATTTCAGAAAGAAATACATTGCTTTTAAATCAAGGTCAGACATCTATACTGACAGTCAGGGATTGCCTAGGAACATTCAAGCCTGGAAAGGCTCACTCTGTCAGAGTGAGCTTTGGTGCCAGGCTGCCTGGGTCTGATTCTTGACTCTGCCATCAATGAGTTGTCTGACCTTCAGGATGTCACCTTCTGTCCTCTATTTCCTTAACTTAAAATAAGCATCATAATGACACCTGACTCACAGATTATAAAAACCCAATGTAGAGTTCATGGAAAATATCAGGTGCATAGTAGGAACTCAATAAATGTTTGCTATTTTTAACATCTCAAACTACCTTATGAACAGTCTAGAATAACATGCAATTTTATGCAAAACTATTTATTCACCATGGTAATTTGTTGAAAAGGTGCAATTTTCCTAACAATAACACTTTTCATGAGTTAATACCTGGGAAGTACCTGGTACGTAGTGGGTTCTCAATAAATGTTACTGGTTATGGACCATTTCAAATTACACGTGCCTAGCCGTGGGATCCTATCTGAAGAACACTCAAGATTATTTGCTCTTGTTATTTCATAAGAGTGGTAATCTTTAGTGCCTTGTGTCTATTTGAGTCCAAATGCCGGTTTCGGTTCTGATAAATGACTTATTTTAAACCCTGAGCTCATGAGGTCATACGTGAAGGAATCACAGCCAACTATTGGTTGTTTATGTTGAAAGAAGAGAGGAGGGGCGCCTGGGTGGCTCAGTGGGTTAAGCCGCTGCCTTCGGCTCAGGTCATGATCTCGGGGTCCTGGGATCGAGTCCCGCGTCGGGCTCTCTGCTCAGCAGGGAGCCTGCTTCCCCCTCTCTCTCTCTGCCTGCCTCTCTGCCTACTTGTGATTTCTCTCTGTCAAATAAATAAATAAAATCTTTAAAAAAAATTAAAAAATAAAAAAAGAAATAAAAAAAAAAAAAAGAAAGAAGAGAGGAAACACAAACAGAGCCAAAGTCTATAACAATTACACCAGTTCCCCTCAGAATTTGCTGGACCCCTCCCTCCTTTCTGCAAGAGGTCCGCAGTCCTAACCCCTGGGGCAGTGCAATGCTTGGGCCCATTCTTCCCCCACTTGCCAGAGCTGATTTGGCTCATTTCTTCCCAATTCTTCTTTCAGGGACTCCTAGTTCACATCAGGGACTTGCAATTGGGGGTGGGGAGAATGTTTACACCATGATAATTGGCCAGCGCTACAAACCAGAGATTTCTTTTCTGGACAGCCATTTGTTAAACATTTAATAGCACACACTGCTTGGTGGGGCCCGAAACTTTATTCCCTCTTGTACAAATCCTTTCCAGAGATCCTCCCCAGGCAAGGGACCATCTGGCACCCCTGCTGGGGGCGTCCCTGTGGGAAGCCTATTGCCATCTGGCACTCTGCAGAGCCCTGGTCCTCCTGATGGGCTGCCTGCCACTTCCACTGGAGAGGAGGATGCAGGATGACTCTCTCGCTTGTCACTTTGCCCCTCAATCCCCACAATACTAATATACAGGCTGCAAAGACACAGGCAAATGTCTTTAAAAGGGGTTAATACACTTAGTCCCCCCGGGGGAGGAGAAAGACTACGGGTCCTCTCAACACACATTTTATTCAGTCACTAATCTTCTCATTTCACCTAGTGATTCAGACATGAATTCAAACTTTTTAACCACTAAAAAGTAGCACAGCTAAGGAACTTGAGTTTTGTCTATTCTTTCCATCTTTTCTCCCTTTCAGGCTCTACTTGTCACAATTATGAAGAGAACCAGAAGAAAAGAGTAGAAAAAACCCTGAAGATCTGGTTAATTGACAGCTTTAATCATGGCTATGGTTGCAAGTAATTGTCCTTCACTGGTATGTGTCTGCCCTTGGCTGGACAGATGGGAGCATTTTCATACCTACCAACACCTTTCCCAGAAAATGAAATGTCTTTGGCCCAGGACACCCCAAAGAATTTTCCCTGTCCTAGTTCCACTGACAACTGCCTCCGGAAATTTCTGTAGCCATTTATTCCAATTCAGTAAGAATTTCTCCTTCTAAGACCTTGGCCCAGAATTCATTGAGTTCCTCCTTAAGTTCAGTGGGGTTCCAAGTGGCTTCCATTCCCTTCCATAACCAGCACAGCCCAGACTCAGAGAGTCTGGTTCCCTCCAACAGAGAGTTGGATGAGGGGAGTGAATGGGATTTGTCCCCAAGAGCCAGAATTGCAGTGGAGTTTCCCTAATGACATGGCTAAGAGTGGAAAGAGCCGCATAGCAAAACTGGAACAGAGTCTAGAGAGAGGATGGATTTGAAGGTGGGAACCTCTCAGAGGATAAGGGAAATTGAAAATGAGAGGTATTGGCTACTTTCATGAATAAGACCCATCCACAATGGGTATGACAGCAGAGGGCACTGGGCTCCTGTAAAAACGAGGCTTGGGATCTGCCCAATACACACTTGGGCAATTCTCAAGTATCAACGGGATCTCTCGTTTCCCTAAAAGCTGATTTCATTTCCAGGAAAAAAAAGAAAATGAAAACTTCCCTATTAGAGTAACAGTTGAGGTATAAGTACTAAAAACAGATTCATATTTGTGGAGACAAACCCAAGTGTTTTGTTCCCCATGTAAAATTCAAACAAAACACCAAAACAAAACCCTGTCCTTTTGGAACATAGTCTGAGTTCCCTGAGTGTTTTGAAATTTAAATCCAGCTCCAAACCTAAAGTATGTTTGGCTAGTTCTTAATTATTAAAATCTTGGGGAAATTTGAGGGAAATTTTATCCATATACTTCTGATCTGTTTGCATTCAACCCATCAAAAAAGTATTTAAATGCTACTTCATTTCAAGAGATTTTTTACAAAATCAAAAACCAGGAAGTTCTATTTTACAAAGAGTAAACAAATTTAAACACCAACTGTTCTCATTTGGTGGGATTTGTCTAGACCAAAGAGACCGAATGAATTCTAAACTTGGCCAGATACAGCCCTGCCTCCCTACTGGACTCATTCTATCACATGCAAAAAGGCATGAAGTGATCCTAGGAGAAAAAAATTTAAATATATTTTTGATTTGCATACAAAGCTTTGTTCATATCAAACTAGAGTAGAAATTTAAAAAGCATGAAAAGTTTCTGCTCTTTTTGTTGTGATTTCCATCTCAATTTCTCATGGGATTCCATGGCACTGGGCCAGCTGAAGCTCAGGTCTCTCAAGGAAGAAAGAGTCCCAGCATAGGTCACTCTCATAGAAATATACTGAAGGATTTTCTTCATTGACTACAGTGCCTGGAACAGCAATAATTTATTTTACCATAAACTGTGGTGATCGTGTGAACTGCCTTGTTACATTTAAAGAGAAAGTTTATAAAATCCCTAAATGATTTTCAATGGCGTCCAATTCATTAGCTTTATTTCTTCTTTCTTTAGTTGTTCAACATTTCCACTGGGAAAAGATAACATGTGAAGTGCTAGCATTGCAAATACCAATGAGTTTAAGTAAAGATCACTTTTAAATTGACCAGATGACCATAAACTTTTGAATTCTTAGTCTCTTAGAAACTATGTGAGATCCAAGCCCAAAAACATTAGATTTTAGTTCAAGAGGTAATAAGAAATGACAACATCAGAGGACCAGCCAGGAAGCTGGAAGGGAAGGAGACACAAAGACAAGTATAAAATAACTCTTTATCAAGGGTGAGGTTAGAAATCTCCAACCATAGATACACTCTATCATCACCAAACCCACCATAGTAGACAGATTTCATCAATTGCTCTAATCATTCACCTTTTGCTGCACCCACTATTTGCCAAGGAACTTTCTACTTGTCACTCTGGTGTGAAGCCCTAGACCTAGAACTTAAAAAAAAAAAAATCAGCTTTTTAAAGTTATAATTTATATACAAGAAAATATACCCATTTTTAAATGTATTGATAGATGGGTGTGATAAATATATAATTACCACCACGATCAAGCTATAAAACATTTCCATCACTCAGAAAGTACTCTTATACCAAGGTCACAACTTTCCCAGACATCAATCACCTAGTCTTCCACTCTGGGCTTCTTTTGCTTAGTATCATGCTTTGTTCTTTCATGTATTAGTAGTTCATTTCTTGACATATTCCATCGTTAGGAAATACTATAACTTATTTATCCATTCATGAGTTTATAGATATCTGGGTTCGTTTTGCTTTCAGCTAGTGAAAATTAAGTTGCTATGAACATATATGTACATATCTTTATGTGGACCCATGATATTTTTCTTATGTAAATATCTAAGGATTGAATCACTAGGTCATATTTAATGACCAACTCCATTTAATGACCAACTCCATTTAATTTTATAAAAAACTGAGAAACAGTTTCCAAAGGACTGTACCATTTCCCACGTTCCATCAGTAATAGAAGAGAGTTCACATTGTTCCACATCCTCACCAACACATGGTATTGTAAGTGTTCTTAATTTTAGTCATTTAAGTACATGTGTAGCAATAACTTATTGTTTTTAACTTGCATTTCCCTAATGACAACTGATGTTGAGCATTTTTTCACATCCTTATTCACCATTTGTGTATCTTCTTTGGTGAACAGACTGTCCAAATCTTTTGTCCATTTGCTTTTATTTATCAGAGTTGTAAGAGTTCATCATATATTCTGGCTACAAGTCCTTTATAACATATCTGTTTTCCAAATATTTCCTCCCAGTCTGTGGCTTGCCTTCTCATTTTCTTGATAATGTCTGTTGAAGAGCAAAAGTTTATAATTTTGAAGAAATTCAGTTTATTTTTATTTTTCAAAGTTTGTGTTTTTGTATTCTAAAAAAATGTTTGTCTAACCTAGTTCAATTTTTTTTGGTATGCTTTCTACTAGAAGTTTTGTTTTGTTTTGTTTGTTTTTATTTGAGAGAGAGAGTGAAAGCACTGAGCTGAGAGGGGAGAGGGTTGTAGGTTCCCTGAAAGCAGGGAGCCAGATACAGGGCTCAATCCTGGGACCCTGAGATCATGACCTGAGGTGAAGGCAGAGGCTTAACTGACTGAGCCTCCCAGGCATTCCTCTACTGGAAGTTTTGTAGTTTAGGTCTTACACTTAGGTCTATTGCCTACTTAAAATAAATTGAGTGTGTGATATGAGGTAAGGTTCAAAGTTCATTTATTTCCTTAAAGATGTCAGGTGTTTTTGTTTTGTTTTTGTTTTTGTTTTACTTTTAATATTTTTTAAGGATTTGAGGCATTTATTTGAGAGAGAGAAAAACATAGAGATCATGAGCAAGGGAGGGGCAGAGGGAAAGGGACAAGCAGACTCCTCACTGATTCGGGAGCCTGACACAGGACTCAACTCAATCCCAGGACCCTGAGATAGTGACCTGAGCTGAAGTCAGACACTTAAATGACTGAGTTGCCCAGGCATCAACTGTTTTTTTGAAAAGACTCTCCTTTCTCTATTGAATTACACTGGCACCATTTTTCAAAATTTGATTGACCACATATGTATGGATCTATTTTTAGACTCTCTATTTTGTCTGTATCTCTCTATTAAGTCTTTAATTTCTCCCAACAGAATCTTATGTTTTAACAGATGCTGCACATATTTTGTTAAATTTATCCCCAAGCGGGCACCTGGATGGCTCAGTGGGTTAAGCCTCTGCCTTCAGCTCAGGTCATGATCTCAGTGTCCTGGGATCGAGCCCCACATCAGGCTCTCTGCTCTCTCTCCCCTCTCTCTTTTCTTGCCTCTCTGCCTACTTGTGATCCCTCTTTGTCAAATAAATAAATAAAATCTTTGAAAAAGAATTTATCCCTAAATATATCATGTTTTTCAATGCCATGCTAAATGTTATATTTTAAAGATTCAATTTCTAGTGATTTGGGACTAACAAAGATACAGTTGATTTTTGTTTAATCAATTTACATGTTTCAACCTGTCTAAGCTCACTTACTCATTCTTAAATCTTTTTTGGTAGATTTTTAAGAATTTTTCCACATCAACCATCATGTTATCTATAAAGAAAGACATATATCAGTAGCCCATCCTTTTTCATTGCTAAGTAGTATTCCATTGTAAGGATGTACTATGTAAGAGTTCATCATATATTTGGTTTTGTATTCACCATTTGGTTTTGTATTCACCAAAGAAGATTGGCTTTTTTGGCAATTGTGCATAAAGGTACTATAACATTTTTGCATATTATTTTCTGTGAGGACATATGCTTTCATCTACCTTGGGTAAATACCCAGTTCTGTTTCATGTTTCTGAAGTTCTTGCATTAGGTGCATGTGTGTCTAGGATTGTTACATCTTTCTGATTAATTTATTCCTCTCTCATTAATAAATATCCCTCTCTATTTCCATTATTATAATATGTTCTGTTGTGCACCAACATGCTGCATTCATGGAATGAATGTTTAAAAAGCCCCAGAAGATTCTGGAAGGCCTTTCCCTCTAAAGAGTGTTCTGAGGGGCACCTGGGTGGCTCAGTGGGTTAAGCCGCTGCCTTCGGCTCAGGTCATGATCTCGGGGTCCTGGGATAGAGTCCCGCATCGGGCTCTCTGCTCAGCAGGGAGCCTGCTTCCCTCTCTCTCTCTCTCTCTGCCTGCCTCTCCATCTACTTGTGATTTCTCTCTGTCAAATAAATAAATAAATAAAATCTTTAAAAAAAAAAGAGTGTTCTGAGATCAGGGTTATCCTAGTTATCTCAGACAGGGGTTACAAAACAATACTTGAATCACCTTCAGATCAGAGCCTGGCCAAGGAGAAATCCAGTTGGCAAGAAAGCACTGGATTGCCTTAAACTATTTTCAAATATCACAGTCTTGAATCTCCTCAAACCAACAGGAAATTAAAATTCATTGAAAACTCCTATATCAAGGCTCACAAGCCAGAATGACTCAAATGTGAGATGATGAAATGTCAGGAATGATTTTTGAGGTTTTGGTTCATGAACTTTTTGGTTACTTCTTTTTTCTCTCCTCTGTCTTCCTTAGTTTCTTCTAAAACTTTTTGCAAATTCATGTAAGTTATTCATGGCTGTGCCCACAATTTCCACAAACACTGAGGACAGAAAACCATCCTAATGTCCTTCTGTTGTTCTTCCTTCCCTCCTTTTCCTCTTCTCTTATGCCCCTTTTTCTTTCCTCCCCATCATTAAACATTTATCAAGTACCACTCTGCATAAAGTACAGTTGCCTCAAAATTTTTAATCATGACCCACAGTAGAAAACACATTTTTACATCAAAACCCAGCATCCTCCCATCCTTCTTCCTTTTCTCCACTTCCCGTCTTCTCCAGACCTTCTTCCTGTCCCTCTCATCTGGTTGGAGGGCAGTACCGTTAACAGAACAGTGAACACCAATGGCGGGACTGCATCCCCAGCAACTCTAATCTAACTGGTGTGCTGCAAAACTTACAAACCCTTTTTAAAAGCTGCCCAGGTGATTTTAATACACAGTCGGGGCTAAGAGGCATTCAACTTAATAGTATTTAAGCCCCTTGTATCTCCTTTCCTGGGAAACTGTGATTAAAATACTGAAAGAATTGGCCCCAATTTACCCCATGAGGCAAGACTAAAGCCCCAAGATCTTGTGTGTATCTATGTCCCACCTCTATCTGCCTAAGAGGATGAATATACAGGCAGCTCTTTGCCCTCGATCTAGCGTGGCCTGAGGATTCCCGTCTTCTCTTTCGCTACAGTTTGTAGGTATTGTACCTCCCATTAGTATCTCTGTTGTTCCTGGTTCTTAATAGCCTAGCTGGTATCAAGAGCCTAAAGTGTGTTCACTAATAGCTAGAAAGCATCTTAATAAAGACCAAGCCTTTTTCAATTGATCAACATTGATTGTTTCCTCTGGTTAAATGGACTGAGACAAAACCCAGAGCAGGGCGTGTTCTTGTTGTAGGTAGTGAGATTCCACGAGGGATGGAATCGTCCCTCAGCCCCAGTCAGAGACCGGTGATGGAACCTCCAAGACTATCTCCACAGGAAGAGACAGGCTGACAGCAGAGAGAGGAGAGCACACTCATCCCCCACGCTCATGGCCAGGGCTGGCCTGCTCACAGCTGACGTGTCTGGTTTAGACAGTGTAGCTCAAGCTGGGGTTTGGATTCCTTCAAACAATCTACACACAAGGAAAGGAAAACACCAACATGATTTTCTTTGACACTTTCCCCTGAGTTCCTTTTCCATTATTATTGTTAGAAATTCCAGAAAGAAAAACACTGAATTAAGCATTACATACATTCCTCCCGGGATGAGAATCGGGTGTGTGCGTTTTGGACTCATGATTAAAGTTCTTGGGTACCCAGTTACTTGGCAACCCAGGAAAGGCCACAGGAACTCCATGCCTACCTTACCTTCTCTAGGGGGACAATGCGCTCAGCACAGAGACATTAAAGGCCAAACTACCAACCATAGTCTTGCTTGAATTTTCCTGACTGGAAGTTGGGATGGTCAAGAAAGACAGGGACTCGCCTCAGCAGAGCTAGAATGTTAGTCGGGGTCCCTGCACAAGCAGATGGCACACTCCAAAGGGGTGACTGGAGAGAGTTTATAAATGGATAATTTGCTGGGCGATGGGTCAACCTACAAGGGACGATGACGCATCCCAGGGCTGACAATATACTGTGCCTTCTCTTCCTCGGGCTTGAAAGGAAAAAGTGATAAAAAGCAGTTCCTGGAATCTGGTGAGACCTGCCATTGTAGGAGCTGTGGTCTTCAGTGATGGTATGGAGCTGCTGCCAACCCACAGCCCCACCGGGAAGCAAACACCCCAACCTCACTCCTCCTTCCCTCCCTCCATGATCTCCTGCTGTGCCTCCCTTTGGCTGAACCCAGCAGGAAATGGGGGCAAAGAAGTCCAGCTGATGCAATCCTTAAAGGCCAGCCTCCCATAGCGCCTGAGCAGGATGGAAAGGGGAGGTAGGGGGGAGAGCAGATCCAAGGGGCAGGCAGAGTACAGAGAACTGGGCAAAAGCCCCAGAGTCCCCTGAAAAAGGAAAGTCCCAAAATACAAATTCACGGTGTATACTCCTACTTCAAACATCATATCGTGATGCGTAATTATTAAATATGACTTTGTACACAAAAACACACGATCAACTCTAAAGACCTACCCATAGTCCTATTATTATTAATAATACTATTCAAAGGGGAATTAGAAAACTCTATAGCGATTGGATGTCAGGAGCTGAGTAAGTAAGTAATTTAGCAGCTGTAAGGTACAGAGGCTGTTATCAGGCTGCCTCAATCCCCGGGCCCTGCCCCATTTGGGTCCCACCTGTAACACCAAGTGGCCCTACTAGGGATTCCAACAGTGTAAGCTACGGTCCCTTTGCCTGCTCGGTGCTGATTTCCCTCTCTTGGGCTCCTGCAGGGTGGAATGTCAGCTGAGTGGCAGGGAGCCTGCTAACCAAGGGGCTGGCTGATTGCTTTGGAAACCCATCCCTCTCCTGGAATTTAATAAAAACCACCCACCAGACGCAGGGTGGGGGGCATTGGCTCTTTAAATGATGCGTTCCTTTAAGGGAGGAAAAAAAAAAATCTATCTGTGCCAGCAAAAAAGAGAAAGAATCTAGTTATTCAAAGATGGAAGAAAAATGTTTTTAATTTGTAACTTTGCTAATTTCATTCCCCTGCTCAAAGCTCTTTGATGTTTATCATTGCTGAGAAAATAAATTTCAAATGCTTTACCCTGAGCTTTGCCCTCATCTTTTTCTACCCAAACTCTCAAGACTTTCCTTCAATTCTCCTTCTTCCTTCAGAGGGACCGACTCAGAGGAATTTTTCTAGGCCATTCCATGTGTGCTCCCATACACCGGTCTCACATGCTTTCCACCAATATTTCCCAACCCAGGATAGTCTGCTACTTAGGGGACATTCAGCAATATCTAGAGGCATTTTTGATTGTCAAACCTAGGGAGGGGAACTGCTACTGGTATTGAACGGCTGGGTTTGAGAGATACTGCTCAACATCTCATAAGGCACTGAGTGCCTCTCACAACAAAGGGTTACGGAGCCCCCAGATGACAACAGGGCCAAGGTTGGGGAGCCTTGAGACTCTGCCAGGAAGTCCTCCTATGATCCCCCTCAAAATGCTGTCCAGTCCCTCACCACTTAGACCTGCACTGCCCAACTGAGGAGCCATTTACCCTCTGGGGCTATTGAGCCCTGGAAATGGGGCAAGTATGAGTTCGATGCACTGTGTCAAATGCTCATCAGATCTCAGAGACTTTGTATGAAAATTAGAATGTGAAATGTTTCATTCATAATTTTTATATTGATTACATGTTGAAGCAACATTTTGGATGTTCTGAGTTAAGTAAAATACATTATTAAAATTAATTTTACTTGTTTATTTTCACTTTATTAACGGGGCTACAGAAAATGTTCAGTTAAGTATATGACTGAGTTATATTCCTATTTGTACTGGTCTAGACCAGGTATTGGCAAACCTTTTCTGTATAAGACCAGACAGCTTTTAATGTTTATGGCCCATACATGGCCTGGCACGTATTTTCTCCTTCTTCTACTTCAACAGCTCCTCTTCTTTCTCCTTCAACCTTTTAAAAATCTAAAAACAATTCTTAGCTCAGGGGTATATAGAAACAGGCCTTGGCCCCAGACTTAGCCTATGGGCCATCGCTGACAGACCCATGGAGATCACTGAGCTCCAGAAGTAATCCTCCCTTCCTGGTCTTTCACCAAGAACTTGGACTTCCCCAAATCCCTTCTCCTATAAATTCTGATGTCTGCATCTCAGCCTTTCCTAAATCCATTAGCTCTTAGAAAGTTGATACCATCTTTCCCAGACATGGATCTTTCAGAGAGACGAGCAAGTTGCCTCCACCAAGCACGGCCCTATGCGGAAGGCAGGAGCACACAGGGGTGAGGCACCCAAGCTATGCATAGCTCCAAGGACCTCCCTGACCTTCTGTTTTCCTTAGCTCTAAGTGGAGCTAATGGTACAACTGAGCTCAGAGACTAGGCGTGAGGATGGATGGAATAACAGACAAACAGAGCATTCAGCACTTTGCTGTGAACAGAGCCGTGCTTCTCATTACTGTTATTATTTTTGTGAGTAATCATTAGAATTAAAATTTAAGTATTTATTGAGTTAGAGATGAGAGAAATATGAAAACAATTCTTGTTATTCTTCTTGTTGTTATGATTATGTTTTAAAAACCCAAGTATTTATGAATTGAATTATAAAGTCTATAGAATTATAGCCTACGGCTTCCAGAAATCTGATTGTTTTTCCAGGGAGTTACACATACACATGAATGTGTATATGTTGGCAGCTCAGAATTAACAGGGTATTTTTTCAAGTTCTAAATTCCTCTCAAATGAGAACGAAGTGTTCTCCTGACCCTTCCTACACTTCATATTACTGTCGACATCTGCAACTAATTGGTGATCTATAAGTCAAAACTGTGACCAATGCAAAAAACCTTTAGCAAAGTCAGTCCCAGGTTTGGCTGACCCTTCTTAATGTATTTCAGATTAAGACTAAAACAAGCTACCTTTTAACTGTTCAACTGAGTACCAAACGGTAGCAGTGAATATTTATCAAACATCAAATAATAACATGATCAGATAACATGCTTACCAGTGAAAATCTAATTTGGAGCATTTCTTAAATTTCATTTGAATTTTTAAAAACTCAGACATTTTTGAGAGGTATAGAGGAATATATTGTCAGCATGCTATTTGACTGATTAAAGTAACCCTTTAAAACAACAAATCAAATTACGACCATCAAAATATCTTTGTCGTGACACTTTAAGAAACCGTAGGAAGAGGCAACATAGCATTTTGCTAAAGAACTTGGGACCTGAAATAAATCGGCCTGAGTTTGGGTCCCAGTTTTACCTTTTACTAGCCAGGTGATGCCCTAAACCTTTGCCTTCATCCATGAAATGGGGGAAAGCAGAAGCTTCTTTGCAGGGAAACTCTGGGAGGGCTAAATGGGATACCTTTAAAGCAAAGTGTTTGGCACACTGCTAACTATGTGCTTCAAACATCAGACACAAGAAGGCTACAAAATGTACAGTCTAAGTAAGTAACTATCTTTTTTAAATTAAAATATATAAAAGGTGATGGACTTGATAGCCTGTTTGTGTGTTGACTAATTGGCCTACCCCGTGTTCTTTAGGAGAAGATGGATGTGACTCCAGAGAATTGCCCATATGAGAAGCAGCTTGTTGCATACCAACAACCATGTTCCAACTTAGGGCCCCTGTGTGGCAATTTGCTTTCTTGGTCCCATATCTTAATTCTGGGGCCAGCAACCCCTCAGCTGCCAGGCATGGCTTCTTGTCGCCAAATTTCAGTTTCATTCCTTCTGAAGAATGATGGCTTATCTTCCTGAGATTCCCCTTGGGCAGAGCGCACATTTTCATACCACCCTACCATGCTCTTTAAACCTGGGAAAAATCCACCCAGCAATCTTCGTGGCCTGCAGTAAAGGCAAACAAGGAAACAGAAATCTCGTTTCTAAACTGAAGTTCACTTATGTTCATTTATGATCCATGTAATTCAAAAACAGGTTAATAGGATGACGTTTGTTTATTTTTAGAGTACTAATAGTTTTGAGCAGGATGATTAGACTTTGGGTTTTTTTCCATTGACATCTGCCTGTCTCAAGCCCTGGGTCAGGCATCTCTAGAGCTGTAGACATTTCCTTCCACCTGAGCTGCTACTGCTTAATGTCGTACCACCGCTCTGTGAAAGGAAGTGGCCCCCCAGCCTGATGTCTCTGCAGAAATGGGGTTCGTGGAGCCAAGAATGCAGGCACAGTGGCCACGTACTCCTCAAAGGGGCAAGTTCCTTGGGCTGCCATATCAGTACACATTAACTTTCCTTCATTTGTAGGTTTCTGAAACTACTTGGAGTGAGGGAAAGTACACTGACCACTTGCCCATACCAAGGTTTCTGGGCCCTTCTGGAAGCTGTGGCCACTTCCCAACAGAAGACCAGGTCACTGGGGAGCCTTGGAAATAGTCCTCTGAAGCCAGGCTTAGAAGAAAGTTGTCTTCCCAGAGCAGAAGCAGTTGTTGATGGGCTAGGTCAGTCCCTCTTCCATAACCAGGGTAGGATGTGTACATGGGGACAATCACATACCAGTGACATCAGCATACTCCCTTCTTCTCCAGCCCAAATATGGCCCGTGGCAGGGGAGGGAAAATGACCACTGCTAGCCACCTCCAGCCAAACTGCTTAGGCGAGGCGCTGGGGGATCTGGGTATATTATCTCATTTAATCCACGACAGTCTTTGGAATTAGGCCTTTCTCTCCCCATTTTATACCTGAGGAAGCTGAGGTCCAAGGAGGTTAGATCATTTGCCCAAGCTCCTGCAGACCATAAGTAGCAGAGTCCAACCCAGGTGTGAACAACACATTCCTCCCCAGACCCCCACAGCAAGCCAGGAGGGAGTGCGCCCCACCTGATGGCTACCTGTCAGGGTCACTGGGACCGGGGCTTTGTTCCAGGGCTGAATGCAGGCTCCCTCTCCCACTCCCCCTCTCCCCGGGTTGCCAGAGTAATGTGTCTGTTCTGTTCTGCTCCCAGTTTCCCAACTCAGAGCGCCGGAGTCCTCTGCTTGGCTTGGCCAGCTCTCAGCAACGCAGGGCCGTCCATCACTCATGTCTCAGGTTTGCTCCTCGGAGAGCCGCAGTTGACCACAACTGCTTTGGCGCCGTTCCACTGTGAGGGAGTCACAAAACTGGCATTTAAGTCCGGAGCGGAAAAAACACCCCAAGCTTGTTCGTTTTTTCTGACAGGTGCTGGAGCCCATGAAAGGTCAGATTCCAGCTCGCAGTCACATCCTGGCTTAGCCGGCTCCAGGCACACAAAGGCCTGTCTGTCTCACCCGAGCGCGGGGAGTGAGGACCCAGGCCAAGGGCTTAAAATGGCCGCCTGATGGCCCGCGCCTGCTGATCCGTTCCTTCACGGACATTGGCCTAAATGAAGCATTGGGAAGCCCAGCTGCCAAGGATGTGTGAAACCGGTGAAAAGAAGAAGAATGCGGGCTTTTTTCTGATTTGTAATTGCAAGAGATATTAACCCCCACCCCCACCCCCACCCAGCAGCCCATGAATCCATCCCCTGACATCCAGCCCTGCTGTGGCTCATTTGTAAGAGTCCTGGGACACTTCTGTTTCATGTTCAAAGACTTGCTGGGCTGGAAAATTGAGCGAGAGCTGTCCCTCCAACCCCAGACAGGCTGCTGGGAAAGGAAGGAGTTCGTTCTCTTCCTTGCTGAGGTATCAGGGGTGGCTCCGTGTTGTGGTGTTATTGGAACAGAGGCTGTGTGTGTTTAAATGCACGTAGTGCACGCTTTCCACCGGGAATGCTTGTTTTTGCTGCCTTTATGAAAACATGCCCCAATTCAAAATGGCTCCAAGGTCCCACAGTCCTGTATTTTAAGTTCCTCATCAACAGCTGTAGGCTGAGGTGCTTTGACACCTTTAACGTCTTCGAAAGATGGTCACTTCACTGGCCCTCCAGCCCCCTCTAGTCATGTGAGTCCTTCCCTCCTCCTTCCCCCACCCTCCCCATAACTTTACACGGAACTGTGATGCTGGCAGGGAGCCAAGGGACAGCAGCTACCGCAGATCACCCTGGAAAGGAACATGGGAGATCCTGATTTTATAAGGGAAAGCTTTCGTTTGAAAGCTCCTGTTAAATAGCAAGCTCAGACTTCCAATAAAATTCTTACCCCCCCAAAAAATATAATAAATCTGTGAAATAAAAACCATTGTTTTGGAATAATTTCTTGCCCATCAGTGGAGAATCTCACCCTAACAAGAGACTTTCTTAGTAAAATAAGCCATAGACCAGGCACCAGGGCCCTGGCCTCTTGTCCTAACTGTGCCTTGGAGTTGTTATGGATCAAAATGTGTTCATACCCACACGACCCCTGAAATTCCAGTCTCTGCCACGTCAGCAAGGTTCCATCCCACAGACTTCACCAGTGGTTGGACTCAAAGAACTTTGAGTCCTGGGGGCCTGTCCCACAGCCACTCTGTAATCTCTCTCTGGGAAGCACAACTCAACCCTAATAAACACACCGGTGCTCACACCTACAATATGCACATACTGTGCTAAGCTCTTCCCCAGCACAGTCATAGGATTTCCCCACCACTCGAGGAAGTAGGTATGATTCTTCCCATTTCGTAGAAAAAGAGCCTGAGGTTCAAAAAGGCCCCCTGCATGGGGTGGAACCAGCATTCAAACTGTATAAATCTGACACCACAGTTTAGCCCACCGGGCTGCTGAGCTTCTCCCAACCAGGGATGTCAGGAATAAATAATCCCCAAAAATCTTTACAAAGTGTTTAGTAGAAAAAAGCATTTTGGCCAAAATACCTCTCATTTTTTTGGGCTCTCAGTATGTGCCTGACACTGCCAGGAGCTGTGTATAAATCTCCCCCAGCATTCCTACAAGGTAGCCAACGTGACTCCATGTTGTGTCAATGGCCTGACAGACATGAGAACAAAGCAAAATGCTGAGTGAGCTCAATCCTAGAGTAAGAGGACCCTGGCCATGCAGCTGGCTTCCATACGATGTAAATGTGGCAGTGTCCGGACAACTCACTGCTCCATCCTGTTATTTTTTCTTATCAGAAACAATAAATGGCATTTATTGAGCATAGAGCACATGTTTTCAGGTTCCCGTCCTAGGTTAGGTTTGTGGTCCCTCTTTAGGGATGTCAGCTTTCCCAAAAATGTGATTCCTGTGATTTCCCAGACTGCCTGGGGCTCCGTGTGTGTGTGTGTGTGTGTGTGTGTATTTGCACACTCCCGCTATGTGTCGGTCACACTGCAGGGAGCTTTTCCTCATTTAAACAGCCAATTAAAACCCACTTTGGCACTTAACGCATGTCACTGCTTCTAGGCGCTCAGCTGCCTTCCCAGCAGGCCTTTAATTTGATAAAGAGCTTCTAATAACGACTAACAGAGCCCCAGTAAGTTAATTAAACCTTGTCCTTTATTTTGCTTTCAAGGTGTACCCTCCCTGTAAAAGGCCCAAGGTCTGTGCTTGCAAATGACTTTAGACAATGTTCCATGCTTCAATGAGAAAAGTATGTCTGTCATGTCCTGGCAAGTTACACTTAAAGTCTCAATTTCAGCATCATGTCAGGCTTTAACGGAGGCCAGAAGCAGATGGAAAAAAACCTCTGCACCCAGTTGTGTGGAAGCCAGAGTTAGCAATGGAAGATGAGTTTCCTCTGAGACTATAACGCTGAAAGACGACCTGGCTGTCATACCGAACTCCATTTATCCCATTTCTTTAAAGTAATCTGAGAGACCAGATGGGCTGTATAAACAGAACAGGAGGTTCCTGGGAGTTCACTAGCTTAATGAAGCCCGTATGTTTGACTCATGTAATAAGTATTTAATCATGCTGATGAAATTCATTTAAACCTCAGCCACACACGCTGTTGCGAAGTCCCGATAATGCCCCACGTCACTCGTGCTAGCCATGCTGGAGTAAGATAGGTGCGACAGAGAGCCGGTGACATTTCTCCTGGTAAGTGGGCTTTGGGAAAGATAATGAGCCGTGAGAAGCTAATATGCAGCATTACGGCCTCTGAGTCCTCGACGTCCTGCTCTGCCTCTGCCTGTGAAAGGTGCTAAATGCTGGGTAATAACTCACGTGTCCCGTCTGCCTAATTTCTGAGTGATCAATGAGAAAAGATACATCACTCGGGAAGCTCTCTGCTGGAAGCAACAGCAACCACCCCCCACCCCACTCCACCCACTTAAACAATCTGGAAGTTTTCTGGATGCACATAATTAGAAGTCCTGGTACACTGTGCTGTCAGACACTGTTAATTCAGCAGCTTGATCACATCACCAAAGACCCGAGTCCTTCCTGTCTCTCGTCTGCCGTCCGTGGTGTGTGCAGGTGTCCACAGGCTAGCTGCCTCCACAGCCTCCATGATGGCTGCCCATGTCACAGCGGGATGTAAATTACTGTAGTCCATTCATAGCCAGAGGAAGGGGAGAAGCCATTCGTTTCTTTATTAACAAAGAAAACTTTTCTTCAAGTGCCAGGTCCCATCTCTAATAGCTATTGCTCACAAACCAAAGACAGACACCAGGATGGGATCACCTGATTGACTTAGACTATCTCTGAGCGGCTGCAGCAGCGCTGGACTGGAGCAGCTCAGGCCAATCTGCAGGTGCACATAGCGCACAGCTCTTACCCTCTTACCAACGGCCTCTGTTTAGTGACCTTGCGCTGGTATCTTGAAACCAGCCACAATGGGCAGATTTATACCACAGGAACAGGCAGACACTACAAACAGGGCTTTTTCCTGAAGAGCCAGCTGATATGTATTTCCCAGCACATCACTGCAGTAGGGTCACTTTCCTTTTTTATTTATTTATTTGACAGAGAGAGAGATTATAAGTAGGCAGAGAGGCAGGCAGAGAGAGAGGGGGGATGCAGGCTCCCTGCTGAGCAGAGAGCCCCATGCAGGACTCGATCCCAGGACCCTGGGATCATGACCTGAGCCGAAGGCAGAGGCTTTAACCCACTGAGCCCCCCAGGCGCCCCTAGGGTCACCTTCCTTAAGGCTGGATACCAGAATAAAACGTGGCCTTTTTTCGCTAGAAAGAAAAATAGGGACGTGGGTGCCACATGAGCACTGAACGTTTTCTGTCTGAGAAGGGCTCAGCGGCCTGATCGTTCTCTCTAGAAAACACAACACTCAGAGTCTGAGCAAGATTAAAATACGTCATAAAAGTATAGGGCAGACCCTAAGTGGCTTTCAAAATATCCTAAAAGAATCTGCTTGGGTAGGGAGCGCTTGTTTTGTTGTTTGGCTTCATTTTTCCACCCAAATTGAAAAACTTCTCCTAAGAAAGCTCTTGGTGTCCTTTTGTCTGAAACGGTTCTCCACACGTAGGGTGTTCCATGACCATCCAGAAGAATCTGGGACCACAGCAGGCTCCTGGCAGCCTCCCCAGGAGTCTGGTTCACTGGCTCTGCTGAGAGAATCAGGAAGCTGGACTTTGAGCACCATCCTCCTCCCTGCCCCCTCTGTGATTCTGATGCAAGTTGTCTGAAAAGAAATTCCATACTGCAAAAGAAGCCTTCCTCATGGTGGTCTAACTCAGAGGTTGGCCAACTAGAGCCCATAAGCTAAGACAGATTTGTATATTTTTAAATGATTTCTAGATCTCAAAGGAAGAATATACTGTTGTGTGATGTTAAGGTAATATGAAATGCAAATTTCAGTGTCCACAATAAAGTTTGCCTACGACACCATCACACATGTGTGCATGTGTTTTACAGAAAACAGCTGCCCTCAAGCTATGATAGCTAGTTGAGTTGAGCTGCAACAGGAATCCCATGGCCTGCAAAGCCTAAAGTATTTACTCTCTGGCCCTTTACAGAAAAAAGTTTGCCAACTCTGCTCTAAACATATTCCATTTAGTTGAAGGACCAATGGAATGAGAAGACTTTCCCTATCAATTCCCTAGCAGAGGGGTTCCCAACGGGTTAAGTCAAGGCCCATGAGCCACATCAGAACCTTGCAACCTGGGAATCATTCTATGGCTCCATTTCCTTTGGCTCAAAGATGACTAACAATGGACACATGGTTTTCCCTTTGACTGCTAACGGGCCCTTGATGGTGTGTAGAGTAGGTAGTGGTGTTTTCTTAGTAATATGCTCCACATATTCAAAATCAGTAGCCATCATACCATTCCCCACGGTGCTTCTACCCTGGACACACCCCTGTGCTTGCCCATTGTCAGGGTCAGGGGGAACGGATACAAACACATAGGACACATGGCCTCTGCCCTCCTGGGACTTACACTTTAGTTGGAAAGATTGTCGGCAGATGCCTGCCTCTTCCAGGTGAACACCCAAGTGCCCCCTGTGGGTGTAAGCGAAGGAAGGTTCTTCGCTGAGGAACTGTGGCTTCCAAAGTGGGCAATGTCAGGAGGTACTTCCCACCCTCCCTCCCACTCTGACTCAGCTGGGCCTCTGCCACATCCCAGACCACAAGGACACCAATGCCCTGATGTAGCACCAGAGTAAAGCTGGAGCACCCAAGTACAACGAAGACGTGAATGCCATTCTCTTGTTCCTTCCTTGACTTCTTGGAGCAAAGAGTGGTTTTGAAAACACTCGAGGCCCATCTGTAGTACAGCACAGAGTGGGCTCAGGGGCCTAGCTTGGGGCAGCGATCATGACAGTTCTCCTCTCCTGGAAGGAAACTCCAGTCCCCTCAGTTTTCATGCCACGAAATCAAAGACCTGTGCATTATAGGAACAGGAAAGAATAAAAGAGGTCTGAGAATGAGAAGAACAGAGAGAAAAATTGGACTTCATCGTTTGGAGCCAGGCCCACAGTAGATGGAGAGTAGATGCTGGCAAGGGACAAAGACGTAGTGAGAGGATGATGACCAGGGCTGTGGCCCAAGAGGGACACAAAGAGCTGAAAGCACCAGCAAAGCACATGTTGCCATGGACCCACAGCCACCCAGTTCCCGTTAGCAGGTGCCATGGGGAGATGGGCATGCCCCCAGCACCCATGCTGGAGTGGAGCCCACTTGTCCAGGGAGAAGGGGCAGAAAGAAGAAAAGGAAAAAATGGCTGGCTTGCTCTGGAGTCATAAATCACTGGAAGGGAGAGACCTTGCCCAGTGAAGCTGGAGACTCTACCTGGCACCGTTCTGAGGGTGAGCCTGGGTGTCATCAATCCCTGTGGCCCTGCCCACTGGCAGAGGGCAAGGATGATGGTTATTTTGCTGGCTCTGGAGCAGGTGTCTGCCAACTCATGGACACAAGCCCATTCTGTGTGTTTTCCCTTGAGTGTGATGGGGGCTAAGAGCAGAGTGGAAATCTGTCCCTGGGAACCTGGGAACGGGGCCCAGCGACCTGGCAGAGCTGGAATGTCCTTGGCCAGTTCTTTGTGAGCAGAGACAGTCAGGAGATGAGTCTCATGATCAGATGACTTGGGCTTGCTGGAGTATTTTCCTCAGGTTTTGGAATCATCTGAGGTCACTTGAGTGTCCTTGCTCTCCTTGTTAGGTCCCTCAGGTAGCTCGCTGAGTTCTAACTGTTTAGCTTGTGTTAATGTTTAGCTTGGGTGAGCTTGCCCAAGAGGTAGATGTCAAAGATGTTGTCAAAGATTGTCAAAGATGTGAACTGTTCACCTCACTGTCGCACCCATCAAAGAGGGGCCATACCCAAAAAGGGAGAGATTATGGTTAGCAATTGTCTCCCTCCCTACCAGCCCAGGCGAGCTACATGGATCCTTGCTCCCCAAGGCTTCACCATTCTCCAAATCACATCCTTGCTAGTACATCTGCAACAGCCCTTCCATCTGGCAAACACTTGATAATGCTACAAGGTGTCTTCCGGGAAGCCTTCCATGACATCTCCCCCACCTCATGCCATTGCATGCCCAAAAACCAACAAGAGCCCTTCTTTCTTTCGTTTGCTTAACAAATGATTGTTAAGATGGGTATAGTCTCTGCCTTCCTGGAGTTTAGTCTGTTGTGGATTAGAGAGATAATACAATATAAGTAAATAAGACGGTCACACTTGAAAATGCTTTAAAGGAAATCAACAAGAAACTGAGAGCAAATGATGACAATAAAAGCTGATAAGTTACAATAGATGGGGCGATGAAAGAAGGGCTCTCTGAGTACAGGTATTTAGCAGAAGCTCGAATATGAGCAGCCAGTGGTACACAGTTCAAAGGGGACAATGTGTGCAGAGAGATCCCAAGTGAGAGGACAGAGAGGTTCATGCATTTGGAGCACGGTCAGGCTCAGATTACTCTAGGCCAGCAGCCATGGGAAGAAGCTGGGTGGCAATCCACACTCATGATCCTTCAATCATTGGGTATTTTACCTTATTCTGGCAGGCATTCTGTTACACCGTTCCCACTGATTTACTTCCCTACCTTCCAAGCAGAGTATGAGCCTTTCAAGGGCAAGGCTGTGTTTTGCTATGACTGCAACTTTGGCGCTAGCCCATACAGCACACTGTGGATGGATGGGATGGACATTGACCCCTGACCACCTGAGTGGATTTCATACCTGTCTGTTCTCCCCCTTTTCCTCCCTTTCCCAAGGTAAGAAAGAAGCTCTGGCTGGACGAGGGAGTGGCAGAGCCAAGTGGCCAGAGTAACTGACCTAGCCTTTGTCCTGAGATAACCCTGGCACCTGAGACGCAAAATCCCCCGGGGCTGGAACTGGTGGAGGCTGTGAGCACTTCTCCAGCTGCTGGCAGCCCCAAGGGTTCTCAGCAAGACCGAGCACCTTTTATGGACTCATCCATGTTTTGAATACATGGCAGAAACTCATGAGGAATTCCTGCCCATTGTTGAAGAATTGTTTACATATAAAAAATCCGGTAAACATAATTCAGGTAATATATGCTCATGGCATGATTTGATCTGTGGCAAGAAGCATGGATCCTAGGTGTGATTTTGTATTTCATTTTAACACACAATTCTAGGCCGGGCCCTGCCTTCAGAAAGCTTACAGTCTGGTTAGAAGTAAAGACTTGTAAACAAGTAAATTCTAGAAAGTATTTCTGTTGCTAGGACATCAGCTCTGTTTACAGATGAGGTGATCAACAGTACCTGGGGGAAAAGGGAGAGCAGGGGACACTGGAAAGATTTCCATTTGGATAAGGATAATTACATGTTGACCAGACAGATGAGAAAATGTCTTTCAGGTGGAGGCAGCAGAGTAAGCAAGGGGGTGGGGGGAGAGGGGAAGGTCAGAAAGGGAATATGGCACAAATTGTTTATGTATTTGGCAAGGCTGTGTCCAATACTGGGGAGAAGTGGGGGGTGGGGCAGGCTACGGAGATTTGAGGGCTGGGCTGTGGAGCTTAGACTTGATCCTGTGAGTATGCGGAGCCCGTGAAGAGCTTTATGTGGGACAAGAGCAGAGAGTAGAGGTCACAGTGGTCAGCCCCCCCAAAGACAGCGGGAGGTGGGGGGCAGGAGCTCAGTGGAGGCACAAGTGAGAGCTGCTGCTGGGTGGAAGCCGGGGGCTGGAAAACAGGGACGACTCTGTGGAGGAGCTGGAGCCCTTAGAAAGCTGCTCTGGGGATGGATGGAGAAGGAAACTCCTGGGAGTTTCCTTCAGGGTGGATGATGGCAGCAGCCTAGAAGCGAGTAGATTTGGCGGGAAATTTATCCCCTTTTGGAGAGTTAGAGTTTGACATACTCAGTACCAGATGTGTAGCTGGGCAACTGGGGGCCCACCCTGAGCTTGTCAGCTCGGTGACTCCATCTGAGCCCTTCCTGGGTCACACTGCTTTCCACGAAACAAGAAGTCCGTGGGACCACCGGGACGAGCCTGCCTACATGCAGGGTCATCTCCTTCTCGACCTTGACCTGGGTGACTAAAACCTGGGACTCCCCTGTCCAAATGGCCCCCATCTGTGGCCTCTTCCCAGACCTGTCCATCCATGGGTGGCTGATGGGCACACTTTGGCACCAGGCAGTGGCCCAGTGGTCACTGTTTGGGGCAGTGCAGAGGCCGAGCTTGGTTGGGGCTTCCTTGCCCATGTGCATGTGGTAAGGTCTCTTGGGGTCTGGGACAGGGGAGGGGTTTGGAGAAAAAAAAAAAAAAAAAGAGTCGCCATTTGTCTCCACAGATATTAGGGACAGACCTAGAGGTAACCTGTAGGGTTACTTTCTCGGTGTTCTGAAATCGCTCTTATGCACTAGTTATAACATCTGCCAGCCCTCCCTACCCCCCCGCCAGTTGGTCTGACTCCTTTCCACACCCCTCATCATCTTGGTTACCTCTTCTGAATTGATCCTGTCTTGTGTAACTAGACATTCAGATCACTGCTGCATAAACTCTACAATCAGGGACGACCAGGGAATTCAGATTCAATTACACAGAACAGCATCAAGTACCCCCTCCCCAGACACTGACGGATGTAGAGGTGACTCAGGAATTAGGTTAGTGGCGGGAAAGAAAGTGGCGACCCGGGAAAGGGTTTGGAGCTGCGGGGGGAGGGGGGGCAGAATGAGCAAAGAACAGAGAGGAAGAGGCGCTGAGGGCACGCATCTCAAAGAGACAAAGCCACACCTACACCTACCTGTCCTACAGGTGCACAAAACACAAAGGGAAGGGAGGGTCCACTTCACTTTCAAGCCCAAGGTGCTGACCTTCCACAGTCTTCCTTGTGTCTCTTTCCTGAACAAGGTGGGGAGGGGGTCCTCCTCTCCCTTCTCCTCTGCCCTGATTACTACAGGCCGCCTTCTGGGGGTGGGGAGGGTGGGCAGCAACCATCCTGATTATCTTCTCTGCCTGGCCAGCTCTTCAGCTCCTCACCTTTTCATAATCTCATCTGAAAACATCCTTTTTCATTTGTCTCTTCATTTTTCCCTCCTCCACAAATGTCTTTCCCTCCTCTCTCTCTCTCTATCTCTCTATCTCTTGCTCGCTTGCTCACCTGGCTATTGTTGCTTTTTAGAGCATTGGGGGGAGAGATGACCTGAGAAAACACGCCCATAAAGTAAACCACTCTGGCCGGCCTGGTCTCTGCCTTGTCTAGACCTAAGGCAGCTGTGTGCGGTCACAGGCCCTGCTGTTCACCTGAGCACGGCCCAGCGGCCCCACGGTGCCGGTGCTGGCTTAAGAGCTACTCCGTTTCTGTCAGGAGTGTCTTGTGCATGGTTGACCTTGGATCACTGGGACCACTCGACCCGCAGCCCTGGTGGGTTTCTCAAATGGAGTTTCCTGGTGTGGGTGGGGGGCACTGCTCCAGCCCTGGGGGGTGGGGCGAGGGTGGAGGCAGCAATAATTCTAGGAGCCTGACATCGGTGTCCCCAGGGTGTTTCATAAGCCCCAACATCTCCTCAGCACGGCTTTAGGGGGAGTGGAGGCTCCTCTGGATTTCCTACCCCGTTGTTGTCCCTGGAAGGGATCACTCTCCCCACTTGGAGTCTCTTCCCAGACAAAGGAGGGGGAAGTGACTGCATGAATCAAGAAAGGTCAAGTCTGGCCCGAAAGAAAAGGGACACAGTAGGCCCCATTTCGCAAGAGCCCTTTGGGGTTCTTTGAATTAGCTTGTTTTGTGTTGCGCTAGGTGGGGAGAGCCCAGGATCGCTCTGTCAACAGCTCTATCTGTAGCGGGAGCCCAGGCAGGCCCGGCCCTCCCCCCAGCCTCTCCACTTGCCGGGCACTCGCTGACCCTGCGGCTCAGCTGTGGGGATCAATCATCTCCTTCCAGAACTCATCCTTCAGCAGCTGAGTGGCCTTGGCTATTTTTACCACCCCAGGAAGCCGGTGGCCAAGGACGTGCTGGGCCACCTTGGCGGGAGGTGTTGCTGTAGAAGGCTGGTGGGTTGTCAGGGCAGCTGAGCCTCTGCCTCAAGGTTAAATCCAAAGTGCCTGACCTGGAACAGGAGAGCACTTGATCTTCTTCCACACTGCAATAGTGAAAGCACCTATTAGGCTTAGGCTGGGGAAGCAGGTGGCCAGAGGAGGGACGGAGCCCAGGGACACCATGGTAAGGACTGGAGGATGGGGGGCATGGAGGAAAGGAGAGCAGACAAGAGTGTGCCTGCGCCTGGGCTTCTCTTAGCCAAACAGGGAGATGGGAAATCAGAAGGTCTCAGGCAGCTGGCCTCAATCACCTTCAGCTTTGCAGCCAGCCCCGGGACACCCACCCCACTGCCTTCCCATCATCAGCCGACACTTCCAGGGCTCTCTTTCTGTGCTTGGACTTGGGGATCCAGGGTCTGCCCTGGAGTTGTCCAGAAACTAGAAAGGCCAAATCAAACCAAACATCACCAAACCCATGAGGGCCCCTTCCTCCCCAGTCTGCCCATCACCCCCAGTTCCTTTGCCCAGCCTGAGTGTATAACTAGCTTCCTGCTCGGGTCCCAAAGGGGGAGCCTGTGTAGTGTAAGAGCAGGTGACGCAAAGCATTTCATGTTTGTAAAGGTTCATCTGATACCCTAAAGCAGCTCCTTCAGCACAATCCTCTGAAGTCAGTCAGTATTTTTAGTCTGTTTAAAAATAGTCTGAACAGCCAGAGTCTCAGCTGCTGGTGCACATGTGTGCTCTGCTCACGAAGTGGGAAAGGCAGAACTCACTAATGTCCTGACAGAGCAAAGGGTGACCACCTTGGATTCCTGGGATGTCTTCTATCTCCGAAGAAGAAAGGAGGGGATCTGGGAAGAGAAGCTCTGAGGCTCTGTGTGGGTGCCCTTCTGAGGCCTTTAGGAAGGGAGAAGTCAGAGCTCATGAGATGCTTTACTGAAGGGATGGGATCGGGGGAGAGCTGAGGCTCTGATCCCTTTCAGGCTCCAAAGACAGAGACAGAAACAAGTGAGCTGGGACCAGAGCCCCAGCACCCCCTGAATGGGGAAGCAGGCTGGTTCTCCAAACCTACTCTGGTCTGTTGTGGATCAGCTGGGAGGATGGCTGAGGGCAGCCTGTCCAAGGCGGAATAAGAGATACCCTAGGGAATGTTACATCTCTTAGAGCAGGGGGCAGGACATGAGGACCTGTGTGGATTACACAAGTCCATGGGCATCCATGGGCCAAGAACTCCCTCAGCGCCCTGGGCTCTCTGTGGCTTAATAGACCAGATACTCTCTTGCCCTTGAAATAGACTTTCCCACAGTCAATGCCAAATTAGCAAATCATTTAAAGAATAAAGTCACTTGACACTCTCATTTACAGCTGTGTGCAAACGACATAAGCTTTCTGGAGAACAATGCAGCAATTAGTATTGGACCTTAAAAATATTCACACCCCTTAAGCTAATCATTTCTGCTTTATAAATGCCCCCCCAAAGCAAAGAATGCCCAACAATAGGAGAAAAGTGAAATGAACAACAGAACATCCATTTAGCAATTATACATACTAATGCTTTGGGAGAGTGCTAAAAATGTAATACTTGATTTAAAAAGGCAAAATGAAGACTATAGAGAGTATGATATCACCTTTTTATTATTATTATTATTAAAACAGTAGCTATAAGATTAGAAATGTCCTGGGGGGGGCACCTGGGTGGCTCAGTGGGTTAAGCCTCTGCCTTTAGCCCAGGTCATGATGGCTGGGTCCTGGGATCAAGCCCTACATCGGGCTCTCTGCTCAGCGGGGAGCCTGCTTCTCCCTCTCTCTCTCTGCCTGCCTCTCTGCCTTTTTCTGCCTACTTGTGATTTCCTCTCTGTCAAATAAATAAATTAAAAATCTTAAAAAAAAAAAAAAAAGAAAGAAATTCCTGGGGCACCTGGGTGGCTCAGTGGGTTAAAGCCTCTGCCTTCAGCTCTGGTCATGATCCCAGAGTCTTGGGATCAAGCCCCACATCGGGATCTCTGCTCAGTGGGGAGCTTGCTTCTCCCTCTCTCTCTCTGCCTGCCTCTCTGCCTACTTGTGATCTATGTCTGTCAAATAAATAAATAAAATCTTTAAAAAAAAAAAAGATTAGAATGTCTTTGTTTAAGGAGACTCCTTCACAAGGCACGTGTTCTACAAGGGAGAACTTAAGGGTTGGGTACTAAACACCATAGCCCCCCAGAGCTCTTCTGCTACTTTGCACAGTAGCAGAAGAGCTCTGGGGGGCTATAGTGTTGACCGTGGAGAGAAAGGGGCATGGAACTAGAGGGGGAGCAAGGAGCTGGGGGGCATGATTCTAAGACTTCCCAGAGTAAAGCAGCCAGAGATAGTCCACATTAAGGGAGCTGCTTATGAGGCAGAAAGATGCACACTGTCGCATTTAAAGGTGACTTTGTGGCTCCCATCCACACCTCAAGTCTGTACCCACCTGAAATTTTCAGGAAAGCCCATTTCATTAGTAAATGCCTCATGTAAGTGGATGTTGGGGGAAGAAATCCAGAGAAAGACCCAATATCCATCTAGTTCATAAACTGCAGAACAACACAATTAAAATGGCTATAGAAATAGATGCTTATGGGCAGAGTTAATTAAGAGGACCTAAGACTCCCTGGGATTTCCAGAAACACTGGGGAGGACTTTGGACTTCCACAGTATATGCCACAGGGTTGAAACTCTCCAGGAGTACAAGACACTGGGGATTCTTGCTAATATCCCATATGCCTGTATACACACACACACACACACACGCACAGGCACACACACAGCACTGAAAGAAGCAATACCAGGATTTCAACAATGGTTACTTTGGTAATGGGTCTATGACAATATTTACTTTCCTCTTTATACAGCTTAGAAATCTCCAATTCAAATAATAAACAGACTTTGTATAATTTTTCAAAAACAACAAATACAAATAAAAATAAATAAATACAAATAAAAAGCACAGCCATTCCATTTGGCATCTGGAGTGTTTGTGTTTTCCTGTGAGTGGATGAGAAGCCTGGTGGGCCCAGATCCCATCACCTATGCTGACTCTGCATGTCACCTGGTGGAGCATGAGGGGCCAGGGGGCCTGCCCACACATGGACAACCAAAGACCACATTGAAATCCTGAAGCTGGAGGTCTGGGACACTCTGGTCTCCTGCAGCCTAGAGGGTCCTCAGCTCACATTGCTGGATCTGTGAAAGGGAACCTATTTGCCAGCAAACTGAGGCAGAATTGCAGTTGGAAGGATATAATCAACCACTGTCTCCTGGTTTCTCTGCCTTTCTTTGACTTCTGTTTTTGTGTCTTCCAAAACTTTGCAAGTAAAATACCATCCTACACCGATTTTCACCTTCAAATATCTTTCCTCTCTTTATGATATATCAGAACCCTACACTGCTAGATTTGTTCTCTTTTCTCTCTCATTGAGGAGAAATTCTGCACATAGTCAATAGAGATGAAAAGACAACCTACCCCCTTCACAGAACTAGAGCAAATAATACTAAAATTTGTATGGAGCCTAAATAAATAAATAAATAAATAAATAAAACCCCTGAACACTCAAAGCGATCTTGAGAAAGAACAAAGCTGGTATCACAGTCCCCAATTTCAAGATACACTACAAAGCTACACTATCAAAATAGTACGGTACTAGCACGAAAATACACATACAGATAAATGGATAGAATAGAGAGACAGAAATAAGCCCATGCGTATGGGTTCAATCGACAACAAAGGAGGCAGGCATCTACAAGTGTGAAAAAAAAATGGTCTCTTCAATAAATGGTGTTGGGAAAACTGGAAAGTTACATGCAAAAGAATGAAACTGGACCAGTTTCTTATATCATACCCCAAAATAAATTCAAAATAGATTAAAGACCTAAATATGAGATCTGAAATCATAGAGCTCCGGGAAGAAAGTAGGCAGTAATTTGACATCAGTCTTAGCAACATTTTTCTAGATAATGTCTCCTCAGGCAAGGGAAACAAAAGCAAAGACAAACTACTGGGACCCCACCAAAACAAAAGGCTTCTGCCCAGCAAAGGAAACCATCAACAAAATAAAAAGGCAACCCACTGAATGAGGGAAAATATTTGGAAATGTTGTATTTGATAAATGGTTACATCCAAAATACATAAATTACTTACCCAACTCAACACCCAAAAACCCAAACAATCAATCCAATTAAAAAATGGGCAGAGAACACAGACATTATTCTGAAGAAGACACAGGAGATGGCAAACAGACACATAAAAGATTCTCAGCATCTCTTGTCATGAGAGAAATGCAAATCCAAGCCACAATGAGGTTTCTGACCTTACAACTGTCAGAATGGCTAGAATTTAAAAAGACCGGAAATATCAAGTGTTGGTGAGGATGTGGAAAGGAATCCTGGTATGCCCTTAGAGGGAATATAAACTGGTGCAGCCAGTGGAAAATGAATGAAGTCTCCTCAAAATGCTAAAAATAGAAGTATGGACAAAACAAACTGAGGGGTGCTGGGGGGTTGGGAGGTAGGGCTGAGTGGCTGCGTGTGGACTCTGGGAAGGTATGTGCTATGATGAGTGCTGTGAAGTGCGTGAGCCTGATGATTCACAGGCTCCCATGTACCCCTGGGGCAAATAATACATTATATGTTAATAAAACATAAATAAAATAAAAGAGAGAGAGAGAGAGAATAGAAGTATTGTATGATCCAATAATTCTACCACTTGGTATTTACCCAAAGAAAAGGAAAACACTAATTTGAAAAGATATGTGCACCCCATGTTTATTGTAGTGTTATTTAGAATAGCCAAGATATGGAAGCAACCCAAGGGTCCGCTGATAGATGAATGGATAAAGGTGATGTGTGTGTGTGTGTGTACATACATATACACACAATGGAAGATTACTCAATGATAGAAAAGAATGAGATCATGGGGTGTCTGGGTGGCTCAGCTTGTTAAGCATCTGCCTTCAGCTCAGGTCATGATCCCAGGGTCCTGGGATTGAGTCCCACATCAGGCTCCGTGCTCAGCAGGGAGTCTGTTTCTTCCCCCAGGCCGCCATTCCCCCTGCTTGTGCATGTGCACAAGCTGACAAATAAATAAAATCTTTAAAAAAAAAAAGAGTGAAAGCTTGCCATTTGCAACATGGATGGACCTGTAAGGTATTATACTAAGTGAAATAAGACAGGGAATGACAAATACCATATGATTATATATGGAATCTAAAAACAAAACAAAACAAATGAATAAACAACTAAAAAGCAGAATCAGACCCACAAATACAGAGAACAAACTGATGGTTACCAGAGGGGAAGGGGATGTGGGGGGTGGGCAAAATGGGTGAAGGGGGTTGGGAGACACAGATTTGCAGTTACGGAATGAGTAAGTCACAGGGATGAAAGGTACAACATAAGGAATAAAGTCATTAGATTGTCATTGTGTTGAACAGTCACGGAGGGCAGCTACGCTTGTGGAATTACTATGCTGCATGCCTGAAACTAATGTACCATTGTGTGTCAACTCTACTTACATTTCAAAAAAAAAAAAGACAACCAATCCATATGCCCATTGCACCTTTGGGTGGACAAAGCAAGTATTTCTGTCTTAGATATAAAATATACTATCACACTTAGAACTTTTCTACATTGCCTTTGTGGAGATCTGAAAATGCTTCACTGCCCAACCATTAATTCTCAAACCATTTTGAGGGAAAAGGAAGGAAACTAGGAAAAATTACTCTCAATGTCCTTTTTCTGGACCGTGCCCTCAAACGTTTTTGACTGTGGCCAACTTAGGCTTGGCAGACGGCCCCACAGCCTATGTCCCTCTGCCTGTTTCCTCCTTCCAGAAGAAAATAAACAAAACCCTGTAGAAAAAAAAACCAGGGGAACAAGAATTTTTTATTCGCTTTTAAAAACATTATAAGCACATACCCATGATTTTATACTAAACTTCTATTACATATAATACCTATTTCTCTTGTGTATATATTTTATACAAACTTAAATCTTTTTACATTGCATTATATTTTAAAACATGAAACGATGTTTTCTTCAAAAGCTTAGTAATGCTTAATGATTCTTAGTAGGCTTCAAATAAATAACCTTCATTTAGGTGCAGGCTAGGCACAGGTATCTCTCCCTGACTGGAAAAAAAAAATGACCTGTGGGTTGACTTTCAGGGCTGGTTTTATTTGTACTGTAGAAGTATAAATATCAGAAAAATTGGAAGAGGGGCACCTGGGTGGTTCAGTGGGTTAAGATGCTGCCTCCGGGGACGCCTGGGTGGCTCAGTTGGTTGAGCAGCTACCTTCGGCTCAGGTCATGATCCCAGCATCCTGGGATCGAGTCCCGCATTGGGCTCCTTGCTCGGCAGGGAGCCTGCTTCTCCCTCTGCCTCTGCCTGCCATTCTGTCTGCCTGTGCTCGCTCTCTCTCCCTCTCTCTCTCTGATAAATAAATAAAATCTTAAAAAAAAAAAGTTAAAAAAAAAAAAGAAAAGAAAAAAAAAAAAAAGATGCTGCCTCCGGCTCAGGTCATGATCTCAGGGTCCTGGGATCGAGTCCCGCATCGGGCTCTCTGCTCAGCAGGGAGCCTGCTTCCCTCGCTCTCTCTCTCTGCCTGCCTGTCTACTGTGATCTCTCTCTGTCAAATAAATAAATAAAATCTTTAAATTGGAAGATACAAAATTAAATAAAAGCAACGAGCCTTGATGCAACTCAACACACAAGGACACGAATCCTCTCAGTCCAAGATCAGCTGATCGTCCCTCCCTGGCATTCCGTCCCCCAAACAGCCCAGTCAGGCTATGCTTAGCTCCCCGCCCTCTCGCACATCTCCAGGCTGCTCTGCCCCACACAATGCTGCCCACCCAGGTCCTGCCCCACATTCTCCAGAGGCCTGTCCTGGCTTTTCAGTACGTGCCCTGGCAAGAGAACATAGTCTTTCCTGAGTTAGGTGTCATTCTGGCCTTTGACGTCTTACAGTGTAGCTCAGTTTCTCTCTCTCTCCCTCTGTGAAATGAAAAGACTGGGTGATTCTCTCCCCACTTTTTATATTCTAAAAGGAGTAGGCATTGTCCTCATGCCCTGGAAATCTCTGCGAACTTGGTCTGGTCCTGCCCGCACGCCAATGGAAATGCCTAGATGGAACTAAGGCCGACGGAAAGGGTTTGGCCAGGCCCCAAAGAAAATAAAACGATTCGGCCCCAAAGAGGCAGACAGTCCTGATTCCGGGCACACGAGGTAAACGCGAATGGAAATCCAACTGTTGTAGAGAGTGATTGCTCAGATGGAGCAAATGTGCTGTGAAATCAGCCCTTGGAAAATCATCTGGAGTTCATCTTCGAGAAATCCAAAAACAATAACGGACTCCCCAGCCGCCCCAGAGGGAGCCTCAGGAGCTCCCCTCGTCAGAAGCCCGGAAAGCCACGGCAGGAGCCAGGCCCAGGGTCTCCGGGTCTCCGACTCTGCCCTTGTTTATTTACAAACCTGCTTTCCTTTCCCACCTCGGGTCATCCCTCGGCTTGGCCCCCTGGGGAGCCCAGGGCATCCATCATGCCCCTCACCGGGCAGGCGCTGAGACACACATGAAAAAGAGAGACCTTTCACTCAGCGGCTGCCTCCCCAACCCCGGGGAAAAGAGATCCTGCTCACGGCAGGAGGCAGGCAGACCAGGGACTTCGCTCTGGGCCAACACAAGAGAAGTCAGAGGGAAGGTGAATCCCAAGGCAGTTGCTGAGGTTCCCTAGAAAAGAGAATGCCCCTTTGGGTTGGGCTATGCCTGTTGCGGTGCACATTCAAAAACGTCTGAAAAGCTCTGACCACTGGGGTATTTTACTCTCGAAAAGGGGCCTGAGCTCATCAGCATTCCCAGAGGCACCAGGAATCAGCCCAGAGGAAGTCCACATCCCCACCAGCCAGGAGAGCCAGGAGGCGTCCCAGTGCAAGGACGGCGACTGTTCCTACACAGGAGGTTGGAGCTCTGAGGAATTCAAGGATTCGTTGTCTTGCAATAATAGCCTGGTTTTGACTACCGCGAAAGATTCAGTGAAATGGGTGAATTTCCGGAAGACTGATGGCTCCTGTCCCCAAACCTCACATCTGCCCTTGACACCCTCCCAGAGCCTGGAGCCAGCCCGCTCTGGGTCTGTGATCTCACTTGGAAAATTCAGACGGTCGGGCTGAAGCAAAGAAGTTGGAGGGAGTCATGGGAAGGACTGGGAGAATGTTTGTAAGCTGCTTAGCAGATGAAAGTGACAACGTGTCAAATTTTCCAAGCTGGTTTCCAAAGCATTCTGTTAATGGGTCTTCCAGAAGCCCATCTCGTAACGACCTGAAAGAGGCTTGGGTCCCAACTTTTTCTGCCACAACATAGGAGATGATGACATTCATACAGGCAACACACTCCCATGGCCCTTCCCATGTGCCCAGGTCCCAGCATGTTGGCCCCCTCCACCCTTCCTCTCCCACACATGACAGCACAGCAGGATGAAAGTGAGTATGAGGGCATTGCAACGGAGGTAATCTAGAAACCACTCCAGCTACAAAAAATAAATTACTGAACAAATCATTCACTTACTTTACCAGAAGGGACAAATGACTCTTGTCTAAGTGTAGTCTCGTTGGGATGAAGGTTGAAAAGGAGAGCTGGAGGGGTGCCTGCGTGGCTCAGTGGGTTAAGCGTCCAACTTTTTGATTTTGGCTCAGGTCATGATCTCAGGGTCATGAGATCCAGCCCCGAGGTGTTGGGGGGCGGTGGGGGTGGGGTCGTCCATGCTCAGCAGGAAGTCTGCTTGACATTCTCTCTCTCTTTCCTCTGACCCTCCCCTCACTTTATTTATTTCAGTAAATAAATAAATAAATCTTAAAAACAAAACCAAACCAAAACCAAAAACAAACAAACAAAAAAAACAGAGAGAGAGAGAGCGAGAGAGAGAGCTGGAGTGGTATGGAACTCCCAGTGGGTGTTCGAGCCCTGGGCAACAGGCCTGGCTGCCTTAATTTCAGGGTCTAGTGTTGGGGACTGGCCATTGTTCCAGGCTAGGGTCCCCAGCCTTTCAGAAGTGGTGGTCCCAGGGCTGGCGTCACCCACTATGCAAATACTGTAGCATTTTGCACTCCCATTGTTGCAGACTTAGGACTTCCGTGTCTGGCAGGGGTTAGGGTAACTGAAGTGTAATCACATTGTCAAGATGATCATACTTATCATCTTGTGACCCCAAAAAAGAGGCTAAGCTCCTGGGCCATTGAGGAGAGATGAAGCTGAGGAAGGTGGGCTGGCAGGGAGGCCTTAGGAGAAAATGGGTTGGGGGGATATCTGTGGCAATTCCCAAGCTATGGGATGAAGGATTCTCTCAGCATTTAGAATCTTTCTTTGGGCCACATCTTCGGCCCCCGACAAGCTAATAACTTGTTTCTTTTTCCTTTCTGCCTCTAATAAGGAATACAGCTGAAAACATGTATTTCAGAATTTCAAATCAAACCAGCAGCTTGCCACCCCAGACAGTACTAAGCCCTGCTCCTCAAGCAGCAGCCAGAGCTCCTTGGAGGAACTAGCCCTTGGGAGGCCCTGCTGGCCTATGGGCCGGTCAGAGTTCTTTCAAACTAATTGGGTATTTAGATGTGCTTGAAACCAAAATAGAGATTCCACAGAAAATCCGTGTGTCCCTCTCTTTTAAACGTCCCTCAGGTCCTCCGAGTCATAGCATCTGTGCACCAAATAAACAACTGGAAGTTACGGGCTTCAGCAAGGACCATGAAGTGGCTTGTCCCTTCTCATGCTCAATGTCCGCTGTTCCTCTGGTTTGACAAGAGATACTGAGTTGACCATAGCGAGCCAAAGGTTCAGCTTGTCTAATCTGCAGCATCTGGGGCCTGGTCTTCACGTACTGACCTTGGTCAGGGGACATCCCTGTTTTGATTGTCGTCTCCTTCTCCTTCATTCCATGACGCTCAAGCGTCATGCACAGCACGGACCCAGTCACACCTACACGGAGCAGCTCTTCTTCGGGAAGAGACAGACAAACAAACGCAGACACGTCCAGTGAGCTCCAGGACAGTCAGGATTTTCATCTGTTTGTCTCTCCAGACCCTAGAAAAACACCTGGCACAAAGTAAGTGCTCAATAAATGAGTATGTGAATAACCACAGAAAAGGCGCTTGAGCCCTGAGTGGTATGGCCAGGATGCCCATGTGTGGAGACAGAGCAGTGCCCAAGGCATGGCCTGCGAGGTGGGGCAGCAGGGAGAACAGGCGCATAATGTCCTGTTCATGCACACCTGACCGACACGTCGTAGCTGGAGCTACTCTAACACGTGGTGGAGACTGGGCGGCCTAAGCAGCAGAAATTGTGTCTTTCACAGTTCTAGAGGCCAAAAATCACTAGGGTGCTTCCTTTTGAGGGCTGTAATGGAAGATCTGTCCTAGGCCCCTCTCCTTGATGTGCAGATGGGCAGCTGCTCCTAGGTCTCCCTCCCTCCATACGTGTCTGTGTCCCAGTTTCTCCCTTCAAGGACACCGGTGATGTCCCTCACTGGACGACGACGTTACTATAACTTGATTGCCTTCGTGAAGATCCTATCTCCAAATAAGGTCACACTCTGAGGTACTGAGGGTTAGGACTTCAACATATGAATTTTGGAGTGGACATAATTCAACCCCTAGTTAAGTGTTTCATAAACGTTAGCTGTTAACAAACTCATAAACAAGGAAAAAGTAGAAAACAAAACCATTAATAATAAAGTCAAATGTTGGGTGCCTGGATGGCTTGGTTGGGCCACTGCCTTTGGCTCAGGTCATGATCCTGGAGTCCCAAGATCAAGTCCCACATTTGGGCTCCCAGCTCCATGGGGCGTCTGCTTCTCCCTCTGAATTTCTCCCCTCTCATGCTCTCTCTCTCGCAAATAAATAAATAAAATCTTTAAAAAAAAAAAATCAAATGTTTGTTTAATTAGCTCAAAATCTTCCAATAGCTCCATATGCAGCCCAAGGGACAGAGGCCAAGTCCCTCAGCCCTACAGTCAAGGACTCCCACAATCAGCCTTCATTCCCTGTGTCAGCGGCCGGTCCCTCGCGTCTCTGCCTGTCTCCCCGGAAAACTCTTCTTCTCTTCCTCACATATCCAGCTTCAGCCGCTGCTCAGAAGCCCAGCTATAGGCTCTGCTCCTTCCGGTCTATTTCCTAGGACGGTTAACTAGTCCGCCTCCCAGCACGTGCAAGGGAACTCTGAAGAATAAAGGGACTATTTTCAGAGGAAGGGGGAGGCTGAAGGAAATGAAAAAGGGACCTAGGGACCCAGCGGCACCAGGAAGCCACACCATCCTGTGCTCTCCAGGAGCTGTGGCTTGAAAAAACCCAGCCAAACCAGCATCATTGGTAACAAGACAGGAAAGAAGCAGGGGGGAAGCATTGTAGGCCCCCCTCCTTTCCTCCTGCCCTCGGGTCTCCTGCCTGTGGCTCAACCGGCAAAGCCCACCTAGAAGATGGGGGCAAGGGGCTGGTCGATGTGGTCTACAACGGTCTCTCCCAGGGCACCCAGGGGGGAAAAGAGAGTCTCTGCGTGTGAGTCCTAGGCAGACAGAATAATCAGCACACACCCTGCCCCCATCTCTCTTGCCCTCCTCGGATCCCACAGGGCATTTTTGCATCTGGACCATTTCTGTGACCTAGAGCCAAACCGAGCCCCCCTGGTTGGGGACCTCACTTTCCCAGTGTGTGGCTGTGGCTATGGCTGGAGGATAAGCCCCAAAGCAGAGAGCGTGTCCAAGGCTTCCTCTGCGCCCACCCCCTGTGCTGCTGAATACAAAGCTGGGCTTGTAGTACGTGCTTAGTAAATCAGAGCCGCACACGAGCTGGGTTGTAGAGATGAAGTGTGGGTGGGATCCACACAAACACATATTGAAAAATCACCGGCTCTGGAAGAACAATTGTCAGGCCCATTTCCTGCTGCAGACGGAGCCAGGAGACGCTCGGGGCTTGGCAACCTGACAGCTGAGGAGCAGCCAGGGAACGGAGCAGGAGACAGAGAAAATGAGCCCTGTGGGTCTGGCCTGGCCCCATCAAAAGCAGACTCAGGGCAACGTCTCTCTTCCCAGATTCAAGGGCCAAGGTGGGGTGGGTGTTGGCTCTGTTTGCTCAGGTCTGCTGCGAGCCAGAGTTGGGGGTGGTTAGGGAGGAGGCAGCAGCATTTTGGAAGCCGATGGTTCAGCCTCAGGCCAGGCAGAGCTTGAAGGCACAGAGACAGTCACCTAAGGGGAGAGCACACACGTGTCTATTATGGCACCTGCCATACTCCAGACCCTCCTCTGGTAGAAACTGTCTGCCCTTGACCGAGGCTGGGCTGGAGCGAGAGGTAGGCACCGAATGGACCCACAGCAAGCACCTGCCTTGATGACAACCTGTCTATAGGCTAGTCATTGACATATCCGATGGACACTTGGTCCTCACCTCAAAATCCTCTCTACCCCCAAAGACCTGTTCATTTCATTTCCCTTTCCAAGGAATGCACATGAGACTGAGTTCTAGCCAATGTAATTTATAGGAAAGTCTGATAGGGGACTTCTAGGAAAAAGAAAGTGACAAAGACAATCTCCCCTATTCCCTGCACGCCCTGTCTCGATGGGACGTTGCCGCCATCTTCTTACTGCCAGAAGTTAAACCAACACCAAAGCTTCTAGCACGGGGGTGGCAAGAACTTCAGTCTCTGAGGAGATAACTGAGCCCCTAAAACAGCCGGTCTCCACGTTCACAATCCCAGTACTCCAGTTGTAGGAGGTGGTAAATGCCATTATTTAGGTCTGCTTCCCTGGGGTTTCTGTTACTTACATCCAAGAACACCCTATTTGATATGACCTGAAAGACAATAAGCTAAGTTGGATAGACAGTCCCCCTCCAGGATGTGAACAGGACAGGTAGCCCACCAGTGGTTCAGGAGAGAACTTCAACTGGCACGTAAACTTTTTTTTTTTTTTTTTAAGATTTTATTTATTTATCAGAGAGAGAGAGAGGGAGAGAGAGTGAGCACAGGCAGACAGAATGGCAGGCAGAGGGAGAATCAGGCTCCCTGCCGAGCAAGGAGCCCGCGATGTGGGACTCGATCCCAGGACGCTGGGATCATGACCTGAGCCGAAGGCAGCTGCTTAACCAACTGAGCCACCCAGGCATCCCGGCACGCAAACTTTTATTAGTTACATATTTATCATCTACTCATTGAAACCTATAAGGAGAATATCAAACCTGTGATACCATGTTTCTTTTAAAAATAAAGTTTCTTAGGGCCCCTGGGTGACTCAGTTGGTTAAGTTTCCAACTCTTGATTTTGGCTCAGGTCATGATCTCAGGGTCCTGAGACTGAACCCTTGGGGGGGTGCCCAGTGCTGGGCAGGGAGCCTGCTTAAGATCCTCTCTCCCCCTCTGCCCCCACCCCTCCCCACTCTCCACTCTCCCCCCTCACACACACACATTCGCTGTTTCTAAAAAAAATAAAGAATAAAATAAGTTTGCTTGTACAAAGGAGAGCATAAAATATAAATGGTACAAAGTGAAATATGATACACGGAATGTGAGTCTGAAATGTCAGTAAATTAGATCAGAGGCTACTGAGGAATTAGCCAGTAAAGGGGGGGGGCGCAGGAACACTGAGAGGGGGAGACATTCAGCTCCACAACGACCAGCTAAGGACCCTCACATGCCGTGCCTGGGTGGAGGCTGGGGACGCCGTAGAGAACAAGGCTGTTCCTGGCCCTGCTGCCTGGAGTCCAGCGTGGAGGTAAACATGGACCAGGTAACCTGACAACACGCCATCCAGTTCCCGTACCAGGAAATTCCGTAAGAGGCAAAGCGGTGTTGGGAGTGTGTAGAACAGAAACACCTGACTTCACCTGGAGGGAACAGAAAGGCCAGAGAGAGCGAAATGTAGAAAGGAAAAACTCCCCGGAATGGCCGCTCTCATCGGCCCACCTCAGCTCAGGTCGGTGAGCATCCTTAAAATAAACTTTTGCTTAGGAGGCTGTTAGGGGCTAAACTGCATCCCCTCAAATATTCAGGCATTGACCTCCTAAACCCCAGTACTTCAGAATGTGACTGTATTTGCAGAGATGTTTAAGAGGTATTATATTAAAATGAGGTCATTAGCATAGGTCCTAGTCCAGTATGACTGGTGTCCTAATAAGGAGAAATTTGGGTCCAGAAACACATGAAGAGAGTAGATAGTGTGAAGATAGCCCCCAACAAGCCAGGGAGAGAGGCCTGGGACACATCCTTCCCTCACAGAGCTCAGAAGGAAGCACCCTGCCGACACCTTGATTTTGGACTTCCAGACTCCAAAGCTGTGAGACAATGATTTTCTGTTCCTTGAGCCCCCCTCGTCTGTGGTACTTGGTTTCATTTGCCCTCGAAAACAAACACAGAGGCCTAAGTGGGTTTTTGTCCTTCACAGTTATAACAGCCCAAAGGACCCTGAGAGCACATAGACCTGAGTTTGGGAAGGGAAGATCCTGGCCAGGGAGGACTTCACAGGGCAGTCCCCTCCGGGTCTGGTAGGCCTCAGGGTCTTCCTCTGTCCCCTCTCTCCCCCAAACGGGAAGTCTGGAGCAGACACCCGTCTTCCCTCCTGGCTGGGCGGGGGGTGGTAAGGAGAACCCCCACTCCTGCCAGGTTATGGGCTCCCCAGCCATAACCTTGGATCACTTCTAACAGTCCTGCAGAGACAACGGGGTTTACTGCCAGGAAGAGAAACCCCAGGAAGCCAGCCTTTCTGCTTCTCGGGGTAGTGGGGTGGAGTGAGATTCTCCAGCCATGACTCATGCAAGGTTTCATGGGGAAGGGAATTTAAGAGAGTCATAACGACCATACTGAAAAGCAGTTAAGCCCATTTTCATGGCAGCATTACACAGAATTAAAAACTGGACGATTTGATCCTATTTTGCGACCACAGCTGCCATGAACTATGCACAAGCAAACTGGATGGGGTGAGCTTCGTGCTGGGACTCAGGCTGGGCACACGGGCTTGTGGGAGGGGGCGTTTGAGCTTCAGCTGAAAACACCCCCACCCCTCCATTCCCTTCCTATTCCTCAGACTCCTCGAAATCACATGGCCATCTACCCCTTGTTGGGGGACACCAGGATAGCCAGCCTGTGCCAGAGGGAGAAAGGTCGAGGCCTGGGCAGAGCAGACTTAAGAGACTCACTCCTGTCCTTGTGCGAAGAACCTCCACTCCACCCCCAGCCCAGGGCTGCTTGGAAGGTGAAGAATTTGTAGCCATGCCTGCCTAGAGCCAACCAGCTTTTCCTGTCCCAGGGTTTCCTGAGCAACACCTCCCACAGCAGTGAGACTTGGGCAGAGAGCACTGAGGAAATCCTGGAGAAGTGAGGGGCCCAGCAGGAAGGAAAACGGGCTCTTTCACAGACGACAGGAGATTGGCAGGTGCTAAGTGGGGGGAGGTGTGGGGTTTAGCCAGAGTTGTGCCACACACCGAGACTCAGAAGCAGCTCTGGGAGCTGAGCAGTCAGTATGTTCCTACTAGCGGGCTGGCCTCAGTGCTTCCATCTGTCTGACCGCATTTATTGAGTGTCGAGTGTTTACAAAGTGCAATTCTAACAGCAGAGGAAAACTTTAATATTAACTAGGAGATTACACTTGGATGTCCCAGTCTTTGAACTTGGTCTGGATGAGCAGAGGCATCCTACTCATTCTTTTAATGGAGTAAGCAAGGGCCAGGAATGAGCATGGAAATCAGAATTATTCATCGGACTACTTCCACTGTCCCTGAGCCCATCCAAGCCTTCTTTATTTTGTACTAACCTGGCTTCCAAAGTCAACCAACGAGCATTTGCTTCGTGACCTGCTGGGGCCCATAAGAGGATTTTTTTCAACCTAACTGAAGGACACACTCATCTGTGAGCAACCACTAACAACACAGGCATTGTGAGGAAGGGCCCCAGACTTTTGAGGGCAAGGAGAAGCTGCTCACCCACTTCCTCAAGCCACCCTTGAAGGTCACCTTCTTGCCCATGTGATGGCAGCAGGAAATGTTCTTAGAAGCAAGAGCAATAAAAGAGACCATATTCTCCCAGCAACCCCCAACCGCACCACTGTCCCAGATAGGGAAGGAAATGCCAAAGCAGCTTCCCCCCAACACATCCTAAAAAGTTATTTCTAGTAACTGCCAGAACTATGTCTGGCACTGTACAGTTATTCTGATTTCCACAATTCTGCATGGCCAGTGGTATCTCCCCATTTTATAGACATGAAAGTATAATGAACAGACCAAATTATGGCCCAAGGCACACAGCAGGATTTAATGCAGAAACAAAGGCCCGCCTCGAAATTGCTCAGTGTTTCCATAATCAGTGATTACAACCAATTCAAGAATAATAAATTTGGAGTGTGTCTGAAAGGGAGTCAGCAGCTATAAATAAACACACATGGATATTTCTCTTGAGCAAGCTCCAGTAAATTTTAAGGAGTCGCAGTTCTACCTGGAATCTGTTTTCCAGCAGCAGGCGGATCTTTCCCTGGGCATCACAATGCAAGAAGAGTGAGGCCATCAGCACTGTTTCCCTGGGTCCTGCTGTGCAGTGACAATTTATTCTAGAAACCACACTGCAGAGCAGGACCAAAAATAGAAATGCAGGTTTTGCATATTTCATTCCTTAATGCTAGCACTTTGACCTTGTCCATAGTGGACCGGAATGGCTGCTGTGATTAATCCAACTTTATTGACACTTGATGTGTCCCTAGTCGGCCTGAAATGCCAGGTGCCTCAAAGGTGACAATTACCTTCCGAGCAGCATCTACGTCAGAATCTAATATTTTAAGCACATTTACCTCCCTTGATGCAGTGAAGGTTTCTAAGCTTTAGTGGGCACGGAGAACAAATGTGTTCTCCAAGGCCCAGGTCATGATCAAGCATGGGTTTTAACAACGTTTTGAAATGGGGAGGATGACTAAGGAGATTTGATATGGCCTTCGTTAACAACAGGTCAATCTAGGTCAATTCCTGAACCTGATGGTCTGGGTAGTCAATTCTAGCAACCAAGGCTGGGTTCTCATAACAGACACAAACCAGAGGCTGAGAAAGCCCAGCTATGAAGGCACAGGCAGATCTGATGGTGGAAATGGAAGGCACGTCAGCAAAGCAAACTGAGAGGCTCTCCGTCTGGCCCCACTTGGCCCCTGCAGATGTGTGGCTTCCCACTTTTCAGCAGTCACCCCCTCTAGTGAGTACAGTGCTTCCCAAATGACCATGACAGTCAGTGGCAAAATAAAGGTAGTTGATTTTTTATAAACCAATTATGCTCCAAGGAAAAGACTATCCTTTCCACTACTGGTTGTTGTTAAAGAAGACTTTCTTTTAGGAAGGACTGATGATGCTAGGTAGGAATTTGTTTTCTTTTTTTAATGTTCTCACTTAGCAAAATAAGAAGTTAGCCCTTTGCCAGGAGTTGCCAAAATGTTTACAGATTTCACTGGTCTGGGGAACCTCTGCATTAGAACATCATCAGAAAGCTTGCCGTGAGAAAGCAGATAGTACGCAAGTCCAGACATGTCCCGTGACAAGGAGCTTGCCAGGTTCCTTTTCCTCCAGAAGGTGGAAGCCTGACTTCCTGAATTCAGTGGCACAGGGAGGGCGGGCCCTGGGGCCAGGGAACCAGAGGTCATGCTGAGAGGGGAGTTGGGCAAATATTTTGTATTTACTTTGTGATTCTGCCAAGGCTCTTCCTAGGTGCCTCTCGACCAAAATAGACGAAAGTGAATTCCCCAAAGAAAAGAAAAGGGCAACAGGGCAGATTACAGTCTGGAAGGGAAGTGTTCTCATGGATCATTTACCAGCCTTCAGTGTTCTCTATCTCTCCAAAGCCCTAAATACAAGGAAATTGCCTCAAAATGAAGCAAGAGCAAGCATAGTTAGTACTTGCTGTTCTCCCGACCAGGAAAGTTCTTCCTCAACCTCTTCCAGCTTCCAAGGCCCAAATCAAACTTCTTCCAAAGATGGGTCCCAACTTCCTGAGGTGGCCCCAAACCCCACCTCTCTTGGGCCCCCGGCACTCTCCATTCATACTTCTAGGACAGCCTGGCTCATTCTTACATAGGTCATTTCCTTCTGATTCGGGAAACAAAGTTAAAATGTGGGAACTTTAATAATAACCTAGGCAAGGCCCACCACATGCCTGGCCCTCCTCTCAGCAGCGGGGTCAACACATGCCTCCTCTCAATAACCCAGCGGCTCAGCAAACCCGGCATTACCCTACTTTCATAGCTAGAACCAGACCCCAGGATCTTCCTGCCTCTGCTGCCTGACCCAGTGTTGGTCACAGTCAGTGCCTGCTGAGAGAAGCGTGAGCTACAAGACAGTTGGATTTGCCTATTTGGGGTGTTGCCAAACCAAGGGCTATAGGGCTGGTCTAGATAATGTTTAAGAGTTTTCTCCAGGGCGCCTGGGTGGCTCAGTGGGTTAAGCCGCTGCTTTCAGCTCAGGTCATGATCTCAGAGTCCTGGGATCGAGTCCCGCATCGGGCTCTCTGCTCAGCAGGGAGCCTGCTTCCTCCTCTCTCTCTCTCTGCCTGCCTCTCTGCCTACTTGTGATCTCTCTCTGTCAAATAAATAAATAAAATCTTTAAAAAAAAAAGTTTTCTCCAGCTGTTCAGTTGTGGGAACCTTAATTAACTTGCACACTCCATAATCCTATTATTTGTGTAAATATATCAGTACACTCGTAATTTACCAGTTTATTGATCACTGACTGATAGCTAAGGGTGGGTACACAGTTCTCTCACCACCTTGAATCTTGTGAAGTTGTAGGAGTGTGTACAGAATTAGTTATGTGTGTATGAGTCCCGAAAGGATTAGCAAATTAATAAATTATGCCTGTGTCAACACTTCTATTTTTAAACTAAACTATTTACTTACTTAACTAACTTTTGGCTTTACGGACAGCTGTTAGTACAGCAAACTGGTGTTTAATGAAGCAAGAAAAATAATAAACCATATTGATGTTATTTCCCAAATAAGTGCTTTTTAAAAACATCTCTTTGCTGGGAAGGCAAAAATGGAGCTGGAGAAGATCCAAAGAAATGCAATAATATGGTCAAGAAATGGAATAATTTCTATGCAGCCAACAAAAAAGAGGGGGGGGTCCTTTTTCCTGGAAAGATGAGGGATGAAAGAAAATGTGATAAAAAGCTCTAAAATTGTGAAAGTCACACAAAGAAGATAAACATGAAGATTTGCTTCCAAATCCCAAAATAACAACATCACTTTTTTCTTTCTACCTTGGAGATCAACATAAATATAAGCACCTACCAAGAAATAATACTGCTTACACATTGAGAAAGAAGATAAAAGGTAGTACTAACTTTTTACACAGTGACAACTAGTAAAAGCTAACTGGCTTAGAGGTGGATGGATTAAGGCGACTTGTAAATTATGAAGAGAAAACAGTATGTGGGAGGAGCGGAGGTATTTCCTATGTTGATGAGGCAGACACTGTTGCCAGTAATTGCCCTCTATCTGTCCTTCCTCAAACCAAATATTATGCTGGATATGGACCACGAATCAATGTACCAATATTGGTACCAATGTACCAATCAATGTACCAATATTACCTTCTACCTGTCCTATTGTGTTTCTGTATCAGATGATGAATTTGACTTTTGCTAGAATATATATAAAAGTTGTCCCCCGCTGACCAGTTTCATTGCATTGCTATTCTTATAAAAACAATCATCTTTCAATGAAAGAGTCTTAATTTAGTGACAAATGATAGTCCTTCTGAACAGAATTACCAGCAGGACATTAATTCATGCAAAGGCCTTTTAGCTGATCTTAGGAACATTAGCCTAAGTTTTGTCTTGGGCCACAATACATCTCCACCCTTCTCTCCCATGACCCCAGATCACTGAGCTGCCATGTGTTCCCAATGCAAGAGTCCTGTAAATAAATGATCCCTCTGCTCATAAACTCACCTTGGGCTGGGGACAATGAATCCTGGCACCAAAGCCATCGAGGTGCCTACAGGGACACATTCTAACATACACAAGAGGACAATGAAAAGGACTGGAACCCCTTCTTGGGTTCTGGCTCAAAGTGCTCCTGCCTTTCCTCTGGCTTCTCCCAACAGCCTTCTCTTAGCAGATAATCACATCTCACCCTTTAGAACATGTATTTGATATTCACGTTACACCCTCGCCTAGCAGGGCGGCCAGCTTTCCCGTGGTGGCTGGGTGAGGGTGGCCTTGGTCCACAGAGCAGGGACTGTGCCAGCGCCTTCAGGTCCAAATAAAATCTTGGAGATCTTTGCCTTCAGTGGTAATTATTCTGGCAAAGATCCTTTATACATTGCTCTAAATGTTAGCCCTCCAAAGCAGAAAATGACTCTGTGGAAAGTCTTTTGTGTTTAAAAAAAAAAAAAAAAAAAAAGCAGCAGCAGCAGCAGCTTTAGTAAAGGCATAGCAGCTCTGGAGATAGAAAATGTATATTTTTACAGGCCATCGTGAAACCCACTTGCGTAGCTAAGAACTATTGCACATACCCATTCGCCTTCTTCATTGACCTTCCAGGATTCAAGTTCTCAAACCAAATACAATCTTATGTGTTCCCAAATTAGTTTTTCTCAGGGCTAAAAAGAAATTCCCCTAAAGCCCCACTTTTCCAGAATGCAGCACCCTCTCTGTGCCCAAGAAAAAAATACACCCAAAACTCCATTTCTCGATATTAGGGCATATTATGGATATGAAATCTTGGTCCAAATCCCCATGGTCATATAAAACATGTCACAGAATTGCGTTTGGGGGCATGGAAGAGTGTTACAAAGTAACTATTTCCCCATCAGAGCACACTGGGAAATGTTTGCTGACACCTTCACTTGAACCCAGCAGGTTCCCTCGGAAGAGTTTGGCAAAGAACAGGCCCGTCCTTAATGAGGTGCTGGAATTGGTTAAAAATTTAATATGAATTTACAAAAATGGTACATCCTAAAAATGAGACCTCAGGCCCGCACAGGGGCATCTGTGCGGACTGCGTGGCTTCAGCTTTCGGTCTGTGAAATGTCCTGAGTCAACCAAGGATCATCGCCTTGTGTTGGCCACTCCTTCTGTTTCTAAAGCAGTCTGTGGAAAACATCAAGAATTTTTTTTTCTTCTTAAAATTTTTGCCTTTATTCCCCCTCCTGGAAAATTCTTCCTGAAACTGTTGATGATTTGTTTCAGAGGATTCCAAGAGATTCCTATTTGCAAGGGCCTTGGGAGCACAAGTCAATAGGTGTGATAATTGCTGGTTCCTCTCGGAGAATGGTTTCCTCTACACATCGTCTAAATACTCTGGGCTATTGCTCCAGAACCCTCAACTGCCCTGTCTCTGGCTTTCCTCTATGGCCAGATTGAAGAGAGAGGACCACAACGGTGGCCGAGGGGGCTTTCCTCCCCACTACCCTTCTCCATCAGGTTAGGCATTCTGATTTTCAACCACTCAGCGGCTCTCAGTTCCAGATTTTGTAATCTTCCTTCCAGCTCCCATGTCCTTCACAGAATCCCCTTCCCTTCTCTACACACACATTCACATACTCACTCAAATCACACAAAACTCTGTCTAGTTCCGTGGTCTTAATTTGTAAGTGGAGTGATGGTTGCAAATTAGTTATTATACTCGTCCTTCCAAAGCAGACTGCATGCATTTTAATCCCTTAAGATTCTGGGAGTCTTTCTTTTATTTCTAATGCTAGAATTTCAAGGCACCAGAGCAAAGGGGCAAAGTTTTGAGGCAGGCTGGCCTTTGAGCATTCTTCCAAGCACAACACCTACTTTGGCTGCTATGTTCAGATCATGGGGATGGGAGTTTCAACACATTATGGGACATAAATTAGTCTACATATTTTAACACCTTTTCAATCAGAAAAGGTTTGTTTTTTTTTTTCTTGGAGAGTTTGGGAGATGACAAACTTGATAAAATGATTCTAACATGCATTTAAGAGAATAAATATATGAGAATAGCCAAGAAAAGATTTTTTGAAAGGAAGAGGAAGGAGGAGATACATGCTTGATTAGATATGAAAGCATGAGTTCCACTTCTATCCAGTGTGCCAAAAGCTGAAAATAGTGCCTCTCCCATCCTCACAAGCACAGAAAGTCAGATAAACTACAAAATCATAGATTTTCCTAAACCCATCAGAAAGCTAAGCTCATATACAATCAAAACACATGAAATCTATAGAAAGACAGCCCCTCCAAGGAGAAATGGGACACAAGCAAGGGCCTTCTTGTGGTTGAGTATATGAAGAAAAGAGACCAGGTACCATACAAGCAGAAGAAGATGAAAGAGAAGAAGAAGAAGAGAAAGGGGGAAAAAAGGAAAAGAAGAAGAATTCAGCTACAAATTGTAATAAATTGTTAAAGGCTAAAAGTGGGCTAGCCTGAAAGTATAGCACCCCTGGGAGTCGGAAATACAAATGGAATTTACACCCACTTGCAGGCTTTCATCAGAGGCCTCCACCCACTGCTTGAGAAAAGACTGAAAGGAGGGCAAGAGACCAAAGCAGCTCCCCTCCATGGTGCAGGTCTGTGGGAGTGTGAAGCAGTGTTGCTGAGGGAAAGGCTCAGATTTATACCCAGACTGTTCGCCTTAAGCCACTGGGGAAAGGCAGTGAACTCTGTTGCACTTGGGCATAGATGAAGACCCACTGTAGCTGGGAGAAGGGTAAGAGACAAAAAAAATCCTCTATTCTTGGGAAAGGGAAAGGCAAGAGTCCTGGACTCAAGATTCTAGAAGAAGTCTCTCATCAACAGGAAAGGGACAGGACACATTCTCCTGCATAAGACAGAAGGCATAGCTCAACTGCCATGGGGAAAAAGGGCAGAATTTCTGAGTAAGCCCCACTCCTGAGACCCACATACACAAGGCCTGTCTGGGACTGCACTGGGATGAAACTCACCCACACATCCCAGCACCCGGTAACAAGTAACGGCAGTCTACCCCACAGGCTGGGTGCAAGAGCATGGAGAAAGAACCTCTCTGAGGCAGAGATACAAAGGTTGAAAACTGCAGCTGAAGAACGAACGCCGAGAAAAATACCTCTGATATTCCAGCCATGGTCAAAAGCATACGGTAATGCTGAAGGAATTTGAATCTGGTCATGCACTGAATATTAACATAACAACAACAAAAATCCAAAAAACAAACAAACCAAAGAAAACCAGAACCAAACCCAAGCCCAGCTCAAATCCTGCTATATTCATTCAATCTAACAGAACAAGGTAAATGGCTATTTCCAGGCACAAATTCTATTTACTTTAACTTTCTGGACTACATACAATGTTGCATCAATAAAAAATTAGGAGAAACATAAAAAGGGGGGGGGGACAACCCACTGTCAAGAGACAAAGTAATCAATGCAACCAGACTCCGAGACAATCCAGATAGAATTATCAAATAGGGAATTTAAAATAACCAATATATCAATATATTAGAAGCCTAGTGGAAATGAACACATCAAAATTTTTATCAGAGAAATGAAAACCATAAGAAAGAATCAAGTAGAAGTATCAGAAGTAAAAAAACATAGCAAAGATGAGGAATGCCTTTGACAGGCTCAAAAATAAATTAGACACAGCTGAGGATAGAAACAGTAAACTTGAAGGAAGGTCAACAGAAATAACCAAACTGAAACACAAAAAGGAAAAAAAAAAAAAAGCCCAGAGAATCCAAGAGCCGTGAAACAATATCAAACACTCTAATTGGAATTCTAAAGGCAGGGGGAGAGGGTGGCGGGGAAGGGAGGGAGGAAAAAAAAGAAAGAGAGAAAGAGCAAAAAATTGAGCTAAAGAAAGAAAAAATGAGACAGAAATATTTGAAAAGATAGTGGTCAAAATTTTCCAAAACTAATGAAAGACATCATGCCGAGAACCCCAGGCAACATAAATACAAATGAATAAAGAAGCCAACACACCAAGATACATTATTTTCAGACTTCTGGGTTTGGATTATACATATAAATGTTTGAAAATAAAGGAACCTAAAGAAAGATCCAGGTGGTTTCACTGGAAAATTCTATCAAAACTTTAGAAATTACCACCTATTATATGCAACATATTCCAGAAAATAGAAGAGAGCATGACACATCTCATTTTATGAGGCCAGCATTACCCTGACATCAAACCAAAGGTAGTTTAAAAAACTATTAATATCCCATATGAATATTGGTGCAGAGATACTTTAAAAAACAAGAGCTATATAAAAAGAATACAGGGAATAAAGACCAAATAAATGATAAATGTCTAAAATTGCTCATGTCAATATTAAAAAAGTGGAAATTTGGGTGGAAAAATAAACAATAATACATCAGAAAAGAATGGAGTTTATCCTGAGAAAGCAAAACTAATTCAATATTTAAAAATTGTCTTCCACCATATGAACAGCATTTTTAAACACATATATGCATTGCTACTTTTTCCTCTTGTCATTTGTCTTTTCAGAACAATTAAAAAATTTGTAATGTATTTTACCTTCAATTGTTCAATTCTCAGTGCTCTTCGTGTCTTTGTTCTGGCACCTGTTCCTGCTTGAAGAACTTCAACATTTCTTGCAGACTACATCCCAAGGCAATAAAGTCTTAGTTTTCATTTTCTGAATTTCTTGCCCCTCGGTTAGGGTGGGAGATTTTGGTTTTTCTGTATCCTTCCCTCAGTTTTATCAGGGCTTTAAGGAAAATGAGATTTTGTCCTATCTCCTGCAGATTAAGGCTTTTGTTCCAGAAGGGGTGAGGAGGGCTGGTGGGGGCTGGTTTCAGGTCCTTCCACAGTGGGTATTTTTCCCCTCCCCGGACTGCCCCACGGAGGGATTCTTTCTTGGGACTTGGGCCAGTCTTTTCTGTGAGTGTCTGATGGGCTTCACGGAGAAAAGCCTGCAAAACAGATGCAAACTCCCTGGTATGTGTGGTCCCAGGGGCTCACACTCCCTCACCAGCCCCCACCCATTCTCCGCTAACTCGCTCCCTACTCCAGGTGACTTCTGTTGGCCACATCAGCCCCCGGGGGAGGCAAGGGCTCGTGGCCTGCGCTTTTCCACCCGCCCCCACTGACCCTTAGATATCAGCCTAGTTGCTTGCCCTGTAACCTCAGCTCTCGGAGGGGCCCCCTTGGAGCTTGTCGGAGTTTGTTTACTTTAATAAGAGTGGAGGTGATGGTCCTTCTATACGTCTACATCTTGAGCGTTTTATTGTCTTCTTACCTGGCTAGCCCACACGGCCATTTCATTCCTCAATATGCTTTTCATACTCACAGGAATACCTGTGACAATCGCACGAGCACGGACGTGCTCCCACCAGCCTGGAGGGAGCCCCCTTCCAGGAGCCAGCCTACCCTGTGGAGAGCCAGAGGTCCAGCTGGGGAGGAAGCCGGGGTCCTCAGTCCCGCACTGGGAAAGGTCAGTAGAGAACACAGCTTGCAGAGAGCACAGTCAGGATGCAAGTGACCTCCTGGGGCCCTTGGATTTCCAGACTCTGTCTCAGTCTCCCCCCACGCTTGTCCTCTAGGAGGCTGGGACTGGAGAGCGCCCTCTTTGCAGCTGGGGGCGTGGAGACTGTTTCAGTCTTGGCAGGTGACGATAATGTGGTTGAGAAGCCACGTTTACTGGCAATAGAAAACGGGATTCCGGAGACACCATGTGTTCCCACTCCACACTGTGTATGTGTTACGGGGTCTGAGCTGCTCTGGCTTCCAGCTGGTTCATTTGCCTTCACTCTCTAACAAACAGGAGGGACAGGACAGAGAGAGGCCCGTTGTTTGTATGGGGTCTGCATCAGTGTTGAAAAGGAAGAGTTGATTTCTCTCTTTCCTTTTAGTGAAGAGCGAATAGGGGCAGCTGAGCAGCCAGCAGAGCTCCTCTCCTTTACCACACTCAGAGCTGCGCTTCAAAGTAAAAACCACCATGCTCTTGCTTTCGAAGACGTCAATGCTCCGTGCATATTTATCAATGAAATTGCTTACAGAGAGGCTCTAGAAGAGCCCTCTGCTTTTTTGTGGGGTTTGAGACTCAGTGAATTCATACTTGCCTCCCACATTCATCTCAAAATACCCCCCCTAAGGAAGTAGACTTCGTGATCTACACCTCACAGATAGGGAAATCGAAGCTCATAGGAGTAAGGACCACGGTCACTGGGCTCCTGAGGAGGAGACAGGTCTTGGAGTAGCCCTAGAGCACTTGATGCATTCACGCAATGGAGGGAGTTGACGTGGGAGCTGCTTTCTGCAACCTACGTCCTCGCCTTTGTCCCTAAGCCCTCTTGGAGTCTAAGCTTGTCTCTCAGTCAGGATAAAAGAAAACAGGTGATATGTTCAAAAGGAAAGTGTAGTAAAGAAACTTTACACAAGGTAATAAGCAGGGTTTAAGGAAATCAGTGAAGGACAGTGAAGTATGTTCCTGGCCAATGTATGACTTTGCTAGGGCAGCTGTAACAAAATAACACAGACTTGTGACTTCAATGATAGAAATGTATTTGCTCATAGTTCTGGAGGCTAGAAATCCAAGATCAAGGTGTTGGCGGGTTTGGTTTCCTCTGAGGCTTCTCTCCTTGACTTGCAGATGGGCGGACGCCTGCTTGCTGTGTCCTCACATGGTCAATCCTCTGTGAATGAGCATCCCTTGTGTCTCTTTGTCTAAGTTCCTTATTCTTGTAAAGATGCCAGTCAGATTGGATAAGGGCCCATTCAAGGTCTCATTTTAACTTAATCACCTTTTCAAAGGCCCTATCTCCCAAGTCCAGTTACAGTCTGAAGTATTGGGGGTTAGGGCTTCAATATATGAATTTGGGAGAGGACACAATTTAGCCCAGAACAGCTAGTAACAATGAGGGAGAGGTAGTTATTACTACTCTATGACTGAAGGGGCAAAGAAGCACCTAGCAAGGATGGCTATATGGAGAGGGCCACCTGACAGGAGTTGTGCCTTCGGTAGAGAGGTGCAGCCAACATGGCCTGGCAGAGAGGGGGTGTGGAGGGGTAATTACCCTGACATTACTTTCCTTTCCTCTCTGACCTCCCATGGGTTTCTTTCTTTGGCTGAACCCAATGGGAAGCCAAAGGCAAAAAAACCCGCTGACACAGTCCACAGGGGTCTGCCTCCTTGAGAGCAGCATGGGAAAAGTTAAGGGGCAAGTATGAGATACTCAGCATGGCTTACAAAGTGCACACTAAGGTTTGCTTTGAAGTGATGGTGATTTATAAGAGGGGCATTCAATTGCCTGGTTTTTCAATTATTCCTAGGTGTGTTCAATGGTGAGAGAATACTGGGAAAACAACTGTAGGGTCATTCTGAGAAGACATTTCCTAAGAAAACAGTCTTCAGAGATGTCTTCTCTAGGGCTGGAGGCAAGAGCATCATTCATGTTACTTAAGTAGACAATAGAGAAGGGTCAGGGATGACCTGGGTTTCTACCCTCTCGTCAGAGCCCTTCTAGTCGGAGTCCAGGTGTGTTCATGACTGCTTGTGATCATGCCTCTAGGCCTTTACCTGTGCTGCTCCCTCTGTCTGGAGTGCCCTCACACTCCTTTTCACTGGCTGACTCTCACTCTTCAAGAGGGTCATCCACTCCCAGAACACTTTCTTGGACTCTCCGGCCCACAGTAGGTGTCCCTCAGCATGCCGCCATCATAGCCAATGTTATCCCCATTGTAATGCTTGTTTGCTTGACTAAAACAGACACTCACAGAATGAGAAAGCCCAGTGGGGGGACCCATGGCAACAGGCCTTGGCCCAAAATCAAAATCAAGACAGTCAGCAGGACTGTGGGACAGACTCTGACTTTCCTGTAAGGTAGGGAGACTCTTATTGCAGATGTAATAGGCGGACCAGTTTTCTTGTTTTAGCTATGTACCAGGGGACAATGGCAAGCGATAGTGGTGGTTGCCCAAAGATCTCAACATTTTAATACATTGAGGACACATGTTAATAGTTAGGACACAGCACAGATGAGGGTGGAGGGGGTTAACCGTCCATCCATCCGAGCATACCCTCGAGGGCCACTGTGCTTGGAGGTCAGCGGGTTCAGAAAAGCACCAGCAGCGGTCCCTGTGCCGCCATTACTGCCAGCCAGGCAACAGAGACGGCGCATGTGCATGTGGGGCCTGACCCAGCACTACTGCGTGCTCCCCCGAGGGGTCTCCCTGAGGCCCAGCTGGTCTCACCCATGCAGAGCTAAGTGGCACAGGTGACATAGCACGGCTCCGCGGGTCTGTCACCGGCTTCAGTGCTTCAGAACTGGCCTTTGGAATCAGTCAGTCCTCCATCCTGACTCTGACCAGCTCTGACACTGGACACAGTATTTAATCTCTGTGAAGCGATTTCCTCGTCTGTATGATGGAAACAATAGTGTCTTTGGCATGTGGTTGCTGTGAGAGTAAAACGAACAAGTAGCACACATTAAATACTCAGCAATTGTTAGTTGCCTTATTTTACTGACAGAAGTACTTAGGGGTTCAGGAGAAAGATCGCCGGGGTGGTCAGGAAAGGCTTGGCGGAACATGAGAAACTTGAATTGGGCCTGAGAAGGTGGGTTTGGAATGTCTGTGGATGGTGAACAAAAGGGTGGGTCAAGCAATGACCCCAAAACACTGGCCAAAGTAATCCTATGGCCTCTGGGCTCAGACCCTTGTCCAACTTACTTTGGTTTTTATTCCTCAGTCAAGCCTCCCACCTCACAGCTCCTGCTTACAGGTCTGGCTAATTCCCCTTGTGCTCAAAACCTCCATGATTTGCTACATACCATGTGGCCCTCTAATTCCATCCCAAGGCTCTAGAGGTGCAGATCTGCAAACCAGCGTGATTAGCCACCACTGCTGGCTTCCCGTTCAGCATATAAATCTACTGCCTGGGATTACCTCATGCCAGAAAACTGAAATCCAAGTCAGATGGTTAAAGCATTAATAGCAGTGAGTGTTGTAAAGACTCAACAATGCGAACCTTCCCAAAATGAACCATCCTGACCTCCCTTGCGCTGACAATGCGTGTGTGACATCATGTGTAAATGAGCCTTAAATTTGAACCAGGTGCCGAGAGCTGTCTGGCGTCTCCCGGCTGCTGTATTAACCACTAACATGCACAGGGGGATTCTGAGGCAGTAAAATGAAGCGAAACCGAGGCAGTGACCAGTGCTGGGGCGCAGCAGCTGTGGCAGTGAATATTCAAATCACGCCCACCCTGTTGGCCCCCAGGCCCTGTAAAGCTTATTTCCGGAGGGCTGGGGAGCCCCGGGAATTTGGCTGGCTTCTCTCAGTGACAAAGCTCCACCATGCAAATCAATCCATTCTGACTTGATTCCCAGGCTTGATTCTGGACTGTCTGGATTTGCATCCGTGAGGCAGGACTCTGAAGCTCTGTCTAAAGCAGTAGTTGGTGGTGGTCAAAGTTGGTCATGCAGGGACAGGCAGCCTAGGAGAAATTTTTGGAGGGCATAAGTTCCAAAGAAGAGGGCCACAGCTCCAAACCCTCAGGTGCTATGGCTTCTGCTGGGCTGGGACCTGGAGATGAAAGTGTGCCTTTGTCTGTGTGGCATTATGGACTCCCCTGAGCTGGACCTCTCCCCACAGCAGGTTACATGACAAACAGACTCTGGAGATCACGAAACAAAATTTGGAGGGCTAGAATGAGGTGTGTATGTGACCTACCATTGCTAGTCATAGGTCCCAGAGAGTGGATAAAGCAGGTAAAAGTGAGTTAGGAGGAAATGAAGCCTGGATACAATTAAGAGGGTTTTTGTTTTCTGTTTTGATTTGTTTTAATGTTGTTTATGGTGCCCGATCCCAGGTTATTAAGGGCATGACCATGTTAGCAGCCTGCATTCCTATCATCACTAGAAACTGGAGGCCTGTAGAAACTGAGACACTGAGGATAGAAAGAAGGCTTATGAAATAATTGCTGTCTTCATGGATACTGTTCTAGAACCTCTATACATGCTGGTAAAAAGAATGTGGAGCCCAAGATAGGTGAAAGCCCACACCCCACATATCCTATAAGTCTTCAGCTCCAAAGAAACCCTGTGTTATTGAGGGCAAGCTCTTAAACCACCAATACTCACCAAGTGCACTGCACTGCACTATGAAGTTCGGGGGTGGGGAGGCAGGATGGGAGGCAGGTCCCAGACACAGGATATAAAGGGTCTGCTAGACAGAGTATATTTTCTAAAGTCTGCTATAGTATGGTTAGATGTAAATATACAAGAATTTGCATATTTCATGATGTAAGGAAATTAAATGTAGTACCAAGATGTTAAAGATGGGTTTCCTGGAAACAAATATGGAGCAAATAATTTCGTATCAGAGTCTTATAAGTCCTTTCAGAAGAGGCAAGTATTGAGTTAGGTTTTGAGGAAAGGAGGAACTTTGGAGAGGAAAGAGAACATAGCATGATGGCTTTGTGCAGAATTGTGGAGGCAGAACCATGGCGAGTCCCTTAAGATGCCAAGGGTTATCATAGGATCTGAAGGCAGGGGGGATTTCCCACAACTCCAGGAACAGTTCCTCATACCCCCTAAAGCTGAGACTTTAGAACAAATTAAGTGTGGGTTTTTAGATGACCAGCCCTTGAAAGCAGAGCATGCTTTTTCTCATACAGCTTTTGGAAGATAAGGATGGTGATAGGCAATGCAGAGAAGCAATTAAGATCACTTTTGGAACATGCCTTATTCAAAAGCCTTCAACTAAGACTCTACCTTTTGTTTGATTTAAAGCCTAAACTCAGGGGTGCCTGGGTGGCTCACTCGGTTAAATGTACAACTCCAACTCTTAATTTTGGCTCAGGTCATAATTTAGGGTCATGATATTGAGCCCTACATTGCACTTTGTGTTCTGCATGAAGTCTGCTTAAGATTCTCTCTCTCCCTCTCCCCCTTCCCTACAGCTCACACGGGTGCATGCTCTCACTCTAAAAAAAAAACAGGGCCAAATTCAGCCTGGCTTCCAGAGTTCTCTACAATCAGGATCCTACCCCTCAGCTTTCTTTCTCAAACTATTCATTACCATCTTTACTCCTGACAAAATTTTTACTTGTCACTTCTAAAATATACCTTTCATTTTTTTATGCATTTCTTTTTTTTTTTCCAAGTGGAAATGCATTCCTCCCTTTATCATCTCTACTTTGGTTGTCCTACAATTTTACTCAGCTGTTACTTCCTTGGCAAATCTTTCCCATTCATCCAGGCCATGAGCCTCCGTTCCTATGAACTTGTCCAGCAGAGGTTTTAATGTTCCTATTACTCACCAAGCTATGTCATTCTTTCAACAAGTGTACACTGATGTCCAGGGCGCACATGGCATGCACTAAGGCCAAACCCCGTCCTTCCGGGTATTATGATCCTAGTTGTACACAGCTTGCCTCTGTTGGACTGTGAGCTCCAAGAGTGATTGGATCGAGCAACTAAAGGTTAATCACTGTGTGTACTGAGCAATGCCACGCACCTCTATGACAAAATCATCCCCTGGCACATGAGGTTGGAAATGGAGTCCAAGAATTTTCTCTCATCAGAAAATTAAATTAAAATTAAAGTTCTAAACTGCTACAGTATGGCTCTCTGACTTACTGAAAGCAAGTTTCTTTTTGTTTTACTAGAGAAGTGGCAACATTGTGAAATGTTTAAGTAACTGAGTCTGGGAGTGATTAGATATCTTTTGGGGGATTTGATTGAAAAGAAAAAAAATCTGGGAAAACCATTTTTACTTTCACATTAAAATGCATGAATGCAACTCTATTTAGTCTGGTTAGCTAATAAGTTGAGAACTATTCTGGATGAGTGAAAGCAAAGAATTTATTTGAATGCAAATGAATGACAAATCTTTAGACAAAGACATGGGGAGTATCCAAGTATTTGCTTCCCTGTGAAATGTAAATATTATCATGGTATAATCATTACTGATTGACTCGATAGAACATGTAAACCTATGAAGCTTTATAGTAGAAATGCTACTTTTCCTAAATGCTGAAACGTTGGCCAATTTTTTTAAAATTTGTAAACCATTAATTATTTAGATATTTTTCCTTTCCAAAGTTTAGGATTAGCAATTACTTGGGGGAAAACCCAACTAAAAAAGGGGGAGGATATGTGGCAAGTTTTTAACAAATACAGGCCTATTGCATTTAAATGACTGTATTATATTTTTATGCTGTATTATGACCTTTCTTTTTTATATTAAAGGATAATGATGATAAGATGGCAAGCTTTTTCTTAATGCCCTCCATCAATTTGCAAAATAAAAAGCTGGCAATCTTAGAACTGTCCCCAAAATCTATTTTGAAGGTCTAAGGATCAAAAGAAATCCAAAGTCTGGAAAACAATGAATCAGAATCTTGATGGTCTGAGATATAGATATAGATATAGATATAGATATAGATATAGATATAAATATAAAACAAGTTTTATTTGTAGAGAGTCATAGAACATAAAATTGGATTTCTAACACTGTTTTTCAAGGGGTCTAACTTTTCGCAAAGTCTGATTGACAAATACTGGAAAAATATTCCTGCTCTATCAAAAGCCCACATGCCTTTCCTTTGCAGAGAATTTTCCACTGAAATACTTAACAAAAAAGAAATAATAATGTTGTGGCAATAGACCATGACTCAGAGGACAAAGTGTGGACCCACTGCTGTCTGGCTGGCATGGGAGAGCCGACTTAGACTCAGGTGCAACATTTCAGTGAATAAAGGAGCTTCTATACAGTTGGTGTTAACTATGTATCAACTATGAGCAGATATACTTAGCCATTAGCTGGATATACTTAACCATTAGCAGGATAGTTAAGCACACAAAAATTGTTTACATTCTGGGTGGGTGACCTTGGGCAAGTCATTTACCTTCCTAACTTCTGTAAACTTTAATTTCTAATCTTTTAAAAGGGGGAAATAGCTGTACTTACTTCAGATGACATGTGGTCACATGCTTGGCCTGGTGCCTAGTCCATCCACACATGGGCTGGCTCATGTTTGGGATATTATTTTATGAGACTGATGACCTCCCATTCACTTAAAATATCAAACTTCCTCGGATATAAACAGAAAACTGAGTAACAGAATGAGGGAACTACAAAAATAGTCTTCACTCTTTCCTCATGGGGGTGCCCTTCCCTAGAGACCCTCTCCTTTCGATTCCTACTTTTACCACCCAACTAGAAGTAAGATCAACGGGTTCTGATCCCAAATACAAAACACCTTAGGTTGATAAAAGGCACGTTCTGGGAGACCAGTCTCTGAGCTACCATGTTTGGTTCTGGAACCCATGGAACCCTTCTAAGGGGAAGAGTTAGAAGCACATAGCTGCCCCAACCCTAGAGATCTACTTCTTTGAAGTTTGGTCTTTTGCCTTATAAAAGAGAGACATTTCCCTACAAGGACAACTGAAGACTAATCACGAGTGATTTTAAGTCAATGAAATGACATTTGGGTGCTCCTGAGATGGCACCTGAAGTGGCCTCGCTTTGAGAGCCAAGCCTCGTTGGTTCAATCACATCTTCACAGGGGGGTGGCCTCATAGCCCTTCTGACATCCCCAGTACTCTGGGAAGAAGCAGTGGCTTATGTTTTTTTCTGGGCGTCACTGGCTTTGAGGTCCACTTTTCTGAGGGTTCTGATCTGGCTAGCACAGATGGTATTATTCTTGTTCTGCCCCATGTGGCTCCAGGGAAGGGTTCTGCACGCACAAGCTGGCTCACACAAGGCATTTCTGTGTATCGCTTTTATTGGTTTCAGGGGACAGAGGCAGGCAAATTAAAGCTGAATATTAGACATTTCTGTTCGTTAAATGCCCTTCAGCCACTTTTACTCACAGGCTCTAGATTCCCACCGCTGGCTCAGCACCTGCGGCCTCTTTCTTTCGACTTTTCCTCACCCCTAAATCCATGCTCTCTTTATAAAGAGTGCTGTAGCTATTTCTTCAACTTCCTCTTCTCCTGCTAACTCATTGTCATAAGGTCTCAACCTTTTTTTTTTTTTTAAAGATTTTATTTATTTGACATACAGAGATCACAAGTAGGCAGAGAGACAGAGAGAGAGGAGGAAGCAGGCTCCCTGCTAAGCAGAGAGCCCAATGTGGGGCTCGATCCCAGGACCCTGAGATCATGAACTGAGCCGAAGGCAGAGGCTTTAACCCACTGAGCCACCCGGCGCCCCAGTCTCAACCTTTTTTTTTTTTTTTTAATTGAGGTAAAATTCACATAACATAAAACTAACCATTTTACAATTCATAGGCATTTAGTAGAGATTGCATCCCCAATGATTTATCAAGACAGTTTCCTAAATAAAGACATGAAAGATATTTCCTAGTACTAAGAGGAAAAAAAATTTTTTTTAAGATTACATATTTTTAAGTGATCTCTATACCCAATGTGGGGCTTGAACCTACAACCCTGAGATCAAGAGTCACACTCCACTGACTGAGCCATCCTGGTGCCCCCTGAAGAGAAATTTAGAATGCCAGTTGCTTCCCCTCCCTTAAACCTTGTTCTTCCATGGATAGAAGTCTTCTGGCATTTGAGGAAAAGATGCGTGAAACAGCTGCTTATCCTTTTGGAGAAAGAGATATAATTTGTTGGGGGAACACGGTTGTGAAACATTTAAAATAGATTTGTTCACAGAGGGTAGTATGTATAAAACTAATTTTCAGCTTTATATACTACTCAATGGAATATCAGCAACTTACTTGCAAATCATTCATCAAACATATATGCATTTATATATTTTTATATATTACATATAAACTTGACATTTGTTCATAGTTGTTTTGGTACCCACATATATATTTATATATGTAGCAAAACAACTATGAACAAATGTTAAATTTCAGTAGTGGGTATATGGACATATTATTCCAACTCAGATGTATATTTGAAGTTGTTTATAATATAAAGTTGGGAAAAACTCATAGAGAATAGATTTTTATTTAGATAATTTGTACTAAACGGTATAAAAATGTGTTATCCATGTTTTTAGGATATGAAATTTTAGGCTATGAAGGGTACTGGGCTCAAGTCTGGTGTCAGCTACAGTCCTCACATTGATCATTCAAACTAAACAAATCTGAGAACAGATCCAAAGACTGGCTGAGCTGAGCAAAGATTATACGGAATCTGGAAGAGCGACAGCAATGGCCAGCCTCTCTCCTCAGAATATCAGTCACACCACCTCCTCTCCCAGGAACAGTTCACATGTAAAGGGCACAACTTTCACATGGTGGTCATTAGAGCCATAAGAAAACTCCCTAAACACACAATGAAATAAGATTTTTAACAAATATTTACTGAGCACCAATTGAGTGAACTTACGGTATTAGGTGTTGTGTACAAGCTAATATTTGCAGGACGTGGCTTCTGTTTTGGGGTTAATCACAATTGAGGAAGAGAAGGTGCTTAAATGTGAAAAGCTAAGTAACACCACAAAATGTAAAGAGTAATTATTACATTGTTGGTGAAAATGTAAGTTAGTAAAACCTTTACTGGAGGGCAATTTAGTAATAGGTATACAAATTAGAAACATGCATACCCTTTGACTCAGAATTCCAGTTAAATGGGCAGGAACAAAATACTATGCCGCTGTAAAAAGAGTTAGGCTGCTTGCCTTTTTATTTTATTTTTTTAAAGTAGGCTCCATATTCAGCATGGAGACCAGCAAGGGGCTGTAACACACAACCCTGAGATCAAGACCTGAGCTGAGATCAAGTCCAATGCTTAAATGATTGAGCCATCCAGGTGCCCCTAGGCGGCCTGAAATGTGTTGATATAGAATAATCTCCAAAACAAAAAGTGAAAGGAAAAATAGACAAGTGGGATTACATCAAGCTTAAAAGCTTCTGTGCAAGAAAAGAAACAATCAAGAGACTAAAAAGTCAACTGACAAATGGGAGAAAATATTTGCAAACCATATATCTTATCTGATAAGGAGTTAATATCCAAAATATATAAGAATTCCTACAACTTAAAAACAACAACAAAAATAACCCCAAATAACTCTATTTAAAAATGGGCAAAAGACTTGAATACACAGTTCTCCAAAGGCATACAAATGGCCACTGGGCTTATGAAAAGATGTTCAATGTCCCTGTTAAGGAAATGCAAATCGACACCATAATGAGGTATCACCTCACATCTGTTAGGATGGTCACTATAAAATAAATCAGAAAATAACAAATGCTATTGAGAATGTGGAGAAACTGGGACCCTGTGCAGTGTTGGTGGGAATGTAAAATGGTGCAGCCACGGTGGAAAGCCATATGGAGACTCCTCAAAAAATTAAAAACAGAATTTACCGTATGATCCAAAAATTCCACTTCTGTGTATTGATCCAAAATAACTGAATGAGGTATTCATACTACCATGTCTATTACAGCATTATCCACAAGAGCTAAGAGGTGGAAACAGTCTAAATGGCCACAGCCAGATAAATGGACAAAGAAATTGTGGTATATCTGTACAATGGAGTTTTATATAGCCTTAAAAAGGAAAACCTACCATATGCTACAACATGGATGAAACTTGCAGACATTATGCTAAGTGAAACAGCCAGTTACAAAAGGACAAATACTAAATGATTCCACTAAAGCAGAAATACTCATATACGCAGAAAGTAAAATGATGGTTGCCAGGGCTGGGAGGAGGGGAAAATGAGTTTTTGTTCAATGGACATAGAGTTTCAGTCATGCAAGATAAAAAAAGTTCTATACATCTACTGTATGCATAATAATGTAATTATAATTAACAACAGTATTGTACACTTAAAGGTTTATTAAGAGGACAGATTTCCTGCTGTTTTTTTTTTTACAACTGAAATTATGTATCTATACATATCTTTAAATATCTCTAAGTAAAAAGAAGTCAAGATGCAGAGGACTGCAAGTTTGCCAATGTTGTGTGTGTGTGTGTGTGTGTGTGTCTGTGTGTCTGTGTGTTTTATATAAACAGATAGTTAGCTCAGCTTAGAATATATTTTGCAAAGATACAAAAAGCTGTAAGAGCAGTTGCTTTCAAGGAGGAAAACTGGATGCTTGGGGCAGATACTGAAGGAGGGAATTTTGTAACTTCTGAATTTGTACCAATTACATTTAAATCTTACCAATCAAAAAATATAACACAAAGCAATTTATAAAAAAATAAGAAATATATTATAAGGTAATAATGACACACACCAAAAGACTTATCTAAAAAATAAGAGATAAGGCAAATGGAGAATGAAGTATTTACAAGATGGAATTTGAGCCGGGCCCTGAGAAATGGGAAGTGTTTGGGTAGGCAGAGGAGAGGAGTAAGGATAGGCCAGGTGTGTAAGTAGAAGTCAGAGTGGGGAAGGAAGAAGAAGAGGAGAGGGCAGGGTAATGAAAGGCAAATCAAGTGTTGGTGAGATGATTTCAGTGTATCACAGAATGTAGGTAAGAGAGAAAAGAATGAAATACAATTTAGTAGATGACACAGGGGAAGGTGGGATTAATGTGGCAGGCAGTGGGGAGCCACAGTAGGCTCTTGATGAAAGCTGAATTCCAAGGAGATCAATGAACACAACAGACAAAATGATCTAAAGGACAGCTGTTAGAAGACCGGTGCAGCCATCCAGTGGGTGCCCATTACAATCGTCTGGGAAGATTTAAAAATATGTATTGGGGCCCGAATTTCAGGCAGAGATTCTGATTTCATTGGTTTGAGATGGAACCTGAACGTTCTCATTTTTTAACGCTTCCCAAGTGATTCTAAAGAGCAGCACAGGCTGAGAACAGCTGTAATAATCAGGCAGAAAGGGATGAAGGCAAAGGTGCCGGGACTGGCAGGAGACTGGGAGGTTGGGGATAGGATAAAAGCAAATATAGGAGACATTTCCAAGGAAGAACTGATGTGCAACAGACTGGAGGTAATGAGTGAAAAGATATATATGGTCCATTGGATTTATGCAATCACTCAACAAATACTAAGTCACTCTCAAGTACCAGGTACCATTCTAAGCTCTAAGGATATAGTGACGAGAAAGACAGACAAGTCCCAGTTCTTAACAAACCTGCAGTCCAGTGGGCCCCACCAACAGGCAAGCCTGCCAGCAATGGGCTGTGCTAGAAAGCACGACTGTGCGCTGGGGGCTACTCATCTAAGCCGAACGGTCAGGGAAGACCTTGCTGGGCCAGTGACACTGGGCTGCCGCTTGAATGAGGAGGAGCTGGGCCTGCAAATCTCACTGAAGAGAATGTTCTAACTCGGAAAAACGGTAAGCCTGTGGGAACAAGCTGGGTGTGTTCAAGGCAAAGAACAGCTAGAGAAGAGTCAAAGATGCGAGACAAGGTCAGAGAGAAAAGGTGTAGACCAAGCAGAGCCTTATGGGCCATGACACAGATTCCATTCTCCATGAGATGGAGGCCCTTGGAGGAAATTGAGCAGAGCAATGACACAACCTGGTTTACATTTTTAAACTACTTTGGCCGCAGTGTGAAAACGAACTATAGGTGGTGGGAATGGAAGCAAGAAAACAAGTTGGAAGAACAGATTAGAACATGTTGAGATTAGGTAACTGTGCAGCACCTAGGCAGAAATATCCCAGGACAACTAGAAATGTGGGAGATAGGTAAGAATCCAAGTTGTACCTACTGCCTTGGGAGTCACTTCCAGAAGGACTGAAGAAATACAGATTAGATGACAATACAGGAATACAGGACGATAACTTTACCCAAAGAAGAGATTAATAACATGGAAGAAACATCTCTAGTGGGGGGCTGCAGGCTCTACAGCTGGTCTTGTTTCACTGAGTATCTTTGTCTGTGAATGGGATGAAGAAACGTCAGGATCATGAAGGATGTCAAAAAGCAGGAATCGGGGCGCCTGGGTGGCTCAGTGGGTTAAAGCCTCTGCCTTTGGCTCAGGTCATGATACCAGGGTCCTGGGATCGAGCCCCACATCAGGCTCTCTGCTCAGCAGGAAGCCTGCTTCCTCCTCTCTCTCTGTCTCTCTGCCTACTTGTGATCTCTGTATGTCAAATAAATAAATAAAATCTTTAAAAAAATAAAAAAAAAAGCAGGGAATGATAATGCACTGGAATCAAAACTCCAAAAAGATCTCAACTGCTGGAAGCATGAGCTTAAGTTTAGACAAATTTAACATATATGGAATAGATAACAGGTATGTATGAGTAAGTATATGTATATAAATGTGTGTGTATATATATGTGTGTGTGTGTGTGTATATATATATATACACATATATATGAGATATATTCCTTCATACTTAAAAAAATTAAAATCAAGTACAAGACCTAGAAATCTGGCAGTTCACTTAAAAGAGAGCTGGAGCTTTTACTGACCACATAGTTTAAGAGGCTGAAGCGTCCTAACATTGTGAAAAAGCTGAGGTAAAATCAGACTACGGTGACATTATTGACATTATTACAAAACTATAAAAATTATTTTTCTGGGGGAGAATACATCAGTCATGAAAATAAACTGCACTGATCAGATATTTCTAGAATATTATTTTCTCATCGCACTACTGAAGCAGAGAAGGGAGAAGAGATATGTGATTTTAGGAACAAATAAAACCACCTATATTCAAGTCAGTGCTCAATTCAAGCATACTCAAGCTTTCCCCAAACATCATGTCATCTAACTTGAAGAAACAGGGTGCATTTCCCCTGGCTGAGAGAAAACTTAGTCTTCAAACATGAAGGCCTTTAGAGAATTCACAAAATTCAGAAGACTTGTCCAAAATTGGACAAAAGAAGGTAGAGCTGGGATTTGGACACAGGTAAATATGACTCCAGAATCATTAAAAAAAAAAAAGAGTCTACCTGTAGGTAAATATATGAAAATATGGATTTTTTTTTCCTTTGAGTTAAGCAGTTTCATTTATCAAGTCCATCTGAAAAAGGTTCAATGAGAAAATTCCAAGTTTTATCTGAGGTTTTTTCAGGTAAGAAATTCAGGTGTCCTATTTAACCTCACAACTTTAGGACTAGGTACAACTCTAGTGCATACTGTGTGCTCAATAAACATTTGTTCAGTAAATTAGCCAGTCCCTTTGCTTGTGTTGTGCATCAGTCCACTAACTGATAAAAGATAAAACACATATACATTTAAACAAATGAGAAACAATTTTCTGCAAGTCTTTTTTCCTTTATACCATTCCATATAACCATGTCTTTTAATCATCTTTTTTCGCCCCCCCTGACAACTCAATTTCCCTCTCCACCCCTTTCCTTTGTCCCACAGGCGAACAAACCTCTCATTTCCACCTGTCCATCTGGCCATCAGCCAAAATGAGTCTTCCTGCTTCTCAAAATTGCTCACCTTGATTGACAGCTTCACAAGCTAGGACAGTGGATCATGAGGACCGTAAAAACACAGATCAGACTGTTCACGAAGAGTGAGAAACAGAAAGAATTCTGACTGCAACAAGGAAACCACATCTATAATATCTGTACTTATCCTTCACCAAAATTTTGTTTTCCTATTTTCCCCCCTCTTCATTGTGAGAAGACTATAGGAGGATAATGGTAGAAAAATGAATAAATGGTGTGTTTAATTTAAAAAAATTTTCTCAGTACTGTAAAAGATTCTGAGAAGTTCTAAGACCAAAAATTATGACACCCAAAATCTAGGCAGAGTTATTGGCAGGAAACAAGGTCTTTTTTTCATTAGGGCTAATTCTAATATAGCCACGGAGTACTGTCAACATGCCAAGAAAAAAATCAGGTTAAAATCAATTGTTTTGAGTTCTTTTGTTTCTAGCATCTACTCCTCATCTCTCCATACCGTACTGGCAATGTCAGCACTAGAAACTAGAAACTCCACACCCCGCTACCCACAGATTATCTAGTAACCTGATCCTGCAAATACAAAGGACAAGAATGGAGAAGAGAAAAATCCATTTATCTTCAAAAGAGATCTTTCAAATTCATTAACATCTCATGTAATGCTTACCATTTCATTTGAGCTCACAGAACCTTATTCTTAGGCTCCAAAAATGAATCATTTCAGGGTCAAATGCCTATAGCACTTCCAGGAAATGAGGGGAATACACATTTCAAATACAAAATAGTACCAGTGCAAAGGTCACGTGGAAAAGGAATGAATCTTTCTCAACTGATCTCTGTTCACTTCAGAGATCACCCCCCAAACTGTTCTTAAAGGTGGATGCCGTATATGTAGGCAAATACAGAACATGAGATTTTACAAAAGTGAAAAAGTTTCTAGAAGCACATGAAGGCCAATGATTAGCTCATAATCCATTCAAAGGCATGTGTAAAGGTTATCTGAAAATGGATGGTATGCTTCTGCTTTTCCATTGGTGAATTTACCAGGAAACTAAACTTATATTTGAAAGGTGTCATGGTAGAAGAAACAGAGGAGCAAATAAAGCCGGAGAGTTTGGGCTGATCTGGTAACTTGCTACCCGCCAAATGCCTGTTAGGAATTGCCACAGGGAGGAATCTATGGTAGTTTCTAGACTGCAGCTCTATACCTAGATTGTGCAGCATTTCAATTCTGCTTCTAGATGGAAAGGAAACACACACACACACACACAATTTCCAGACCTTGGGTGTTTAAAGGGCCCTTCACACAGTAAATCAACCTACTCCTGTCTTGTTTTCTCCGCAGCCAGACTGAAATAATACAGCACCAGCAGAGGTGTGAATTACCCCCATTCATCTTAATGGAGTGTTAACTTCAAAGGCTTGTTTTAACCATTTAAATGCTAAGCTCATGAGTAAACATTCTGTTAAAAAAAGGTACAATTTAAACATTCACCCTCAACATATGAAAGTAATTTATATTCTCAGCACTTCGTCTTTTAATTTAGCAAACAAGTCTCCAAGTGTTAGAAAAGTATATATTTTGTGCTTTACTTAGTTTTATTTTAAATAGTTCTTACCTAATAAATTATGAACATTAAGCCCATAATGCAAGAGCCTATATTTCCCAGAAAAAATGCAGCGGAGTACTTAAACAAGGTTTTTTGGTAATCCTGGTGAAGGGGGCACTGCTCTTACCTGCCATCTTATTAGTTTCCTTCAATCTCTTGGGGAACTGTGACTCCAAATAGGCAACTAGATAAGGCAGAATATTAAAGTGAAATAATAATAATAAAAAAACTCTTCCACAAACAATTTCTCTTGATATTAACTAAGTTTTACGCAGGGTGTTCAATAGGTTACTTGTCCCTTTGCCAAACCTCTCATGATCCTACCCCATGAGCAGGTGACAAATGTATTAACTGATGCCCAGCTGTCATCACACTTAACATTTGCCCCAGGGGGCATCCTTGCATCTGTTGCAGATTTAGGGTTATTTTGGTATTACTGGAATTAGATTTATGTAAGCAGCTGAACACCTATTTGTATTGGGATCTATAATTTCATAAAGAAAAAGAGGGTACAAGAATTAGCTTATCAGATTGATGGGCTCTTTCTGACCTGAAGCCACATGGTAAGCCACGCCTGGCTAAGCCCCTGGGACCAGGCTAAGTGTCCAGTTTCAGGAAGATATTAGTAAAAGAGTACAGTGGTGGCAGAACTGTGGGGAAACACTACAAAGAGTGCACGTGGGGCCAGTTCCCCTGTGGATGAAGGCTAGAGCAAGATTCGAAACATATTAGCTCTGTAAGATGGAAGATGAAGAAATTCCACATCGCTGATTGAAAGCAAATTTGTTTTACTGGTCCAGAAGAGACTCTCTTAAAAGAGCCTGTCTTGGTCTGCACCTAATTTATACAAGGTCATTTAATCCTCTCAACACAACCCTGTATAATTGGTATTAACTCTATTTAATACGTATGTGAAAGTGGAGGATTAGAGAGGTTAAGTACTTTGCCTAAACTCACTGAGATTTGAATCTAAGTCTTTGTAACCCCCCAAACCTGGACTTTTCCCATTATATTACGCTGATCCCAAGTTGCCAAAGAAATATCTTAACTCAAAAGAGAAGGTCAGTTGTCAATTTTTCAGCCCATTTCCTCAGTGGGAAGCAAGGGGGCACCTGCAAAAGTGGGTATTTCCATACATGCAAATTGTACTTTGCATGCAATTCCCTACTTTACATGTACACAGGGGTAGAATTACATTTTTACTGATACACCCTGGCTTTGGTAGGCTGCTAACAAGGTGCCCTTTACATAGAACACTCATGGAGAGGAGAGATCTAGCTTCTGGTTTCCAACCAGAAAAAAAGGCCACATCAATGGGAAACAATGATTTATAACCTCCACAGAAAATATGATATAAATCATCACTATCTGTCTCTGTTTGCCAAGTAGAAAGTCACATGCTTTCGTGACAAATGAGAAAGCTCAAAGAAGTTCCAAATCCACAGCCAATCATCACAGCTCTATCTCACAATGAACAATAGGAAAATCACAAAAGTTTCTTAGAGAAGATTTGGAGGCAGGGCAAAATACCAAATGAAATAATCCCACAGTTTTGTTATTAGTGATTAATGCTGACAACATTAATGCATAGCTAACATTCAATTTTGTATATAAGCTCAATATGCTGATTTCTTAAAAAACAAACAAACAAATGAAAGACTGACCCAGTATATTTAATAACATTAAAAACTTCTGGTCTGCCATAAACACTGTTGAGAGAATGGAAAAGACAACCCGCAGACTGGGAGAGAGTCTTTGCAAAACACATTATCTGCTAAAGGACTGGTATCTGAAATACACAAAGAATGCATAAAATTCAATAATGAGAAAACAATCCAATTTAAAAAATGGATGAAAGAACTGAACCTCACCAAAGAAAATATACAGATGGCAAATAAGCATATGAAAAGACTCCCAACATCATATGTCATTAGGGAAATGCAAATTGAAACAACAATGAGATACAACTATACAGCCATTAGAATGGCAAAATTCCAAACCACTGACAACACCAAATGCGGGCGAGGATATGGAACAGGAACTTTCATTCATTGCTGTCAGGAATGAAATATATTACAGGCAGTTTGGAAGGCAGTTTGGCAGTTTCTTATAAGACTAAACATATTCTTACCATATGATGCAGCAATTGTGTTCTTTGGTACTGACCCAAATAAGCTGAAATTTACATTCACGCAAAAACCTGCACACACATATTGATAGCAGCTTTATTTAGAACTTTGAAAGCAACCAAGAGGTCCTTCAACAGGTGAATGAGAAAACAAACTGGCACATCTATAAAATGGAGTATTTTCCAATGATAAAAAGAAATGAGCTATATGAAAATGCATGGAGGAAACTTAACTGCATTTTGTTAAGAGAAAGAAGCCAGCCTGAAAGGTTAGATAATAAATAATTCCAACTATATGACACTCTAGAAAAGGCTCACAGCGAAAGGCTCATAGTTTCTATGGAGTTACTCAAGAGATCAGTGATTGCTGATACCTGCATCAATAGTGAACTCTAAGGTAAACTATGTACTTTAGTTAATAATACTGCATCAATATTGGCTCCTCAAGTGTAACAAATGTATCACAGAAAGGCAAGATGTCAATAATAGAGGAAACTATGGGTGTACTGGTGGCGAGGGGATATAGAAGAACTCTGTACATTCTGTTCAATAGTTCTGCAAACATTCAATCTACCCTAAAAAACAAAATCTATTAATTTCAAAAAAACCCCAAAGACTGACTTAATATACTGAAGAACAATTTGTATTTCTTATTTTAATTAAAACTGTTATAAACCAACTTTCCCCTACATATTTCCACTTTGTTCTGCTTTTCTGATAATAATGTTTACAAAAATGTTTACCCATATAAAAAGGATTTATCCAAGGGGTCTTCCAGAATTACTCCTTTTTTGCATACAGAGGTAAATTATTCTTCATAAGAAGAGGAAAATATTTCTTTCATTTATTAATCCAATTAAAAATGATTAGTGCTAAACTAAAATTCCCAACCAAAATTCCAAAGATGAGCAAAACAAAAGCCTGTGGAAATAAAAAGATAAAGAACAATTAAGAGTATTTTAAACCTCTACCTTCTCCAATAAAGTATATTGCAGTTCAAAATATATTAACTTCCTTAATGTAAATAAAATAGTCAGTTATAAAATGATGAATTATTTCTCAAAATAGAATTCTTAAAAGAAATAAATAAAAGCTAACCTACCCCAAGCTTTTTCCATGAGAGAAAATCCTCTCTGCTAAGTTTAAGATAAAATAGTCCTGGGAATACAAAAATCAGACATGTTGATGTACTGGAACCTTTGAACAGGAGGGAAAAATAAAATAAGTTATTGCCAGATTCAGATGTGAGGCTGGGTTACAATGTTATCCAGTCTGTTACATGGGATTTTTTGAAATAGAAAACTTACCAACTATACCAAATACATTCTTTATGTCAGGAACATATAATGCAAGCAAAACAATGATAATATTGAGTGCTAGAGTGATCAAAGAATGGCGAATCCATGAGAATGGAAAGTTGGAGAAAAATATCATCATTAAAGCTTTCCGTGCCTGTATAACAGAAAAAGAAACATATTTAAGCAAAGAAAAAGTGTCAAAGCCAAAATACTTGCTTAGGGAAACATCGATATAGTACAGTAATCGTGACATTCTTGTTCCCTATACCACTTAGATTTTAAAAATATAACATAAACTATTATTATAAAGTATTTATGACACATGAACTAAGAAAATATAACTGTGTGCGCTTCATAAAAAATATTTTGTTTTAATTCTTGAAGAAATGTTCACATTCAATTTCTCTAAGTTGCATACTTTTCAAAATGACCAACAACAACATTATGTGATGAAATCTCAGAGAATCATTTTCATTAAATTCACACAGAGAAGAACAAAAGGTTAAAATAGAAAAAGAAATCATGCTATGGGAAAGAAACACCATTTATTACTTTATTTTATATTATCTGTTTTATAGCGTATAAATATAAAAACTAGTTCATACTCCCCATTGCCAAAGTGGTCAGCAGACAGTCTCGCATCACACAATGTTCATTCGCCACCCCAACCCCCACTGAGGCACGCCCGGCAGAGCAGTCCATACAGGTAGTGGGCCAAAGATCTCGAGGGCCCAGTTATTAGGGAGCTCAGTATTTAGGGGTTCGACACATTCATGCAGAACCATTCATACCTAAAGCCTCTGTTTCCATTTTCTCAGAAATTCTTAAGATTCTTACATATGGCAACTAAATGCAGAAGGAAGATCTGTTCTGCCCCTTAATTATAATTCTCGAGTAAATAAAATATTTTGACTAAGATTAAATTAAAATGTCTATGTGAAAAAAAATCTACAATAAACCAGAAGGAGCTTATTTTTGCTGACTTGACTTTTGCCTCTTCATGCACATTCTTTTGAAAACAGAATACAGAATTAAAGGGGGGGGGAACCTGAAACTTTAGAAGAACCATAGTCTCTAAATTGGAAACAATGCTGTGGGAGAGCGTAAATCTAAACTAAATCTCAAAAAGCACAAATCAGCTTAGTGGTTCACTGTTATTTCTGTGCTTTCATGGGGCCATATGCAAGTATAAGGTCTTTGATCAATTACTTGACAAATGAATAAGATACACAAGAGCTAGATGTGATTCAAACACTCTAGTCTGCAAAGAATTAGTGTTGCCATATTAGAGAGCTGCTACATTAAGCAACAAGCCCTTTAAGAATACTTACAGGGAAGTGGATTAGAGGGACTGTCAAAAGCACAGCAAATAGTATGCATAACTTCACAGTCATGACAACAACATCATGGGGCAAGTATGTGCTATAACCTTGCAGTAATTCTGACGCCACTTTGTCTGTAAAATAAAAAAATAATAAAGACCACATTATAAACCAATAAGATGTCAATAACAGCAAAATTATTTTTCTTGCACAAACAGATCTTAACAAATGTTGGATTCCCAGTACCAAATCCATCTCTGGCCCTTCTCCTATCCTATCTGAAACACAGAGACGTAAGTTAAATATCTTCTTGAAAATTACAATCTTTTCTTTCAGTTAAACTAGAAACCAGCATAGGTAGAACCTCTAAAATTATGACAATGAATATATATTTATATAAATATCTCTTTAGAACTCTTCCATCATCTGAAGGTTTTGAACATTTAAGTTTGTCTTGTAAGGTGCTTTCACATGTATTACTGAAAGTGTATGATGTGTTCCCTTCCGATAACAATAAGACAGATAGCTAGGCTAAGAAATATTCACTGACTGTCCAAGATCACACCACACAAAGGGAAGAGCTGTCAGAGCTATACGCCCCACTTTTTTTTTTTTTTTTGGCACCAAAGTCAATACGTTTTCCTCAATACTGCAATGTTTTCTAGAATCTTACACTTCTGTGCATGCTGTCTGCTCCACCAACATTTCATCTGTAGATTCCTCTTCCCTAAGAAAATGTAGTTGTAGGGGCACCTGGCTGGTTCAGTGGGTTAAAGCCTCTGCTTTCGGCTCAGGTCTTGATCCCAGGGTCCTGGGATCAAGCCCAGCATCTGGCTCTCTGCTCAGCGGGGAGCCTGCTTCCACCTCTCTCTCTCTCTCTCTCTGCCTACTTGTGATCTCTGCCTGTCAAGTACATAAATAAAATCTTAACAAAAAAAAAAAGAAAAGAAAAGAAAATGTAGTTGTAGGGAAACAGCTTACTCGGCAAGCCAGCGTAGTAGTCAGGGAGAGTGTGTGTACACACTGACCATGCTTTGCTCTGTGCTGTTCCTCCAGTTTCACAATGTGCTCTGCACCCCCAGGCAGACAAGGGGCATGAAGAGTGAGCACTCTCAAGACCACTCCATATCCTACCTTGCAGGGAAAGATCAGTTTGTACTTAAAATGGGATGGTGCTTTTTAAATTTGAGAGTAATAGGTATCAGAAAAGATGCTCTGGAGGAAATAAAAAACAAGGATCTAAAATATAACATCACAATAAGATGGACACACCCATAGAATAGAAAATGGATAAACACAGATGTACACATAAGCGGCAGTAGGCATTCTAAACAAAGAGCTACGGTACGGTAATTCTGAATCGAGAAAGGTAATAGTGACTTGGGGATGCACAAGGAGGCAATCCCGGGAGGCTTGGGGAGAATCTTCATGATTTAGAGAATAGCAGGAAGGCAGAGGGCCCTGAATTCTGGGACTACACAGATTAATGTTCAAATTCCTCTACTTGCTATCACCTTAACTTCTCTGAGTATCTTGGTACTCAGTACATCTGCAAAATGGGGAAAATAATATTTTGACCTGTGGATTATTGAGAGCAGTAAATGAGATAATGTATGTGTGGGGACAGAGATTTTGTCTCAGAGCAAGAAGAGCACAGGCAGAAGCCCTAATGTAGCAAAGAGAATACGTAGCTGAGAAAATGAGTACCCGATGCTACTACAATGGCTGAAGCAGGACGTGCTGTAGAGCAGACAGTAGTGGGTGATAATGTCCAGAAAAGGCATTTAAGACCCAGGAGCAGAGCTCTTCATAGGTAAACCCTATGAAGTGGGCCACAGAGACGCAATGACTTATAAAGACTGGTGTATTATAATCTGAACTAAGCATGAAGAAAAAGATACCCCAAACAGAAATAACAGTTAGGAGGATACTGTCATAATCACTGGGAGATAAGGAGAAACTGCACTAGACCAGTGATAAAGAAAATGGGAGAGAAATGAATTGTCTAACATATCAAAGAACTCATGATGTGAGACTAGTGGACTAAGAGATTAAGAAGAGCCAAGAAAGCTGGGTTCTTGTTTCCAAATCTGAGATATTTGTGAGCCTTTGAAAAAACACGGTAAACTTTTATTTCCACTTTCTGAATCATGAAAATGAGCTATTAACACAGATTGCTTAACAATTTTGTAGACTTTTAAAACAGTCTGATTATGATGTAACATTTGGGCATTGGCTTGGTTCCCCAGAGGAACACTTCTTCTCCCTCAAGAAGTGTTATAATACCTTAACATCCATAAAGAGCCAGTATTATTAATCTAGGTACGTATAGGCCCCTGTAGTCTGACAAAATTGAGATATTAACCAAGCCCTGGGAGCATGGGATAAAAGGATCCCAAGCAGCTCCTGAAGCCTGAAGAACTAGATTTATTGTAAATTCAATACATATCCACTTTCTACTTTCCCAGGTCTGAGACAGTCAATTCTGTGTTCTTAGCTGAGCCTTAACATATGTAAGGGATAGAGTACTACACACTTCCCTGAATTCAGATAAATCTCTATAAATCTCAGTAAGGATCTGACGGTGATCTCTGCAAGTTATGTATGCCATTAAGTCAGGAGGCTGTCCTGTGTAAGACACATTGTCAAACCATATGAAATTACCAGAGAGTAGCAGAAAGATCACTGGATTCTTATTCAGGAGACATGCTACTAAGTGTGTGACTGAAGGTCACTTCACTTCTTTGGGCTTCAGCTGCTCATTTACGAAATGAGTTGGAAGGCCTCAACTTATGACTACTAGCCCTTTTGATAATTGTTCAATCAACATTTTTTTTTTCATAAGACTGACGGCTGTTATCTCGATAGAAATATACCATAAAAGATGCTCCTCAAATATAATTAACCCCCCACAAGCTAATGTAAATAGCAAAATCAGTATCTGAATCCTATAAGTCCTTTTTTGAAGATTTTATTTATTTATTTATTTATTTATTTATTTGAGAGAGAGAGAGAGAGAGAGCAAGCATGCAACAGAGCACAAGCAGGGGGAGCAGCAGAGGGAGAGGGAGAAGCAGGCTCCCTGCTCAGCCTGCTGACCAGGGAGCCTGATGTGGAACTCGTTCCCAGGATTCTGATATCATGACCTGAGCTGAAAGCAGACGTTTAACTGACTGAGCCACCCAGACACCCTAGCTGAATCTTTGTGTGTCTCCGGAGAAGAATTACTTTTTTTTTTTTTTTTTAAGATTTTATTTGTTTATTTGACAGACAGAGATCACAAGTAGACAGAGAGGCAGGCAGAGCGAGAGAGAGAGAGAGGGAAGCAGGCTCCCTGCTGAGCAGAGAGCCCGATGCGGGACCCGATCCCAGGACCCTGAGATCATGACCTGAGCCGAAGGCAGCGGCTCAACCCACTGAGCCACCCAGGCGCCCCGAAGAATTACTTTTATATCATTCTTTTTAATCTATCTATCACCTACATATGTGTTCACGTAACAACAGGTGGGTAGATATACAGACAGGCCGGTAGGTATGTAGGTAGGTAGGTAGGTAGGCAGATAAAGATACACAGATATGCCTGGAGCTTAAGTGATCCAGGTTCTTCCAAAAGCTCACTAACCAAAACTTGTTATGAAATGAAGGAATGATGAAGGGATGAAGGAAATCTGGGTTCTACAGTGTAATTCCCTAAGAGGCAACACGGTAACAAAAGCACGGACTCTGGAGAAAGGTCAGAACTGGATTCAAATCGCAGCTTGTTATTCATTAGCTGCAGGTATCTGGCCAGCTGAACCACTCACCCTATGTGAACCTGTACTGTGTAGAGCTCTAAGGGTTCAATTAAGCAATGTATACAATATCCTGGGCACTCACGGAATAAATTTTAGCTCGATAGATGTATTAATGGCTATCCTTCTCTACTTTCCCTTCAGTCTAAGTTTTCTTACAATTTAGTACAGCAACTCATGGTCATTTACATAACTATTCCTCAGGAATCCTGGAGAATGGCAGGCCATTTGTGGCTTCTTCCAGAAAGCTATTTATCCATGAGGAGGAGGAGGTCTATTTTTTCAATTTTTTTCTCAATGTCAAAGATCTCTAAATAGAAAAGTATTTGTGCCAGGTGACAGTTTTACCTTAGAAAAACATACAGCTATTCTGTTATATTAAGTTTCTGCTGAGCCCCAACAGGGAACCTGCTACAGTATCCTACTGACATAGAAAAGTATTACTGAGCTCAAGTCTGTGCAAAAGTTTAAAAATCCAACAACCAAAACTAGAGCTTATGTAGTTCAAGAATCCTGTTTCATCAGCAATGATCAAAAAAGCTTAACCATCTGCCTTAAATTTCTTTGTAGTTTATCCAGCAGGGTACATAGTCATGCTGAAAATAAAGCTTTTCCTGATGGTGTACACAGAGCTTTACTATACTCCTCTTATCTACATTAGTATAAAAAGCAAGAGATTTAAATTAATGAATAGCCTTTATTACTGTTAAAATAGCACAGATAATAAGGGACTACACAGCAATTACAATTTTCTCATATGCTGGGAACTCCAAGACCATACTTAAACATAGTACTGTAGACTTACCATATTTAACTTAAATTCCATTAAAGATAGTGAGAAGTAAAGGTCTGAAAAACTCAACACCTGAAGTTATAAAATAACTACAATACTAATGATAATAATAGCAGTAACCACCAGTAGTAGCTCTTCTTTGTGGAAGGCTGCTATGTGCCAGATACTCTATCAGGCATGTCTAACTCATTTCCTCCTCAATACAACTCTACATAATTATCCCTGTCACAGATTAGGAGATGAAGAGATTACAAGGTGAGCTTCCTGTTCAAGGTCACATTAGCTATTTAGAACAGACTAGTTTTCCGTACCACATTTGTTGAATTTCAAAATCATACTCTTTCCAATGGGATTAGGAAAGGTAGCTGGTTTAGTAAAGGTAGCTGTGGAAGTAAACATTGTCCAAAAACTTGTCAGACTTGGAAAAACTCTGGGAGAGAAGCAAAGTGCCATTAGAAGTAATCATGGCTGTTTAACACCTGCAGCACAGGCACAAGGGTATCAACCATGAAATAAATCAGTCATAACAGCTAAATATCACCAGAGCTATAACAGCCATTTACTTGGAGAGTTGTTATAAAAGCACTCAGAAGCTGAAAAATGTAATCAAAATTGGCAAACTGTGTGCAATCTGTTATAAGGGCTTTGTTTGCAAATTAAATATGTTTGCAAATTAAAGAGCCTACAACATTTTCCTTGTTCTAGACTTCTAAGTTTTACCTTTTCTTAAGGTTCTTCTTGGACAGGAAAAAAAACACATACCAAGCAGGCAATTTTCCAAAAAGAAATAAAAATTTACTGTTATTGTAAGAATTTAAAAAAATCCTTCACAGAATTTATGGGAAAAGATCATGGTGCATTATGGAATGCACATTGTCAAATTGTGTGAAGCAAGTCTGAAGGCATACAACCATAACCTAAGCGTATAACCATAACCAAGTATAAACCCTTTCCTTTCTTAACTTGTTCTTCTGCAATTAAGATGATTGATTCTCCCTACCTCCCAAACTGAACTGCAGTGTAACATATTGAATTCTCAAATTAAAAAATAAAATCATTATTGCACATTTTTTTCTTGTGGAAAGACAACAATACCCCTAAGCTTTACTTAAGTGTTTAAGAAAATTTTCATATGACATTATTAATCATTTTTTAAACAGATTTTATTTATTTATTTGACAGAGACACAGCGAGAGAGGTAACACAAGTAGGGAGCGGCAGAGAGAGAGGGAGAAGCAGGCTTCCCGCCAAGCATGCAGCCCGATGCGGGGCTTGATCCCAGGATCCTGGGATCGTGACCTGAGCTGAAAGCAGACACTTAACGAATGAGTCACCCAGGCGCCCCTGAAGTTATTAATCTTGAACTTGATCCACATGTATTAAAAGGAAGAAAATCAGTTTTTTTAAAGCCCATAAAGCTACTACAGTACTGCACTGAATTTTAGCAGCCTAAACAAATTAACTTACTAATGAAAGGCAGAAACAAAGTCTATATTCAGGTGTGACATCAACTATAGAATGATTTCTTTTGTCATTGGTAATTAAATAATATACTTACCATAAAAAGTGAGGTACCCAAAGAGTGCAGATACGAAATAAATGAGAAAACTTAAAACAATTGCTGTATGGGTTACATTTTGCATTCTTTTCTTTGAAGGGCTAAAAGACAAAAATGGCAAAAGTAGAAACTATGATCTGAATTATATCTAAAGAAACAAATATCTCCCAAGCTAGTTGTCAAGAGGATTCCTTAATTGCTCAAGACCTACTTTATTAATACTATATATCAGAATTTCTGATTTGAAATTACTGCACAAAGATTATGCTTCCAGGAAACATTCTCAAGTTGGATGGAAATAACTCTCAATTGTTTTTATTTTATTTATTTTGTCTCTGTAGATATTTATTTTTTTCCAAACTTCAGGTTATCTTTATTAATAATATTAATAGGGACCACATTAAATTTATATATTAACTTGGAGAGAATTTTCATCTTTAGCATATTAAGCTGTTCTTTTTTTACTTTTTTTTTTTTTTAATTATGTTCAATAAGCCAGCATATCATTTGTTTTGTTTTAAACTAACACTTAGGGGCATCTGGCTGGCTCGGTTTGTAGGGCATGTTTTGGAGTTGTGAGTTCAAGCCCCACACTGGGTGCAGAATTTACTTAAAGACAAAATCTTCAAAACAAATAAATAAACACTTAGAATCCAGTGATAGGAAAGAATGATTCATAAAGGAGAATGTCATTCGATCTGAAAGACTAAGTAAAAAGAAGTTCTTAATATACTTAAAATATTTCAGGATCCTATGGTACCTTTGAAGTTCACAGTATATTGGCAATATGGAGGTATGGCAGAGAAATGAAAAAGCCATGGTAGGTATGGCATAAACACTCTGGAAAAGAATTTAAAAAGATGAAATTATTAAATGCTGTTTTAGTGAAGCCACTACTTCAATTGATAATAAACTCAGGTCCAAAAAAAAAAAAAAATCAATTTGGTCAAATTTATTTCAGCTTGCACATATCATCTCTTTATAAAATAAGGTGTTTTGTTTTGTTTTGTTTTTAAAGAGAGACACAAGTATGGTCACCAACAAATGTTTTGCTTGATTGTTTAGACCTCCTGTCCTAGCCGGAGTATTTCTTGGCTGGCTTCTATAGCATGTTCAGGGTATCACCAACCGAATCTAAGGGAATACTGAAAATACTAATCACATCTTAGCATTTTTAACTAGGATCTGTTTCAATGGGAATTAATATGATATATTCCAGACCAACAAATTCTTAAAGATCCACTGAAATACACAAACATAAGTGTTTTCTTAATTAAAATACTTAAGAGCCAGAGGAAGTTACAAAGCAAACAAAAATTATCATCTAAGTGAAAATACTGTCTTTATATAATGAATGGTGATGATTTACTTTCTCTTTTTTACCCATAAAAAGATTTCCCTCTAATAACTTTAGGCTCTTTGACAAAAACTCCAGATGAGTGAAGACCTGTCTTGAAATATAATGCCTCCTAAAATATCTGAAGGGAGCTGCGAAGGAAAGCTGTAGCATTTCCTGAGGCTGGATTAGGGGAATGAGAATTTAATTCACAATTTCTTTTAAATATATTGCTCAATGTCCTGGCTTGTCAATTACTCTACAGAGATCTTTAAGGCAGATATCCTTTACCATGTAAAGGACGTAGTAATCTCCCTTATGGAGCCAGAGAGACATTTCTTATTGAAAAACTGGGGATAAAAAAGGAAAATTCTTCATGGAGGACTTAGCACACTAACATGCTACACTAATTGAGTTGTGCCAGAGTGGAGGGGATTCTAGTATCAACAGAAGCAAAAAATGTAGAAGTTTCAGAAGAAACTGGTGGCAATGGGAAGACTTTGGGCTCTTCTGGAATAGTAAAGTAGACATCCATCCATATCACAGCTCCTGTCTCCTCTGCCAGTGCTCAGGGGCTCTTACAGACACTTCCAGGATCCTGGTTCCCAGAGATGGCAAGGAGACTTGGTCTTCTTGTCTCTACTCCAAGCATCATAAATTTCAACTTTGGAATGTCAGCCAGAAGATACATTGGCAACACTCACTTGCTGATCCAATGATGAGGCTGTTTAGCTACAGACCGAGGTTCTACTTACCGGGGAGGAGTTTTTGATATAATTGGCTATTTAGTTTTACAAGTCCAGAGGGCAACAGGAAGTCTGTATCCACAGAGGACCTTATTGGCCAGACCAGACATTTGGTAAATCTGTTCTTTTAGGCAGTGGCCCATTTAAAACAAGCTCCATTTAAAGGCATGCCAAAATTAAAAAAAAAAAAAAAAGGTGGCTGTTTCATAATGGGCCACCCTGTGTTAAATAATATTATTCTTCTGGTAGGCAACCCTATACTTAACACTTTCATGAAAATTAATTAGTTACAGGTACAAAGACCTAAGAGACCCTGTTATACAAATCTCTTAAAACTTGAAATGTGAAAAATCAACCAAAAGTATCTGTTAATAACTTACACACCTCTTTGGAGAAATGAAAGAGCCTTGGTTTACAATCATCTGTAGCATTTGAAATCTGTTTAAGAGAATTGAGGGGAAAAAGAGAAACCAGCAGTCATTAAAAGTCAGAATACATCAAAAAAATGATGTATTTATTATTAGTAGGCTTTCAAATAAAAATATTTCAAAACAAAGTTCCAAATTGCAATATAGTCATTACTTTTTCACTAATTAGGAAAAAACTCATTGTTAGTCTGATTCTTTTTTTAGCTTAAAAAAAAAGGAAGAAACAAAATATAAACTATTACCTGGAAGTATTGCTCTACATAATTTAATGGCAGAGGACAAGGAACGGACCACTTTTTAATTATTACCTGTAAAAATAAGTAGAATCCACACTCAAGATTATTTCTTGTAAAATTCATGACAAGAAATTGATTTCAAATAGGTCAGCATTGTTTTGATTAAACTAATACCATATCAAATAATAGCTATTAGAAGATTCTTTGCTCATATTATTTTTTTCCAGTTAGAATGGGTCATCCTTTAACATGGTTACCTATCGTGAGGGGAGAGGGGATGCTGTATATCTGTCTAGCGGGGCTCTCCCCCATTAAAGATGGAGAGTCTTCTCATGTCAACTTTCAAAACCCCAAAAGCATCAGGGCATTAAAAAAAAGTACAACTCAAAGTGGGAACATGATGTTTTTAGTGACAATGGTATACTACGGCTATTTGTGGACCTGGCATCGGTAGCAGATAGAGAAAAATTAACAGCAGTTTGGGAAATGGCCACAAGCAGAAAGAAGTAGGGAACTCATGCAAAGCAGGAATTTAGGGATTTCTGATGGAGAAGTTCTGCACTGCTGGCTTTTTTCAGACTTGTATTACTTTTAATAAATGTAGATAAGGCAGGCTAAGAAAAGTGCACATAGCTAGCAAGCTCTAGCTGTTAAAAAGAAATTTTTAAAAAATTCAAAGAAATCCAGAGGGATGAAAATCTCTCGGGATTTTACTCTGGATTGTGGTACCACCCTCCTCGACCTACACTTGTGCTTGTGTGGACATTACCACTGTTGCAGTAGTTTCAGGGCACATAATTACTCTGCAAATATTTGCTCCAGGCTGGAACCCAGCATCCACAGGGCCAAGGGAGAATAAAGGAAGCATTTGTCCTTAGCAGGAGACCAATAAGTAAATACTCGTCCTATTGCTCTTTGGTATTTATCTAGTTTTTGATTTTAACTAATTTAAACAAAATTTTATATACTGATAAAACAAATCTAAGAAAAACATACACTTCTAGAGTTAAGTTAATGAGTGAGCCAAAGAATTACTCTTTATTAAAACCCTCACCAACTAAAAAGAAAAGGAAATAAAAGGATAAACTGAGCAAGTTGCTTGGATATTTCTAGGTAGGTTTTCAGTATGAAATAAAACGAAATGGTCAACTTACCAAGAGGGGAAAAAATATCAAAAGCGATAATTTCAAATCTGTTTTCTGATATGTTTTCCAAAAAAGTATGAGGAGGGGGCAAGACAGAAGCTAGAGCAGCAGGGTGGCTCCTGGTCTCTCTCTCAGCACTACTTCAAATTCAGTGTTGTACATCTCCCCCTTAGTAGCAGTGGTGTGGGGGTGGCAGCAACCATGTACTGAGCACCTGTGTACCAAGGACTTTGACAAGGTCGGAATGTGAGTGAGCTCATTTATTTTATTAGCTATTATTATTACTTGGCTTGGAAATCAAAATATTTCAAAACATGCTCCAAAATACAATATAATGATTCTTTCATTCATTTTTTAATAAATTTCTAGTTAGTGAAAAGGTCATTAGCAGTTTGGTTTTATATTAACATAAAATTCAGTTACCATAGCTAATTTCCCTGCAGACTCCTATCCCAAGCCCAAGCCTGCCCAGTGGGATGGTGAGATGTGCTGTTCTATAAAGTACAGTACAGAATGGGAATAGAAAGACATCCAACAACAAAGTGTGATGGGGAGGGCTTGCTCAGGTTGTAGATAGAACATGGTAAGAAGAGAACTCCATGGGTTAGAAAGGCAGAGGGAAAAATAATTCACTGGCATCAAAGGCCCTTCTTTCTCTCTAAGTTCTCATCTTTCGAGGTGCAGCTCAAGTTTAATTGCCTTCTCTCCTGTCAACTGCTATGACTCTTATTCTGAAGCAAGTAAAGCAATAATTAATTATGTATTATCAACATGGTTCTCTGTTGTTTTCCAATCAATTTTTCTCATCTCTCCTATGAGACTGACAGATCCGTAAGAGCAGTGGCCACCAGTCTATCTGAAGCACTGATCATGCCTCACTCAGTGCTCAGAACAAGCAAGGATTCTGACTATGAACCATCCACAAAGTTTTCTATTTTGATCACTGGCTCATTAAAATATTACTTAAAATACTAATCTGCATTCAAGACAGAACTTTTGGAAAGAATGGCAATCCATTTGTTTTCTAAAATGGACCGAAAAAGGTAAGTCCATCTGGTTACTGTCATTCTGAGTCACTGCTAAAATAAAATGGATTTTAAAAATTTTAGATATTTCAGAGGGGGCAAACTTTTATGTTAAAATTTTTAGACAAAATAAAGATCTGGGACAACAGATAAGACTAGGTTTGGGGGCACCGGAGTGGCTCAGTTGGTTGAACTTCAGACTCTTGATCTCAGCTCAGGTCCTGATCTCAGGGTCATGAGTTTGAGTCCCATGTTGGGCTCCACACTAGACCTGGAGACTGCTTTAAAAAAAAAATTTTTTTTAAAGACTTAAGTTTTGCTTTCCATCTGGTGGCAGGCATCCACTCCAAGGTCAGCCAAGATGGGCGTTTAAAGTACATCCAGGAGCTATGGAGGAAGAAGCAGTCTGGTGTAATGCACTTTCTTCTCAGAGTGCACTGCTGGCAGTACCCACAGCTCTGTAGGGCGCCCCCCTCCCCCGCAAATTCCCCACCCAAGCCAGCTGATAAAGCACATGGACTGGGGCCCAAGGCCAAGCAAGGTTATGTAATATATCAGATTCACCATAGTGGCCCCAAACGCCATTCCTAACAGTGAGACCTCGAGCAAGCCCATCCCATCATGGTGCTAACCAGCTAAGGTTTCCCAGAAGCCTTCAGTGGGCTGCAGAGGAGCCAACTGGATGCCACTGTGGGTCTCTGAGAGTCCTGAATTCTTACTGGGTTGGCAAAGATTCCAGGTACAAATTCTTCGAGGTTATCCTCATTGATCCATTCCATAAAGCCATGAGAAGAACTCCTGACACCAAATCAGCCCACAAGCACCGGGTGACACAAGGGCTGACACTTGCAGGCCACCAGAGCCGTGAGAAAGGGTCACAGGTTCCAGCATCCCATGAATGGCTCTTGCCTTGAGGCACGGGGTAGAAACAATACTCTCTGCTAATATAAGAAATGTTTGTAAAATCCTTACCTAGTCAACAATTAAGCTCAGTCATGGCTGCTTTAAAGTGTTCTTTGTCTGTCACAAACAGCTACTGGACCATGAGGGCAGAATTCGAGAGATAAGTGACACCATAAGACGAAACAACATCAGAATAATTGGGATTCCAGAAGAAGAAGAAAGAGAGAGGGGAGCAGAAGGTATACTGGAGAGAATTATTGGGGAGAATTTCCCCAATATGGCAAAGGGAACGAGCATCAAAATTCAGGAGGTTCAGAGAACGCCCCTCAAAATCAATAAGAATAGGCCCACACCACGTCACCTAATAGTAAAATTTACAAGTCTTAGTGACAAAGAGAAAATCCTGAAAGCAGCCCAGGAAAAGAAGTCTGTAACATACAATGGTAAAAATATTAGATTGGCAGCTGACTTATCCACAGAGACCTGGCAGGCCAGAAAGAGCTGGCATGATATTTTCAGAGCACTAAACGAGAAAAACATGCAGCCAAGAATACTATATCCAGCTAGGCTATCATTGAAAATAGAAGGAGAGATTAAAAGCTTCCAGGACAAACAAAAACTGAAAGAATTTGCAAACACCAAACCAGCTCTACAGGAAATATTGAAAGGGGTCCTCTAAGCAAAGAGAGAGCCTACAAGTGGTAGATCAGAAAGGAACAGAAACAATATACAGTAACAGCCACCTTACAGGCAATACAATGGCACTAAATTCATATCTCTCAATAGTTACCCTGAACGTTAATGGGCTAAATGCCCCAATCAAAAGACACAGGGTATCAGAATGGATAAAAAAAACAAAACCCATCTATATGTTGCCTCCAAGAAACTCATTTTAAGCCCGAAGACACCTCCAGATTTAAAGTGAGGGGATGGAAAAGAATTTACCATGCTAATGGACATCAGAAGAAAGCAGGAGTGGCAATCCTTATATCAGATCAATTAGATTTTAAGCCAAAGACTATAATAAGAGATGAGGAAGGACACTATATCATACTCAAAGGGTCTATCCAACAAGAAGATCTAACAATTTTAAATATCTATGCCCCCAACGTGGGAGCAGTCAACTATATAAACCAATTAATAACAAAATCAAAGAAACACATCAACAATAATACAATAATAGTAGGGGACTTTAACACTCCCCTCTCCGAAATGGACAGATCATCCAAGCAAAAGATCAGCAAGGAAATAAGGGCCTTAAACGACACACTGGACCAGATGGACATCACAGATATATTCAGAACATTTCATCCCAAAGCAACAGAATATACATTCTTCTCTAGTGCACAAGGAACATTCTCCAGAATAGATCACATCCTCGGTCCTAAATCAGGACTCAACCGGTATCAAAAGATTGGGATCATTCCCTGCATATTTTCAGACCACAATGCTCTGAAGCTAGAACTCAACCACAAGAGGAAGTTTGGAAAAAACCCAAATACATGGAGACTAAACAGCATCCTTCTAAAGAATGAATGGGTCAACCGGGAAATTAAAGAAGAATTGAAAAAAATCATGGAAACAAATGATAATGAAAACACAATGGTGCAAAATCTGTGGGACGCAACAAAGGCAGTCCTGAGAGGAAAATACATAGCGGTACAAGCCTTTCTCAAGAAACAAGAAAGGTCTCAGGTACACAACCTAACCCTACACCTAAAGGAGCTGGAAAAAGAACAAGAAAGAAACCCTAAGCCCAGCAGGAGAAGAGAAATCATAAAGATCAGAGCAGAAATCAATGAAATAGAAACCAAAAAAACAATACAACAAATCAACGAAACTAGGAGCTGGTTCTTCGAAAGAATTAATAAAATTGATAAACCCCTGGCCAGACTTATCAAAAAGAAAAGAGAAAGGACCCAAATAAATAAAATCATGAATGAAAGAGGAGAGATTACAACTAACACCAAAGAAATACAAACAATTATAAGAACATACTATGAACAACTCTACGCCAACAAATTTGACAATTTGGAAGAAATGGATGCATTCCTAGAAATATATAAACTACCACAACTGAACCAGGAAGAAACAGAAAGCCTGAACAGACCCATAACCAGTAAGGAGATTGAAACGGTCATTAAAAATCTCCAAACAAACAAAAGCCCAGGGCCAGATGGCTTCCCAGGGGAATTCTACCAAACATTTAAAGAAGAACTAATTCCTATTCTCCTGAAACTGTTCAAAAAAATAGAAATGGAAGGAAAACTTCCAAACTCATTTTATGAGGCCAACATCACCTTGATCCCAAAACCAGACAAGGAGCCCATCAAAAAAGAGAGCTATAGACCAATATCCTTGATGAACACAGATGCGAAAATTCTCACCAAAATACTAGCCAATAGGATTCAACAGTACATTAAAAGGATTATTCACCACGACCAAGTGGGATTTATTCCAGGGCTGCAAGGTTGGTTCAACATCCGCAAATCAGTCAATGTGATACAACACATCAATAAAAGAAAGAACAAGAACCATATGATACTCTCAATAGAGGCTGAAAAAGCATTTGACAAAGTACAGCATCCCTTCCTGATCAAAACCCTTCAAAGTGTAGGGATAGAGGGCACATACCTCAATATCATCAAAGCCATCTATGAAAAACCCACCGCAAATATCATTCTCAATGGAGAAAAACTGAAAGCTTTTCCGCTAAGGTCAGGAACACGGCAAGGATGTCCATTATCACCACTGCTATTCAACATAGTACTAGAAGTCCTAGCCTCAGCAATCAGACAACAAAAGGAAATTAAAGGCATCCAAATCGGCAAAGAAGAAGTCAAACTATCACTCTTCGCAGATGATATGATACTCTATGTGGAAAACCCAAAAGACTCCACTCCAAAACTGCTAGAACTTGTACAGGAATTCAGTAAAGTGTCAGGATATAAAATCAATGCACAGAAATCAGTTGCATTTCTCTACACCAACAACAAGACAGAAGAAAGAGAAATTAAGGAGTCAATCCCATTTACAATTGCACCCCAGACCATAAGATACCTAGGAATAAACCTAACCAAAGAGGCTAAGAATCTATACTCAGAAAACTATAAAGTACTCATGAAAGAAATTGAGGAAGACAGAAAGAAATGGAAAAATGTTCCATGCTCCTGGATTGGAAGAATAAATATTGTGAAAATGTCTATGCTACCTAAAGCAATCTACACATTTAATGCAATTCCTATCAAAGTACCATCCATCTTTTTCAAAGAATTGGAACAAATAATCCTAAAATTTATATGGAACCAGAAAAGACCTCGAATAGCCAAAGGGATATTGAAAAAGAAAGCCAAAGTTGGTGGCATCACAATTCCGGACTTCAAGCTCTATTACAAAGCTGTCATCATCAAGACAGCATGGTACTGGCACAAAAACAGACACATAGATCAATGGAACAGAATAGAGAGCCCAGAAATAGACCCTCAACTCTATGGTCAACTAATCTTTGATAAAGCAGGAAAGAATGTCCAATGGAAAAAAGACAGCCTCTTTAATAAATGGTGTTGGGAAAATTGGACAGCTACGTGCAGAAAAATGAAATTGGACCATTTCCTTACACCACACACAAAAATAGACTCAAAATGGATTAAGGACCTCAATGTGAGAAAGGAATCCATCAAAATCCTTGAGGAGAACACAGGCAGCAACCTCTTCGACCTCAGCCGCAGCAACATCTTCCTAGGAACATCGCCAAAGGCAAGGGAAGCAAAGGCAAAAATGAACTATTGGGATTTCATCAAGATCAAAAGCTTTTGCACAGCAAAGGAAACAGTTAAGAAAATCAAAAGACAACTGACAGAATGGGAGAAGATATTTGCAAACGACATATCAGATAAAGGACTAGTGTCCAAAATTTATAAAGAACTTAACAAACTCAACACCCAAAGAACAAATAATCCAATCAAGAAATGGGCAGAGGACATGAACAGACGTTTCTGCAAAGAAGACATCCAGATGGCCAACAGACACATGAAAAAGTGCTCCATATCACTCGGCATCAGGGAAATACAAATCAAAACCACAATGAGATATCACCTCACACCAGTCAGAATGGCTAAAATCAACAGGTCAGGATATGACAGATGCTGGCGAGGATGCAGAGAAAAGGGAACCCTCCTACACTGTTGGTGGGAATGCAAGCTGGTGCAACCACTCTGGAAAACAGCATGGAGGTTCCTCAAAATGTTGAAAATAGAACTGCCCTATGACCCAGCAATTGCACTACTGGGTATTTACCCTAAAGATACAAACGTAGTGATCCGAAGGGGCACGTGCACCCGAATGTTTATAGCAGTAATGTCCACAATAGCCAAACTATGGAAAGAACCTAGATGTCCATCAACAGATGAATGGATCAAGAAGATGTGGTATATATACACAATGGAATACTATGCAGCCATCAAAAGAAATGAAATCTTGCCATTTGCGACAACATGGATGGAACTAGAGCGTATCATGCTCAGCGAAATAAGTCAAGCGGAGAAAGACAACTATCATATGATCTCCCTGATATGAGGAAGTGGTGATGCAACATGGGTAGGAGAAGAATAAAGGAAACAAGATGGGATTGGGAGGGAGACAAACCATAAATGACTCTTAATCTCACAAAACAAACTGAGGGTTGCTGGGGGGAGGGGGGTTGGGAGAAGGGGGTGGGGTTATGGACATTGGGGAGGGTATGTGCTTTGGTGAGTGCTGTGAAGTGTGTAAACCTGGCGATTCACAGACCTGTATCCCTGGGGATAAAAATATGTATTTATAAAAAATAAAAAAATTTATTTAAAAAAAATATATTAAAAAAAAAGTGTTCTTTGTCTGTCAAAATGAGTTCTCTGTAGATTGTTTCATGAATGCATTGTCAAATTATGAAAGTTAAAGTGCAATAATGTTTGAGGACTGTAAGTGATGGTGTGTCTTGTTCCTAATAAGATAAAAGCTTTTGTCTTTGCTTTACATCATTAGGGAGTTTATATGCCAGTGTTTAAAATGCTGTTCAGAGGGCACCTGGGTGGCTCAGTGGGTTAAGCCTCTGCCTTTGGCCCAGGTCATGATCCCAGGGTCCTGGGACCGAGACCCTCATCGGGCTCTCTGCTTGGCAGAGAGCCTGCTTCCCCCTCTCTCTCTGCCTGCCTCTCTGCCTACTTGTGATCTCTCTTTCTCCGTCAAATAAATAAATAAAATCTTAAAAAAAAAAATAAAATGCTGTTCGGTATAATAGGTGTAAAATAAATTCCATAAAAGTGGATGGCAGAAGCTAGCCACGTCACTTACGGGCACATGTAATAAAACCTACAGCTTCACTGGGGTGATATAATATTCTGCTGGTTTACTCTCAAATGGTTGTTTTTAGGGGTTTGGTAAGAACAAGCTTTTTAAATTGGATTTTGCTTGGAAATGTGAAGAAAATCCAAATCCCTTATCATGATCATATGCAGAATAATAAAGTTAACTAGGGCCCACATTTTTAGGTTTAATCCAATATTCCACTTAAGTAATTGTTGTTTTTCAAAGAATAGTTTTAAAGAATGCCACCATTTTTAGAAGAACTGAATAAACCTATTGTAAGAGGGTTCTCTTACAAATGAAAATAAATCCTCCTTAACCTAAGCAAAATTGCCTTGATTTCCATAGTACCACCGAGGTTCACATAAAAGGTGGAGGCTCCTGATTCTATCCCATGACTCTGTGGGGTCTATAGAATACTGAATTTCATACAAAGAAGCCAGTAATGTATTTATACCAGTGTATATTAAAAACTAGTAGAAATTGAGTATTAGGTAAATGAGAAGAATTTACCTTAAGATTTGTAAGCTAGTAACCAATGCTAGGATTGGGAAACTGGCAGCCATCAGATAAGCTTTTAAATATGAGAGTAAAAAATTAAAGTCATCTTTGATCAGAATTTTAAAAAAAGACTAAGTTACGATTTACATTATTTGGAGAGTGTAATTTCAGAAAGTAATAGGTTTCTTGACTGATTTTTTTTAAAAAATTTATCTTAATTAAAAAAATGTAATATAGGTATTATATTGATTTATAAATACATATTGACAAAAACAATAAATGGAGCCATTGATACCATTCCAAAAAGTCTGGGTTGATATACACATGTATCCTTCCCTAACCACTGTATTTCTAACCTAATTATTTAGAAAATCTGAAATAAAAGTCACAATTAAAAGGAGCATTTTTTAAAAAGTGCACAGTGTCTTCACTGTGTCTTCACTGTCCCGTTGTAGACCAAATTTAAGCTGTGCTCACCAGTAAAAATTTGAGCAGATGGTTTGTAAAGCATTACAATAAGTACAGAATAGGGTCTTATTTCCATATGACTGTACAGTAAGAAATCTGCATCAAATTTAAGAATATCTGCCAGGACAGAAATGAATATTGTGGAAACTACAAAAGACATGCTATATCAATATATTTCACATGCTTCAAACTACTGGCTATAAAAACCCAATTACTCTTACCTATGCAATGCTTGGATTGCCAATTATCTGTGAGGAAAAAACCGAGTGTTATCTAGACTGATTCTCTTTCACATCCATATGTTCATTTGCATACATAGGTCATCCCTAACCATACAGATGTTTCTCAACCATCAGTTTATGAAACTGGACTACTTTCTAGCACTATATAGAAAAATAAACTCAAAATGGATTAAAGACCTTTAATTAGGAATAAACGTGAGACCTAAAACCATAAAATTCCTAGAAGAGAACATAGGTAGTAATTTCTCTGATATCAGCCATGGCAACATTTTTCTAGACATGTCTCCTAAGGCAAGGGAAATGAAAGCAAAAATAAACTATTTGGACTATGTTAAAATAAAAAGCTTTGGCACAGTGAAGGAAAAGCACCCGCACAACAAAAAGGAAACCTACTGAATGGGAAAAGATATTTGCAAATGATATACCTGATAAAGGGTATTCAAAATACATAAAGAACATATACAACTCAATGTCAAAAAACCAATTCAATTAAAAAATGGGCAGAGGACTTGAATAGACATTTTCCCAAACAGGCCATATAGATGGTCAAAGGACACATGAAAAGATGTGTCTTTTTACTAATTATCAGGGAAATGCAAAGCAAAACCACAACGAAATGTTACCTTATACCTAACAGAATGACTAAAATAAAAAAGACAAGAAATAACAAGTGCTGGTGAAGATTTAAAAAAATACAACCCTTGGGCACTGTTGAAGGGAATGTAAATTGGTACAGTCACTATAGAAAAATATGGAGTTACCCCAAAATATTTAAAATAGAAATACCATATGATTCAATATTCCATTACTGGGTATTTACCCAAAGAAAACAAAAACAATAATTCAAAAAGATACATGCACCCCTACGCTTATTGTAGCACTATTTACAATAGCCAAGATATGGGAGCAACCTAAATACCCATCAATAGACAAATAGATAAGAAAGATGGGTCTGTGTGTGTGTACACACAATGGAGTATCACAACGCCACAAAAAAGGGTAAGGTAGTGCCATTTGCAACAACATAGATGGACCTAGAGGGTATTTTGCTAAGTGAAATGAGACTGACAAAGACAAATACCATATGATTTCACTCATTGTGGAATCTAAAAAAAACACAAAAAAAACAAAAAAAACCAAATGAATAAAAAATAAAAAGCAGAATCAGACCTATAAAAACAGAGAACAAACCGATAGTGGCCAGAGGAAAGCAGGGAAGAGGGGTGGGCAAAATGGATAAAGGAGAGAAGAAGAAACAGACTCCTGGTTGTGGAATGAATAAGTCATGGAAATAAAAGGCCCAGCATAAGGAACATAGTTAATGATACTGAAATAGCACTGTATGGTGACAGATGCCAGCTATAGTCACGGTGAGCAAAGCATAGTGTATAAACTTATCAAATCACTGTTGTACACCTGAAACTAATGTAACACTGTGTCAACTATACTCAAAAAATAAAGTGCCACTGCAAAAAAGAGCCCATTTATGGTGAGAATAACTATTGTCTCCCTTTCCAATGTGGAACCTAAAAAGTGTATGTTCATGTCTGTTACCTAAACTTACTGTGGTAATCATTTTGCTATATATGTAAGTCAAGTCTTTATGCTGTACACATTTAAGCTTATACAGTGATGTATGTAAATCATATCTAAATTATTGAAGGGGGAAAAAGTATATGTTCAATTCATTTGTCTCTAAGATAGAAGTCAATTTGAGGTGGGGAGGGAAATGATTTTTAATGCTGATAAAGTCAACAAATGATTAAATGTAAACACTGTTAAGTATTTTAGTTTTAAGAGCATCCATTAAAGTATTTCTGAACACTAACACCAAGGTTCCTTCCACCTCATTTAAATGATCTAAAGTTGTTTCACCTCTGCATCCCAACAGATAGTTCAACCTAAATTAAATGCATCCTGGATTGTTGTGACAGCTTGAAAATCTGGCTCTATAATATGGTTTAACTACTGAGGTGTTGTGTTGCTCCTTTGGGTACCATTTTTCTTTGACTCATTTTCAACAACAAAGAAGCGTTTAATCACATACACACCCAGTATTATACAGAAATAAACGGATACACACATCTACGCAAAGAATTAAGCTTCATCTAAGGTTTTAACAGAGTCAGTGTGCTTTCCTTTCTAGTTAACCAAAAGAGATACTGGATTTGAAAGGATGTTCTAGCTAAGCCTCTTCAAAATAGGTACAATAATTTTGTGGAATAAAAGTGCTTTTAGTAACACACTGAAATAAAACTCTGACAGAAAACAGAGTTAAAAGATAAAAAGAAGACATTAACACAATAAGTTCAATTTTAGTGAGGAGATAAGCAATATACTGTATTTTAAACTTACCACGAGAGCAAAGAACACCATAAAGAAAAATGATAAACTACTTGTGTAGCCAAGAAAGCCTGTAAAATAACAGTAAAATAAAAAGCAATTTATAAGGAAAGTGATCCTAACATACAGCTAAAGCTATACATCTTGGGCATGTTTTCTATTACAGTGCTTGGTATCTGGGGCTTAGGGCTGAGAATAACAACATTCCAACTATCTGTCACAGATCATTTATGCAGCTCTGTACAGCAGAATTGGAACTGGCTTACCACTAATGGTACACTGTAAGGAAAGGCTGCTCTTTAATGTTCCACTGTAAAGATTTTATTTTAGTAGGGCAGACAAAATACTACTACAAACCAAGTAATGGGCTAACTAAGCAAGGCTGAAGGCTGAACAACCTAAAATAAGTCCAAGTTCAGAATTATTCACTGTTACCACCCTTCTGCTAAAAATGTGGTACTGTGAAATTTAAAAGCCCCTTAACGTTATCTTCTTTCTTCCTTCTTTCCAAACAAAAACTGTCTTCTTCTCTAAAGACTTACCTATTTTAGGAAGAAGTGCAAGAGGGAACACAATGCCAACACAAATGATTATTAGTAGTGTTTGTCCATCAAGATACCAAGACCTAGTAGAAAAAAAAATAGTCCTATCTTAGGCACAGGAATCCAGTGGTTGTGTTTACACACACACACACACACACACAGAGTTATAACCATTACAACCACCCATTAGGAAAAGCCTACTTCCTTTCATTAAAATATGTTCTTGAGAAATCCTATTATTCTTATTAATGAATTTATATTTAAAAAGGTATCAAAACAATGAGATGTCATTTTTCAACTACCAAATTAGCAAGTATTTAAAAGTAAGATAATAGTCAATGTCGGTGAGGAGTGACAAGGTGTACACAAACTGGTGAAGGCAGGAGTGCCTGGATGGTTCAGTCGGTTGAATCTGGCTGTTGTTTTTGGCTCCTCATGATCTCAGAGTCCTGGGATTGAGCCCCAGGGTCAGCTTCTGTGCTCAGCGGGGAATCTGCTTGAGTATTCTCTCCCTCTTCCTCTGCCCCTCCCCCATGCTCAAGTGCACACACACTCTTTCTCTAAAATAAATAAATAAATCTTTAAAAGTGGTGAAGGTAAAAACTGTGTATATTACCTTTCTGGAAAGCAATTTGGCAAAAGATATTGAAAAATTTCAAATATGTAATACTTACAAAAGATTATTAAAAATAAACAATCAGGGATGCCTGGGTGGCTTAGTCAGTTAAGTGTCTGACTCTTAATTTTGGCTCAGGTCATGATCTCAGGGTCATGAAATGGAGCCTCCAGATGGCCCTGTGCTAGGTATAGAGCATGCTTAGATTCTCCCCCACCTCCCTCTGCCTGCCCCCATTCCTCCCTGCTCATATGTACCCTCTCTTTCTCAAAAAATAAATGAATAAATAATCAGTTGGAGTGCCTGGGAGGCTCAGCCAGTTAAGTGTCTGTCTGACCCTTGATTTCAGAATTTCAGCCCAGGTCTTGATCTCAGGGTCATGAGTTAAAGCCCTGCACTGGGCTCCATGCCAGGTGTGGAGCCTACTTAAAAAGTAAATAAATAAACAATCAACAATAAGAACAAAAATATTTGTAGAAAGATGGTTACTGAAAACATTTAAAATACTGAAAACTGGAAACAAATATCTAAGACTACAACAATTTTAAAACACATTATGGGACTACGGGACAATCATAAAAAAGAAAATTCTACACATATAATAATGAATAATATAACAATATATTGATATGAAAACATCCTAAATATACATAGCATGATTAGCAATTTTGAGGAAAAGCATAGATTAAAAATAGAAAAGAACTGCAACATCTTGATAGCCATCATGTTGTGGTGGCATTATGATGGGTAATTTTTCTTCTTCACAGTTTCCATATTTTTCAAGTTTTCTTGAAAGAGCATGAATTACCAGGAAAAAAAATATTACATTCTTCATATAAAGACACGAGAATATTAAATGAAAAAAAAAAGGTAGCTTAAAAGTATGATGATGTATTTGATTACTAAAAAAAGCCTGAATGAACATTAACAAAAAAGCCAGAAGGATATTCTTAAAATACCAGAAGGAGACATTTCTGTGTGGTAGCAATATCAGCAATTTTTATTTTTTTCCTTGTTTGCATATAGATGGTTTCAATTTTCCAATATAAAATACATGTGTGGAAATTTTTAAAAAGTTAGAGTTAATTCCCCAAGAATTTAATAGTAAAGACTTCACTTTAGTATGTAAAGGACAAACAATTCATGAAAGAAGTACAACTAGTAAATACACATGAAGAAAAATCCAATCTCTGGTGCTAATTAAAGAAATAAATATGAGGCTGTTGAAATTAAACTAGTAAAATTATTCAACAAGTAATATTCAAGGATGTGAATGCCTGGTCCTTCAGGCATTGCTAGTGATCTTGTCAATCAGTACTACTTCTGGGAAAATAATGACATTATATAGCAAATGAAACAAAAACATGATACTCTAAGAAAATAATCTATAATTTAAAGAATTCTATGTGCATGAAGCTATGAATACAACATTACTGTAACATTAAGAAGGTGGAGGGAAGTCCCATATATTTAACAAAAGAAAATATTAGGCCAATAAAAACATATTCAGTGGAATGCTATGCAGCTAGAAAAAAAGACAATTTAGTAAAATAGAAAATACTAACAATGAAAATATAAAATATATGATTATTAACTATGTTTTAAAAAGCTTTTTGAGAAAAATTAAAAGGATAAAACAGTGATTAGGTAAGTGATGTTATTATGTCTGATTTTTATTTGCTTTCTTTTCTGAATTTTCTATAATCTTTTCACTGAAACATGCACATATACACACATGAAGAGTAGTAACCAAGTATAGTTAATGTCAATATGGCAGCTGGAGCATCAAAAACAACAGGGATATTTTTTTTCCCCCAAATCATTTGGCAAGGTGCCTGGGTGACTCCAGTGGGTTAAAGCCTCTGCCTTCAGCTCAGGTCATGATCCCAGGGTCCTGGGATCGAGCCCCACATCAGGCTCTCCGCTCGGTAGGGAGCCTGCTTCCCCATCTCTCTCGCTGCCTGCCTCTCTGCCTACCTGTGATCTCTCTATCAAATAAATAAATGAAATCAGGGTCAAATCATTTGGCAGATACTCTCAGAATTCCCAGCTGGTGAAAATGCATCCTCTTTTTCTACCAAGTAGCTAAAGTCACCCACTGACATGTTAAGTTAATAAAATGGATACATTCCTGGAAACAGATAATATATCAAAATCATGAGAAATAATAAATATGAACAAAGCAATAATGAGTAAAGAAAATGAATCAGTGTCAAGAACTTCCCAACAAAGAAAACCCCAGAACCAGATAGTTTTACTGGTGAATTCTACCAAATATTTAAAGAAGAATTCATGCCAATCCTCAAACTCTTCTAAAAAACTGAAGAGAGGGGAATACTCCCAAACTCACTTGACAAGGGCAGCATACTCTTATACGAAAGCCAGATAAGGACACTACAAAAAAAGAGAACTACACATCAATATCCCTGATGAATACAGATGCAAAAATCCTCAACAAAATATTAGCAAAATGAAAACAATGCACATTAAAAACATCATACACGATGATTAAGTTGAATTTATCCCCGGAATGCAAGGGTGGCTGAACATACGCAAATCAATAAATATGATACAGCGTATTAACAGGATGAAAGATAAAAATCATACGATCATCTCAACAGATGCAGAAAAAGCATTTGACGAAATACAACAAAACTATTATAATAAAAGCCTTCAACAAATTGGGTAGAGAAGGAATATACCTCAATATAATAAAGGCCATATACAACAAACCTATAGCTAACATCATATTCAAGAGTGAAAGGTTGAAAGCTTTTTCTCTAGGATCAGGAACAACAGGGTGCCCACTCTCACCACTCTTATTAAACATAGTACTGGGAATCTTAGCTAGAATAAATCAGGCAAGATAAAAATAAATAAATAAATAAATAAATAAATAAATAAATAAAAGGCATCCAAATTGGAAAGGAAATAGTAACTCTGTATTTGCGATCATATGATCTTATAGGGAGACTACCCTAAAGACTCCACCAAAATGGCTATTAGAACTAATGGACACATTCAGTAAAGTTGCAGTTAACAAAATCAACATACGGAAATCGGTTACCTTTCTATACACTAACAAAAAAATATCTGAAAAAGAAATAAAACAATCCCATTTACAATAGCATCAAAAAAATTAAAATATGTAGGAATAAATTTAACCAAGCAAGTGGAAGATAGGTACACTGAAAACTACAAGATAGAACTCCAATGACAGAATTTGAAGAAGAAACAAATGGAAAGATAACCTGTCTATATTCATGGATAGGAAAAATTCATTTGTTAAAATGTCCATGCTACCCAAAGCCATCTACAGATTTAATGCAATCCCTATCAAGATTTGAATGATACTTTTTACAGAAATAGAACAATCCTAAAATTTGTATGGAACCACAAAAGATCCCACAGAGCCAAAGTAATCCTGAGAGGGAAAACAAAACATCATACTTCCTGATCTCAAACTGTACTACAACGCTGCTGTAGTTATCAAAGCAGTATAGTACTGGCAAAAAAATAGACACATAGGCCAATGGAATGAATAAAGAGCTCAGAAATAACTCTGTACCCATATACAGCCAAACTGATACTTCCAAGGGAGCCAAGAGCACTCAATGGGGGAAAAAGTGTCTTCCGTGAACAGTGTTAGGAAAACCAGATAAACACATGCAAAAAAGTGAAATTGGTCTCCTCTCTTATACCACTCACAAAAATTAACTTGGAGTGGATTAAACAGATTAAAGACTTAAATGTAGCACCTGAAACCATAAAACACAAAAACATAGGGGGGGAGTTCCTTGACATCAGCCTTGGCAATAATTTTTTGGATATGATACCAAAAGCACAAGCAACAGAAGTAAAAATAAGTAGGGTTACATCAAACATGCAAAAAGCTTTCGCACAGCAAAACAAACAATAAACAAAGTGAAGAGGCAATCTATGGAATGAAAGAAAATATTTGCAAACCATATAACTGATAGGTGGTTAATCCAATTGAAAAATGCACAGAGGAAAACAACGGCCATTTTTCCAAAGAAGACATACAAATGGCCAACAAGTACATGAAAAGATGCTCAACATCACTAATCATCACAAAATACAAATTAAAACCACAGTGAGAGACCACCTCACACTTGTTAGCATGGGTATCAAAAAGAAAAGCAGTAACAAGTGTTGGTGAGGAAATGGAGATAAAACAATCCTTGTGCACTGTCAGTGAGAAGGTGAACTGGTTCAGCCACTATGGAAAATAGTATGGAGGTTCCTGAAAAAATTAAAAATAGGGGCATCTGGGTGGCTCAGTCGGTTGAGCGCCTGGCTCTTGATTTCAGCTCAGGTCATGATCTCAGGGTCTTCGGATGGAGCCTAGCAAGCAGGAGTGCTCAGCCAGGAAGCTGCTTGTTGATTTCTCTCCCTCTCCCTACCTACCCCCTCGTGTACATGCATCTGCTTGCTCTCTCTCTCTCTCTCTCTCTCTCTCGTAAATAAATAAATAAATACATCTTTTTAAAAAATCAAGTGATCCTGCAATGCCACTTCTGAGTGATATATCCAAAGGAAATGAAAACACGATATTGAAAAGATATCTGCTTTTCCATATTTATTGCAGCATTATTCACAGTAGGTAAGATATGGAAACAACCTAAGTGTTTGTCAATGGATGAATGAATAAAGACGTGGAGGTGTGTATGTAGGCATTTATTTTTAAATACTATATATATATAATATATGTAAAATAATAGAATATTATTCAGCCATGAGAAAGAAGGAAATCTTGCCATTTGTGACAGCATGGTTGGATTATGAGGGTGTTATGCTAAGAGACAGAAGTCAGGCAGAAAGATATCATTACTGTTTATCACTTACATGTAAAATCAGAAAAAGCCAACCTCGTGAAAACAGAGTAGAATGGTGGTTACCAACAGGACTGGGGGTAGAGGAGCCAAGGGAACTGCAAAGTTGGTCAAATGGTACAAACCTGCAGTTATGAGATGAGTAAATTCTGGGGATTGTGATTGTAGTTAACAATAATAATATACCTGAAAGTTGCTTAGAGATTAGATCTTATATATAACAGTGATGGTGGGGTTAGCCAACACCACTGTGGTAATCATACTAGAATACAAAAGTGTATCAAAATGTTGTACACCTTAAATTTATACAATGTTACATGTTAATTATATTTCTTTTTTTTTTTAAAGATTTTGTTTATTTATTTGACAGACAGAGATATCACAAGTAGGCAGAGAGGCAGGCAGAGAGAGAGAAGAGGAAGCAGGCTCCCTGTTGAGCAGAGAGCCCGATGTGGGGCTCAATCCCAGGACCCTGAGATCATGACCTGAGCCGAAGACAGAGGCTTTAACCCACTGAGCCACCCAGGCGCCCCATTAATTACATTTCAATTTAAAAAGAATGAAAGAAAAGGTTTTCCCCCACACGGGTTTCAGCCCCTGGCTTCTAACATGGACTTCATGATTCACTGTGTCTCTTTTATTCCTGGTTTCAGAGGAAATCCTTTGTAATGTATCTTTAGTGGGTATTGGTGGGTGCCAACAACTTCCTTTTAAACAGAACAAAAGAGGGAGCAGCAGCAGCAGAAATAGCACCATGGTCACAACTTTCCCTTTTTCACTCTAATCCATGTCTTTAGGAAATGCCTGTGTCAGATCCTAAAACCTGTGAGTACTAGCACAAGTATTGCTAGTCCTCACAGACCTGAAGCTGTGCTCCCTGCTGCATTTACATGAGCCTCTCAGTCCCTGTAAGGAGGAGGACCTAAGGGCACAGATATTAAGAATACAAAATGATACTGCGCAGGTTCATCTTCTCGTCACTCTTGAGTAAGTATCAAAATGGGAACCTCAAAACATCCCTCATTGAGGAACACTTTGCAACTAAATTTCTGGAGCCGGCAAAAAGCCCAGGGCTCTACGCTTAAAATCTTCCTTCAGGGACCCAATATCAGAGCCAGACAATTGCAGTGTCAGGAGGAAAAAGACCCAATGCAGCAGCAGAACAGATTCCATGTGTTAGCTCTGTTGTCCCTACCATCATGAAGGTGGAGTTGTGCAACGGGCACATTCATCCTTAGGATCCAAAACTCTTCTCTTGCATAAGAATAAACATTTTGAAATCCTGAACTTTACAACTTATACTATTATCACTAGACTATGTCAGACCACAATTCACTCATGCCCAGAAGCCACAAGACTGCCCAGAGCACTGAACTGTGGGACTGAAAACAACGTCACTGCCTCTCAGCAGTCTCGCAGCATCACCGTTATGGTATGTTAGCGCAAGAAGAGACCTCAGAGATCCTTTGAGTCAACAACTTCATCTTATATGTCTGTAAAAGCAGCAAAAAGATGAGAATGATCTTAGTGACAGGAAAAGTGGAAATAATCTCTACCCCCCCTTTTTTAAATGATTTATTTGAGAGAGAGAGAGAGAGAGAGCGCATGCACACGAGCAAGGGGAGACACAGGAGGAAAGGGATAGAGACAGGCACAAGGCTCCATTTCACAGGCCTGAGATCATGACCTGAGCTGAAACTAAGAGTCAGAGGCATAACAGACTAAGCCACCCAGGCGTTCCTGATCTCTATTATTGAACAGTCACTCTTGAGTTTATGGTATTTTTCAGCTATTGCCTCATTTTTCTCAAGATGGTGCTTTCCTTTACACTCTCCTAGTCACAGGACTGAATTTTAAATTCCCAATATCAAAAGAACTTTATTGCAAAGTATAATTTCTCTATCCCTGGCTTGGCTACTGGTTATTATTAATCATTTCTTATACTTATTAAGGTAGATTAATAAAGCCAATTGTAAACACAGTGCTTTTCTTTATCATTCAACTATAAGGCAATTCAGTAACATACACTAAAGGTAGTTTAGATTTGATATGCATGTCACAGGCAACTGAATTGTGTTTGGCAATGGATATTTTCCAAAGAACAGAGATGATTAAACTTGGAAAATTAAATCCAGCCCGAGAAATACAAACCAGCAAAAAGTAATCTCCAAAAGCACATATTAAATAAGTATATTTTATAAATCAAGATTTTAGAAGAATATACTACCCTTAAATTTTTTCCTAAGAGGAAAAAAAGAATTATCTAACAGAACCCCTGTTTTCCTACTGTAATCTAAATATACATTCCTTTAAGCCAAAAGAATTAGAGTAAAAAGTTTTATACTTCCTAGAAAACTTGTTTGATCTATGGATTTAATCCTATATGATAAAAATGTTCCAAGTATGAAATATAGAGTATAAATCTTTAGCTGTATTGCAAATGCTTTGGCATGCAGATGCTTTTTTCCATATTTTAATGAAAACCAGATTTATTTATAAGTTTCTTTAATTTCATTCTCGAATGGAATGGAACAAGAGTATCATATGTTCTGAATTAGGATCTTACTCACATCCCATATCAATTATGTAACTCAAATGCAAGACAACTTAATTGTGTCAATCATATTCCACTGACAAGATCATTAAATGTTAACAGAGAGCTTCCAACTTTTAACAGCCATAGATTTTTAAAATATAAATTATTCTCCGAAAAGCACAGACGCCTCATACAAGTTTGGGATAAGTATTATAGCTTCTGACTTCTAACAGTAATTGTTGAAATTAGAATATTATGAACATAAAGTTTCTTTTTGATAACATCTTTATAAAGGTTTATATTTCACAAAGGTACATCAAATCTCACAGAAAATAAGCACACATGAAAGACCTTAAGTGCAATTTATTGTCAATCAAACCCTAAAATAAAAGCATAACAATATCACATTGATCTCAGAAAAAATAATGCTACGTAACTTTATTTAGAAATAAACTGTCCTAGGTAGTTGTCAATTACCATAATATTTGTTTCTTAATTATTTGACCGCATTAAGCTTTGAAGTTTGGTGATTTATCTGCATTCTAACCACTTAATACAGTCTCTTATTGGAGTTTTTTACAACTCTGAAATACAAAACAAGCAAATGTACTTCATGTATAAAACAAGATGAGGCTGTTAGAGAGGTGTACAATTTTCAACAAAACACAGATGATGCAAACTGGTCATAGTATTTTGAAGTATACCTTAAAAAATTCATTTCTGACATATGAAAATATCATTTTAATCAATTTTCTACTAATATGAGTAAGATGGGGGTTAATTTTTATTTTTTTAAACAAATGAGAAGAAAACCCAACAAAATAAATGGTAACTGATTTAAAGTGAAAGCTATGGCAAAAGTATCACATTTAGAGAAAGAAGACCTAAGTTTTAATAGCAATTCTGTCTCATACTACCTTAATTATTTCTAAAATTTTATAAGCATGTTATCCCTCCTCTTTCCACAAAGACATATAGCAATTAAAAAAATGTAAAAAGAAGTCACCAAATTGAGGAGCAGGGAAAAGGCAAACACGTGACAACTACTAGGATTAACAGTTTATGCAATATATTCAAATTTGACTCTGACCTCCCTGGCAGAGCAAACAAGGAAAATCGACCTTTAATATAATTATTATTATTGAAATTTCTTTATTTTTAATTGAGGATATATCTGACATACAACATTCAGTAATTTAATTCTCCACATTTACACTATGCTATCAGCTTATAAGAGCATATATATATATATATATAAATATATATATATATAAAATATCTTATTTGATCATCTCAACAACTTTCTTAAGAAGGCAATATTGGTATGTCCATTAAGACAGGTGAAGAAACCTAAGGCTCAAAATTAAGTTGTATGGCCAGAAGAAATAAAATCAATTACCTGAGGTCACTGACATGGATAGAACACATGTCTCCTTACTCCTCCTCTGACATTCCTGATTCTACTTCTCATTGCCTTGAGTTCTTAGCCCTACACTATAAATTTGTCACACAGAATTTTTTGAGTAATGGAAATTGTCCTGAATATTTTTACAGCAAATTAAAAAGTGAACTTCACATAGCTCTTTCTTATAGCGATTGTTCATCAAACTAAGGGCATAAAACTTAAATGAATATGGAAACCCTACAAACAATAAAGTACTTCAGAAAGGCACAGTATCTTCTGATGATGAAAAATCATTAAAGACTTCCAGTTCCTATTCAGATCTAAAGTATACCACACTTGCTTTTTATATAAATACATATTTGCAGTTGTCTAATAGAACTTTTTCATGGAAGTCGAGTTGTAAAAGCTAAAAAAGTTAAAAAAATTTGCCCTGCAGTCCAGAACAAGTACAAATATTAGAGCAAAACAACCAAATATTTAAGTCCAAAAGTCTGATGGGTTTTTGCGTTGTGGTTTAGAAAGTGTGTGAAATAACTTGATGACACTTAAAAAAATTTATTCTCTCTTTTCAAGTGTATTTTTCTAAAAATTTCTTTTCCTATGCAATGAAAGGAAAAGTAAAATAAGTTTGCTTTCCCATAGAAAGAGATGAGTCAATAGTCTTTATTTTTTTTTGAGTCAATAGTCTTTAGAACCCAGTATTTTATAAATAATAAAGGAGAAAGGAAGTATAATGTGGTTTAGTATTGTTTATAGTATTGTTAAAAACCAGGAAATGAAATCATTAAGTCCCTGCAAATCATTTATTTTTTCAAACCATGCTTTAGAATAGAAATCTCACAAGTGCGGTTGTAACTTTACCACCGTGGTTTGTGGAGAAGCGACAGCAGTATGATCCCCTCCCCTCCTTTGTTTAAGACCTTTATACTCCATACTTCTCACCATTCCCCATTCCTACCTTAATCTTTCATATTCCCAGAAATTTCTTCTTTCCTCTGCTCCAAGAGAGAGTTCCTCCCTGTCCTGCCCATTTTACCATATCATTAATAAATACTTATTGAATTAACAAATGAGTGGATACAACATGAAATATTTTTTCTTACCCAGTATGATCTCCAGACAAAAATTCTGAAATAGCAGCAGGAAGCTCTGTTTTAATAATTAAAAGATAAGATGACATAGCTGCAAAAAGGAAAAAAATAGTTCCTATTAGAATTCTATAATTTTTAGTCATTTAAGAATAATCTATACAGAAACACAGATGTCCATTAGGACTTTGACGACATGTGGAAGATTAACTCATACTGCACTATCCCAAAGGTATAGACACGCCAGGAATGGAGATAAGTAACTTTGCAGAGAATAACTGGTAGTTCATTAAGTATTCTTTGTTTACATTTCAAACGCAATACAAACTGTTTAGGTAAGAGAAATTGTTTAATTACAGTCCATTTACAAATAAAATTTTCTTTGAAGTTTTGCATAAATTTGTGTATGTTTTCAACCCTGTTCAAGGCATCCTAAGTTAGTTTAGCAATAACTGATAAAGAAACAGGAGTTTAATAAGTACAGCTAATAATTTTGATTACTTGTTTTTTCTTACTAGAGAGAGACAGGCCCCCAGAAGTCTCCCTCTCTCCCACTCCCTCTTCCTTTCACTGCTTGCCCCGAACACACATAACATTATGCATGTTATTATAAAACAAAAATGAAATGTATTATGAATTACATTTTATTATGCATATTAAAGGGACAAAACTTACAACTTTTTTTTTTTTAATTATTTATTTGACAGAGAGAGGTCACAAGTAGGCAGAGAGGCAGGCAGAGAGAGAGGAGGAAGCAGGCTCCCTGCTGAGCAGAGAGCCCGATGCGGGACTCGATCCCAGGACCCTGAGATCATGACCTGAGCCGAAGGCAGCGGCTCAACCCACTGAGCCACCCAGGCGCCCCAAAACTTACAACTTTTATTCCATTTTATTAACAGTTGGGATTACCTTTATTATGCAATCACAACCTGAAGCTAACACTGCTTCTTATATTTTAACTGACAGGATCCAAGAAAGAACTAGCTTTTTTAGCATTTTAATAATGATCCTATTTCTGATGTAGCTATTAAAAAAAAACAAATCCTATAACCCTTCTATCATATATTAGGAAATTTTTTAGTATGGTCACAAAATATAGAACTCACTTATAGGTAAATACTTGAGTTTAAGCTTATATGTTTAAGTATATAGTAACCCAGATGACTGGAATCAGAACTCAGTTTAACAGAGTAATAATCTCTCTTTCCTCCAGAGATTAAGGATATATTAAAAAAGGACCAACAAGAATATATCCAAGAAGAATAAAGAGTGTACTCTGTACGCACATTAATTTTATTACTTATTTATATTTCAGGAAACATTTCAGTTTCTCCTTAGACCTACAAAAACTAAGAAAACAAATGAATGCCAAGTCTGAATGGTAAAAACTGATTAAAAGGTTCAAATGTTTAAGAAGAAGAGTGTGTTTTTTTCAAACAACATACATAAACATAGCTATATTTCTCCACAATTATTACAATGCTGTGTGGCTAAGAAAAAAAAAGGAAATATACTAGTTGCTATATAAATTTATATGAAGATAGACAATAAGCAGATACACATAATTTTTAAAGTAAAATGACATACCCATGGCAAAATAAAATTTAGAATAGTTAATACTCACTTCTCTGTAATGAAAATACATATATATGCATTTTCCAGTTTATGACTATTTATTCTCCCCCCAAAATGCAGTTGTTGAAGTACAGCTTTTCCCCAAGAAGTACAGTACCTTTCTTCAAACTCATTTTGTTTGGGGACATTACAATTGATTATATATGAAAAGGTGTTCTGTATTGCTCATACTGTCAAAAGGAAAAATGCTATCAATTTGGCACAGAACAGAAGGAAGGTTTCGATTAACCTCCTCCACTCAAGGATTTGGAGGTCTGTGTTTATAATACTTTATCTATTCCAAAGAATCACATACATATGGTATAATGAAAATCATGAGCTGAATTTTCTGAAACTGGCCTAGAGCTGTTTAAATGAATCTTGCAAGGAAAAAAAGAGGAAAAAGTACCTTGAACAAAAGGAATGCAGACTTCCTATACAATGTAATTTATTATCTGACCATCAGTCTTTCTTGCTTGGATTAATCCAACACCACATGCATTTCTAAAGTTTCAGACATTCATCTCTTTCAGTAATTTTCTATTATTTCTTTTAGATCTTTAGTTGTAAAAGCTTCAATGAATATGATATCGTATTTCTTCCTAATATACAATCTGTCATTCTTCCCAGAATTTCTATTAGCCCCTGGCTAATCATCTGATCACTTTTATCCTCTGTTGTAGCCTTAACTCTTTGGTTTTCAAATGGGAGTCCTATTTCATTAGATTCCAGTCTGAAGAATCATGTATATTTCAAGAAACATGAACGCACCAAACATATGTTTCTCTCTCAAAAAGAGATCTCAGCATACAAGATATAATAAAACACGCAAAATACTGCTTCTTTCTTACTGAATGCTGGTGTTTGTTTTAAGAGCTACAAAACCACACAACTCCCGATGAGGAAAAGCCCCACTAATTAAGCAGGTAAAACAAAAACACTATCCTTTTTACTGTCTTAATCATTTTTTCTTAACCACAAGTAAACTTCCCTTCGAGGACCTAGCACCTTAACATATTATATATAATACAGAGAAGAAATAAAAGAGATTGCCAAACATGCAGTAACTTAGGAAATATATCTTAGATTCACATAAAAAGGACAATTAGCTCAATAAAATAAAATAAGAAAAGTTTTAAAGATATAATATCAATAGTAAGGCTCACATATCCATTGTTTTTAACCAAAAGGTTCACTAGATCAAACAGCTGCCTGCCACAGCTCTTGTCTCATGTCTTCTATTAATGGCATAAGGAAGTGTTTAAAGACTTATTTTAGAGACAGGTCATAAGCAAGAATTTGTAAATGATTTTTGCTGACATCAATACATAGCATAGACTCCTAATACAAGACACACCACATTGTTCTCTAAATTAACAGCTGTAACAGGGTCATCCATTTTAGCCTTCATTATGGTTAAGTGATTCTAGCCCCCCCAACTAGCAAGCCAGAAGACTTGGTGCTAGAAGACATACCTTGATGACAGGTATTCAAGCCATTACAAATCATTTACTTTTACCACATAAACTAAGTAAGTATTCTTTTCTCCTTCATCTTAAACATAACTAGTAGAACTCATTTAATGGAAACTACCCTGGGAAGGAAATTTTTAAAAATCTGTCAATCTAATCACAACACAGAAATTGAAAGTATTCTTTGAAAACCATGTGGAAAAGCAACTGGTATATTAAGAAATGACTAAAATAGGGCAAAATCTGATTAGGCAATAGCAAGTAGTAAGATATTAGTATTGGTTGATCTAATCATAGAAGAGAAACACGTGAACTGGGAACATGGAGGTTGAAGGGAGAGATGTCAGAAACAACAGAAAAGGGGAAAGCGCCCTGTTGAGAGAAGAATCATAACAGTGAACATCTGGGGGTTCTGAATGCCTATTCCATGCTTCACAGTATTCTAAGTGATTTGCAAGCTATTTTCTTAATTAACCTTTACCACAAAACTGTGAGGTAGATATTTATTCCACAGATACAGAAATGGAAGTAACCTGCCCAACGTAGTGATAGTAGAAAAAGCCAGTCTGGCTTGAGAAATGTGCCCTATTAACTATCAGGGAAAAGTGCAGGAGCAAAGTGAAGAAGAAATCACTACTGCAAAGAAAAATAAGGGAGGTCTGTCAAAAGGACCACTCTCTAGAATTATTTTGCGTCTTTTTCATCGGCATTTAAATGACAATTGCTTACAAATGCTGATGTCAATGGGTAAGATAAAGGAAATGAATGAGAAGTCTTAAAAATACTACACTCATTTCACTTTGACATATATTTTCAATGTAATTTATTTCAGCTTTGTAGCTGGTTTGATAAAATTATTAATCCAAAAGTCCTCAGATAAGCTAAGGAGTTTCCTGAGGGCCTCTACTGCTCATCTACCACTATGATTCTGATGCATCTGCAACTATTATTGTAATTCAGAGGGAAAAGCTTCCTATTCTCACACATTTGAGATATTAACATCAAACTGAAATGAAACAAACAAAACTCTTCCCCAAAACCCTGAACTCTCATGGACTATTTTTCCCAGGACTCTTTAAAAAAAATTAAAAGCCTCATTTGAAGTTTGGGCCTAAAAAATCATTAGTTTGCAAAAATAATTACCCTTTTTGTTAAACTCTTAAAATACACGTATGAAGATAAGATTACATACAGCTATTTTTAAAACAGAATGAGGTTTTCAGCACTTGGAAGAAGTTCAGCAACTTCTTAAAAGATTAGTCAGCCAGCCCTAAACAGATGTACTATGGGAGGAAATAATAAGTTTGCCTTTCCATCTGAGAGACTCAGTTTTACTTCAAACATGTTTTTAGTCATGTATAGCAACAGGTTTATTCTACTCAACTTGTCTTATTAACCTGGTGCCCCTCTCAAATGTCCAAATGCCAGTGAGAGTCTATCCCCGCTCAAAATAGTACACAAGACAACCTCTTTTTCTAAAACCCCCCAAAATGCCATTTCCTTAATTTGTACATAAATGGAAATCAAAATACATGGAGGAAAACTTTCACCATAACCCTAGGAAAATGTTTATCTTTGTTTTTTACCATTTATCAAGATCTTAAATTTGAACACGAAAGGAGAATATTTACTATTCTGAAATCCTCCAATAAGCTTCAATAAGTCACAGGAATAAACAGTACAGCATAATGAATACAGTGGAGGATAGTGTAATAGCAATGTAACAAGACAGATGGCAGCTAGGCTTGTGGTGAACACAGCATAATGTATAAATATGTCAAATCACTAAGTTGTACACCTGAAACTAATGTAACATTGTGTGTCAATTATAGTCACATAAATAATTTTTAAAAATTACTACTAAGAAATATATTACTTTCAGAAAAAATTTTTTAAATTTTTTTTGAAAGATTTTATGTATTTATTTGACACAGAGAGAGAAAGAGAGGGCACAAGCAGGAGGAGCAGCAGGCAGAGGCAGAGGGAGAAGCAGGGACTTCTTCTGAGGACTGAGTAGGGAACCCACATTCTAGGACCCTGGGATCATGACCTGAGCCCAAAGCAGTCGCTTAACTGCTTAACCCACTGAGCCACCCAGGTGCCCCTCAAAACCTTTTTAAAGTGACATGTTGCCAGCAAATTTTATCTGTGAAAATAAATTTTTACTTGTGGAAAAAAAAAATCTCCTTCCAAATTTCCTGCATCTTTCCCACTCTGAAGTAGTACTTTCTAGAATTTCTGGACAGTACTGCTCAGGTTCAAAGAAGCTGCAGTACGTTTACAGATGAGCTGACCAGCAGATGGCGTTGTAACAGCACGCCCAATTCCAGTCTCCCAGGGGAGAGTACAAACTAAAACATCTAAAATGACTTCACTATCCTACAAAAAAAGGCAGAAAATAAAACCAAATAGTTTCTAATTTATTTAATATTAAATTGTGAATTTTAAAAATTCTGAGAATTTGAAATTTTTATAGTTCTCAACTTATTTATACATTTCTGATGATGAGATTTAGAAATTATGCTGCCAGAGTATTAAAAAAGGCTGCAGAGTTTCTCTTAAAACTTAAGATTTCCAGACTGAGGTATTAATCAAGACTGCTGGGATAAGGTTTGTGGGATCTGTGCCAAAATGGAAAATCTAGATCATTCTAGCACTTTCAGGAGGTTCCAGTAATGTTTAGGGTTCTACTTTCAAAATATATAGCAGTGGTTCAATCTTTAATCTCCTTTAAGAAATTGGGGCTTTAAAAAATTAATATGCTATTGATAGTGGTCCTTCATATTTTATAAAGAGCAAAGTAAGGATTTAACATACTCAGAGTCACTAACCTTTCCACACTTTGAGATGAGTAGGACATAAAACCAGAAAAAACATCAAGTAACTCCACTTTATCATGCACTTCTAGTTCACAGGACTTTCTCTGGTTTGACTAAAAACAATTTGGGGTTTATGGTTTGAATACTAGGAATATTTAAGCCTACTAAATGGTCTATCTCAAGAGTTCAGATGAATGTGAAACTAACTACTTACTTAGGTTTTTAGGAAAAGAATCTCATAATGCAACACAGCTAGAGGAACTATGTGGAAACTATGTACACTTACTTGCTACTAGGGTTCTTCCTTTTACTAATAGCCCACCAAATCCAAACCCTAAGCCAGAGTTCTCATGCCTGTTACAGCATTAAATATTAAAACTTCCAGATGTCTCTTTTCTGACTTTGTGTCCCAGCAGCCATGACTCTCAGAGCCTAGGGAAATGGGCAGCTGGGGGCTATTACTAGTACTTCTTTCAGCTCCCTAATTCATTATTTTGGGGGGGGGAGATCAGGAATCACTTGGAAGTAATAAAATACTTGCTTGAGGGCTCTCCATATTCCAAAGACAAAAAAGTTTCCATCAGCTTAAAATAAGAGTGCTAAATTTCTTGAGTCACAATTTTTTTTCTATCACAAAGTTTAGAGATTTTTTTTCAAAGACACTATATTTTTCCAAATAATTTGTTAGACTACACCAGTGCCCTGTGATTAATACTTGGTGCCTCATTGATGCTGGGTGAAAAAAAGGTTTCCTGTAAAGTTGTGACAGTAAATTCTTTCCTAAAGAAACTATATACTCACTAATCTATTCCATGGTCTCCTCTTCCCAGCTGATCAATTCTCTTCCTCCTAAGGAATAACTGAGCCACACGGCTGGCTTTTCCTTCTCACTCTCCTTCTCTTGTTCCTTCTTTTCTTCCTATCATAAATATTACTACATACCTACAATGTGCTAGGTAATAAGAACATAAATGACTGAGCAAATTACTTGGATTTCTGTAATAAGGAGATGTAGGGAACAACTGGGTCTTCACTGAAACATCCATGTAACAAGTATTGATCAAGAGCAATCCATGATCATTTTGACTTTAAACGTCTCTCTGCTCCATTTTCTCATAGATTCATCAAGGACATAAAATCCTAAGAAAACTGAAAAATGTTTAAATGTTACAAAGCACATAAGAGTTAGGAAGCATTAATCTAAGACATGATTACCTAACCTGAAAACATATTTCAAAACATTTTATATTCTATTTTATATAAATAAGATTGGACTCTACTCAATACTTTCAGTCTTTTAATTTTTATATAATTCCAGTCTATAAATCATGCTATGGATTTTCAAGTCTCTTTCTATCATCTATATAGTATATAAGACTATCTCTTTGAGGCAGAATCTTAGACTTTTACTTTTAAGTAGAAATTTTAGAATTCAACAAATATTATTTATTGAGCTCCTCTACCAGAAATTAGGTCAAGTTAGGAAAATAAATAAAAACACATAGTCCCTATATCCAGTGAGTTTTTAAATCCTCAGCATTTAATCTTTTCAGAGATTTTCAAACACTGTATCACAGCAGGAAGGATAAAGGCTTTAGAACTAGACAGTGAAGTTGAGTCCCAGCTTTATCAAGGGTTTAGTAAAGGTAAGCAAGTTATTTATCCCCTCCATGCACTGACTTTTTCCTCTGTAAAATGAGGATTTCATCTCCCTTGAAGAGTTTTAAGTACCGGGGCACCTGGGTGGCTTAGTAGGTTGAGCACCCGACTCGATTTCATCTCAGGTCATGATCTCAGAGTTGTGAGATTGAGCCCTACAGCAGGCTCCATGCTGGCGCTGAAGCCTGCCTAAGACACTCTCTCTCCCTCAGCCCCTCCCTGCTTGTTTGCTCTCGCGCTCTCTCTCTCTCTCTCAAAAAAAGAAGAAGAAGTAGTTGTAAGTACAATTAAAGCGTCTAGTAGAATGTTTGACCTAGAAAGGATCTATGATATCCATTTTTCATTTCTAACCAATCAGGGCAAAAACTCAGACCGTTTATACTAATAAGGATCATCCTACATTTCAGAAAATGGTATCAGAACCAGATTACATTCAGATGGGCATGTAAAAGCCTAAAATTTCAATGTGATGCTATATACTTCTATCATCTTATAAATATCCAACATGTTCCTAATTAATAAAGAAAAAAGGCAAAATCCACTGTGAAAAATAACGTCATATGCACGACATAGCCAGGAACCTCCCAAATCAGTATGTTGTTTCTTCTCAAGCATACATACCTAGTAGGTGTTAAGGACTCCACAGAACCAACTTATATCAATCAAAAAATTCCTTCTTAAAACTAGAGTCCCTATACTTTAACCCCAAAGGCTCAGCAGCTGCCACAAAGGGTAGTTTGAAAAACCGAGACTCCCCTTTTTTGACAAAGAACAGCATCCATGAGAGCTTTCAGAACAATAGTTACTGATGTGTTCATTACCTAAGAAAAGACCAAATCATCTTTTGAGCAAAGTATAACCCTCCTACCGAACTTAACTGTAATAAAAATATTTCAATACCCTGAAGGAGTTAACACACCTCCCAAAGTGCCAAATTAGAATTAGAATTTGGGGGCAAGAAAGGACCTGAATGAAGTCCCTGTTACCCATCCTATTCCCACAGTGATTTAGCTAAAAGGAAACTGAAGCCAAGAGGGTAAGGGAGGGATTTCCCCAAGATACATGATTATCTATCTAGTGGCAGTAGACAGAATTCAAGGTACCTGACTTCTGGTCCAGTGCTCTGCTCACAAGAGCAAGCTTGCAATTCTACTCTAATAAAGGAATGATTTATGCATATCTGACAAAACAATAGAAGGCAGCTCTGAAAATATTTCAGTTTTTACTTCGTGGGTTCTCAATAAATTACCCTGTAGCCAATATGAAGAAAATCATGAGGACATTTTTCTAAAAACTAAACATTATCAGCTTTTCTGAATTTGAGGGACATTAAAAATTACCGTGACTGTTTCTAAGCCAATATTTCTTCTTTTCTCTAAAGATTTGTTTATTTGAGAGAGAGAGGGGGAGGGAGGGAGAATGTGCACACATGTGGGGGTAGGGGCAGAAAGAGAAGGATCCCCCATGGGGCTCAATCTCACAACCCATGAGATCATGACCTAAGCCCAAACCAGGAGTTGGCAACTTAACCAACAATGCCACCACCCAGGGACCTTAAGTCACTTTTTCTTAAAAAAGGTTATAATAATAAAAAGCAAACAAGCAAATCAACATACTTAGGGCTGAGAGAATTGCTGATTTATCTGCCATCAGATGCAGGAGTCCTTTCTAGGACTTTCTCTTTCTAGAACTTTTTTTTGTTTTTTTAATTTCGTGTCAGCTTTTCAAATATTTAAGGCTAGTGATCAGTCTAGCCATTCCTTTTTCTTTTTTTTCTTGATAAATATATCTAGAATATTACAAAGTACTTGGACATAGCTCATACAGATCATATTCAGCTCCGTTCAGCTCAACAAAGGTTTATCAAGCCCTTGTGCTAGTTTCTGGGAGTACAAAAAGAAATGAGACCAAGCCCTTGCCTTGGAAGAGCTTACAAGAGAGTAGGGGAGAAGAGCATATACAGAAATAGCTTCATTCTAATAAAAAGTGCTAAAATAGATCATGTACAATAACAGATACAAGATTAGAGAACAAGGAAGGGATGAGAGTGAAAGATACCAAGAATATAACGGTGGGCATTTTGGCAGGGTCACACATTCGGATCCAAATTCCTGGACTGAAAATACTGTATAAGGGGTATCTAGGTGGCTCCGTCAGTTAAGCGGCTGCCTTCAGCTCAGGGCATGATCTCAGGTCCTGGGATCAGCCCCAAGTTAGGATTCCTGCTCAGTGGAGAGTCTGCTTCTCCCTTTGCCCCTCCCACCTGCTCATGTGTACGCTCACATTTTCTTAAATCAGTAAATAAAATCTTAAAAAAAAAAATTCTACATAAAATGCCAAACAATAGTTCAACCTAACCTAAACAAAATGCGATGGTTCTCAGTAATAAGATAGAATAATGAGGGACTGAAAATATTAAAATATACACTCATATAGGGACACCTGGGTGGCTCAGTTGGTTAAGTATCTGCCTTCAGCTCAGATCAGGTCCTGGGGTCCTGGGATTGAACTTCCCATCAGGCTCCCTGCTTGGGGTGAGGGGGGGATGTGCTTCTCCACTCTGCTCCTCCCCCTGCTTGTGCTCTCTCTCTCTCAAATAAATAAAATCTTTAAAAAACATATATACACTCATATTAGCCATTACAAGTGTATATTTAAGCTATTATATTTGCTAAAATAAGATAAATTATTCTAAAGCAGATCTTAAATTCAATGGCATTACGCAAATTCATAAAAGAAGAGACTAGTTATTGGCTTCTAGTGTGAAGATGAAGCAGTGTGTGTTAGAAGGAGATTATTTGGTATGACACCCAAAAAAGCATTCTTCTCTTTTTTCCATGTGCATTCAAAGAATTAAAACATGCATGTTCAGGATTCCCAAAACAATGGCAGGTATAATTTGTTGTTGGAATGTTAAGTTTTTCCTTGACCAAGAAACCCATTAAAGACTGAATTTGGTTGAACAATACTTAAAGTAAAATAGCTCAGATCTCTTGAGAATCAGAGTTGAACTTTATTAAAGCTGTCATCTTTAAATTATTTTGAACTGTTACACATAAGAAATAAGATTAAAATTTCCTCTGACCATACAATCTTGTGTAAGTTCCGAAATGCATGTCAACCTTCCCTGTGTATTTTCCTTTAAACTACTAGCATTTATTTAGCCCTCAGTTAATGGTACAAGAAAATTAAGACCTTGTTCAGCACTATATAGCTTCTTACAAAATATACAAACATGACTCCCATATTAAATATTTAATACATTTAGTTAGTAACTGTCCATAATTAACAGTAATTTTTGTTTCTACATGGTTCTCAATATTGGGATCTTTTTAAATGAAAACAAGATGCAAGATACATGTGAGAACGGTTCTTATTTGTTTCAGGTTTGTTTGTTAATTTTTTTAGAGAGGGAGGGCAGAGGGAGAGGGAGAGGGAGAATCTTACACAGGCTCCACACCCAGCACGTAGACCACTGCTAGCCTCAATCTCATGACCTTCAGATCATGACCTGCAGGGAAATCTGAAGATGCTTAACCAACTGAGACACCAAGGCGCCCCAGGTTTGTTTATTTTTTAAACTACCCTGTCATTTTAAATTTCTTGGTTATAACAGGATATTACTTATCTATGCCAGATCGCTCACAGTCCAGGAAACATCACTGCCTCTGAAGCAGTATATGCCAATGCAGTAATTAGGACAAAAGCAGAGGGGAAATATTTTAGAATCACCTGGAGAGTTTTTCTAAACTGTATCTTACAACACTACCACAACTACAGAAAGCCAGTGCTTTAGAGGTATATTCCAGACCTAAGAACAAGACTGAAATAAAGGATTTACCTGGAACTAAATTTAGAAGCTACTGTCCTACAAAGGCTGTTAATAAAAAGGATCTTAAAAAGAGAGAGAGAGAAAGAGAGAGAGAGAGAGAAAGACTGAAAGTAATAAGACCAACACTGAAGGTTTCTGAAGATACCTATGGGTGCAGAGGTCCAGGTTCCCAGCTAGACTGGTAGTAAGACAATAAACAAAAGGAAGAAATTGCTGCCACCCATTTATGCGTAAGCAGTGCGCCTTCAGTGGCTTACCTCCAATATTCTGAATCAGGATGGTGCCGGCTACCACCACCTATAAAAGAACAAATGCATTCACAAGATGAAAGAAGAAATAATATAAAAGGACCCGTATTTTATTAAAATCCCACAACCATTACTAAAAAACAGATGCAGAAGTGAAGAGAAATTGAAAATACATTGTCAGCCATTTGTAATACATAAAACTAATTATTATCACATAAAAAGCCTTTCTTTAATAGTTCCACAGTTACTATAAAGAATGCTTTGGAAAATTTTCTTGGCAATCATTTTAAACAGTTAAAAGTGTTAAAAAGCTAGTAACTGGTGATTATCAAAGTAGTGAAAAATTGAAATTAAATCTATCTGGTCTCATTCTCCCTTTTTCACTGCTTTAGAGGTAGAACGTGACATTGCTTTAGTAGGTCAACTGCTACAGCTTGATGTATACTGCGCAGGTACCGTTTTGCAGAGAAGAAACTCATATAGTCTTCTGAGTGTGTCAGCACGCCATAGAGCAAATTTTTGAACATCCTGTCCCAGGAATTAGTAAAGTCTAGAGCAGAAACCTCTAGAGCCCACATTTTCTCAAATTTGAAATTTTAAGTAAGCTATTTCAAACTCAATAATATGAAGTGGGCTTAGTGTTAAGACAAAAAAGAAAGTCGTAAAGACTGTAGTCTATTGGAGAACTCCTCCCCCTTTCAAACTAGGGTAGCTGCTGCTCAGCTCTGGCCAGTGCTGGCATATGAGAATGTGCATCCAATGTAGCTAGATCTTCTACATTTCATTAATTTTTCAAGAAAAGTCAGAAATGGAATTCTTTCTAAATTTCATACTCTTAGCTGGCAATCAGTTAAAAAAAAAAAAAGTAAGCCAAACCAGTATGCCTAAGGACTAAGTTGAGCTTGTAGGTTTGATGGCTTGTGATTCAGATAAACTTCCCAGGAAACTCAAGACACCTTATCCATTCTTGGTAATCAGATGTACTCAAAGGAAATGACTAAACATTCTACTTCTACTTAGGTCTTTCAATCGCAGAAATCTTGGGTGGATCTACACCCCCCAATGGATATTTGGAATGGCCTAGCTACCTAGGATCATTCAGTTCATGGACTGGGAACAGATCACCTCTCAGACTCACCTCTATTAGGAATTCCATTGGAATTCCATCATTGCCTATGATGGAAACACTGGAGGCCTTGAGGCTAATGACAGGTGTCTTTGAAGATGGCAGTAGTTGCCACTCTTAACTTTTCCAGAATAAATGTTGCATGTTAACTCATTTAAAGTTTAGTATAAAATGCCACAGTTGGGGCACCTACGTGGCTCAGTGGGTTAAAGCCTCTGCCTTCAGCACAGGTCATGATCTCAGGGTCCTGGGATGGAGTCCCACATCGGGCTCTCTGCTCCGCAGGGAGACTGCTTCCTCCTCTCTCTCTGCCTGCCTCTCTGCCTACTTGTGATCTCTGTCTGTCAAATAAATAAAATCTTCAAAATGTCACAGTTACTTATGAAAAGACTATTTTGAGCTTTTGCACACTCTTTCATATGCAATTGATAGCTATTGTCAGTCATACATGAAATTTGGATTTCTACTAATATATTGCAAAAAAACAGTAAAATCCAATTATTCATGATTATCTTTCCATCTTAAGTGCTGAATATAAGCACTCAAGATCTAGAAAGCCAGTATGTCTATCTACCTATCTATGTGTTCAGAGGCTACTATAGTATAGTGCATGGCACATGGTATTAACTCAATTATTTGTTTGATGAGTAAATAAATTGATTTATAGACAATTTTAAAAATCTTTCTTCAAAAGTTCAAAAAATTTAAACATATTTCCGAACAATGTTATCTTATCATGTCCTATCTACATCTGCATCATAACTGGAAAGAAGGAAATAGGAAGGTTTCAACCCAATTATGGAAGTGGAGAGGAAGTAAAAAAAAAAAAGGGGGGGGGCAAGCAAACAGCAACTCCTCATTTAGAGTATCCCCTGTCCATGTACTTGCCTCCTAAGAACTGAGTGCGTACATGAATGATAATGCAACTATTTCAGAGTTTTAGGGAAAGGGGGCCTCTTAATTCTTTTAGATTCTACTAGTCAAGGAATGCAGGAAATGCTAGTGTGAAATAACAGTCATGATGCTTAGAGTCATATTTATGGATCATACAAAATTCATTTGAGAGTTCTTTTGTACATATAAATAACATCATCTTCTTCCTTGGTTAAACTGGACACAGGAAACTGATGATGATTATACCAAACATCCCTGTCTTCAGGAAAGAAAAACTGTTATCAGGATGATTAACGGAACCCTTTACCTGCAAGTAACCTATTCTCCATTTTGTTCATGTTTCAGGTTATTAAGACAAGGCCCAAACCATGAGGCTACACAGCACGTTTTGAATATTTCCTTTTGTACTTTAAAAACAAAGTGAATTTGAACGTAAATACAGGCTTTTCCCCTATTATGTGGCTGTATCTTTTTCCTCCCAGACTCACTACTTAGAAGTTGGTTTGGCCGGCTAAGGATACTGTATCCTTTAAGATTAAAAACAAAATAAACAAACACAAAACACAAACAACAGATTTACAAATGAGAAGAAAAAGTCCTATTTGCAAACAACATAAAAATGGGTTTTAAAAGTATGACAGATCTTCAGAAATGAAGTACTACAGCACTCACAAAAATATTTAACTCCTGATTATCTGTGGAAGAAGACATTGTTTCCTCTACCTCTCAATTTAGTTTCATATGCTTATCACAAACAAATGCCCAATAAATATTACTGTTATTTCTATTATTCTGAGGAGGAAAAGCAGTTGATTTAGAGTCTGGAGTTCTACGATATAATACTGGCGTTAAGTAACTGTGGACAAACTGGCCTCTTCATTTCTCTGGGCTTTCATTTCCTTACCTATAAATGAGAAATAGCTCAATCATCTTTTAGCACTCTTCAGCTCTTAAATGATATAATCATCTAATTAAAAGTTTTGTAAATAGTAATGCCATAATCTTCTTTTTTAAAGATTTTTACTTATTTATTTATTTGCAGAGAGAGAGAGAGAAAGAGAGACCACAAGTAGGAAGAGAAGCAGGCAGAGAGAGAGGGGGAAGCAGGCTCCCCAGGGAGCAAAGAGCCTGACACGGGGCTTGATCGCAGGACCCTGGGATCATGACCTGAGCAAAGGCAGAGGCTTAACCCACTGAGCCACCCAGGAGCCCAATCATGCCATAATCTTAATTCTATGCTTCTCTCTTTTCCTACCTTTATGAGGATTTGCCTAGCTAATAGAATCAAAATTAATTAAAAAAAAATTAAAACAGGCCATTGTTACAGTTATAAAATCATTCAAGTCACTGTTCTCCTTCATTAGCGTGAAAAATACTAAGAGTTAAGTGTCAAATTAAATTTATAGATGCAACTTCCATAAGGGAGTATAGAGAGATTTCTTCTCTTTGCCTTTCTGTTCCCATCATTCTTTCTTCACTTTAGTTTCCTTTTAGTCTCCTAATTTCTTTCTCTTAGATATATCTATCTCTTTTAACTAGAAATGGAAGGGTAAAAAATGTCTCTATGGATTTGGGAGACAGTGAAGAGGAAAAAAAAATAAATTTACCTTTCCAGGTAACCCAAATGCAAAGAGTCCAAGATCTTCATAAGATGTCACGGCTGTGAAGAGAGATTATAGTTTTTACTTTTACACAAAATGATTCATGTGTCAAACCTTAAAGGGAGGAAAGCTATTCTACTATGACCTTTTAGCTATGGGATGGTCAGATTAAATTTAAAGCAGAAGTAACCTCTTCTGGGGGAAACTTTTGGAGACTTATGGGCTGTAAGGATAGAGTCTTCTTAGAATAAGCAGGGCTTAGCAAATCCCAATGTTATCTAATTACTACCCAGGCTACAGTAGCTCAAATGCACTAATTACTCAAGAACAACCCCACTTCTCCCTAAACAGTACTTGCATACTACACTACCCAAAAGCAAGTTTTCACTGGCAATAGTTTCTGAAAACTGCATATATAGGTTAAAGTTAGATAAAGTATGAAATTTGTATCATACTTCCAGAGACATTCATTTTTCCTTACCCTCATAATTAGTAGGACATACACCTTCTCTTTCATAAGAGTATGGAATTACATTTTCATTCCACATATTTAAGAAATACAGGCACAGAAAAGATGAAAATTAAATGGCTCATAAAAGAACCAAATTTGCCCTTAACCCATATAGCTTCATGTTCTAACTAATAACACCACCAATAAAAATGAGAAGTAAAAACACATATGTAATCCTATAGTTTGGAAAAAATGCTTAACCTTATAGTACTTAAACTAGAAAGAAGCAGACTAGCAGATGCTAAGGCTTGGTACTGCAATACACTTTTCCTATTGAGTCTAAGATATGGCTCATCATTTTTTTTTAAAGATTTTTATTTATTTATTTGATAGACAGAGAGAGATCACAAGTAGGCAGAGAGGCAGGCAGAGAGAGAGGGGGGAAGCAGGCTCCCTGCTAAGCAGAGAGCCCGATGTGGGGCTTGATCCCAGGACCCTGAGATCATGACCTGAGGCTCATCATTTTTTAAAGCAAGTTTTAATACATTCTCTCAAGACATACATGAGTTTTCTTTAAAATGTCACTAACTTCACAAAAAGCTCCTCTCTACTTTTGTATACAAAGATCACCAAGTTTGTAAAGTTAAGCATTTTAAAAGCCGTATGTGGCCTTTGCATGTTATACCTACAAAGTTGAAAAGAAAACAGAAATGTTGAAAATAAAAAATTACTAAAGTACTAATTAAGAACAGAAATTTTAACATTTTATTCATTGCAAAAGTTAATTTTTTTAAAAGATTTTATTTATTTATTTGACAGATGAAGATCACAAGTAGGCAGAGAAGCAGACAGAAAGAGAGGAGAAAGCAGGCTCCCTGCTGAGCAGAGAGCCCAACGTGGGGCTCGATTCCAGGACCCTGGAATCATGACCAGAGCCAAAGGCAGAGGCCTTAACCCACGGAGCCACCAAGGTGCCCCAAAAGTTAAATTTTTAACTTTAATCTATTATCAGAGTTCATGGATGACACAGGTATTTTTTGAAGTGTATTTTCATACTGCTAAACACAGTGAACAAAAACAATTTAGCTATGATTTGGGGATATATAATTTGATTATAAGTAGAAATCTTTATACTTTAATAATGAAAGACTTCTACAATAATCTGACAGGGGTAGATTTTGGATATATTTTAGAACATGAAAATTAAAAAGCAGAGTTACAAAATTAAGAACTGAAATTTTTTCCTCCTATGTGAAATGCCAAAATTCTTTTTTCCAAATATACATACTCTATAGTGAATGTCATCACAAAAATTAATAATTATTTTAATCAATAAATCTTTTCTAGTTTGTTTTAATTTTCTAAACATAATCGATAATACTATATAGGGGCACAATTCCTTAAATTTGACATTCCAAAGCCTTGGTATATGTATTAAACCAGAAAAATTATCTAAATGTTAGCTTCTAACTAATCTATCATTGACAAGGTAAGTTTGCTGAATATTATGTGTATATGAACCAAGCTGCCAGAAGATCTCTGATTTGCCACTGAAGCAGATTAAAGGAACATCATTGTTTAATTTTAGCACCCCTCTTTAATATTACAATGAAAATTATCTGTTTTTTTTCTTTCTTTTAGATTTTATTTATTTATTTGCCAGAGAGAGAGAGAGAAAGCACAAGCGAGTACAAGCAGGGAAACACGTAGGTTCCCTGCTGAGCAAGGATCCTGATGTGGGACTCAATCCCAGGACCCTGGGATCACGACCTGAGCAGAAGGCAGATGCTTAACTCAGGCATTCCTTAGGTTCTTTCTTAAGAAAAACTTTTCCTTCTGAAAAAATGAAACAAGATGGGATTGGAAGGGAGACAAACCATAAGAGACTCTTAATCTCACAAAACAAACTAAGGGTGGCTTGGGGGGTAAGGGGGTTGGGAGAGGGTGGTTGGGTTATGGACATTGGGGAGGGTATGTGCTATGGTGAGTGCTGTGAAATGTGTAAGCCTGAGGATTCACAGACCTGTACCCCTAGGGCAAATAATAACATTATGTGTAAGTAAAAATAATTTTAAAATAAATAAATAAAATGCAGGCTTCCATCAGTCTCTCATAAGAAAAAAAAAAAAGAAGAAGAAAGAAAAACTTTCTTTCCAAGAACTTAAAGTGAGGGGGCTTTTCAGTGTCTCAATATACTGAACAAGTTGCTATGTAGAGGTTCTCAGTCAATGAGCAAGTTATTAAGATGATACTGATCCAAAAATTTAACTAAGATTTATTTTATTTTTGAACAGCAGAAAACAAGTATAGATTGTATATTTAGTAAACATGAAAAGCAAATAAATTTCCCACAAGCAAGTCATAATACTGAAGGATTCCAAAAAAGATTGGCATTTCAATTACCTAAATTAATTAAACATTTGTTAATTTTTATATTATAACACAACCTTTATTATCACAGAAAATACCATCAAACTAACAGTTTAATAAAGATAAATGTAGTTGCAACTTCTTTTTTAAAAATATATACACTATGGAGTATTATGCCTCCATCAGAAAGGATGAATACCCAACTTTTGTAGCAACATGGACGGGACTGGAAGAGATTATGCTGAGTGAAATAAGTCAAGCAGAGAGAGTCAATTATCATATGGTTTCACTTATTTGTGGAGCATAACAAATAGCATGGAGGACAAGGGGCGTTAGAGAGGAGTAGGGAATTTGGGTAAATTGGAAGGGGAGGTGAACCATGAGAGACTATGGACTCTGAAAAACAGTCTGAGGGGTTTGAAGTGGCGGAGGGGTGGGAGGTTGGGGTACCAGGTGGTGGGTATTATAGAGGACACGGCTTGCATGGAGCACTGGGTGTGGTGAAAAAATAATGAATACTGTTTTTCTGAAAATAAATAAATTGGAAAAAAAATTAAAAAAAATAAAGGTAAGAAAAAGAAGACACAGAGAAAAAAAATAAAATAAAATGTAAATTTCTAAAAAAAAATTTATTTATTTATTTGTAAGAGCGACTGAGTGAGAAAGAGAGCATGAGCAGGGGGAGAGGGAGAAGCAGGCTTCCCACTGAGCAGGGAGCCCAGTGTGGGGCTTGATCCCAGGACTCTGGGATCATGACCTGAGCCAGAGGCAGTTGCTTAACCGACGAAGTCACCCAGGCACCGCTGTACTTGCAACTTCTGACAGTAGTGGCATACATTTTAGCAATGCCAAACTTGCTCTCTATTACTTTCTAGTTTTATAAAAATACCTCTAAATACAACAAACTCCCATATGCAGAGTAAAAAACCTTTAGAATTTTAAATGGAGACTGAGTACAATGTTCAAATCTGCACTCTATCTTTCAAACCAGCATATCTGTCTGGCTAGCCATTCAGTTTTGTCGCTGTCATCATACTTCTTTTATGTTGCAAAAATTAGAAGCATTTTCCCATGTCTAAGACATCATGAGTATAAGTAATGGCCTCTGGCTTAACATTGAGGCTTTACTAAAATATGTACCAGTCAGCCAAATGTTTTATCTCTACAAATTCCCTTTTTAATGGTTTTCTGGATCATCTCAACATATAAACCAAAACAACCCTAGAGAAACATTTTTAAAGCTCTGTTCTATCATTTGGGCAGTTAAGATGCTAGTATACAGTGTAAACTGGTATGACATTTGGAATACAGTTTAAACAATGAACCTTCAAAAAAATCTCACTTGGGTGAGCGTGGGTGGCTCAGTCGGTTAGGTGGCCGACTCTTGATTTTGGCTCAGGTCATGATCTTAGGGTTGTGAGATCAGCCCCTTGCCAGGCTCCAAGCTGCCACTCAGTACAGAGTCTGCTTGTACTTCTCCCTGCCCCTCCCCCAGCTCACTCACTGCCTCTCTCTCAAATAAATAAAATTTCTAAAAAATTTTTTTCTTTTTTTAAAAATTTTCTTTATTTGACAGAGAGAAAGATCACACGTAAGCAGAGAGGCAGGCAGAGAAAGAGGGGGAAGCAGGCTCCCCACTGAGCACAGAGCCCAATGTGGGGCTTGATCCCAGGACCCTGAGATCACGACCCAAGCCGAAAGCAGGGGCTTAACCCACTGAGCCACCCAGGAGCCCTAAAATATATATTTATAACATTTTACCCCAAGAAGCTTTTATCTTAGAAAATAAGACTAAAATTATATGCAAAGATTATCATGCATAATTTACACTGAAAAAAAAAAACACAAACCACCTAAATGTTCAATAATGATAAAGTGGTTAAGTATATTACAGTAGGTATTCCTGATCCATTTAATATGTAACCATTAAAAACTATGTTTATAACATGAAAAATGTCAATACTGAGTGAAAAAGTTGATTTGAATATGATCCATAAAATAGAAAACCTAAAAAGAGTGAGATTAACTATAAACTGATAATAATGAATGCATAATCTTCTTTCTTTGTCTTCCTTTCTTGGGGGGCATTCAAATATTCAACAATGACCATAATAGGCTGGTGGCACTTTAAAAACCATATCTCTTGAATAGTTCTATTTTTTCCACCAAATATCAGATAGGGTTGATTTAAGCTGCAACTTTAAATTTCTCTGGTGTTTAATAGTTTAAGTATCATTTGGTCTACTAATAAAGGATATTTTTCTGCTCCTTCATATGATCAATGTTTTAATATCTTATTTATAAAGTGAAAATGTTTTGCGAGATCTCAAAATAAGACGTGGTAATGACCAGTCACATTAGAAGCATATTCCTACAGAATAGGAATAACGTTAATTATGAAAATTATAAAATTAATTCAGTCTTTTACAGGAAACCATACAAGCAGTACTTGGCACAATTCTCCTAAAATAAATAACTGAAAGCAGTCGTTAGCAATCTATTTTAGGAAATTATTTTTTGATATTAGAGAAATCAATGTTATGTTTTCAGGAGGCAGAAAGGCTGTAAATCTTAACAAGTAAATTGGGGGAAAATTTCTTCTTTAATGTACCATCAAGGCACACTTTAGTGCTATTTTGGCTAGACCAAGAGTTTGGCCTCCACACGAATCATTTGGAAAGCTGCTTCCCATAAAGTCGTGGAATATTTCCAGCTAGTTACTCCAGTGTTCTGTCTGCTTTGCATTTTTTCCTCAATGAAATAGGACAATTAATAAACTCTGGTTACAGTACAAAGCCCAAGTTTCAGCAGCAGCAATATTATCTTTGGATCCGAATTGAGGTACATGAGTTATTCAAATAATAGTTCAACTCTCAGAAAGTTGGCCATTTGGAATGCACCCTTATTATTTTGAAATTCTTTTCTCTCTTGTGCTTTCCATCATTTTCCTCTCACCTTTTTCTCCCTAATAGTGTCATGCAGGTCATTCATTTATTGAGAGTCTACTATGTAGCTGTAATCACTACTTCTGATCTTTCTCAATATGCAATTAAATGTCAGTTTACCCACCAAATGTGGCATGATTTTAGAGAACTTGATGCAGGAAAAGAAAATAAGACACTAGAATACTAGAAACATTCTCCTTTCAAGTGATACAGAGGTTGTGATATTGCATGTGTAGGGAAAGTTCTAGGATCCCAATATACTGCTTGGCTCTACAATTTACATTTACATAGTCTTATCCTATAAATGCTATTCACTAGTTTCCAACTTTACACTCAACTTACAGAGAAAACTTGAATGACATACATACAATTACAAAACAGAAAGTAAATACTGTCAGTCTTAACAATATAAAAGTGCAGCAGGGAAATACGAGGAATATGGGAAATAGGGAGAGGACACATGTAAGGATAAGAGCACTAACATCATATCACACAGCAGAGAGTTAAGGGATGCTGTGTAAAGTCCATGGAACAAAAATAAAAATTTAAGTGCATCAGAGTTACAAAATAATCAGCCCACCTCAGATAGGTTACAATATCTATAGGAATTTCATTTCAGATAGTAAATGGAGCACTTGGAATTTTTTTAAAGAAGGGTATTACAATGGGGGCACATGGGTGGCTCAGTCAGTTAAGCATCTGGCTTTGGCTCAGGTATGATCCCAGGGTCCTGGGATGGAGCCCACACCAGCTCCCCATACAGCAGGGAGTCTGCTTCTCCCTCTGCCTCTGCACCTCCCTCACCTCATGTATATTCTCTCATAAACAAACAAACAAACATATAAGAAGCGTGCTGCAATGGACAGTATTGAGAATCACTGCTCTAAAGGGCTTACGTGAAAACAAAAACAAAAACAAAAACAAAATGTGCTTACCCAAGTGGTAAGCACAAAGGAGACATTTTACTTCTCATTTATTTCATCATCATTGCTAACAATTAAAATCCTACTAAAAGAAGTATAACCTTATTTTAGGAAGAGAAAATTAGGGGGCTATGCTCTCTTCATTGGTGGGCTCTAAGAAGGACCAAAATTCTCTTTGGAAGCAACAAGTGGTGAATCCCAGCATCTGCCTTGACTCTTTTCAACCACCTTAGTTGCTTTTCACTGGTTCAGCAAAAACGCCACAAATTCCTTAAGTGACACTTAGTCTATCTCTTCAGTTTCATTTTCTCTTTTGTAACTCATACACAAACAGTAAACTATTTTTGGTATCTTGAATAACATATGTAGTACCTACCTTTGTATATGCAATATTCTCTCTTGCCTTGTCTCCTACTAGTCAAATTCCTTTTCAGCTCAGTCCTCCAGGAATATTTACTGACCCTCAATCCCCAACCCAGACAAGGCAAATCATTCCCTCTCTGAGCTATCACTATATCTAGCCCATATTCAAATAGCTACAATTGTCAAACTGCCATTACAATATTTTTTTAACTTACGTATATTTCTCCCCAATTAGACTATGAACTCTTTCAGGGAAGTAAGTCTTATTCATCTCTGTATTCCCAACAGATAAAAAAAGTGTACTGAATAAATAAATGAATCTTACCCTGGGCTTTAGTTCTAGAGTAGATCCATCTAGATATAGAGTTTACCCTCGAGCAACACAGGGCCTATGGTGCCAACCCCCATGCAATCGAAAATCTGCACGTAACTTTTGACCCCTCAGAAACTTAACTACTAATAGCTTACTCTTGACTAGAACCCTTACTCATAAGTCAATTAACACAAACTTTCTATGTTATGTACATTATATACTGGCTTCTTATAATGAAGGAAACTACAGAAATGAAAATGTTATTAAATCATAAAGAAGACAAAATACGATTTCCATATTGTATTTATTTTTTTAAAAATCCACATATAAGTGGATCTGCATAGTTCAAACCTGTGTTGTTCAAGAGTCAACTGTTCTTCAAAGTCCACCTATCTAAAACTGAACTCATTTTTACTTTGAATCAATGCCTCCTGCTATGTTCTTAAGTCCATTTAATGATGCTATCATTAGTCCAGTGTCTCATAACAGAAATCTGGGAGATATCCTTAGACATGTCCTTCTCCCTTACCCTCCACATTCAGATATCAGCTACTCTCAATTCTAACTCCCTTAACCTCCATATTCCTTAATCGATTACTTTCTTTTATTTCCCTTGAATACTTTGTTTCAATCTTCCAGTTTTTGATTCTTAGACTTTTGTGATAACCAGGCCTTACTGCTGCCTTACTCAAGTACTGTTAGTGCAAAGCAGAGCCTGACAAATAGGAAAGGAATTCTTTTCAGGAAAAAGATAAAGAAAGGGTCGTCATGAACACAATCTTGAAGGCAAGCATGGCCTGGAAAGCTGACTGTAGCTTTGCAAAAACAAAACAAAATAAAACAAAACAAAGAACTACTCCAGGGACGGCTGGGCAGCTCAGTCAGTTAAGCATCTCACTTTTGATCTCAGCTCAGGTCTTGATTTTAGGATTTTGAGTTCAAGTCCCACCATGGAGCCTACCTACTTAAAAAAAAAAAAGAAAAAGAAAAGGGAAACCTACTCCAATCTGGAGGTGGCTTTTAGATCAGCTGCTCAATTGTCCTGGGAATTCCCATTCTTCCCTGTGCTAAATTCCCTATTTCTTTGATAGTACATAACTTTGGTAAATGGCATCCTCTAATGCTCATTAAGTAGGAGTGCACAGGAAATAACTCTTTGAGTCTTTGCATGCAATATTAGTATTCTACCATCACACTTACTTGATAGTTTTGCTGGGTATAGAATTCTATATGGAAATCATCCCACCCTAATTTTTGAAGGTATTTTTTCATAGTCTTCTTATTTAAAGTATTTCCTGGGATGTTATTTGCTATTATAGTTCTTGATTCATTGTAGGAAAATTCTGTTTCTCCCCTCTGAAAGCTTTTAGAGCATTCTCTGGGTTTCTGATTTTTCACAATGATGTGTGTTGGTATGAATTATTTTACAAATATCATATTGGATACTAAGAAGAATTCTTTCAATCTGGAAACTAGTTTCCTTCAGTTACACAAACTTTCCTTGTACTATCATGTTGATAATTTTCTTCCATTGTATTTTTTCTCTTTTTTCTTTATGGAATTCCAATTATTTGCATGTTGAATCTCCTGCATTCGTCCTCTATTTTTGTACTCATTCCAAGCTCCTTGCCTTCCCCTAAACCCTCTGCCTAAAAAATGTCCTTAACTCTTTCAAGCCAATTACTAATTCTAAATTTTATTTTTAATTTCTAGGACTCTTGTGTTCTCTTATTATAACCTTTTAATCATTTCTTATCTTTGTTTCAAAAATGCAGTTATCATCTTTTAGTTCTCTGAAGCTATTAAATGTAGTATTTTTTAAAAGTTTTCATCAGGTCTCTGTATTATCTCTGTTTCCTCTTTTCCTCTGAGTTTGTTTCTTTCTTAAATTTTTTGGGGGGAGGGGCAAAGGGAGAAGGAGGGAGAGAGCACCTTAAGCAGGTTCCTTTCTCAGTGTACAGTCCAACATGAGGCTGTCTCACAACTCTGAGACCATGACCTGAGTCAAAACCAAGAGTCTGATGCTTAACTGGCTAAGCCACCCAGGTGCCCCTTTAATTTTTTTTTAATAAACTTTCTTTTTAAGAGCAATTTTAACTACATAGCAAAATTGAGCAGAAAGTAGGGAGAGTTTCCACATCCCCCTAACCCCAAACATGCACAGTCTCCACTACTGTCAACATTTCCCCTGCAGCGGTACATTTATTACAATCAGTGAACCTACACTGACACATCTTTATTACCCAAAGTCCATAGTTTACATTAGAGTTCACTTTTGGTGCTGTACATTCTATGAGTTTTGGCAAATGAATAATGACATGTATCTACTAGTAAAGTATCTCCTGTACTCGTCCTCTATTTTTGTATCTTTTCTCTCTCATTCCAAGCTCCTTGCCTTCCCCTAAACCCTCAGTTTCACTATCTGCAATATCCTCTGTGCTCTACCAGTTCACTTATCCTTCCCCTCTAGCCCCTGGAATCCACTGGTCTTTTTACTGTCTCCATAGTTTTTTCTTTTCTAAAATTTCATAGAGTCAGCCATTTTTTAAAAAGTAGGCTCCACACCTAACATGGGGCTTGAACTCATGAAAGTGAGATCAAGAGTTGCATGCTCTACTGGCTGAGCCAGCCACATGTCCCAAGAATGTCATATAGTTAGAACTGTACAGGATGTAGCCTTTTCAGATTGGATTCTTTCCCTTAGTAATATGCATTTAAGGTTTCACCATGTCTTTTCTTTGCTTGATAGCTCATTTCTTTTTAGTGCTGAGTAATATTTCATTGTCTGGATGGACCACCATTTATCCATTCACCTACCAAAGAACAACTTGGTTACTTCCAAGTTCTGGCAATTATGACCAAAGCTGGTATAAATATCCATGTGCAAGTTTTTGTGTCACATAAGTTTTCAACTCATTTAGATACCTAGTAGTATCATCTAGATCTGGTAGTACATCTGGTGGATCAAATGGGAGCCTCTACACCTTTCCATCAGGGTCTTCACGTCTTGAGTCAATGTTCTACCTTCAAAATTATAGAATGGGTACGTCCTCACATTTGGAGCTTGCATTTGGAGTACAAGGGGAAAAAATGAGTTCACCATAACTCCAGGATCTTTGACCCAAGCAACTAAAAGGAAGATGCTATCATCTACTTAGATGAGAAAAGAGTGGAAGGTATAGATTGGAAGTACAAAACTGGACAGTTCTGTTAAGTTGAGATATATATATTAGTATCCAAGTGGAGATGCCATGGAGGTGGTTGGATATGAGACTGAAATTCAGGGGAAGAGATTCAGGCTAAGGACATAAATTTTCGGGTCACCATGAGCCCTAGTGAGTATAAAAAAAACTAGAGGAAGAGTCCTGGGGTACTCCAATGTTTAGAAGATGGAAAGATGAAGAATATTCAGCAGAGAAAAAAGAGGAGTATTCAGAGAAATAGGACAAAAACCAGAAGTGTGTAAGTAAGTGTCACACAGAGGAAGGAACAACTAACTACCAAATGCGGCTGAATGATCAACCAAGGTGAAGACTGACAACTGACTGCTGGATTTAGCAACTAAATGTAAGTCACTGGTATAATAATTCCAATGGAATGATGGTGGAAAGCCTAACTGAAGTTGGTTCAAAAGAGAATAAGAGAGGGGGAAACAGACAGAGATAGAATAAGAGAGGGAAACTTTCTGACATAAATAAGTCTTCTGAAGAGTTTTGCTATGAAGGTATGGGGCATATTGAAGGAATGTAGAGTCATTCTTAAAATGGAAGAAATGACAGATTCTCTGTAAGCTGATAGGAAGAAAACAAAGAAACAAAGATGATAAAAAAGAAGTGAGAAGGGAGAGAGTGACTGGAGGGATGTAGGTGAGAGCAGATGCGATCAGAGCAGAAGTAGAGAAGCTGATCTTAGATAAGAACACTAAGAGTTCCTCCAAAGTAAGTGGTGGCAAGAACTTATAATGTTCATTTATGATTCCTTCTATTTTCTCAGTGAAATAGAAAGTGAAGATATCAGCTAAGATTGTAATCAAGGAGAATGTGTTCAAGGCATCATCTCCTAGACAGAAGACTAAGCACGTGAATGAACTAAGGAAGTTAATGAGGATCGTGTGATAGTGTCATAGGTACACTAGACACCGAATTATAGTTATATCGATCTGCGAGATTGTGTGTTTTTCTTCAGGAACATTCAGTTGCACAGGTGCATGTGTGAAGTAGGCAGAGTCACATTTAACCATGGCTGGAGTTTTGCCAGAGGAGTAGGATGATAAAAGGGAGGGGCAAGGGAGTGCTTGTAATAACATACCATGAAATTTCAAATGGAAAAAGGGGGCTATATGGACAAGAGAGTAAGGGAAAGTACAAAGGTGGTAGGATCAATGAACTCCCTCCTGCTGACAGTAATGTGGAGACCAGAGAAGAGGCCCTATGGTTTTATTCCCTAAGCACAGAAGTTTCCCCAAAGAATCACAAAAAGCCAACTGTTTCTGAGACAGCAAAGTGTATAACATCTTGCAAACTTCAAGGGTTTTGCATAAGTGAGAACTCATAGTAAAAGCTAGCATTGACCAAAGACTTGGCATTTTATATATGTTACTATATTTCATTCTCACAACAACCCCAAAAGGAAAGATTATTATTACTGTTTAATAGATAACAAACTAAGGCTAGAGAGATTAAGGTACCTTATATGCTACCTCCGTTCCCCGAAACAGTCTTAGGAGAACTCAATTCCTATATAAAATCCAAAACAGCAGAATTTCACAAGAAGAAATCCTTTATTTTTATAAAGATAAACATTCCTCTTGTATTCCAGGCAAATAAATGAAGTTATTTTGTAAAGACTTAGGAAAGCCCTTTCTCTGACCAATCAATTTGATCTAATACTCCTTTATGACAGTCCAATACATTGAAGAAAAATTTTCTCTAGTCTTTTATGTGTGTGCATATGTGTATATATATATATATTATATATATACATATATGTATATACATTTTTTAAAAGCCTACCTCCATAGAGAACTTTAAAACGACTGAAGGAATTCAACAGAATACAGGTGCATCAATGTATATGAAGAACCATGAAGAAGTTAGTTCTTGGACCAAGTAAGCTACAAAAATAAAGGAAAAAGAAAAAAGAGAAAGAAACAGAGGTTTTCAGTTCATACATCCTAAAGTAAAAGAAACCAAGACAGTGTCAGAATTTTAAAGTTAAATATAGATGAACTGAAGGAGAAAAAAAAATTAGCATTACTTGGAAATCTTCCTAAATTGAATATTACTCCCAAATAATTGAAATTAATAAAGCATGTTATAACACTTTAGTTAATGAAGACATAATTGCCATATGGTTGACTAAAATATTACTCTTTCAGTAGAATCCATAATAAAATAACCTATTAAGATGTTAAAACTACCACAGTTAGGTAAAAATAATTTTGTCACACAAAGAAGCAGAATTTCAAAACATGTCATTAAAACTCCAGTCAAGTTTTAGGCGGATTCATAGACACCTATTTAATGCTATTATTCCTGAATTTGGAATGTTCTTATGAACACCTTTTACTTTCAGATTAATATCACTGCATTGTTTCCTAGTATGTTCACTGTTTGCACTGTTACCAAAGCTCCTTGAAAGCAAAAGCACACATTTGCAGGTTGGATGGCCAAAGGCGCTGGTACAAGATATAGCTGTAACTGTGGATCCTAAATCAGTTTTGCATAAGAATCACCAGGAGGACTTTTAAAAACATATTTCTTAATTGCACCTCAGATTCCTGGAATGAGAATCCCCATGATTTATAAATCTCTATTTATAAAAAGATCTGCAGGTATGTCTGATACATAGATTAAATAGAGTAGAGCTGAGGATTTATAACTATGCTTAGGAGAGTCTTAAAATTCTCAAGAAATACCTTTGGGCTTCTCTCACCTGTTCCAGTCAGAATAATCCCATTTTTATCTATTTTATGTAACTATTCTGCTTCTTAAAGTCTGAAAACTACAAAACTGATAGAGCAAAGTGAATTCACCCACCTAAGAATTAAACTCATAATTCTACCATCAAAACTGAACTAATCCGGGGCACCTGGGTGGCTCAGTTGGTTAAGTGACTGCCTTCGGCTAAGGTCATGATCCTGGAGTCTTGGGATCGAGTCCCACATCAAGCTCCCTGCTCAGCAGGAAGTCTCCTTCTCCCGCTGACCTCTCTCCTCTCATGCTCTCTCTCTTTCATTGTCTCTATCTCTCAAAAAAAAAAAAAAAAGACCGATGAATCACTTACCTCTACCTCCGAATCTAATAATATATGTTAATTAGTTGAAATTTAAAAAAAAAAAAACTGAACTAATCCAAACATCTTAAAGTCTGAAAACTACAAAACTGATAGAGCAAAGTGAATTCACCCACCTAAGAATTAAACTCATAATTCTACCATCAAAACTGAACTAATCCAAACTAATCCAAACAAACCAGATAGATAAAAAGATCAGGATTGAGGGACAAAGAACATGTGTTAATGCCATTTGAAAAACTCTATTAAAGCAGTTCTGTAATTCATATATTTTTATTCATTGCAACGGAAAAGAATACATGACTGAATTAAATAATAAAGTTCCAAATGGTAAAACGCATATACACATCTATATTGTTTTAATTGCATATAATTCTGTCAAAAACTACCTTCTTCTAGACTTGCAATTAAAAATATAAAACTATCTAAATAAATCCAAAGTTTAGTGACCTTGCCTCCTACAGAGCAGGAAGGAATAAATCTGAGAAGGTGTTCTCCTTGGAGGAAATAATCACCCTAGGAGAAATATGGTCAGAATAAACACCTGTCTATTGCTTCCCCATAAGATAAAGTTTGGATTCTTTAAATACCTTGCAGACGCTTCCCCTAATCTACCGGAATCTAGAAAACTATGCTGTGTGCTGTAGAGAAAGGCAGGTAAGTTTCCTCCTCCCATTCTGTCCTTAAATATTCTCCTAGGATTGGGTCTATTTATCCTGGCCTTTTGAAATTCTCCAGTTCAACCACCCTACCTAATAATAATAATATGCCTGCTGGAAATTAAATTTGACACATCCACCCCTATCTGTGGTTATCATCTCAAGGGGCTGCTTCAACAAATGACTCAGGACAATATATATATATATATATATATATATATATATATATATATATATATTTTTTTTTTTTTTTTTTAAGATTTTATTTATTTATTTGACAGAGAGAAATCACAAGTAGTCGGAGAGGCAGGCAGAGAGAGAGAGAGGGAAGCAGGCTCCCCACCGAGCAGAGAGCCCGATGTGGGACTCGATCCCAGGACCCTGAGATCATGACCCGAGCTGAAGGCAGAGGCTCAACCTACTGAGCCACCCAAGCGCCCCGGGACAATATTTTTACTCACCTGTTTGAATGCACATACTAAGCAGGAGGTGAACTGAGTAAGAAGCCAGGACAGCAACTATCAACAGCAAAAAACTGAAATATAAAAGAGTACAGGTCAAGGGTGCCTGGATGGCTCAGTGGGTTAAGCCTCTGCCTTCAGCTTAGGTTATGATCTCAGGGTCCTGGGACCAAGCCCCGCATTGGGCTCTCTGCTCAATGGGAAGCCTGCTTCCCCCCCCTTCTCTGCCTGCTGCTCTGCCAACTTGGGATCTCTCTCTGTCAAATACATAAATAAAATCTTTAATAAAAAAAATAAAAGTACATAGTTAAATCCCCACAAAGTTTCCTTTTTTGAGGTATTTCATTACAAAAACAAATTTTTTTCACATTCAAATGTTCATAGGGACTATCTTCTGAGTAAATGAATTATGGTCACTCAAGAAAATATTCTGTATTCCCCAACTTTTATTTAAATGAAAATATACTGCTTTCAGATAAAAAAAAAGAAACAAACTTTATTTAAAACATAAACAATTTTCTCCTTCAGCACTCTTGTCTGCTGACTGCTGGCTCAGCCATTCAGTGATCTTGCAATATTTCCCTTTTATAACTATTTCTTCCTATTTTAAGTCTAAACAGAAGTTTTAGTTGTGAAATCTCATTCTCTTCTTTTTCCTTCCCTCCATCCTTCCTCTTCCAATGACTGTACCTCCATATCATACCTTCAAGTATAATTTTGAATTAAGACAGCATTTCCTAGGGCCACCTGGGAGGCTCAGTTGGTTGAGCATCCAACTCTTGGTTTCAGCTCAGGTCATGATCACAGGGCCGTGGGATGGAGGCCCAGGTATGGCTCCTCACTCAGTGGGGAGTCTGCTGAAGATTCCCTCTCTCTCCCCACCCACTCACATATTCTCACCTTCTCTCTAAAATAAATAAATCTTTTTTAAAAACTGCATTTCCTAGCATTCATTAAACACATATATGCTCGCCAAACCAAACAAAAGCAGTTAACACACATCTATTGACACAATTTCAAAAGGTGCAAATAATGTAATAATTAGGATCCTTGTACCAAAAGTGTAAAAAGAGACAACATGCGTAATTTCCTACTTATTCTCAGGAGCATACTAACAGGACAAGCTTCTTAGAAAGCTGGCACTAGTGGAGTACCCAGAAGTTGAAGAAATTCTTCGTGGTCTACTTAATACTTGTTACGAAGTAGCAAAGCTGAGAGGTACACCTGTCATTTGTATACAAGTACACTTGTCAGTACACTTGAGGCCTTACAAAATAACTGTTTGGTAACACTAATAGAAAATCTGATATGATTCAATAAGGACATGTTCGGTGGTATACATCTGCACGCAGATTTTAAAAAGGGAATCCAAAAATAAGTCCTATGATTATGTCTTGCCTAAGATATCAAATACACTACTGAAGTTTTAAAATTATGAGAGTTTGTTAAGAAACAAAACAAGCAAAGAGGAGAAAAGAGAGAGAGAAAGACAAATCAAGAAACAGACTCCTAACTATAGAGCACAAACTGAAGGTTACCAGAGGGGAGGTGAGCGGGGGATGGGAGAAATAGGTGATGGGGATTAAGGCGTGTACTGTGATAAGCACTAGATGATGTATGGAATTGCTGAATCACTCTACTGTACAACTGAAACCAATATAACACTGTATATTAACTAATGGGAATTTCAATTAAAACTTGTAAAAAATTATGAGGTGCACCTAGCACTCAGAAGAGCGTGAGACTTCATCTCAGGGTTGTGATTTCAAGTCCCATATTAGTGTGGATTCTACTTAAAATTTTTTTTTAATTTTTAAAAATTATGAAAGGTTGTGCATATAACCCATTATAAAAGCAAGTCGGGGTGGAGGTGTGCCTGGATGATACAGTTGGTTGAGCATCTCACTTTTGGTTTCAGCTTGGGTCATGATCTCAGGGTCATGGGGTAGAGCCCCAGGTCAGGATTCTGGCTCAGCTTGAGATTCTCTCTCTCTCTCCCTCTGCCCCTCCTGCTTGTGCATGTGCTCTCTCTCAAATAAATAAATCTTTTTGTTTACGTTGCATTACTTAAAAACCGGTTGCTTATCAAGAAATGCAAAATAAAAGCAGAAAATAAACCTAATGAGACTCAATTTTTATTTTAAATTTCCTGGTAAAATAGATCTGCTTCTACTGATAAAGAAAACAAATGCTAAATGCTAAGGATAAGGTCTAGTTCTAAAGGATTTGAGTTTAGCAGGGTAACGAACTTGCAAACAAATCATTATAACACATTATAATAACAGAATGAATACACAAAGTACTACGGAAACACAGAAAAGCCAAGGATTTCTCTTTTGGGCTAACTGAAATGAGTTAAGTCTAGATGAAAAGCAATAGACACAGAACACATGTCTAGACTCAGGGAAACAAGACTACCTAACAGCAGGAAGACAGGAGAAGATGGAGAGAAATGAAAAGATTATGAACTTTACACTCACAAAATTGCTATTTATAGGTAATCTGTATGGCTGATAAACTTTAATTCACTTTGGCCAACTTGACACAACAAATAGCCACTCCTTGGAGTGCCTGGGTGGTTAGGTCATTAAGCATCTGCCTTCAGCTCAGGTCATGATCCCAGGGTCCTGGAATTGGGCCCCACATCGGGCTCCTAGCTCAGTGGGAAGTCTGCTTCTCCCTTTCCTATTCCCCCTGCTTATATTCCCTCCCTCTCTCTTTCTCTGTACGTCAAATAAATAAACAATATCTTAAAAACAAACAAAAAAACAAACAGCCACTCCTTAAGGTTATTATAAGCAAGTGTGGATCAAGTTTCCATTTTTTAAAATTAGCCACACTTCTGGATAAAAAATACAAATTATATTGCATCCCTCCAAGCTACAGACTAGCAACAACATAAGAGTAGCAGGAAAATGCCAAAACCCCAGAAATAATTTTACTAGACACCATGTAACACTAGCTCTGGAGCCTCTTTGCTTCTTGGTGTACTATCAAAATGGGGAAAAAAATAAAAGTAACACTAAAAGAAGAAGGAAAAAAACAAAAACAAAAACTCACCTAAATCCAAGGATGCCAGTATGAGCCATAACATAAGCTAAGCCAAGGATGCCACTTCCCATGATGGCATTCGTCAGATTAAACACAGAAAAACCAAATGAAACACCTGGGGATCCCTGTCTGTAAATTTCCTGCAAGCACACAAATTTAGTAGTGTTAAATGTTTGGATGGTGAAGTTCCAATTTCATCATGAAATGAATGACAAGTTATGGGTAAAGTTTCCCGCAAACCACAGGCACCGTGGGTTCCTTTCTTCCCTTCCCACCACCCACTAGTGCAGGGCCAGGAATCTCTTTCCTAGAAAAATCATCTCCACGAGTACAGAGCCCAGGCTGACTTCAGGAAAAGCCATGACTAGCCTTGTGACTGCAAAAGATGAAGATAGGATAGGAATGAAGTGGGACAGAGAGAAGGGAGATGGCCTCAGCCCATGTGATTACTGAAGAATTCCTGAGTCAGCTTGAGGCTGCTGTAGACAAGGTTGCTCCCCAATTACTAGGACTGCAAAAGTAATCTCTATATATTTAAAGAATTAAGTCAGCTCAAATGCAAGGATGGTCAGGAATACCTTGCAATGACGATATAATAAATAGAAACAATTCACGTTGCTCTACCAAAGAGACCCTTGAAAACATCCTCTCCCAAAACAGCATTTGGGAGCAAAGTCTAGAAACTGTTAGAGTGCAGGGACTTGAGTTAAAAGGCCAAAGACCCATTGCACAAGCTTTAGGGTCAAGGAAGTGCTTATGTACTTTACACCAGGCCACCTCCATTCCTTCACCGCTAAGGCTCTCTGCATGAAGATGTTTCTAGGCACCCAATGACTAAGTCTAGAAAAGAAAAATCTTGTGACTCTGGCAAAAACCTCACAAGACTGGTGGACGGAACAGGAAGTCCACAGAGACACTAAGAAACAGCACTGAGTTACATAACGTTAGGGCTGCTCATCCAGTCATCGTTTTCCACCTGTGCCTGCTGCACCTTCTTTCTGGGCCCTGTTATGCGGCTAGCACATCCATGCACTCCCCCCAGTCTCATCGGCGTCTGGATGCTGCCTTAGCGCCCCACGCCCCAAGAGTCTGGCTCCAGCTTCTCCCTTCTCCCCGTGCCGCACCCCCACCTCCTTCTTTCCCCGGTCTTATGTGCCAGGCATTTCAGGGAAGCCCGGACGCCTTCAGCAAAGGGAAGCTACCAGAGGCCACTTACGTTGCTTAGCAACGGGCTCAAGTCTTCCGCCTCCGCCTCTTCAGGCTGCTGGGCAGAGACGTACCAGCTCCGCTCAGCGTTGACGATCCCCCAGGGTGCCTCCATGCTGCTCGCTGGCCGACTACCAGATCCATCTGGGAGATACCACCCCAACCCTCCAGTGGTTAGTCGCGTCGGAGGCGGGGCTGTGGGACAGGCCCTTCCGGGTTCCCGTACCTAATTCAGCGAGGCGAGGAAAGGAGGGAGTCGACGCGACCTGATGACGCTCGTCTCTTGGTGGCGAACGGTGATGATGTCATCGAGGGCCAGCCTTTCCACGAGTGACCCGTTTCCGACCCGCACCAGAGCCTGAGAGGGGTGTAGTCTTGGAGTCAGCCGCGGAGCGACGCCGGGAATTGGGATGGTGACGTTGGTGAGGTGGTGAGCGCAAGGCCCCTGAACGGAGAGGCTGATGGTCGGGTGGCAGTAACCGGCCACCAAGGTCTGCTCTCCGCCGCAAGAACGTTGTGAGGTCACCTACCGCCTGGGTGTTGAGCTTCGGTCCGAGTAGTTGCTAGGAAGGGATGAGTTTCATCTTTTCAAAAGCTTTCTGAAAGAGCCTTTCATTTTACACGTGGGAAGCCGAGACTAGGGTTAAGAAATTACAAGATCACACAGCTGGCTTACTGCTAGACCAAATTTGAACCCTGACTGTGAAGTTCGAAAATTGCGTTACGGGGTCCTGGGACAGGGCCCTTTCCCTACCGGTTGGTTCTTTGGTATTTTAGAAGGTAAAGTGAATAACTGATACTGTTAATGTAGTGGGCATGTAAGACTTAGCAAATCCTAGTCCTCCCAATACCGAAACCTCAAGTCATCGACTTGTGGTAGGAAAGCGTTGAAGACAGACAACCCAGCAATACTAGCAACATATTAAGACCACAGGCTCTGAAGTCAGGCCGACCTGGCTTTTCATCCTTGCTCAGCCCCTTACAGCAGCGAGACTGGGTGAATTAACCTACTTCTGACCTTTAGTATGCTCGTTTACTAAATAAGGATGTGATATCACACACCTGGCAAGATTGACAGTGTGTTGTAAAGCATGTTGCACTCCTAAGAATGTCCTAGTAAATATTGCCATTGGTACAGTCATAAAATTAATGACCATTTCATTTAGAGATTATCTTTTAACTTAAATCACAGCCTTCTAATCCCACATGTATAGAAAATTGCAGGTGGAGAGGTTCATTGACTATAGGGAGGCTGATGGATCACTAAGCCTTGTTGTGGCCGCAGGTGATTTGAAGCTGCAAATTTATTATTTACTACTAATAAAAAACAATGTATCATGGAAAAGATAGTATACTTGCCACACATTACTAAAGTTTTAATTATCAGCATTTAGCAGGTTGTTTAAAATGGGAGAATTTTAGGGGCACCTGGGTGGCTCAATGGGTTAAGCCCCTGCTTTCAGCTGGGTTGTGGTTTTGGGGTCCTGGGGTCCTAGAATCAAGTCTCGCATAGGGCTCTCTGCTCAGCGGGGAGCCTGCTTCCCCCTCTCTCTCTGCCTGCCTCTCTGCCTACTTTTGATATCTGTCAAATAAATAAATCTTTTTTAAAAAATGAGTATTTTAGATTTTTTCCAAGATTTTATTTATTTAGAGAGAGTAGTGGGGGGCAGAGGCAGAGAATCTCCAGCAGACCTCCCGCTGACTGAGGGGTCTGATACAGAGCTCAGTTTCATGACCCTGAGATCATGATCTGAGCCTAAATGAAGAGCCCCACACTTAGAACTAAGCCACCCAGGCACCCCTAGAATTTTATTCTTAACCTATTGTGCACATATAAGTTTGTAATTTTATGGTATTTTTAAAAAATCCATCCTTTTTTTAGGATCTTACGGAGGCCATTTGGATTCTCAAGAATACTTTTCAAAGTGGAAAACTGTAGAATATCTAAATCAGAATCACTGACTCCACTATCTTGGACATCACAAATACAGAAGCATAGCAGAGCACCTTTCTTGTTGGATCAAAGAAAAAAATTCTCAACTATGCCTGAAATAGAAACAGACCAGAGAGACTCTGAATTGTTTTCACCACCCTCTAATGTTCGAGGAATGACAAAACTTGATAGAACAGCTTTTAAAAAGACAGTAACCATCCCAGTGCTTAAAGTTAGGAAAGAAATAGTCGATAAATTGATGCGATCCCTTAAAAGGGCAGCACTGCAGCGCCCAGGCATAAAACGTGTGATTGAAGATCCAGAAGATGAAGAAAGTAGACTAATTATGTTGGATCCCTATAAAATATTTACTGATGATTCCTTTGAGAGAGCAGAACTCAGTATTTTAAAGCAGCTTAATGTCAATCCACAGATTTCTAAATACAGTTTGGAACTAACTTATGAAAACTTTAAGTCAGAAGAAATCTTGAAAGCTGTGCTTCCTGAAGGTCAAGATGTGACTTCAGGTTTTAGCAGAGTTGGACATATTGCCCATCTGAACCTTCGAGATCATCAACTACCTTTCAAGCACTTAATTGGTATGTGTCTTAGTAAGATTCATGTACTAAGTAGTAATTAGCAAGTTCTAATTTTAGTTCTTAAAATTATTTGATGTCAAATTACAGAAGCAGGACATTTTATCATTTTAATTTTAAACTGGATCTTGGGCTACACACCCTCTCTTTTAAGACCAGCTTTGGAATATTCTTCCCCATGTGACAGCAAAGCTCTAAGAATCAGTTCAGGCTTTTGTGTATACAACATACAAGCATAGATTAAACTCACATCTTCAGCTTTGGTAGAATTCTTTGGCATCTTGTCATTTTGGTACACAGAACTTACTAGGCCCTCAGAGCTATATTGAATTCTAGGTTTCTTAAATTTGAGTGTTTTACCATCAAAAGTGCAAGACAGTGTTTACTCATGGTTTGATTCAACTGATTGTCTTCTGTATGTTAGTCACCATACTTTGTTTTTTAGTGCCCTTAACCTTTTTAGAAATGATGCTTTTGTGTGTTGTACCTCTTTAAGCCTTCATGTTTGAGCCTGGGTCCTTTATCCTTTGGGATAAGAAAGAAGACTAATCACGATTGCAGGTATCCCTTTACAAATATTGATGTCCATGTATTCTCCAGATCAAATTTTTTTAATGTAGAGTAATTGTCAGAATTTATGGGAATTATTTTCACCTTTAAAATATAGTTCTCAGTATTTTGCATGGGTTGAATTTTAGAAATATGCCGTTATGCATTTCATTGGTTCTTATTGATGATAGGGGCTGATAATACATAGTGATAATACAATAAATATCTAAGCAGATCTTTATATGTATAACTGGGCACAAATGTCAAGGATAAGCTTTGCTGTGAGTCATTACTTGTCATAAGTCAAACATACCTTTCAGCATCCCTATTTTATAAAGGAGCACTCATAGATTAAAAGTGAAACATTTTCATACAGTGGCAATTTTAAAGCTTCTACTATAGACTTTCAGAATTGGTTTTGGTTTTTTTATTTCATGCCTCATTTCAAGCTACCATTCCTTAAAATTGAGTTCTGATACCTGAAGTGGAACAGGATAAGAACAATGATTGGCTGAAGTTTATTGGTACTATCATATTTAACATCAGGTATCTAATTATCAGAAAGAAACTGGACAAATTTTTATTATATATCAGTGTATTTGTATTTTTGGGTACTTTTTACTAGCTTACAAATCAAGTTATTTTTGTGCAGTGAGATAGCATGTAGATTCTTATAAATTTTTTAAGTGCTGACAAAAAAGGTAGACTTGAATTGAGGGGCATCAATATACCATTTCTGGTGTGTTTTATTATTTTGTAGCTTTTCTGGCTCTGGCAAATATTTGACAAAAACAATTTAAGTAAATGAACACTGAATTTAGATAAGACCCTAAAGATCTATGTTTTTTTTTTTAATTTTATTTTTTTATTTGATAGAAAGTGTGCAAGAGAGTGGGTGGGAGGGGTAGAGGGAGAGGGACAAGCAGATTTCCCACTGAGCAGGAACCCTGAGATCATGACCTGAGCTGAAGTCAGATGTTTAACCAACTGAGCTACACAGGCACCCTAAGAATCTATGTTTCTGTTATTTGAAAACTTATTTTCCTGTTATATATTTCCAAAGCGAAGGCATCTGTTTCAAGCACACAGTAAAGAAGACATTTGATCTGGGGCCAATGAAGACAGACTGGTGATTTCTGAGATCTTTGTTGCCATGGTCCTTACATCTCTTCTTTCTGTTTTTTACCTTATGGTCTCCCTTTTTGATTATTGTTGTGTATTGGTCCATTTGAGATTTAGTAAAAAAAAAAAAAAAAAAAGGAAAAATAGTAAGTAGATCCAAACTCCTTGAAAATTTTTCTTTTCTTTTTTTTTTTTCCAAATATTTTATTTATTTATTTGACAGAAAGAGCGCACAACTATGGGGAACAGCAGAGGCAGAGTGAAAAGCAGGCTCCCCGCCTACCTGATCTCCCTGGGATCATGACCTGATCTGAAGGCAGACACTTAACTGACTGAGCCACCCAGACGCCCCTCGAAAATTTTTCTTTAAAAATGTACCCATATGGTTTTTTTGTATTTGTATTGGAGGCGACACTAACTTTACTAATCTGTTGAATTTTTAGAATTGTATGCCACTCTATAGGTGCAATTTTTGTCTATAAACCAAAAGAAAATTGTTTATTTCCATTTCATATATTGTTTTATTTTGTGACCAACTGGCAGTATTTATTACGAATTCTTATCTTTCAGGCCAAGTTATGATTGACAAAAATCCAGGAATCACCTCAGCAGTAAATAAAATCAATAATATTGATAATACATACCGAAATTTCCAAATGGAAGTGCTATCTGGAGAGGAGAACATGATGACCAAGGTATGGAGTATTTTATTGTCTCCTAGGTACATATTATATTGATTAATGTTTAGAATCTTAAAAGATGACAAAGATTAAAAATATTTATAATAACCCAGTATTGATGAGTATGTGAGAATGTGAGCATTTAGATAGCCTTTTGATGGAAGTGCAAATTTGACAGATACTCAGGAATATATGGTAATATATTGCTGTTTTGAATACGTACGTTCTCTGACCTATCATTGCATTTACAGGAAGTTATCTGAAGGATAAAACTGGACAAAATTGTAATGCTGTATGTACTAGGTTCTTCATCATCATTTTTATAATAACAAAACAGGAATGGAAACAATCTAAATTTTCATCAGCGAATTGATCAAATTTTGGCATATAGAATAGTATATAGAACATCGCTCTATTTTAACTAAGTATTTATGTAAATATGCATGTATATTAGAATGTTAACAGTGGGCATATTTTTATTTGATGTAGTTAGTAGTGACCTTTGTTCTCATCTTTATACTTTTCTACTGAGCACATATTTCTTTTATAAGAAAAACAAATCTATTTCAAAGAAAAAATATTTTTAATATGTGGGAACAGATACCTGGTACCCCTAAAATCTCATCCTCTACCCCCAAAATCCTCTGAAGTGCTGGAGAATATAAACATTTTTTAAGCCAAAAGTCTTAGATGATGATATATTAACATTATATGAAATTTTATACCCAAGCTAGGAAATAGGTTCAACTTTCTCCATAACGTGACAAAAATTTTAGTAACAAAGTCCTCTTAAAATGTAAGATACGTCTTTTTGTTTGTTTCTTTCAAGTTTTTATTTAAATTCTAGTTAGTTCACATATAGTGTAATGTTGGTTTCAGGAGTAGAATTTAGTGATTCATCATTACATATAATACCCAGTGCTTATCACAAGTGCCGTCCTTAATGCCCATCACCCATCTAGTCCCTCCCCTTCCAACCTCCCCTCTAGCAACCCTCAGTTTGTGCTCTATAGTTAACAGTGTCCTAGGTCTACTTCCCTTTTTCCCCCCGCCCCCTACATTCATCTTTTTTTTTTCCTTACGTTCTAAATATGAGTGAACATTCTCATGGCACTTGTCTTTCTTTGACTGACTGACTTCTTTTAAACAGGATTTTGTAAAACTCAGGAGAGAGTTTATGCAAAATAATTATTTTTTAAGGTTCTGGGACACATAAGCTTAGGTGAATATTTCAGGTATAATATTATTTCTCCATAATTTAATTGTAGCTGAATATTAAAATACCATTTACTACACACTTACTATTAGGCCTTAGCTAATGTTTTAAATATAACAAATTTTAAGAAGCCCACAAGATAATGGTTATTCTTTTTAATATTCTCTTTATGCAGGTAACAAGGTATGACTGAGTAGGGTGTTGGGAGCCAGGCTTCTGACTCCAGAGTAGTCTTTCCCTGTATAACCTCCATGGCCTACTGCTTGTATGTAGTACATAGTATTACATACATGTAGTTACATGTATGAGGTCTGTTGCGCCAAGTGAGATTTGAATGTGAATCCTTTGCTGGTATCACCGCTCATCTCAGCAGCACTGATTGAATACTACATGTTCTTCATTTGCTACCAAGCTTTACGATAGCAGGTGGCATCCTTCTTCTCAGAGCTCTAAAAGTTCTGAGAAACTTATATAATTTTTGAAATGGTTTCTGACTGATTTCTTAAGTCAACTAAAGTTTGTTCTTAGGGTATATTTAATACTTAACATTTATACCATAAAATAAACGTAAAGGCTCACCCAATATAATTTCTTTGCTCCAAATAGAATCACATTTAAGTTTGACTTTAGGAGCTCATGCAGCATATAAGTACTTTGTGTGTATATTGTGAGTAAAAAGATACCTGAAAGTTAATTGGGCTGAAAGTAATGCTGACTAGGTGAGTGAGATACCAGAGACAGTGTGAGTAAAACCAGAAGGATACTTAGGCCGGGCGCGGTGGCGCGCGCCTGTAGTCCCAGCTACTCGGGAGGCTGAGGCAGGAGGATTGCTTGAGCCCAGGAGTTCTGGGCTGTAGTGCGCTATGCCGATCGGGTGTCCGCGCTAAGTTCGGCATCAATATGGTGACCTCCCGGGAGCGGGGGACCACCAGGTTGCCTAAGGAGGGGTGAACCGGCCCAGGTCGGAAACGGAGCAGGTCAAAACTCCCGTGCTGATCAGAAGGATACTTAGAATTATTTTTTTTCAAACTAGTACTGTGCTTCACATTAAAAAGGGGGAGTAGAAAAGATATTTCAGGAAAAGCTTCCCGAGACATATTTAGAACCTTCCAGGTTTTAGTTGGCAGAATAATGAAGGAACATTTCCAATTCTGGAGCCTTAACATGGCCAGAGCATCTGATGTGGTTGGGATGAAAAAATATTTACACAAATTTGAAGGCAGAATATTCCATGAAGGCAGAATTTAGAAAATATTTATCTCTACCAGATTTATAGAACTTACAAACTTTTCTTGCCCTTTTATTCTTCATCCATTAAAATAAGGGCTGAACCAATTTAGAAAATACTCAGGTTAATAAAGACTTAATTTTTTACAAAAAAAAAAATAAAATAAGGGCTGAAGTCAGATTCCATGACTATAATTTTAATTTTGTTTTCTGTCGTGTTTATGATAGTCCCCCCAAAAATGGCATTAAGTCTTAAATGTTTCAAGACTTAGCTTCATTGTATAAATTTAGTTTAATCCATGAAAACTCAAATTTGGGAAAAGAGAAAATAGCAGAATGATTTGTTCTGTACACTGGCTCTAATATGTAGTCATGAAACTTGCAATGTCCATGTAACTATCTAAAAACATAGCAAAATACCCCCAAATTCACTGGTGCATGACACATCTATCATGCCTCCCTCTTACAAACTGAAAACTAAGGAAGCTTATTTGCTGAGTGGAAGTGCTATCTGCAACTTAGCTAGTCATTGTGAAGATGTGTGTGGTGTGTTGTTTCAATTTATAGGTTTATTTCTCTCTCCATCGGGTTACAAAATAGAGTATGATTAAGCCAGTCAGCTGGCCTGTCTGAAAAATTCCTCATGTGATTTGGGAACCACTTTATGACCCCATTAGAATGAGATGGAGAGCCATTTGGCTTTAAAGAGATGAATTTTCTCATGTCAAAGTCTAATGTGGGTTGTTAACTGGCCTCAAGGATAGCATAAACACCAGAATTATAATTAAAATGCACTGTTATTTTCTATTAAATGTAAATGTATGTGTGTGGGTATATCCATCCCAGTATTCATGGCTGGAATTTAAGACTAATCAGGTTAATCAAAGTATAATACTTCTTTCAGGTTCGAGAAAACAGCTACACCTATGAATTTGATTTTTCAAAAGTCTATTGGAATCCTCGTCTCTCTACAGAACACAGTCGTATCACAGAACTTCTCAAACCTGGGGATGTACTGTTTGATGTTTTTGCTGGGGTTGGGCCTTTTGCTGTTCCAGCAGCAAAGAAAAACTGCACTGTATTTGCTAATGATCTCAATCCTGAATCCCATAAATGGCTGTTGCACAATTGTAAATTAAATAAAGTGGACCAAAAGGTGAAAGTCTTTAACTTGGATGGGAAAGACTTCCTTCAAGGACCAGTGAGAGAAGAGTTAATGCAGCAGCTGGGACCACTGTCAAAAGAAAGAAAACACTCTGTGCACATTGTCATGAACTTGCCAGCAAAGGCTATCGAGTTTCTCAGTGTTTTCAAGTCACTTTTAGATGGGCCACCCTGCAGCACTGAGCTTCTTCCCATAGTGCACTGTTACAGCTTTTCCAAAGATCCTAATCCTGCTAAGGATGTTCGGCAACAAGCTGGGGCTGTGTTAGGCATTTCCTTGGAGGCATGCAGTTCAATTCACCCAGTAAGAAATGTAGCCCCTAACAAGGAAATGTTATGTATCACCTTCCGGATTCCTGCTGCTGTACTCTACAAGAACCAGACCCTAAATCTAGGTGAGCAATTTCTGGGAAATTAAATATAAACTATAATACCTTCATGGAGCTTTTTTAGTCTACATATATATTTTATTAATTAAATTTGGAAATATGTAAAACTAATTCTAGTTAGCTATTTCAATTCAGGATTCCTTGCTGCTCAGTTGTGACTACTTTCTCCCAATTTTACAAATTTTAGCATGGCATACACACTGTTCAGTCTAGTAGAAGACAGCTTCATTAAAATAATAAATCCATGGGAATGTTACTATTTCATGTATAAGTTGAATATTAAAAATCTTAAAAGGCCTATATTATTTGGTTTTTGAAAGTATTTTCCAATGTTAAGTATCTTACCTAATACAGGTTTTCTGGATTTGTTACAGAGAATCATGACGATCCACCTCTTAAACGCCAGAGGACAGAAAAATAAAGTCTTTTCAGAAGAAAAAACTCAAATTGCCTCAGTCACTTAATTGGAAAAGGTTTTCTCTCTTTCCCCACTAGACCCTTACGTAATGAAATATAACTTGTATGGTTTCATAAAATGTTAGCTATGAACTTTAGAATTGAACACTTCTATTTTGTTCTTGCTGTCTTATAAGTTGAAGATTATCGAATTAGAATTTAAATGAAATAAATCTAAGCATATTTTATGTTACAATCTTACAATCAATTATATCTAATTCTTTATTATATTTAAATACTGATTATCTCCTGGGAAAATAGGTTTTGAAGGTGGGATAATTGCATGCTAACTAAGAAAGCACTAATACCATTTTGCAGTGATCCTCAGTTGAAGGGTGTGCCTAAATTTTATATAAGTACCCCAAGCTATCACTATATAAGTCATAAAAATGAGATCATCAGATCAGGGATGGCAAACTATGCCTGGCAGGCCAAATCTAGCCTACCACTGGTTTTTGTATGGCAAATGACTGGAGATTGGTTCTTATACTAATCTTGAAAAATTAAATCTTGTGACATGAGAATTATATGAAATTTGAATTTCAGTATCCATAAATACAGTTTTATTGGAACACACCATGCTCATTTGTTTATATGCTGTCTGTGGCTGCTTTCATGGTATAACAGCAGCACAGTTACAACACAGAAAGTGATTCTCAGCAGTTCATACTGCTGCTCACAGGGACATGATTCTAACTCAACACCATTTTGAGTGCCATGTAAATCGCCAAGCTATAATATCTTATTGCTAGTGTATATTCATTATTTCAAAACAAGAAAAGTGGACTTGTGATGTACTTTTAAAAGCATAGTGGAGTGTGAACTATTTTGATACTGAATTAGGTAACAAAGCATATATACCTGAGTTAAAATACAATACATGTTGACATTACCAATAGAGGTGCTCATCACAGATTTCCCTCACAAGCAAGCAACTGTCAGAAAAACTAGAAATTTAATCTGGAAATATCCGAACATAGAATTTCTTCATAAAATAAAAACTGAAAATGAGGGCGCAACTTGAAAGTAAGTCTCCAAGTGACACTTTTATAAGCCAAGCAAGGAGAGCCATTTACTGATGGTGAGTTTATTGTATTTGAATGCAGCAGCCAAAGAAATGTATCCAGAGAAAATTTGTTTAGTAGGACTATTGGCCTTTGGGCAAGAACAGTTGCTCAAAGAGTTTAGGATTTTGTGAGCAAAGTCAAGTCAATTAAGAAAGTAAATGAACTTGACTCTTGCTGAGTTGACAGATGTTACTAATACTGCTCAGGTCTCATTTGAGACATCAGTGCTTAGTCTGAAGTTACTGAAGAATGAGCTTCTATGAATACTCTGCATGGAACAACTAGGGGGAGTATTTTTAGAGAAGGTGAGAAAACAATTCTGTGCAACCAAAAGTGGCATCTGCTATGACATGTTACAACCCAGTGGTTAAAATCTGCAAAGTAGAAAAAGACTTGGTTGGAAAAATATATAAAGCTTGTGAAAATGTAGCATATATAAAACCTGTGGTTATTCATTCTATTATTCACCAGCAAGTACCCTGCAGAAGACATTTGAACTGTCATGTGTCAATGGTGAATTTCATTTGCTTTCATGGATTCTAACCATGATTGAATTCTGTCAGAAACTGCTCAACCTGTTTGATTTTCTTAGCAATTGTGAAGTTTGAAGTTTTTTGAGCTCAGGGTCAAGACTGAAATTTTTCTTAAGAGCCTCTGCCTTGGGCTCAGGTCATGATCCCAGCGTCCTGGGATCCAGCCCTGCATCGGGCTCTCTGCTCAGCAGGGAGCCTACTTCCCCCTCTTTCTCTGCCTGCCTCTCTGCCTACTTGTGATCTCCATCTGATAAAGAAATAAAATGTTTAAAAAAAAAAACAAAGAGGAACCACTCTTAAATATTCTAGAATGCTGAAAGGCTCTGGAAATTAGCTTTTGCTAATGACATACTAGTATTTCTTAAAGATTTTAACCCATAATTATAAGGTTAAAATTATAATTCACTGTGAAACTGGTCATTTCAACAACTGACATTTGAATCACAGTATCTTGTGTTACACATTTCTCATGCTATCAAAAGTTAAAGATTTCCCTCAAATTAGCAGTGGATACATTTTCTGTGTTCAGCATTTTTGGGACCTTGGTGAAAATGCCAAGAAAGGAAATTTACATATTTCAAAATCCATTCACCTATAATTGAGCTTCTACCTTAAATTGGAAGTGATTAATGTCCTATGTAATGACAATAAAGCAAATATCAAGGGAAGAACCTAACAGGTTTTACAAATGCCTTCCAAGTGATGAATATGCCCAGTTAAAAGCTTATGCTTCTGGACTGATGCCAGTATTTGGCAGTATCTATTTGTGTGAAAATACATTTTTAGAGATAAAATGTGTAAAATCTTATTACAGATAACCATTAACAGGTGGTCATTTACAACTGATTTTGATGATAGGAAACACTTGGAACCCCAATTAAAGGAAAAAGTGTTATTCCCCCACAAAAGGAGTTACAATGTAATTACATATACCCAATTATATTTTGAATTTTGTTCATTAAAAACATTGTACCAATTATTTTATCATAAAGCCTAAAATACTTCCTGCCTGGTCCTACAAAAAATGAGGACCACTCATTAAATCATTCATTACAAACTCAAATGCCTTCAGAAGCGAGGCAGGTAATATAAATCAGTGAAGGCAATAAAGGGTAAGAAGTGTAGGAAAGTAATGAATTGGAGCTCTCATCCCTTATCTAAAGGCACTTAAAAATGGTTTTTGAAACTCAACCAAACCTCTCCTCTGCAAGACCTAGGGGGCTAATTCAGCCAGGGATTACCAGTTTGGGACTTCTAATTTTCCTCTCCTCCCTCCCCTTCAAGTGAGGAGTATGTAGGTGAAGGGTCAGAAAGCTTTCGGTAAAGGACCAGATAGTATTTTAGGCTTTCCAAGCCATAAGGTCTCTTTTGCTGCTCAACTCTGTTGCAATAGCCCCCCAGAAGAGCCATAAACAATACATAAACACTATATGCCAAAACAACTTTATTTATGGATACTGAAATTTGAAAATCATATGCTTTCCACTTGTTAAAAAGTATATGATTTTGGCTTTCTTCAACCTTAAAAAATGTAGACATCAATCTTAGCTCATGAAGCATACAGAAAAAGACAGCAGCTGGATTTGGCCAAGGGTGCACAGTTGGCCTGATCTAGGTGAAGAGAATTTTAATTTTCAGGTAGGAGTAAGAATTTTTTCCTAGTATTATACAGTGATATGCTAGGTTATAAATATTAAATATGGGTACAAATGATGTTTTTATTCATACATGGAAAGTGATAAGATTCTTGCCTCTATTTAGTCAAACATCCAGTCTCTCTATTAACATTTTAACTCCTCCCCCTTTTCCTTCAGAGTGGCTAAGTGCATGTATGATTATTTCATTATTTAAATCTAGGCCCACCCTAAAGTTTTTAACATGATACCTGGTAAGTGAACTCTTGATGTCCACTAAAAAATGACAGCTGGAGAGCTTACCAGATACAATTTTTTTTAAATTTTCTTAGCTTTTTGACAAGTTTCCTGCCACCTTAATTGGATTTTGAAATAACTACCACCAGTTAACAGTCTAAGGATAATTTCTAAGAGAAGCTTAGGTCAAATATTTATTGAATGAAATTAAGGAACACTAATAGTGCATCCCAACTATGATGTAAATGTATTCAATACCATTAATATCTGTTTAAAAGGAAGGTAGTTAATGGACAAATGAGGTTCTACATAATGAATTTCTCAGAACTTCTCTCAAGGATATAAATAAGGTTATTAAGTTGCTGTCATTTATATGCCATAAAATAACTAGACACCTGATCCGTAAAACTTCCTGGAAATCTTGGGAAGTTTGATTACTCAGACTTGGTTCTACAGAGCTACTGTTTATAAGCTTGCCAGTTTGATACTCATCTCTGAAGCATGGACTCTCACCACTTGGGTTCAAATCCACTCTGCTACTTTTAAGTTCTATTAACCTTCTGGAAGTTAGTTAACCTCCCTATGCCTCAGCTTCTCCATCTGTTAAAATGGGGGAAAAAATACTACCATTGTAAAGATTAAGTAAGAATACACAATACATGAAGCACAGTGCTTGGCGCATACATAATGCTCAGCAGTTGTTAGCTATTGCTTCTGGGCTAGTATTGTACGAGGTTAAAAGACTTAATTGATGTATATGATAGACTTGATGTATATGACAGCCTTTTGACTCGGAGAGGAAAAGTCACTGGGGTATAAGGGATAACCTCATCAATTTAGAGTATTTCTGTGATTTAGTGTACTGTCATTAAGTTACTTACCTTCCACCATTCTCTTTCATCTAATAGGTCAATTAACAACTTATTTGGCGTATCGAACAAAGTACAGCAATAATAAGAGCAAAATATTTACAAATGTATAAAGGTTTTGGAATTCAATTTATTTGCCAAATCAGATGCAGGCAATTTCCACAATAATGAGGTAGGCTCAAAAAATGTTTTAAAAGCCTTTTAAGTGTTCTATTAATTAGTTCATTCACTTAAATACATTATATAAGGTACTGAGAACAAATAATAGTATTTCTTTTGTAAAGACTGGATACTGTACAGCAAAGTCTTAACTTTAAGTCAATGTTCTCACTTCTTTGAACAGATGTATAGACTATACTTAAAATCCTAATCCTCAGTTGGGGAATGCTAATAGATATGAAAAATAGGATGCAGCCTGTAAAGTATAGACAGAACTAGACTTAAAAATAAAAAACAAACAGTTTTAATTCTGGCTTTTTTCTAATGTGTATATGATCTGAGCCTACTCAATTATTTGATGCCTTGGTTTTCTTCGTTATCAAAGACTATTCAAAGGTCAGCTGTACAGCTAACTAACACAGGGATTAGGGACACTAACCCCCCACCCCAACACACACACACTAGAAAATCGACATTTAACTTCTGACTCCCACACTCCCAAAATGTAAGTGCTAATAGCCTACTGTTCACCAGAAGCCTTAACACAAACATAATAGTCAAGTATACATGTTTTTGTATGTTATACACTATATACTTACAATAAGCTAGAAAAAAGAAAATGTTAAAATAATAAGGAAGAGAAAACACATTTTTGGTACCATACAAAAAAAAATCCACGTACAAGTGAATCCATACAGTTTAAACTTGCATTGTTCAAGGGTCAACCATATTGTAAAGATAAAGATGTATCCCTGAAATTAATACCTGCTAGGCAAATAAGCTGCAGTTATTAAATATGGATATTCCACCCTAATGTATCCACAAATTTTATTTCACATAATTTTCCTCCCATAAAATTAACATCTGTTATAAGAAACATTTGATAGGAAATCCCTTAATTTCCTTGAGAAACTATGGCCCATGCCCAGTGGTCTATGTAACAATCTCGTATAAGGTTGAGATGCTACAAATATCCATCCTCTCTACTGCCAACTCTAAGCAAAATCCTGGGTTTACTAAAAGCCCTTGAAGTTTTAATAGAAACTGAATCAGAGTCTGCAATTTACTCAGAGAAATTTTGTTTAAAATGTATCCATTCCAGTCTCCAAGGTTTCATCATAAAATGAGCTCACATTTGAAGTGAAAGGTGCCATTTAAGTATTAAATTTTATTAACTTACTTCTTTGAATTTGTCATTAAAAGTAGGTTAATACTCTCATCTGGTTTATCCTAAGTGTGGCTCACAGCTGGGAACTATAATACCTTGATCAAGGTTTGTCTCACCTTCCACTGTTCAAAACAGGCACTGAGTCCTTAATATCAAGAGAGTGGCATTATCACAGGTCAAGTTTTACTTGCCACAACCTGCTGGCAGAAGGAAATATATTCACTTGTCTGGACTAGTATTAAGAACATAGGGGGAAAAAGAACATTTTATGAGAGAAAATAATAGACTTGGATATTAACACTAAGTGTCGTATTCAAAATGGCATTTTAAAATGTGTTCAAGTAAAACACTGTAATAAGAGAAAAACCACAGAACTTCATATAAAGTCTAGCTTTATTTTTAAAAAGATTTTACAAGTCTGTCAACCTCAAGCATACATAGGTGAATTATTCATGTCTTCCATCAGATAAAGTTTACAGCTTCAATCCCTCTCAGAAAAATGTAAGTAAAAAATAAATCTTTTTCACATATATTTATCCGTGTTGCTCAACTTAGTTCTGAAATTTTCTCTTATAAATACTTTAACACAGCTGCTAGTTGGTGTACTGCTGCTGGGCAGCTGCACATGGCTATATTTTTACACGTCTGCTTTTCTTTTGCTAGCTCCCTGGTTCGGCTCCTAGGTCCAAATCTTATAAAAAGGAGAAATAAAGGTTAACTGGGCTGCCAGAAAAGCCCACTGAATGCATCCTGTAGTGCTCTGTGACAAGCAAGAGAAGAAGTATAGCCTCCAGCAAGGTCCTGTGGAGAGGCAGCTCTGACATGGTTTAAATACCTAAAACAAAACAAAAAGTGTAACAGTGACACAGAAAGCACATATAAATTGGTAACATTTTTAAAAATAATAATAAAACTGATTCACGTTTTAAAGCAGAATTCTGAGACTGAAATGTTCAGACTTCTTAAAGATTTTTTTTTTAATTTTATTTATTTATTTGAGAGAGAGAGAGAGACAGTGAGAGAGAGCATGAGCGAGGAGAAGGTCAGAGAACGAAGCAGACTCCCCATGGAGCTGGGAGCCCGATGTGGGACTCGATCCCGGGACTCCAGGACCACGCCCCGAGCCGAAGGCAGTCGTCCAACCAACTGAGCCACCCAGGCGTTCAGACTTCTTAAATGCATTATTACCTTTTAAAAAGAAACACACTGACTATATATAGAAAGTGCCTAAACCAGTTTGTTAAACGAAATTATAAAGCAAATTACAGTAAGATCTAAAAACAGCTCTTAAGGAGGTTTCAAAAATAATACTTGCTATTAAAATGTTCACTGTTCCCAATTTACAGAACTTAGTTTTATTGGTTGTTGTTTGGGTACCTAACTGCTACTGTCCTCCTTGCATACTCTTTTTCTTTTCTTTTCTTTTTTTTTTTTAAGATTTTAGTTATTTATTTGACAGAGATCACAAGAGGCAGGCAGAGAGGCAGATAGAGAGAGAAAGGAGGAAGCAGGCTCCCTGCTGAGCAGACAGTGGAATGCAGGGTTTGATCCTAGGACCTTGGCATCATGACCTGGGCCAAAGACAGAAGCTTTAAGCCACCCAGGTGCCCCACCTCCTGGGGTGGTATCATACCTGGTATAAATACCTGGTATCATAATACTATTGTATTGATATTTTTACATAAATATTGAATACTTTACATAAATATATTCTAGAATAAGTACTTCAAAGGAGGAGGAGGGAGAAGAGAATATACTAGTTACTTCAAATATACTTCAGCATTACAAAAATGTATTGTCTCCTTCTACACAGGAAGTGAAACCTTAGAAAATTACATGCTCAAGAAATCTCTGACAGCCTGAGTCCAACAGTCCCAATTAGTAAATACAAAAGTCTTCTGAACTGATCTCAAAAGACAGTGTACCATTTTTCTTCAATCATATATATATATTATTTAGCAATTAAACCTTTCTACATTGATAAAGGTAAAGAGACCTAAAATATGGGACAATCTTAGCCAAAGAAGGTCAACTTATTAGCATGACTAACAGTACTGTTGGAAAACAAATATTTCCAGCTCTGCTTCAATGCCTAGTTTAAGAAACCACATTGTTTCTTCAGGCCTCAGGAAGTAAAGGAGCTTCATCCGCCTTAGAATTACGGTTATGGCAAATGAATAAATCAGGTACCAGAACATTTTAATAACTTGGAAACTTTTCTACTCATTCATTCAAACTTCCTGTGTGTCAAAGTCTTGATGCATGAGCAACTTCTTATTTCTAACATAATAACAAGTCTGTTTTTCATTTGTATCCATGTTTAATAAGGTTGTGTGATTAAAAAATATATGGCAATGTAAGAGGCCAAATAGAAAAAGTGGTCAAAGTAAGACACAGGATAAGCTCCCAGAATTGGCTATAATTTATTCACACTACCACAAATCAAGGTGTTAACTCAATTCTTTGCTTCTCTGCCAAGGGTGAAAGGGAAAAGTGAAGGAGAAAGGAAATTAATATTTACTGAGCAATGATCTACAAAAATTTTTTTTTTTTTAAAGTAGGCTGCATGCCCAGTATGGAGCCTAGTGAAGGGCTCAAACTCATGACCCTGAGATCAAGACCTGAGCTGAGGTCAAGTCAGATGCTTAACTGACTAAGCCATCCTGGCTTCCCCACAAACTTTTTTTTTTTTTTTTTTGGACAGACAGAGATCACAAGTAGGCAGAGAGGCAGGCAGAGAGAGAGGCAGGGAAGCAGGCTCCCTGCTGAGCAGAGAGCCTGATGTGGGGCTCCATCCCAGGACCCTGAGATCATGACCTGAGTGCCTTCAACCCACTGGCGCCCCCCGCCAACTTTTGATAGTATACTTATAGCAGTAAAAATATTTGAGCGTGCTACTCCAAAATTTGTGTACTTATTTATAAACCATATACCTATTGTATTAACAGTTATATAGTATGTAATTACATATAATATAAAGAAGTATATTATAAAATATAAATATTTAAAGGAGGAGATAAAAATATTTCAACAAAAGTTCTAGTATTTTCTCTCTACATCCCATCTTATAAACCTTGGTGGGATGCATCCCAATTTCATTGTCAAACTCTTGACAGAAACATAGGTCCCACTGAACGTAAACAGGGATTCACCAAATCTACCACAAAGAAAGTATCTGCTTATTACATCCCAGGACACAATAAAATGTCCACTGTTAAGATTATGAGGCATGAGAAATTATTTAAGTTAAATAAGTCATCTCAGACATCTAAAAATCAACCTGGAACAGGATAAAATCAACTTCTCTTCACTGAGAACTCAATAACTATCACACAAATAAGTAATATTTAGTAATATTTTTACAGCTATCTTAGAAATGAAACATTCCATTCCTAGTATGAGTTTCCAGGTAAATTTTACCCATACACAAGATACCGCCATATTACCCTTTTTCCTTTTCTCAGACCCTCAAAAGCACAGCCTTAGCTCCAATGGCTGTTCACTCATGGTAAAGCTCGGGTACCACAGGAGAATGTCTGTCAACCTTAAGAAGCCAACTATCATAAACAGAATTGTTTTTCATAGCTGTAATACAAACCACTGTGCAACTGGTTGTTTTGATTCATCACATTTTGGTACAACTTGCTTCTGGGAAAGTTGAGTCATACCATTTCTGGCTTGGCAATTCAAGCATAAACTTGCAGTGTACATACAGCTTTTTATATGTTATCCTGAGAAACCTGAAACAGCTGCACTGCTGGCAGGAAAACACAGGACCACCAGTAAAATATCCAAAACAGTTGCATCTTTTAATTTATGACTGTGCACTGCTTCCATAGAGTATATAAAACAGTTCAACTTTTTATAGGTAAAATGTAATAAACAGTCATACTCATTGATGCCATAAATGTATAAAAAAAGTTTATTTAAAATGATTAATTAGTGTTTGAGAATAGTAATTCTTAAACAGTCATAATCCAGAGCAATGAGCAAATGTTTTAAAATTTTAGTTATTAATGCTAAGTTGTAGATTCTTGCTGCCAAAATCAAGTAAATTAAAATTTCTTTGTGTAGCACTGAAGAAAATGCATTTCTCTTCTAGCAATCATTTACATTAAGCATGCCTGTGAGTATATTCTTTAAAGACCTACTTATTTACATTACTGTTTTTGATCTCTAGGGCTGCACAAAACGGTTACTGTTAAATATTTCAATCTATTTTCACCATGGCAACCTACATTAATTCCAATTTAAAAAAGTAAAACACAGTTCATTCTCGTTACTCAACTGTTGGCTTTTATTTTCTAGGTATTTTAATGTTCTTAAACCCTTTAATTATTGTGGTACACTGAAGTATTTTAAAGGATCTGCCCCATTGAAACCACACAATGAGAATTTAGCATTTTTGCCTACTTTCTCCCATTAATCCACATCTGTGTTGTTTTAATTCTTTCATGACCATTACAAGTACATCACTGAATAGGATTCCTGGGGTTTCTGGCAAAGGTCAGTATCATTTCATGTACACCTTTAAAGAACAGAATGAGGAAGAAGTCTTAGCCAAATTTACTTCCAAAAGTCAAGCTCAGTTGGACTGTGGAGCCTAGAGGTAATTGCTCTGACTACTTAGCCAATCCCAGGACAGTATTTCTGTTTTCATGGGTTTATTTTAAATACCTGTAAATCTTATAAGCAGAAACGAGGAAAGAAAAAAAAGGTTTGCTTATTTTGGTATCTATACCTTATTTTTACTGAAAGCAGACTAAACTCAAAGCTTTACAAATCGTACCTTTGATTATTTTCTTAATAAGACTTAAAAAAAAGTATGTTTTCAAAAGCATGTCTAAGATAATTCCTCTACAAAGGTATCTTGTGCCCTAATTTATACTCTGTCTAAAGTTGCCTTCCTTTGCCATTACCCATCAAAATCCCTTTCAAACAGACTTGAGGAGGGGGAGGAAAAGGAGGCAATGGATCCTGAGAGAGGAGTAAGAGAGGATTAAGCATTCAAAAACCACACTTGAAAGTTTGTTCCTGAACTTTGATTTTCTGCACTGTCATTTTCTTCTGTTACATTTAGCAGCTTTTGCTCTCAAAGAAGGTGGTATAATTTACACTTAGCTTCAGAAAGACTTCATTTTCTCAGTTCTTTAACATAAGAGAGTTCCTCTGAGATTACTCTTTTACTATTTCCCTTCCTTTAAAAGCCCTATATCGACCATCTGGCTAAAGTCTTGGACTCAGCTCATTTTAGTGCTATTCAACAATGCTTTGAGTTCTCAGCTAGGGGCAGAGGGCAGGGGCTGTCACTCAAGACCGAGAGGCAGCACTCTTCCCCTCCAGTCATAACTTCCTCATGAAAACCCTTGAAACACTTTGACTCTAGAGAATCAAAGAATCTTGGAATTCAAACTGAAATGAAAATGTAAAGTTCGTATTAGTTTCCTTCACCTCAAAATACCAGGACCAATGGATGGTTAAAAAAAAAAGAGTTCAACAGTTTTTAACTTCATAGTGTTGCTCTAGAGAACTCTACAGAGATTAAGACCTTCTTTTTATAAGTGGGCCCATTTTTAAGCCTGAATTTAAAGCCACCATGCATTAAACAGACCAGTTCCAAGTAGTTCTGCCTCCCAGCCTACAAAATTCAAATCTAAGTGCCATTAAGAGACATGAACCAGCTGATCTCAGATGTCAAGACCAAGAGCTACTGTATTCAGCTAAGGCTATAAAAGAGTTACATTAACAACGTGAAGTGTAACTCAATAGACTTAAAGACAAACAACAGTATGCTCAATTATCACTAAAAAGCAGAAATATTCTGAAAACAGAGGTTAGTGCTCAAGTGTCCTAACCTAATCATGATGACAGAATAACAGACAAACTATCTACAGAGGGAAACAGATCATCATATACTCCAATATAAATGTTCAGGAAAGGACTTCAAGTCAGAACTACTGTCCATAATTCTATGGGCAGTTTGGTTATAAAATACCAACCAAGGCTTCATGAACTCAAACCAAAATCTCATAAACCACAGTCATGGGATTACTCTTCACTTCATTATCTAACCTGCAAATGAGAACACAACTTGAATAAACTAATTATTTATTAAATAATTAAAGCTATTATTAAATTATTAAAGCTATTTCAGACCTATACTAATATACTTGGGAATCTAGTAACCAATTTATTCCAGACATTTACACCATCTGAACACCAAAGCTCAGATTTGGAAATTAAAAGCCACATGCAGTGCCCAAGTGTACAGCTGAATACAGATTGCTCAGATAAGCCTTTCTGAATTATAACTGAAGTGTGCAATTTATTGCTACCAAATAATACACGAGGCATTTTGAGGACAGGGTAGCTGTTACCAAAGTTACATAGTGAAAGGAAAAATGACTGAATGCATAAAAGATATAGCTACTTAAGTGTAACATACTCTATGAACAATATTGTTGGTAGTTCTGGATATCTCAAATGACAGACCCCTAAGGACACACTCCATCTGTATAATACAGATAAATACAAGAGTATCTCAGGAATCAGGTGTGATCAGATAAACCTGAATAGATCCATGAAAACAGATAATGCACGGTAGCAATAAGTCTTAAATATATTCTTCAAAGTTAGATGTTTATCTCAGTTCTAATATGTTTGACTAATTTCAGTATTGTTCTTATATGCTTAAATGAGATTAAGCAGAAAAATGGTATAAATAATGCTTTTACTTATTGATTCTTAAAACATTATGATACTCGTGAATTTAATCAAGATAACCAGAGGAAAGAAAGCAAAATTTCATGAAAAATCTAAAAATAAACAAACAAATCATATCAGAGTCATAAAAACATAAAAACAACAAATCATACACAGATTTTGTATATCCCAGGGAGGGAAAAGAGCTCTCACTTCTGTGGCAGAAATACAATAGAGATCATAAAAATAAATATCCTAGTTTCTAAGTTCCTAAAAATTCTAGTGTCTCATTTTGGCTTGTCTAATGTAATTTTTTACTATAAATTCCATGTTAGTAACAGCTGCATGCCAGAAGTTTCATCACATCTTTATAAAGACAGTATGGTAATTTTTCCCCAAGGGTGGGAAAGGCAAATATAGAAATTTGTATGTATGCAGTTCATACCTTCTTTTTCAAAAAAAAAAAAAAAATTACTGAGTGTCTCCTATGTGCCAGGTATTGAAGCAACTCCGAGAATAAAACAAAGAGCAAACTCCATGTTCTAATGGACCTTGTAATTCAGCAGAGAAAGAAAGATGTTAAATAACGAATATTATGAATGAGAAAGTCAGGGCTCTATCAGTGTAGATTAAAAGGAAGCCAACATGAACAAGTTCAGAAAAGGTCTCCCTAAGGAAATGACAGTCCCAAAGGATGGCTTAGACCCAAAGGATGAGGAAGAGTTACTTAGCAACCCAGTGAAGAAAAGAATGTAGCAGCAAGGAGCCAGAGCACATACTGGAAATATGCAGGAAAGGTGGCTCAGGATGAGGCTAGAGATGTTGGCAGAAAGTATTCAAAAGAAATGTTGAGAATTATGAATTTTATTGAAAGGGCAATGGGAAGCCACTGGAAAGTTACTGTTAGGAACTTGATAATGTAAGCTACTTTGGCTACACAGTGGATGAGAGAAAAGCAGGAGTTGATTATTGAAAGACCCTTTAGAGTTTCTCTATTCTAGGCTTAAGATCATGGTACCTGGATTAGGGTGGCAGCAGAGGAAATAAAGAAAAATACTGCTTCAAGAGACATTTAAAAACCAACTGAGTAGGGGCACCTGGGTGGCTCAGTTGGTTAAGTGGCTGCATGGGCCATGATCCCGGGGTCTTGGGATGGAGCCCTGCAGATGGGCTCTCTGCTCAGTGGGGAGCCTGCTTCTCCCTCTCCCCCTCCCTGTCATTCCCCCTGCTTGTTCTCTCTCTCTCTCTCTCTCTCTGTCAAATAAATAAATAAATAATCTTAAAAAACAAAAACAACAACAAAAAATACCCAAACAACTAGTAGGTATGGGGGCAAGAGAAGGGGAGAAGAAAGTAAAGGCAAAAGCAACTCCTGGCTATCTAGTCAAATAGAACAGGGAAAATACCTTCACAGAGACAGAAAACTGCAGGAGAAACAAACTGAGGTGGAGGAGAAGAGAATGGAAAGATCATGAGTTTAATTTTGGACTTAAGTCTGAAGTGATTATAGAAGAGAGATACAGAGTGGCAGCTGGGTATATGGGCCAAGTGCTAAGAAGAAAATTATGGGATGATGTTATTAACTGTTTGGGAGTTATTAGTAGTAGTTAGATGGTATTTGAAACCATCATGTAGATGCTAGTATTTAGGGAGAGAGGACAGAATGAGAAGAGAGAGAAGGGCCTAAGGCAAAGCCTAGAGAACGAAATATACAGTGATATGACAAAAGAAACCATGGTGGTTAATATTATGTGTAAACATAAAATTACGCTGAGTGAGCCAAAGAATGCCCAGATTATCTGGTAAATCATTTCTGTGTGAGTCAGTAAGGGTGTTTCTGGAAGAAATTAGCATTGGTGAACTGAGGAAAGCAGATGGCCCTCCCCAATGTGAGTGCGTATTATCCAGTCTATTGAGGACCAGAGAATAACAAAAAGACGGAGAAAGGTGGAATTCAGTTTGCCTGACTGAGGTGGAACATCAATCTTCTCCTGCCCTTTGGTGCTCCAGACTGGCATCTAGACTTAAACTGGCATCTACACCATTCACTCTCAGGCCTTTGCACTGCACCACTGGGTTTCCTGGGTCTCCAGCCTGCAGACAGCAGATCATGGGCCTTCTCACCCTCCATAATTACATGAGCCAGTACCTAATAATAAATCTCTCTCTATCTATCTACCATCCATCATCCATCTATCTCTCATACTGGTTCTGTTTCTCTAGACAACTAATACAGAAGGCAAGATATTTTGAAGTGAAGGGTAGGTGTTCAAGGTGTGGTAAGTGCAAATACTGCCATTCCCTACCAATACCTCATGCGCTCTCTTCTTATAGACTTGCAAAGGAGGTACAAGGAAGGTGTAAACTGCTTGGAAAGGAGTAAGAACCTGCTACTTGTACCTGACTCCTTCTTGTAATTTTGAAGAGATAATAATAGCAGACACAGAGATGGGAAACTTATTAAATTTCTCCATCTAGGAAGGCTCCAGAGGCTCTCTTCATGGCATTTATAGCAGTAGTGTTTCTTACAGCAAAAGAACAAAAGAAACAATCCAAATGTCCACAGAGAGGAAAACAGGCAAATAAATACTGTATAGCAGTGAAAACAAAGGACATACAGCTTCATGCATGTATCAACACTGCTGACTCTCACATACAACGCTGAGTAAAAACAACAACAAATAATAAGTTACAGAAAATATGTACAGCATGGTCCATTTACATAAAATTCGGAAATGCAAACTACACATGGAATATATAGATATGACCAAAGAGTGGGGGCGGGGGGAAAGCAAGCAAATGATAATCAGCCCATTCAGGATGACTGAATCCCTGATGTGAGGTGAGGTGGGACCACAATGAAGAGAAGAAAAATGCACACAGAGAGGGCTTCTACAGCATTGGTTATGCTCTATCTCTTAAGTTAATGAGTGGAATTCATTCAAAATAAAGGAGTAGAGGAGGGAGAAACAATGAGAATGGAACAATTCAGCAATTGTTTTATTATTACTCTTTGTAAAATATGTATTATATATTTATTCTATGTATGAAATACCAAAAAAAAAAAAAAGGTAGTGCAAAAGAGCATAGTGCCAGCTTTAACTGCCACTAATCTAGTAAATAATCTGCATGCAAACACCAAACCATTCTTAGTTGGTCTTGGTTTCATAAAATGTTATTATTTTTATTTCATTTGTAATAATTCATGTTAACCACAATTATTCATCTTAAAATATGTTTAATACTGCAATATGTTGTGGGCTGCCTGGGCGGCCCAGTCAGTTAAGCTTCAGACTTTTATTTCAGCTCAGGTCATGATCTGAAGATTATGAGATCAAGCCCCACCAAAGGTATGGAGCCTGCTTCAAAGTTTCTCTCTCTCTCCCTGCCACAACCCCCATGGGCACAAGCTTTCTTTAAAATAAAACAAAACAAACTTCAATATGTTACATTCATATCGTTCTCTGTACTGGTTTATAAGCAGGATCAATACATTAATTTAAGATGGGAGAAGTTAGTAAAATCAGATTTATTTGCAGGGAAACCTTTGAAGAATATACATCTAAATAGCAAGTCTAAGTACTGATCAGTCTTTTTACTGATAGTTAAAAAGCTATCTACTAAAGCCGCAAAAATTAAGTGGCAGATGAAATCAGTTAGGTGGTCAAGGAGACCTCACGCAAAGCCCTGATACTCTGAAGTTTTCCCCCATGATAATGCTGCAGATTTCTATTTCTTTACCAAAAGGAAACATACAGTGCTTTCTGTGACTAATATTAGGGTAAGAGTCTAGATGTATAAACCAAATCCAATTCCTCTGTCTGTCCAATGGTAGTTAAAACCCTCCTAAGGTTGCAGAAGGACTCTCCCTATTGGTGTGATTTTTTTTTTTCCTGAGTGCAAACTCTCTAAGTTAAAAATAAACAACCTCAGACTTCTCCCGTCTACCATTCCCTTTTCTTCCCTGTACCCCACGTAAGTACATAAGGATATGATGGTTTTGGTAGAAAGGACAAAGATTTTAGAAACAGATAAATTTGGGTTTGAATGTCTCCTTGTACAATTACTAACATTATGATTTGCAAAGTGCTTTAGTTTTTCCATCCTCATTTCCTCATCTGCAAAAGGGAGACAATAATACCTCATAGTAATTTAGAAGAAATGCAGACTAACATTACAGAAAATGTATATAATACATCTGGTGAAGAACGGATATTCAATAAAGTATATATGCTTGAGCACCCTACATATTTTCTTTGATACTATTAATACAAAGTATATACTCTCACAAGGAATAAATTTTCAAAGCGTGTTACCCTCAGCTAACTAATATATACCTCTCCTTTCCCAACTCTGTGACCATACTGTCCATTCCCACATCTATTTCAACAATAATAGTGTTGCCTTCTTTCTTCCCCATTTTGCTGTAGCCTAAGTATAAAGAATCAAGTGGAAGTTTTGTTTACATTTTTTAAATTAGACAAAAGGTAAGGAGTAGTCCTGCTTGTTAATCTTTTATCACAGAGTAACAGAATAATAATCCAAGGATGCTAATACTTTTATATTAAAAGGCAATGGGAAAAATTTACATATATACATATACATTTATATATACACAGACTTATGTACAGATCTGCTTTTCACAAATACTAGTTCAGCTTAGTAAGTTTTATTTCAAAAGTTAAATTGCTACATTATTTCCTCTCTCACATCCTATATTTTGACTCTCATCATTAAGTGACCATTGTTCTGTCCTCATCCTCCTCAACATCTTCTTCTACCTCTCTAAATCTGGAGATAGCTTCCAGCTGTAAAACGCTCTTAGCCTGTGATTTCTATAACAATGCCTATAATTTGGGTCACACTCTTACCACTTTCACACAGGATTCCTCAAATTTCTCTTCTGCCACTTGCTTCCTAATTACTAGTTTTCTTCTTGGCATTTCTCATCTTTATTCTTGACTATCTCTGAAATGTATAGCTTCATTTATTACTTCTGTTCTACTAAACCTACAAATCTTATCTTTTGGTCTTCTGCCCTTTTTTGTTATAGTCCAGCATTTTTATCTGCTTAGGTGGCCTTTCATACTTGGGTGTCCCACTGGCACCACAAATTTAGTATTTTCATAATTGAACTCATCTTCCTTTACAAACCTAGCCCTTTGTCTGTGTTTCTTAATTTCTCTTAATAGTTCCAACATACTCCTAGGGTCATCTTGGAACCCTCTTCCCCCTGTACACCAATGAGAAATCTATATACAGTATCTCTCTACAAACATCTATTTACGTCTCACGTTATCTTCAAAGCTGCTACTGTTAACCTAATTTTAGCTCTTTTTTGCCTCTTCCATGTCCTACAGTTAATACTCTCTTAACCGGTCTCCCTATTTCCAGGGTGTTCTCTCCATTCCAATCCATTCCTGGTTATCATACTAATTTTCCTCGGGCAAAGCTATGCATCACTCTCATACAAATAAACATTCATTGGCTCTCTGCTGTATGGAGAATAAAGTCCAAGTTCCTTAGCCTACCACTCAAGGCCTACTGTACATGATTCCAATCCCCACATTTCCAAATGTATCTCCCATTAATCGTCTCCATGTACCCTGAATGTAAGCCAAAACCAACCATGAGGTTTTCAGTTATTCTCTATGAAAGCATCATAACTACTTGTTTCATACCTTTGTTCAAGCTATTTCATTATCTTGGAATGCCCTCACCATTGCCTGTCTTCCAAAGCCATGGTTCAAATGTCAATGCCTCAATTCTGAACAAAGACATGAAAAGCTTTAACTATGTCACAAAGAAATGTTATATATGGAATAACAAAACAAAAACAATAAAATAAACTAAGCTTAAAAGCAAGAAAAGAAACTCTCAGGTGATAGAAATTATACAAGAACTTAAAATCAGAGCATAAGCAGAGCTTGAAAGTTCAGGAAGGTGCTGGGTACCAGTCATTCAATACCCACACAGTGACAGGAAACAGACCTCAATCCTCTCAGATGTAGGCAGCTAGAACTGGGGTTGGCTCCCTGCATATAACTTGGATCTACAAAATGTCATCACATCTATAAACTAACTTGTGGGAATATTCTGCTCACTGGCCTGGGATAATCACAACAAAGTCTAGGGGCATGGATGGAAAGGAATAAAACATTTAAAAAAAAAATCACAATACCCAAGTCTGTTCCATTTCCAAAAAATTAAGAATAACAGTATGTCAAGATCCAGTGAAGCTAACAGGAGTCTGGCCAATAATCTCAATCAAATAATCTCAAGCAAATAATCTCAATCCAAGGTTCACGGGACTACAACACCTACTAAAAAGAGATGCACAGTTAAAAAAAAAAAAAAGAAATATGTCTCATTTATAAGAGTTAGAAGACACAATCAATGGCAGGACTACCACACCCAGATAGGAAAAACTGAAAGAAACATATTTCATGTTAGAAAAGATGAATAAAAAAATAGATGCCGTAAGACAAGAAATCAACAAAATGAAAAGAACAAGCATTTTCTTGGCAATTCTTAGAATAAAAGTCTCAATGGACAGATTAAGCAGTTGGTTATTGATAGATGGGAGAAAAAAATTAGTGAGTAGAAGACTATGTGAGGAAAACATGAAGAATTTAGAGCTATAAGAACCAAAAAGGAAAGAACTAAGGATATTTCAACAAGAAGAAAATTAAACCCCAATGGGAAGAGCAGGATATAAGGAACAAAGACGATGAGACAAAAATACCACCACTACCACTACTATTGCCACAAACTGCTAACAATAACAAGGAAAGTAGAAGGGAAGTCTAAGGTTAAGCATTCTAAATCCTTTGTTTTGTTCAAGAAAAGGAGAGATTTTAACCTTTAGAATTTCTGAAAATAACATTTGTTAATTCTGGGTGACAGAACTATATATTTAATATATATTACATATATAACAATAATATTACTCTCTATACTTCTCTATGTTTGAAATATTTAAGAGTTTTCTTAGATTCTACCTCCTCTGGATTGCCCAGTAGGATTACTTCTTTGCTCCTTCTAATTTGCATAGCACTTTATCTCTAAGTAAGTACTTTGGCTATTTATAGTTACAAGTTCCCTGTCAGGTAAAATTTTTTTTTTCCTGAAGATTTTATTTATTTATTTGACAGAGAGAGAGAGAGCACAAGTAGGCAGAATGACAGGCAAAGAGTGAGGGAGAAGCAGGCTCCCCACTGAGCAAGGAGCCCAATGCGGGACTTGATCCCAGGATCCTGGATCATGACCTGAGCTGAAGGCAGAGGCTTAACCATCTGAGCCATCCAGGTGCCCCTGTCAGGTAAGTTTCTTGATAACAAAATAAGTATCTACTCACTAAAGAGTCATCACTTTTTTTTTTAAGATTTTATTTATTTATTTGTCAGAGAGAGAGAGAGAGAGAGAGCACACACAAGCAGGCAGAGTGGCAGGCAGAGGCAGAGAGAGAAGCAGGCTCCCTTCCGAGCAAGGAGCCTGATGCAGGACTCAATCCCAGAACCCTGGGATCACGACCTGAGCCGAAGGCAGTGACTTAACTAACTGAGCCACCCAGGTGTCCCGAGTCATCACTTTTTAAAAACTCATCCAAACCTGTAAGCAGAGTATCTAGTTTTTTTTTAATTAAATAAAAATTCTGGTTTTCCTAGTTAAGATACAGACCTAAATAATGGCCATGATAGGGTGCCTGGGTGGCTCAGTGGGTTAAGCCGCTGCCTTCGGCTCAGGTCATGATCTCAGGGTCCTGAGATCGAGTCCCGCATCGGGCTCTCTGCTCAGCGGGGAGCCTGCTTCCTCCTCTCTCTCTCTCTGCCTGCCTCTCTGCTTACTTGTGATCTCTCTCTGTCAAATAAATAAATAAAATCTTAAAAAAAAAAAAAAAAGAATGGCCATGATAACAAAAGGCAATTAAAAATACAAAGGATATGAAAAGAGTTATCACCACATATTATGGAAGCTGCAGAGGAAAAACAGCATAGGATTGAATGGAAGACAGACTGCACATCAGTCCCTAAGGAAGATAAAGTTTCCTGGAAATCAGAAGATACCTATAATAACAGAGAGATGGGATATAATGTATAGTGTAAAATGACTTTATTTAAAGCATAAATGAGCATTTTGTGAAATAGGTATATTTGAAAATGGTTTGAGATTAACATCCTCTATCTCATAACCTAAACTTTCAGTGTTAACCACTTTTTTACTTAAAGCTACATAATAAAATGGAATATAGCTATGAATGCAAAGAAAAACAAGAAATTCAAACAGAACTAAACACACCCAAAGCAAGATCTTTTGTAAGATATTTATTTTTCCATTCAAAGCACCTTCTCAAAAGCTCTATTTCATACACTGGAATCCAAATCATGTCAATAACTTAGATAAATCTCTAAAGCAAACAATAACAAGCAAAGACAAAGTCAAGTGGATAAAATAACTGATGTTTTCTCTTAATTATGAAAAATTCTATTTTCTAGCAAGTAAAAACAGGTTCATAAAATATCTACTCAAGGCAGAAGTGACCATAAGTAGTAAAATCTGAAAAAACGCCAAGAATCCTGGCTTAATGCACAACAATTTGAAGTTTTTAAGAAGCACTTTTAATACTTGAAGGCTTGAGCTTTCTTTCAAAAGCAAATCACAGCATCGCTTTGGGAAAAAAGTAATCCATGTCCATTATCATAAGAAATATGCTAATGCAATCAGATTTACCAAAACTGAAGCTTTTCTACAATAGAGTGCTGTAACAGTCTAGTAAGTTAGTTGGTTAAATACCATTTGGCCCAAAATCTTCATGTGTAAAGAAAATATTTTCCTCTTACTTAAAAAATTATAGCATTATTTTGAGTTTTCTGTTTTGCTTCCAGACTACATTTTTTGGCAATGTGTTATAACTCTGCACATGCTGGTATAATATTTTAAGTAAAAACACATTCTAATCAGTTACATATGACTTATTCTGAAAATCAGAAGCTTTAACAGTTTAAATGTGCAGAATATGCTTCAATATTATAAAAATTCTTTACAGTAAACCTAGATTTCTTATTTTATTACCTTAAAAGGTTAAGAGGAAGAAAAGAACCCTACTGTTTTCTTGAATTCTACTTTTGGGGAAAAAAATGAATTTCCACCTGTCATTCCAAAGTTAGTAAGACACAGTTTTCTCATTCCTAGATTATGCTTTGGGTATGTATCAACATAAAAGTAAAAAGGAAGTAAAATCCAAATCAAGATTATTCCTGATATATTCTGTCCCTAACTGGCCTCCAATTGTAAAAGCTAAGGTATTAAATGAACTAAAGATAGGAAAAAATTTTAATTGAAATTATATAAATACCAAGGGGATAAAATCCCATCATTTTAAGATGCACTTAAGATTATTCAATCCTATATGTGGTTACAGAAAATAAATTTTAAATGTTTTATTTAAAAAATGAGAATAGTGGGGGTGCCTGGGTGGCTCAGTGGGTTAAGTCTCTGCCTTCAGCTCAGGTCATGATCCCGGGGTCCTGGGATTGAGCCCCACATCGGGCTCTCTGCTCAGCGGGGAACCTGCTTCCCTCTCTCTCTCTGCCTGCCTCTCTGCTTACTTGTGATCTCTGTCTGTCAAATAAATAAATAAAATCTTTAAAAAAAAATGAGAATAGCAAGTAAAGACAATACAGGTAGTACAGTAAGGTTAATAATGCAGACGCCTAAAACTGGAAGGGAACATTTAAAACCATTTTATCCCACTGTCTCATTAACAGATAAAGCAGCTGATACTAGATCATGGTTACACATTTTGATCTTCTTGGAAAGAATTAACTTATTCTAAGGAGGGCACATCTTTCACAGAGTACTGGGTGTTGTAAATAAAGAGTGAATCTTAGAACACTGCATCAAAAACTAATGATGTATTTTATGGTGACTAACATAACACAATAAAAAAAAGAATTCACTTATTCAATGAATATTAATAAATCTTGACAACTTACTATGTATCAGTATTACACTAGGTGTTAAATGAGAAAACAGTCTTTGTTCCTAAGTAGCTCAAAGTCTAGTGTGAAGAAAGACATGAAAACGAGCAATTTTTAAATGCAGAAGAACCAGAAGCCTCAAGAAAGGAGTGTTTGCATAAGATCTAAGTTGATATTTGAAGGAAGAATGATAATTTGCCATCAAGAGGCAAAGAAGGTATTCCAGAAAGGACAAGAGTATACAATGGCTTGAGGCCTGAGAGAACAAGGTATATTCTGAGTGTCAAATATGAAGCGACTTTATATGCCCTGAATATTTTTTAAAATAGACAACGGGCACCCATGAAAGTGTTAGTAGGTGAGTAATGAAATCTGACCTAAATTTTAGAAATCTTCATATAAGGGACACCTAGGTGGCTAAGTCAGTTAAGTATCTAACTCTGGATCAGGTCATGATCCCAGAGTCCTGGGATCAAGTCTCACATCAGGCTCCTTGCTCAGCAGGGATCCTGCTTCTCTCCCTCTGCCTCTGCCCCTCCCCTTGCCCATGCTCTCTCTCCTCTGACAAATAAACAACATAAAAAAAATCTTAAAAAAAAAAAGAAAGAAAAAGAAATGTTCATATGAAAAATAGACTGGAAGAAAAAGAGGGTAAAAAGGAAGCAAAGTAAATGACTATGAGCACCTCTAGGGGCTATGTCCTTAAAGACCTTAATGATCCAATTATATGTGAGACTGACTCAAGAGGAATCTTTAAGAACTCCCAAGTTTGGCTAGGCTAGGAAGTTTCACTACACCAGGACATACAACAGTTAGAAGAGGTTTCACAAAGAAGCCAAGTTCCACTGGAGATTCAAAAAAAATAAAATAGGCACTTGTCAGACACACAGGTAGAAAGATAAAAATGTCAAGGGTCAAGTTGGAAACCTGAGTTTTAAAACAAGTAAAGTTAACACAGGCTTGGGACTTCATAGAAATCACTGTACTTTTTAAGAGACCTTCCCAGAGTCGCTGGATTCTGATTAAGTGCCTTTAGGCATCATCGAGGGCAGGATGGGGAGGAGAGCCAAGCTGGATCTGTCACCTCCACTATAACAGAGTAGTTCTGCTTTCATCTGTTTATATTTTGAGGTCCTAAGTAAGATTTTTTAAAACCATTCTGTTTCTTTAAGAAGGATGAAAACTGGGGCACCTGGGTGGCTCAGTGGATTAAGCTGCTGCCTTCTGCTCAGGTCATGATCTCAGGGTCCTGGGATCGAATCCCGCATTGGGCTCTCTGCTCGGCGGGGAGCCTGCTTCCTCCTCTCTCTCTCTCTGCCTGCCTCTCTGCCTACTTGTGATCTCTCTCTGTCAAATAAATAAATAAAATCTTTAAAAAAAAAAAACAACAACAACAAAAAAAGAAGGATGAAAACTGAGGGTTGCAGGAGGTGGGGGAGGTGGCTGGGTGATGGACTCTGGGGAGGGTATGTGTTGTGGTGGGTATGGATATTGTGTAAGACTAATGATCGTTACCCTTGAAACAAATAATACATTATATGTTAATTTTTTTTAAAAGCTTGAAAACTATTATTATATAGCTTTAGAATCAAACAGATTTGGTATTAAATCATGACTACCCCTTAGTAGTGGACTCTGGAAAGTTATGAGTTGTTACAAATTATAAGGAACAATGTAAAAGAAGTGCCTATGGCAAAGCCTAGCACACAGTAAGTACTCAATACTGAATGAGACTAAAAGATCAATGAAGAACCTTGCATAGTAACAACTTTAAGAGAGGAAGAAGAGTTAGACAAAAAAGATTTAGCGCCTGGGTGGCTCAGTGGGTTAGGCCGCTGCCTTCGGCTCAGGTCATGGTCCCAGGGTCCTGGGATCGAGCCCCACATCGGGCTCTCTGCTGAGCGGGGAGCCTGCTTCCCCATCTCTCTCTGCCTCTCTACCTACTTGTGATCTCTGTCTGTTAAATAAAAAAAAAAAAATTTTTTTAAAAAAAAAAAGGAGAATTCAGAGAGGATGAAAGAAAACAAAAAGGCAGTTATGTCACAAGCAAAGAATGTAAGAAATCCACTAAATTTTGTAATTGGGAAGTCAACGGTGAATGAGCAAAATCAGATTCTAAATAAAAGTCAAGTTGTATTAAATTTAGGGAATAAATCAGAAATAAGGAAGTGGAGATGGAGATAGCAAGCATAAAACTTTGTTCAGTAGTTTGTTGTTGAATATGGTACAAGGAGCAGTAGTCAGAGGAACATTCAGGATTGACAAAGTGATGAATTTAAGTTTCAAGACAGAAATCTGAATATATTCATGTGGTAAATTAAAAAGTTTCAGTGCAGAAGAGAAGATCTGAAAGACCGGTGGAGACCAACTTGATTGATGGCGTGATATCCCAGAGCTGAAGGGCAAAGGAGCCAGGGTTAGCCTCAAATGCAGGATAGGCCCCTTGCCTCTAAGGAGGGACAGGACTTAACAGTGGCTGCAAACAAAGATAAGCTTATAGTTAGGGTGTAGCTTTTGAGAGAGATTATTTTATCTATGTACATGGAAAGGTTAGCTGCTAAATGTGAAAGAGGGCAAGTGGGAGTGAGATGTAAAAGACTGGTGATTGAGACCCCTGGGTGGCTCAGTTGGTTAAGCAGCTGCCTTCGGCTCAGGTAGTGATCCCAGCGTCCTGGGATCGAGTCCCACATCCGGCTCCTTGCTCAGCAGGGAGCCTGCTTCTCCCTCTGCCTCTGCCTGCCATTCTGTCTGCCTGTGCTCGCTCTCTCCACCCTCTCTCTCTCTGATAAATAAATAAAATCTTTAAAAAAAAAAAAAAAAAGACTGGTGATCTGGGAAAGCCACTGGGAAAAGAGAAGCCAGCAATACGTAAAAATGATTGCTGAGTGACTCCAATCTGCTCAGTTGTAAGATTTTCTTCAACTGTACTCAGAAAAAATTTAACAACTCATGTATTTTTTTAAATTTCCAACTGCTCTGTGTATTTAACGTCATAAACTGTCACAATATAATTAAAACACTAAAAATACTCATGTGATCTTCATTTATTAAGGATAATGGACATGCTTATAAAAGAATATTAGAAAGTGCCTCAATGACCTATGCTGATCTTGTCTTGTGGTTACAGAGAAGAATCACCAAAGATTCATTTAACCTTGGGTCTCGGCCCATATTACAAAGTGTTCCTTAGACTAAATCCATTTCATATTCAAATTCACTCCAAACAAAAATAAGGAATATACTTATTTGATAGGATTCCTTCACCTAAAGATCCACTATCTTGTTCTTGGCAAAGAGCTCTATCTAGGCAGAGGTCAAAGTATCTGACTACTATCTTACATATTAAGGTTTCTGTAACAGATTGTTACATCTCAGAAGATGGATTTATAAAATTGAAAGTGCTACCTGTGTTTCAAAAAAACATTTCTGAACACAGGAGGAGGCTATAGTTTTAGAAGTATCCTTACTCCTAATGAAGTTTACCTTGAGCAAGAAAAGTACACTGCTGAGACTTGATGAGTGAAAGCACTTGAGCCTACATGATGATAGTAAGTGGTACTAAGTAGCTTTGAAACTCTGATTCATGTCTTCACATTAGCTGCTTAATTGCGCTGACTGAATTTTTCATTAGCTGACCAAATACTTATTTTACCCTTTGGGAAACTGTTATAATCATGTTTACAGTAAGAATTTTCTAAACATTTATTCCCTCAGAGTGAACAAAGACTTAATACTCCTTAATAGCTATGTTTTACGTGAACACTCAGGAGTCTTCCTTATTTATTTTTCTATAAATAGTTAAGACAATAAAATGGTTCCCAGTACTAGCCAGAAAACCAGAGATGATTTCTCACAGAAAACTATTAGTTCTAAAAACCAAAACTGAAGTGCCTGGCTTACCAGAACTTGGACAATTTGTAGCTTTGTAATTCTTTTTTTTTTTTTTTTAAGATTTTATTTATTTATCTTACAGACAGAGATCATAAGAGGCAGGCAGAGAGGCAGGTAGAGAGAGAGGAGGAAGCAGGCTCCCCGCTGAGCAGAGAGCCCAATTCGAGGCTCGATCCCAGAAGCCGGGGACCAAGACCAGAGCTGAATGCAGAGTCTTTAACCCACTGAACCACCCAGGCACCCCTAGAATTTTTTAATTCTTAAGGAACCAGGAAGAAATCAGCTTTTATGCTGGTATAAATGAATATATCCTACAAACTTAAAAAATGGCTACATGTTGGCTAATTGGGGCAAACACTTTAGATACTACCCAAACAAGAAACTTCAGTTTAGCTTTAGCACTCACATTTAGTATTTTTAAAATAGCTCAGTATGCTCAAATCAATATAATGGACTCCCATATAATGGAGTCTACTGAAATATCTGTCAGTGTGTTATAGTGGTATATATAAAACTCAAACACTTAATTAGCTGTAATATATGAATGCAGGAGGAGAATTCTTCAAGAGGATGGCAAATCACTGAACAAAAATTAGAAATATTCAGAGACGGAATACAGTAAACTATGTCTATGGAATAATTCTGTATTTCTACATAAAGTAACATTATATAAAATAATCAAGACCATAAAGTGTCAAACATTAAAATACCATTGTAGTTATATAATAAAGATATTTAACACTGCTGCATTTTAATAAACAGTACACCAAGTAGAAAAGTAATACACGGACAAGCTTTTTTCCAAAAGGTACATCATGCTCTTAATTTGCATATAAGGAGTCTTTTAATAAAAAAAAGCAGCAATAACACTGTAATCAGACAGTACAAATATGTCTACAGTCCATCTTCTCAATCCTACTGTGTTTTCCTCTAAGAGGATAATACTTTCTAGTGATTGGCAGAGTATCTTAGGGTCTTGTATTAAGAAAATGGAAATTTAGGGGTGGCCTGGGTGGCTCAGTGGTTAAGTGTCTGCCTTTGGCTCAGGTCATGATCCCAGAGTCCTGGGATCAAGCCTGCATGGGGCTCCCTGCTCAGCAGAAGGCCTGCTTCTCCCTAACCCACTCCCCCTGCTTGTGTTCCCTTTCTCACTATCAAATAAACAAATAAAATCTTAAAAAAAAGAAAGAAAATGGAAATTTATACGAGTATAAAGAAAACAGAAGACTAAGAATGATGTCTAAGATGCAGAAAATTACACAGCATTTTAATCAATTTATGCTTTAATACTGGCAATGTTTAAACTCAGATTTGATCACAGAAAACTGGAAGAAGTTTAGTGATGTGAATGTTCCCTTAGTTTGCTTCCTGTTCTTTCTCTGCTCAAGGACAAGCATTTTAGTCTTCAGTGATCCAAAAAATATGCATGTTCTGCAGTAACCATAATTTGCTGACAAAAAATGTTGAACAGAGAATAGATTCACAGAGCTCCCTGTGTAATTTATTTCTACTTGATGGTTTTTGATGATTCATATTTCAATGACAAAAGAAAACAAGCCATTGATATGGTTTCACATCAACAGATCATACAATTTAGATTAATTTTACAAAGATACTTTCATGTTCAATTTCTTCTTTGCTCTTCGTAAGAACCCAGTGAGGGAGGAAAGAGGGGAGGAAAGGAGACTATCCTCAATTTATTAAAAAAAAAAGTTAAGGCTCAGAGAAGTTTCAATTCGCCTAAGATAATAGATACTGCCCTATCCAAAGGGGCTAACAAAAACATGGTTAAGACCATCTAAGACTATCTAGAAAGTGATTGCATAATGGTAGTCAAAGATATATAAATGAATTATAAAAGTGAGTGAGAAGCCAGAACATGAGCAAAATGGTGGAAAGGCAGTTCCAAGCTTCCATCCCTCTACAAAAACACTGAAAACAAGCTAAAACTACCAATCCAACTTTGTCAGAACTCTGGAAAATAGCTAAAGGTTACAGCAACCAAGGGAATGTTTAATCAAGAAAAAGGCAACTTAAAAACAGGAAAGCTGTGTGGCCTGTTTACTTGCCCTTGCCCCACACCCTCCCCAGCTCAGCAGCCTACCCTTCCTGTGTGGAGACATGGTTCCTGGTTCCAGAGGGAGCAGAGCAGACATTATAAGCAAATTATTGTGTTTGCTCTATCCTGTCTGAGGGCTACCTAAAGGACTGAGACAAGGCACTCATCTCTACCTAAAGGAAAAAATTACAGTTCAGACATACAATAGACCACCTACAGCCTGGGAAGAAAAGTTAAGGAGAGACTATACATATTTTTTTAATGCATATGAACACTCTCAAGAATAGTGCATATGCTAGGCCATAGCATATGTTAGTCTCAATAAATTTTACAAAGACTGGAATCATACAAAGCATCCTCTCTGACCACAATGGAATGAAGTTAGAAATCAATAAAAGAAGGAAAGTGGAAATTAAACAATATAAACTTAAACAATGGATCAAAGAAGATATCCAAAGGGAAATTAGAAAATACTTAGTGATGAATGAAAATGAAAATACAACACCCAAAACTTACAGAGAATGTAGAGGCTGCTTCTAAACAGGCTTAAGCAATGGAAACTTGAGCAAGGCAAAAAAAAAAAAGGCCAACAGTGACCACCACAGAACTAAATGCAAACAAGTTCATAAAGCAACCCACTTCAAAATAGCCATAGGCCCTAACTGACCAATTACAACCAAGAACAGTTCCTAAGACTATCAAAGGGAAAATTCCATACATCCCCATACACCCTCACTCCGCACTGTTAACTATGGCCCCTCACCACCATCTCCTCACAGAGGCTCTCCCTCCTATTGCTCCTATTGCTCCCTTGCGGTGTATCCAATCAACTTTCATCTCTTTTGGTCTGCCTTGGTAAATTCTTTCACCAAACCCCCACTGCCGCCAGCCCTCCCATCTAACCACAGACTAGACTGAACATAAATAAAAGAGAGAACAACAACAAAAAGAGAATCAATAAAAACAAACTGTCCTTTGAAAAACTTAGCAACTCTGACAAACCTTTAGCCAGACTGACAAAAAAAAAAGATGCAATTAACTAAAAACTATGAACAATTATAGGACAACAAACTGTATCACCTAAATGATATGAACAAGTCCTAGAAACACAAAAATTGTGGATGTGATGCATTTATCTGCTTTGGATAATTTTTATCTCTGACAGAAATGTTTGGGAGTAAAAAGATAAAGTAAATGAAAATTCCTTTCCCTCCTCCCCACCTCCCACTACCCAAATGCTGGACATATAATTGATCCTAATGAGAGGATAAGAAAAACAAAAACAAACAGATGAAAGATCAGCCAGAAGGTGACATCCTAATTCTGCTGCCTATAGGCCATTTGGCCTAAAGCAAATGGCTTTGCAGCAGCTTCCCCACCCGTAAAATGGATGTGATGGTAATTAAACTTGCCCTGATTATCTCCCAGGATTGTAGTTATGAATCAAATGAGATGATGTGTTTGAAATTGTGAAGTGCTCTGAAATTATATCACAGTGTTAGTATTAATGAAGGCACATTTACTCAGTTAATTTTCAATCATTTTCAATAGCAATTTATAAAGTGTCTCACAGATCTATAGCAGTTAAATGTGAAAGATGAATTATATGCTCCACATTCATCAGAAGAATCACACATGTTGATTTCCAAACACACATGGTTTTTATTCAATTAAATAAATTTATGGAAAGTCAAAAAGGGGCGCCTGACTGGCTCAGTCAGTAGAGTATGCAACTCTTGACCTTGGTTTTATGAGTTCAGGTCATGCACTGGGTGTGAGATCACTTTAAAATCTTAAAATAGAGTGCCTGGGTGGCTCAGTTGGTTAAGTGTCTACATTTAGGTCAGGCCATGATCCCAAGGTGCTGGGACTGAGCCCACATCAGGCTCCCTGCTCAGTGGGAAGCCTGCTTCTCATTCCCCCTTTCCCTCTGACCCCTCATGATATCTCTCTCTCTCTCTCACTCTGGTTCAAAAAAATTAATTAAAAATCGTTTTTTAAAAATGTAAACATTTAAAAAATAATAAAATTTTAAAATATTTATGGAAAGTCAAATGACAAAATAAAAAACTACCAGCAGGTTAAAAACACATCTGCAAATAAATAAATCATTTAATATTCTGTAATATTCACTGTAATAAAATGTCTAACAACTTAATTCTATTGAAAAAAAGCATCGTATCAATCAGGATAGGCTCAGTTCTGCAGTAGTAATGAATAATACCTAAATTTCAGTGATTTAATCTAACAGAGGCTTATTGCTTGCCAACACTGTCTAATGTAGGTCAGGATGGGAAGTACCACTCATCATAGTCATTTAGGGACCCAGTCTGATGGGAGACCCCACCTCAATTGCTTCCATGATTAGTAAGTAAGGAGGAAGAGAATATGGAGAATCTTAAACACAGCCATGAAAGCTTTTGCTCTGAAAAGCTCAGATTTTATTGGTGGAAGCAACCCATGTAGCCCACTTCAAAGGAGACAGGGGAAAGGAATTCCTATGTGTTCAAAGAGAGTGTTTATAAATTGACCTCTGGCTAGCACAGATATCAAATAATAATTCTTTTTTAAAAACTTCTGATATATTTTTATATAGTAAAAAATAAAACAGTAATACACCCTTCTGAATTATAATTTCAATTTAAAACATACACTATTTACTTGCTGTTTAGTGTTTTTGTTGCCATTTTTTATCTTTCCAGAAAATGAATTTTAATTATTATCTCTACAAAAAAGTGTTAAAACGTACTATTAAAATAAAATCTTTGATTTTTTTTTAAAAGATTATTTATTTATTTAACAGAGACAGAGATCACAAGTAGGCAGAGAGGCGGGCAGAGAGAGAGAGAGGAGGAAGCAGGCTCCCCGCCGAGCAGAGAGCCCAATGCGGGGCTCAATCCCAGGACCCTGGGATCATAACCTGAGCTGAAGGCAGAGGCTTTAACCCACTGAGCCACCCAGGCGCCCCAATCTTTGATTTTTTTGCAGATAGTACTTCAGTAGTACATCTGGATGACTACAATCAACAACACGAGACACAACAGGTACTGATGAAGATGGGGAGAAAGGGGAAACCTCTGGCACTATTGGTGGGAATGCAAACTGGTACACAACCACTATGCAAAAAGTTAAGAATAGAACAGCCCTATGATCCAGCAATTGCACTACTAGGTATTTACCCAAAGAACACAAAAATGCTACTTTGATGGGATACATGCACCCCTATTTTATAGCAGCATTATCAACAATAGCCAAATTACGGAAAGAACCCAAATGTTTATCAATTCATGAATAGGTAAAGAAGACATGTACACACACACACACAGGAATATTACTCAGCCATTAAAAAATGAAATCCTGACATTTGCAATGATATAGACAGAGCTAGAGAATATTATGCAAAGCAAGACAAATATCATATTCATTCACATGTGGAATTTAAGAAACGAAACAAATGGGATGCGTAGGTGGCTCAGTCAGTTAAGCGTCTGCCTTCAGCTCAGGTCATGATACCAGGGTCCTGCAATCGAGTCCCACCATTGGGCTCCCTACTCCTCGAGGAGCCTGTTTCTCCCTCTCCCTCTGCTGTTCCCCCTACTTGTGCTCTCTCTCTCTGTCAAATAAATAAATAAAATATTTGAAAACAAACAAACAAACAAATGAACAAAGGAAGGAAAAAAAGAGTGAGGGAACCAAACCAAGAACAGATTCTTAACTATAGAGAACAAACTAATGGTATTAGAGGGGAGGTGGGTGGGGCGATGCATTAAATAGCTGATGGGGATTAAAGAGTACACTTGTCCACTTGTCGTATAAGCACTGGGTGATGTATGGAATCACTACATTGAACACCTAAAACTAATATTGCACTCTATGTTAACTAACTGGAATCTACATAAAACTTTTTTTAAAAGTACGTTTGGAGAAAGCATCTCCCAAACTTACCAAATTTTTATTTTGATCCTTTATAATATTCAACACAGGGTGAGGAAAAGAGTATATTAAGTTCATTGTTTTAAAGTATTAAACTTACCATTTGGAATAGTAGGCATCGAGAGCCAACAAGCACAGTCCTTGGAATTTATGATTTTTTGAAATCATAGGCTTCTTACCTAATGCATCTTGGAGTAATCAGACTATTACATTTGTAGTTAAAAATTACTAACAAAAACTCATTCCTGGCATTCTTAACCATATTCTATGCCTGGTATTAAAATCTTGCAAATTTAATTATCTTTAATATAAATAACTTGTAGAAAGATAAATGTTGAATACTGATAATCAGGATTATAAATTTCAGGAACAAGTGAAAACTGGACTATTTGGGATTATGAAAAAGTAATGAATACTCAGAGCTCTGAAAGAGTAATGACAGAATTTTAGTTGGAATTATTTTGCGGGTTAAAGCACAAATTTTTACTCATGTCCCTGACTCCTACATATATGGGAAGATTTGCAAGTAAAGAAGGTAAAGAGATGTCTTGCTGCTCTCACAGTCCCCGTCTGCAGAAAATCTACTCATTAGTTCCTTGATCACAGGCTTCATGAAAAGAACTAAGGTTCTCTCCTGTGTGTTCCTTTAATAATATGACAAAAACTTTCCAATATTAACATAGAAGAATACAGATGATAATTATTTGGTTTATTTTTTTATATCCTTTATTAAGAATAATGAAGGATAGCATATACTAATGTTTTATGATGTTCTGAATAGTGAATTTTATCTGCCTCAAAACACTCATTTCAATTGACTTTGATATATTTTCCCCTTGATATTACATATGTTTTTTATTTTTTTTTTTAAGATTTTATTTATTTATTTGACAGAGAGAGATCACAGTAGACAGAGAGGCAGGCAGAGAGAGAGAGAGAGGGAAGCAGGCTCCCTGCTGAGCAGGGAGCCCGATGCGGGACTCGATCCCAGGACCCTGGGATCATGACCCGAGCCGAAGGCAGCGGCTTAACCCACTGAGCCACCCAGGTGCCCCACATACGTTTTTTAAAGTATGTTTTACATTTAATTTCTTTTTTTTTTAGAGTTTAATTTATTTAAGTAATCTCTACTCCTAATGTAATACTCAAACTCATGATCTCAAGATTAAGAGTCACATGCTCTTCCGACTGGGCTAGCCAGGCACCCCTTAATTTCTTTTTTTTTTTTTTTAAGATTTTATTTATTTATTTGACAGACAGAGAGATCACAAGTAGGCAGAGAGGCAGGCAGAGAATGGGGTGGGAAGCAGGCTCCCTGTTGAGCAGAGAGCCCGATGTGGGGCTCGATCCCAGGACCCTAAGATCATAACCTGAGCTGAAAGCAGAGGTTTTAACTCACCAAGCCACCCAGGTGCCCCCAGGCACCCCTTAATTTCTAAAATAAATTGTAATGGGCATAAAATGGTCACTTATGATAAGAAATTTAAACCTACTATTTTATTCATAAAAATGAGCTGACTTTTTAAAAATTCCATTTGATGTTAAGTATCAATACAACAAAATTAAAGAGACTCTTAAGCATCCAAAATCAAGCAAAAAAAAAATCTTACTATTTTGATAGTTGTCACAGATTGTCTTACACTGCTGTGGTAGAAAAACAAATGCCAGTACTGCAGGACTACTGTTTGACTGGCACTATTTTAAATAAGACTTTAAGTCCAGGTTGGGGGGGGGGGGAAGGGCAAGGAATTACACCAGGGCCCCGCTCCCCAAGATTCTACAAATGATGAGGCCAACATCCGATTTTGGTACTGATGAACAAGCTTAAATATCCTCAACAAGTTACAGGATTTGGCTTCTGGACACTGCTTGAGAATAAGATAGAAAATGTCCCGAGTAACAGGTTTCCCTATACTATTATTAGTGGATTAAGAATAAGAAGCAACTGTTGAACAGATATACCATTGTGGCTAAAGTCTTTAAGAAAGACAACTTAATAAAAATCATTTCAGTCATAGAAACCACTCTACTTCTGAGTCTGTTCCCCTAAAAGTGTCAGCTTAAAAACATTTTAGTGGCATGTGGAAAAAAATTTCAACAACCACTCCCCACCTCTGAATATAGAAGCAGCTTTCATTTTATTGACTTTTAATAACACTACACTCTTCTTCAAACTCAACTAAGTGAGAAATTAAATAATATACATAATGCCTCTATATTTTATCAGAATCTATTTTTTAACAACGGAAATCTTCACAAGAAGCAATGTTTTGTTTCATCAGTCTAGCTACAAAGAAGTAATTCTACATTTTAAACTACTTTATTTAGAGTATCCTGTCAATTGTATTGTCCATTCACTAATACAGTTTCCCAAATTATGGACTAAGAGACCAAGGGAAAAGGAACCAGAAGTATTTTTAGATGAGATATAAAGTAGTTGTACAACTGAACAAAATTTTGACTAGTTAAATTCATCATTGTTTATCATTTAAAAATCACATTAAAAAAAGTCACACCAAGAACTACACACTATAAAATCTGGAAATTAAACAAACTTTCTATGTATTATTAAACTAACTGGAATAGTATAAAATTACCAGTACTTAATAAGGATTTCCTAGAAACTTTCAAAGAAATAATTCAAATATTAGCACTAGGTGGCAGAAGGTTATATTATGTTCTTAATAATACATACAGTTTAAATTATTTAATAGAAGAAATAAATTACAAGTCTAAAATTCACATTAAATTTTATTTTTAAACTTGAGCTTCTCAGACAATCTATTCTAAATTTGATCCTTTTTCACATTTTGTAATGTTGAAGAGACATGAGAAAGAATAAAGAAGAATTAAATTTATGGGCTTCCTTGGGCTTCCTTTCATCAGGCTATCTACTCACTGAATTCATATAAATAACTAAGAAAGCTTGATGGTAAACTTTCTCCTTTGCAGTGACTTTCAAATCTAATACTGAATCCTACAATTTGAAAACAGCAGCATCTGTGAGGGCCAAAATCTATTATACAAAATATACTGCTTTTTCATTTCTCCTTCTCCTCCGATTTGTACTTATTCCTGGCATTTCATCAACCTTTGTCATTGTCTCTTTTCATCCTGTTCTGTTTTGATACCTATTTTTTGACCATCTAATGTATCTGTTGAGTTAAAAAGAGAAAAAAAGTAATCTAAATGGACAGAGTTGCAAACAACATAAAAAATAGCATTTAGGGTTTTATTTTTTTGCTTTGTTTTACTTTTGTTTTGCTTCCCTTTCTCTATGCTATAACATATGTATAGAGAAGGAATATGTGAATTGTAGAACTAGTGGTGATAATATTATAAGACTGAAGTAAACAAATTTATGTCTTCTTCCTAGAGTCCTTCCTGAAAATAACAAATGAAACCTCGTATCAAAGTATATTTTACTTTTCAGATTAGCCGGTAAAGCAGACAATGGCATGCCTGCTTTGATTAACCACTTTCTTGAGACGATGGAATTTTCTTGGTCTCTCTCAGTTGTTTTTAAGACTCTCTTATCTTAATCAAAGAATTTTAACTTTTTCTTCATATTTTTGTTCCTACTGTTGGATACAAATCTAATTCACTGCACTATATGACTTCAACATATCTTAATCCCTTGATATTTCAATTTCTTTGTGTCTAAAATAATAATTTTGAGAGAAATGAAGTCTGAAGTTCCTTTTCTCTATAAAACTCTGATTCATTCTTTGCCTCTCCCACTCTCTAAATCTTCTACTAAGCAGTATGAAATACAAAGATGACTCACCTCCAAATTACAACAGTACTAATCATAAGATTCTAGTAAAGACTGAGAGTAAAGGAAGTTCAAATTCCTCAACCTGACACAATTTAATTCCTACCTTTTTCTACCTTCACCTTCCACTATTCCTTTTCCTGCAACCAATTCTGCACCCAAGCTTCATTACTGACTGATGTATTGCTGTCTCTTAACTTCCTCAGTTTTATATGCCAAAATCCTACCTATTTCCAGCTGAAATTCCTGAAAAAAACTTAAACTTACCTGGATTTCTTCCAAAGAATAGGAAGAATATACACTTTGGAGTCAGTTCTAGGTTTAAATCTTATTTCCAAAGCTTTAGGACTTTGACAAGTTATTTAGCTCTTTAAACCCTGTCTCCTTATCTATAAAACAATGATGACACTTCATTATAGGGTTGCTGTGAAATTAATGTAATACCAATGCTTAATATAGTATCTAGCAAACGGCAGGTGTATTCAGTATTCCATGTTAGGAATTAGGACTACATATGGGCTCCTCTGGACCCCAAGAGTACTCTTTATTTAGTTTTTTATGGCTCTCCTCACTTACTACTTTTTAAAATTTTTTTTTTAATTTTTTTATAAACATATAATGTATTATTAGCCCCAGGGATACAGGTCTGTGAATCGCCAGGTTTATACCCTTCACAGCACTCACCATAGCACATACCTTCCCCAATGTCCATAACCCCACCACCCTCTCCCTACCCCCCTCCCTCCGGTCACCCTCAGTTTGTTTTGTGACAGTAAGAGTCTCTTATGGTTTGTCTCCCTCCCGATCCCATCTTGTTTCATTTGTCCTTTTTGCTACCTCCCAAGCCCTCCATGTTGCATCTCCACTTCCTCATATCAGAGAGATCATATAATAGTTGTCTTTCTCTGACTGACTTATTTCGCTAAGCATAATACCCTCTAGTTCCATCCATGTCGTCGCAAATGGAAAGATTTCATTTCTTTTGATGTCTGCATAGTATTGCATTGTATATATATACCACATCTTCTTTATCCATTCATCTGTTGATGGACATCTAGGTTCTTTCCATAGTTTGGCTATTGTGGACATTGCTGCTATAAACATTCAGGCCTATTTTTATTTAGAGTTACTTATATGACTTGTCTGTAGGCTCTGAGAGCAGAAACCAGGTCTAATATATCTTGGAGTTTCTCAGTGTCAAACACATCATATACACATGAATGTACTCACAGTATTTATTAAATGGATTAAAAATACAGGAACATAGAAGAGGATACTACTTTATGATTAAAGGGAATAACAGCAACATATCTGGAAGTTAATACAAAATACTTTTCATTTCCTTCAACTAATGCAAAATGAGTATCAGTAAGAACCAAATGCCAACTTTTCATCAATGCCGCATGTAAATATATTTTTGTACTTTACATAAAGGTTTTAATATTAATTGCAATATTAAAAAGAAAATGTACCTGCCTAGAAAGTGGCCATTAACTGTGTAACCATGTAATTCATCCTCTTCAGGAGAATTTTTTTTACTAGAAATAGTTGTCCTACATGGCTAAAAAAAGGAGGGCGTGGTAGAGGAAAACATTTACCTAGGTGATTTCTGAGATTTAAAATTCACTTAAATTTTCAGGCACCTGGGTGGCTCAGTTGGTTGGGTGACTGCCTTCAACTTGGGTCACGATCCCAGGGTTCCGGGATCAAGTCCCACATCAGGCTCCTTTCTCAGCAGGGAGTCTGCTTCTCCCTCTGGTCTTCTTCCCCTCTCATGCTCTTTCTCTCTCTCTCTCTCAAATAAATAAATAAAGTCTTTTTAAAATAAATAAATAAATAAGATTCACATATATAAAAATATATTCAATATTATAATATATAAATAAAATTCATATTTATACACAAATATATATATAATTCCTATAATATAAATGATAAACTATAAGCCTTTAATAAACATCTAAGTGAAAACAGAAAAACAGGGTGCCTAGGTGACTCAGTCAGTTAACCATCCCACTCTTGATTTCAGCTCACGTCATGATCTCAGGGTTGTGAGCCTGCATCAAGCCCTGCATCAGGCTTGCTCTAAGTGTGGAGCCTGCTTAAGATTCTCTCCCTTCCCTCTGCTACAGCTTCTTCCACTCCTACTCCTACTTCCACTCTTATTCTCTCAAAACACTCTCTCTTAAAAAAAAAAAAAAAAAAAAATCCCCCCCAAAACACAACACAACAAAACAAAAAACAGTATATAATTTGGTTTTTCCAAATCAGAACTATATAGTCCCATTATATCATAATCTAAGATAATCTGGCACACATATTTTTTTGCTGATATCAGTAAGTAGATGCTTAACGCATTTAACCAGACACTTTAGTTTTTAAAGAAGATGACTATCTAATTGCAGTGGGTACAGCAGCAGCACTGGACAGCAGTGGTGGTGGTAGTGACAACAGCAAGAGCAGTTATCATTTATTAAGGGCTTACTATATGCACGGTATTTTACTAAGCCTCTTAATACTCTTATCTCATTTGTTCCACACAACAGCCCTACAAAGAAGATATTATAGTTCTCATTTTAGATGGGAGGCAATTGACACTTAGAGAGGTTAAGCCACTTATAAAATGCTATAGAACATTTACAACATAATACGTGATGCAGTAAGGTTTAGAACCCTCTAAGCAGGGCAACTCCACTGCCTCCCCCAAACCTATGCCTGAATTTTCTTACCATTTAAAATACAAAAAGGAAAAAACTAACTAATAAACAACACAAATAAAAATGTACTAAGGTACAAAAAATTCTACTTTACCAGAATTACCTTCATGGAAAACACTATCTGTATTTGTTTGTACTCTTTATTTGCTTAAAGAGAAACTCCTGAATAAACTTGAGAAAAAGGTGAAACACTGAGCTCCTCCCATGAGCACTGAAATGTAGGAGAAAAGAGCCTTCCATAAAGTTTGGGAAGGAATTTCTGTAAGTAACAGAAAAAGAAAACAAAAAAAGAAGAAGCAAATCCAACAAAAATGACTTAAGATTATAGCTGCAGGTAGGTGATACTATCCCTCCTTTTGTAACCCTTAAGTCTCTAAGAAAATATGAGGAGATTTTTGGGGGAAATTCATAGAAGCCATAAACTTCTATATCCAAGCTATCACAGGGTGGGACAGAGCTTCTTAATGGATTATCTCAGGGGTGCATGGGTGGCTCAGTCAGTTAAGCGTCTGCCTTTTTGGCTCAGATCAGGATCCTGGGGTCCTGGGATCAAGTCCCACATTGGGCTCCCTGTTCAGCAGGGAGTCTGCCTTTCCCTCTACCACTCACCCCTGCTCATGATATCTCTCACTCTCTCTCAAATAAATAAATAAAATCTTTAAAAAAAAAAAAGGATTATCTTAGCATAGAATTAGACAGGGAGGGAAACAAGGGAAAAACAAATTTATGTGGATGGCTGTAGACTGTCAATAGCTATTGAATTGTTGAGATACATGTTTCAGATGTGATTATGCTTTTTATTTAAATGACAAAGGAAGGTGTATCATTTCCGCCTTTGAGAACAAAAACTGTCATTAAATAAATAAGTGGGGAATTGTCAATAATGCTCCCTACCTTTTTTTCTTTAGACTGTTCCTTAAAATTCTTTTTTTTTTTTTCAGGATTATCATGATTACTTTTTTTTCATTTGAATTTCTTTTCTTAAAATTGAAGTATTATTAACATACAGTGTTATATTAGTTTCAGGTATACAATACAGTGATTCAACAATTCTATTCATTACTCAATGCTATTCAAGGTTAAGTATGCTCTTGATCCTCTCTTATCTATATCAGCCCTCCCACCCACCCTCTGGCAAATACATTTATTGTCTGTATTTAAGAGTCTGTTTGTTTATTTATCGCTTTTTTAATTTGTTTGTTCATTGGATTTGTTTCTTAAATTCCACATGAGTGAAATCATATGGTATTTGTCTTTCTCTAAGCAACTTATTTCTCTAAGCAACTTATTTCACTTAGCATTATACTCTCTAGGTTCATTCATGTTGTTTCAAATGGCAGGATTTCATTCTTCTTTATGGCTGAATAATACTTCATTGCCTCTGTGTCTGTGTGTATGTGTGTGTGTGTGCACACACATATAATACATACATATAATACATATAATACATCTTCTCCGTCCCATTTGTCTGTGGATAGGCACTTGGGTTGCTTCCATATCTTGGCTATTGTAAATGTAAATAATGCTGAAATACACACAGGGGTGCATGTATCTTTTCAAATTAGTGTCTTTGTTTTCTTTGTGTAAATACCCAGTACTGGAATTACTGGATCAAGTGGTAATTCTTATCTATGATTGGTTCCTTAAATTCTTATCTATCATTGCCCATTATTTTGTTAAAAGCAAAAATGAAATCATTGGGACAAAACTTCTTACCGGCTCTTTTGTCTACTTTAAAACATTAAAAACCCATAGCAGTTTTCCTCAAAAATAAACTACATATTTCAGTAATTAGAAAACAAAGGCTAACATTTAACTAAACCCCAAAACTATAAGGAAGAATGGCAATACAACCATTTATCATTGAGTTGACACACTTAATTGATCAAATTAGGTGGCGGAAAAAAGAAAAGTAGGAAAACTCAGTAGCTCTGAAAACAGCACACCTAATACAAACAGATTCCAAGAGACTACACTTTTCCATACTGTATTTTCATATCCTACCAGTTAGTATTCTAGGGTCTTAGATACATTGTCTCAAATAGTCAGAACAAGCTACATGCTATTATTATATCCATTTCATAAAGGAGGAAACAAAGACACTGAATGATTAAGCAACTTGTCCAGAGTAAATAAATCAGCAAAAACATAGTCAAGATTTAAAACCAGGCAATATAACTCCAAAAATCCTTCTCACAACTTCTGTACTACACTGCATCTTATTATTTGCAAAGTGATCTATGTACCTTCAAAGATTTATTTTTAAGATTACTATTATATTTATTATATCCAATTTTCAGGAAATAGAAAACATGCTATTTGAAATTGTGAGACAAAATCATGACTGTTTAATTACTCAGAAATAAGCACAAGCTCTGAACATGGCTTTAAAAATGGTAAGTGCTAGAGCACAGGATAAGAAATAGTAAAATAACAACTGTAGAGTGTGTTTAACTGTCTTGGGAATTAATGTCAATAGTGTAGACTAAGATTCTTAAGTAAGTGACATTAAATATAAGTATTATATGCATATAACTGTAAACCCCTTACAACTAATGTTCTAAAGGGGTAAACTAAAATGTAGCTAGCACTTAAAGAAGCATGAAAAGCAAAAAACAAATAGCTGAAATACTTGCACACTCTTTCTATGACATTTTGAACCATATTAATCATTCAACCTCAATATCCTTAAGGGAAAAAAAAAACCTTCAAATTTTCTTAAAATGGCAACTTCTTCCTAAAGTGAAATGAAATATTATACTAAGTGGAATTACATTTCTGGGATGCAAACCAATTTATGATGAACCAAAACTGAATACTTATGGCATAATTTTAAGTTGTTGTAGCTTTGCAAGGAAAAAGAAAAACTAAATATTATTCTCTTAAAAAGTGTTTTATACAAAAAAAAAATGAAACACTTTTAAGAAATATGAATGAATAAGAAACTAATTTGTCAGTCTAATTTTAGACTGCACTTCATATAAGAAAAAAAGTAATAGGACTTTAATAAACACTTGTTTGAGAGAAGTCATTTCCTGTTAAGTAATAATACATCCCTGATGTCACTGGGTGGCAAAGTATGAGTACTAAAAGAAAGCGTCTGCATGCTTTGGTAAGAAAACCTCATTTTTCCCATGTGCAACTGGAACCAATATCATTCCAATTTGAAAGTATCTGTCTTTCATAAGGCTAAAAAAGAAGGAAGCAAAATGAATAATATAGTTGAGTACATAAAATGAAAAGGATTCTCTATCATCTTTTTCTGTTTGGTATCATCTATCAAATAAGTTATGGAAAAAAAACTGTAATTAAAAATGAATGGCAATTTCATTTGCAACAACATGGATGCACCCAGAGGTTATTAACTAAGTGAAATAAGTCAGAAGGAAAAAGACAAATATGATTGCACTTACATGTAGATTCTAAAAAACAAAAAAAAATCAAAGGCAAGAAACAGATATAAATACAGAGAACAAACTAATGGTTGCCAGGAGGAAGTAGGGGGGATGGGCCATATGGATGAAGGGAGTAGAGGTACAGACTTCCAGTTATGGAATGAATAACTCACAGGGACGAAAGGTACAGCATAGGTAATATAGTCAATGATACTGCAACAGCATTGTATAGTGATGAATGGTAGCTACACTTGTGGTGAGCACAGCATAACCTATAGAACCACCCAATCACCATGTTGAATACCTGAAACTAATGTAACATTTGGTATCAACTATACCTCAATTTAAAAAAAAAAGTTTAAAAATGAATGGCAAATAATCAATCTGCTGATCATCAGAAAAATAACATTAGCATAATGGTAACTATACTAAGAGGAGCAACTTGTTTTAAATAAAGCTGTGATTGGGGACGCCTGGGTGGCTCAGTTGGGTAAGCGGCTGCCTTCCGCTCAGGTCATGATCCCAGCGTCTGGGATCGAGTCCCACATCAGGCTCCTTACTCCGCAGGGAGCCTGCTTCTCCCTTTTCCACTCTGTCTGCCTGTGTGCTTGCTTGCTCGCTCTCTCTCTCTCTCTCTGTCTCTGACAAATAAATAAAATCTTAAAAAAAAAATAAAGCTGTGATTTTTAAACACTAATGTAAACTTACACATGTAGAAATCCATCAAACAACTGAAAGAGACCATGTAGCATATAAACATGATGGGGACTGGCTCCAGTCACCCAACAAAGATGATACTGTTCTCCACATATTAAGAAAGCAGAAATGTAAGGGTAGAGGGCAGGTTAAGAACATTAACATGATACAATAAAATATTTTTTGCCACTGACTACAGAGTTTACAAAGATGACATAACTGTATCTTAGATTACAAACAAACATAACCAAATAGAATAATAAACCCAAAGACAGTCTTTGAAAGAGCTTTTGTTCCTGAGACAGATTACCAACTGCAGAATAAAGAGGAAGAGCAAAAGAGAAAGAAAAAAAAATTAAATTAAAAAACAGATTTTACCTTTCTAGACAGGAAAGCCCAAGGCGCCTGTACAAAGCAAAGTTAAAGACACATACTACAAGGAGAAAAAACTTGGTAATTAAGTAAAAAGTGGATTAAAAGGGCTCCTGGGCGAGCTCAGTCCATTGGGCGGCTACCTTCAGCTTGGGTCATGATCCCAGGGTCCTGGGATCAAGCCCTGCATCGGGCTCCCTGCTCAGCCAGAATCCTGCTTCTCCCTCTCTTCCACTCTCCCTGCTTGTATTCCCTCTCTCGCTGTGTCTCTCTCCATCAAATAAATAAAATCTTAAAAAAAAAAAAAGAAAGAAAGAAAGAAAAGTGGATTAAAAGTATTATCCCTGGAGTATGAAGTTTGGACTTGAGAAAAATTAGTAATAGGAAGAAGTCTGAACACTCTAAAAAGGCAAACATTAAAGTACAAGCTATCCTATGGACAAATAGTATGCTTATTCCCAAAATCACCAAACGAAAGTTTTAAATAGTTGTGTAAATTTAAAGTTAGCTGTGTACCTAAAGGAGTACATAATTAATTCACCAGTATTTTTTTAAACTTTCAGAATATATAAAAAATTTTTACCTTGACAAGTAAATAATTCCTCTCAGATGCTAACAGACTCCACAGATGTAATATATGCTTTAAATTACATATTCATAATATATATATTTATGTATGTATACATACATATGGATTTTAACATAGGTAGCAGTACTCACCCACACTGACTAAATCATAAATACTAACGGTTTCAGCATTATTAAATAAAAAATTTAGGTCTAAAATAACCACACACAGATTTTTTTTAAAATTAAGGACACTAAGACAAAAATTGGAGAACTACTTGAATACAAAATTTTAAGTTACACCAATGTTAACAACAGTCTGTGTTAAGGCAGAAGTTTTTACAGTCTACCTACTTTTATCCAGCCCAGCAGCTGTGGCAAGTGGTAGTGGTTAATCAGAAGGAAGTGGCAGCTGCAAATATTCTGGGACAACAGAGTAATGGAGTCCCTGTCCCTCTCTGACTTCTCTCCTTGGACCTCCCTCGACACAGTAGGCAACAAGAGCAAGCAGTGAGAAATAAAGCCTGAAGCAGCTGCCTTAACATTCTGATGCTTGTAGCTCTCACCCATAAAGACTTACATCCAAGTGTCATATTCTGCAGGCCATGTAAAACTCCGAAGGAGTCCTTCTCTCTATGAAAGTCATCACAGAGTTGGGCAGGCATCCAAGCCAAAAACTTTGGCAATTTCGTAGACTCTCCACATGAAGTCAGTTGCCAAATCCTATTAATTCTATCCCTAAATCTCTCTTGGATTCATTCTCTTAACTCCATCCTCACTATTCAGACCCCTCTATTTTGGGCTCTTTTTTTATTTTAGTCTATTCTAATACATCATACACACTGCTGCTCTGAGAAGTATTTTTCTAAAATATAAATCTGAGTATGTCACCTATTAAAAGTACTTCAATTGCTCCCAATTACTAAAAGTGTATGGTCCAGGGGTGCCTGGCTGACTCAGTCAGTACAGCATGCAATTCTTGATCCTGGGGGTATAAGTTCAAGCCCCACATTGGGTATAGAGATGGCTTAAAAAGAAAACCTTGGTGGGGGGGGGAAATATATATATATATATATATATATATATATATATATATATATATATATATACACATACACACATATATATTCCAAAACCCATATAGAGGGGACAGAAAAACACAGTGGTCTTTCAACCTTGATTTAAGACAGTAATTTAAGAGTTAAATGGGAAGTAAATAGGAAAAATGTGTATTACCTAAAATACTTACTATGGTAAATAAGATTCCTGACGCTCTGGAATCCTAATCAGTTTCTTGTCACTCCTTGTTACAAACCCTGTGCTCTAGTCAGACTGAACTACTTATATTTCTGTCAAAAGCACCATGTTTTTTTAAATCTCACTCTTTCTCCTCCAACAGAATGGTATAAGCATGCTACTGGCAGACTTAAATTTATCCTTTAAAATAGAGCTGAAATTCTACCATCTCTTGAAGCCTTCCTTGACCCTCTCCCAAATAATGATATACTTGTTCACATGACAGTCTCCATCTCCACAAATTAGCTCTTGAGGAAGGAACCATGGATGGTTGGTATTCATAATTTAAGCTCACAGCTCAATTATACTTAATACACTTCCAAAAGAAGAATAATCTTGGCACTTGGCACTATCATGCCTCTCTGTTATAGCTCTCAAATTCTCTTCAGTCTAAAAAAGTCATTTCAGGGAAAGATGATTCAGATGATTTTACAGGAAAGTTATGTCAAGAACATTCTTATACTATTGAGATGGTTTCAGAACACAGAAAACAGTTTATGAAGCAGCAAAAGATTGACTTTAAAATCTTCAAAATACTATACTGCAACTGTGTTTAGGATTAAAGATCTAAAGATCTTCAAGAAAACACTACTAATTTGAGTCTAGTGTTATATTAAAGAAGCAATAAAAAAATAAGTAAAATTTTAAAATAAAGCCATTTCAGAATCATCTGCCTTGAAGAGGCACTGTGGGATGAGGTGAAGTGGGGTGCAAGGAAATGAAAACACAAAAATGAGTAAGAGATATTCCCAGACTTTGAAGAACTTACAATCTACAGGGAAAAAACTGACAAAAAAAGATTAAAGAGGAAGATGAATCTCTAATAGTAAGGAATTTGAAGGAAGTTGTCTTAAGTAAATACTCTGGAATTAACTGATGATAGTATCTGTAACACAGCCAAAACTAAACACTGCCTCAATGACCTCTAACTTTCAACCTGGAAAAGCAACTAAGGGAGCCAATTTTGCTTTACCAAAGCATATTATATTTTTCTGACCTGTGAATACAAATATTTTGAGTTTGAAGACTGAGACAAAATTTAAACCTTTTGGCATTAGAAGGTTAGGTGTCTGAGGTTGAAAGAAGCTGGTTCCTGTCAAAATGTTTCCTGACTTAGGAATCAGAGACCCTCTTGGATCTAAAAGAGTAATAATAAATATTTACTTCAGGACTTAATTATAAATTGACAGCAAAGATGTGAAATGTTTCCTTACAGTTTTCACATTTAAAATTAAACATTCCTCAAGCTTAATATACACCTTGTCTAACACTCACTACTACTATTCCAGAGAGGTCTAAAGTTAAAAATATAATTCAAAGACGAAACAATATTCCTAAGGTCAAGAAAAAGTTCAAGACTCTACAGTCACATAGCTTTGCTTACAGTAAGAATTACTGAGGATGATAAGCAAAACATGTGGCTTTAAAGGAAATTCAATGAGGAAAAGATAATTTTTTCAACAAATGGTTATTGGGACAACTGGGTAACTATGCAAAAAAATGAACTTGGACCTGTATCTCACACCATCACAAAAACATTAACTTGGCATAAATCAGAGACCTAAATTTAAGACTAAAAGTATAAAAACGTTTAGAGGAAAACATAGGAGGAAATTTCCAAGGCCTTCAGGTAGGCAAAGTCATCTTAGATAAGACACCAAAAGCATGATCCATGAAAGAAAAAACTGGTAAGCTGGATTTGATAAAAATTCAACTACATTTATGTTTCAAAAGACACAATTAACACATGAAAAAATAAATCACACTCTGGGAAAAATACTGACAAGTTATGATGCTAAAAAAGAATTGATATCAGAATATATAAATAACTCTTACAACTTAGTAAGACAAATTTTAAAATGGACAATAGATCTGAACAGGTATCTCAACAAAAAAGGTATCTGAATGGTTCATAGGGATATAAAAAGATGTTTAACACCATTAGTCAACAGGAAAACGTAAACTAAATATGCATTGGGATACTACATTTTACCCCCTAAAACAGTTACAATCAAAATGACAGATATTACTGGGCGCCTGTGTGGCTCAGTCAGTTAAGCAATGGACTCTTGATTTTGGCTCAGGTCATAATCTCAGGGTCCTGAGATCCAGCCCTGAGTAAGGCTCAGTCCTCAGTGGGGAGTCTGCTTGAGGTTCACTCTCTTCCTCTCCCTCTGCCCCTCCCCTTGCTTGTGAACACAGATGCATGCACTCTCTCTCTCAAATAAATAAAATCCTGGGGCATGTGGGTGGCTCAGTTGGTTAAGCATCTGTCTTCGGCTCAGGTCATGATCCCAGGGTCCTGGGATTAAGCCCCACATCAGGCTTCTTGCTCAGCAGGAAGCCTGCCTCTCTGTCTTCCTCTCCCTCCCATCCCTCACATTTGTGCTCTCTCTGTTAAACAGATAGACAAACAGACAAACAAACAAATACATAAAATCTTTTATAATGACAAGTAATAATACCTTTGGACCATGCTCATACCAGGACAAAAGGGTAATAGTTTCTTAGAAACTTATTCTATTTTGGGGATTGGAAATATTCTGCACCTTTTCAAAAGCTAAACAGAAGCCCACTCATCTCTTCCTGACTCCTACCCTCACCCTGTGCACGTGCACACACACACACTGCTAAGGATATGGAAAAACAGGAACCCTCACACTAGGGGCAATGTTAAAACATATTACAGCTGCCTTGGACAATAGTTCCTATACCTACTCCTAGGTATATATCCAAGAGAAATGAAAACATTAAGTCCATACAAGGACTTATATATGAATATTCATAGTAATATTATTCATAATGCCCAAAATGTAGAAACAACCCAGAAGTCCATCAATTTATGAATGGATAAGACAGATACTAGATAAAGGGTTGTATATCTATCAATGGAATATTATTCAGCAACAAAAAGAAATGAAATATGCTACAATATTAACTCAAAAACATGAAAGAAGCCAGACACAAAAGACTTCATATTATATGATTACATTTACATGAGATGTCTAGATAGGCAAATCTATAGAGACAAAAAGGAGGTGAAAACGGTTGCCCATGTCTAGGGATGGGAAATGGAGAATAATTGTAAACTGACATGATGAATCTTTTTGGAGTGATGGAAAAGTTCTAACACTGGATTGTGATCAGGCTCAGGACAAAATAAAAATGCTCAAAAAGAATTTTTTTTTCTCTTTCTTCAGTGATTTCTCTAGACCTGTCATAGTACTTTCTATTTGCTACTTTAACTGGGCTCCTTCGAACATGACGATACTCACTGAGTGAAGACCCTCCCAGGCATGAAGGGCACATATATCCAGTCCTGACCTTCCCTGTGTCCACAGCCCTGCTGGTGGTGGCAAAAGCAGCAGGAACTGAGCAGGGGCAGGGAGTAAAATGGCCTAGAACATGTTGCAGTGAGGCAGGCAAGTGTATGTGGCTCCAAGCCCACTAAGGTATGCTCCACCGTTCCATCAGACTTCACTGACAAAACACGAATTCAAAGATAAAATTATTAAGAATCTCAAGATGATGACTAAAGAGCACTGAACTCCAAGTACAGGGCCCCTTTCTGAGCATGGGACTGTACTGGTCATATATACATGAATCAGGACTTAATAGTGGTGATGGCTGCACAAGTTGGTAAATTTACCAAAATTAACTGAATCATAAACTTAAAATGGGTGAAATCTATAGCATGCAAATTATATGGCAACAAAGCATTGTGGGGTTTTGTGGGGTTTTTTAGTGACTTTAAGTCTTTGGTGGCAGCATAATCAAATTTACCAAAGGAGTAAAGCATCATAAGAGAGTACTTGATGTCTAGGCCTAAGTGAGTAAATCAGCCTAAGGAACTAGGATACACTACGAAAAAGAAATTGTATCTCAGAAAGCTCCCGTCAGGTCGGAGGATAAAGTTCTCTTTTTGAATATGCAAACTGACTACTCTGTAGACAGAACAGAGGTGACTTCCGAGGTAATGAGTTTATCTCATGACTGGAGAAGACCTCTTAGATGCTAGAGGTTTCTAAAGGGAGCATAAGGCCAAATGAAGAGCACTGTGCTCAAACTCTACAATTAAGACTGAATCTCCATCAGGGCGCCTGGGCAGCTCAGTAGGTTGAACAACCAACTCATGGTTTCTCAGACTCTTGGTCTGGCTCAGGTCATGATCTCAGGATCTTGGGATTGAGCCCCGAAACAGGCCAGGCAATCAGCATGGAGCCCACTTGCCCCTCCCTGAACCCCTCCTGTCACTCACTTGCTCACACATACTCTCTAAAATAAATAAAATCTTTAAAAAAGAGGTAATCTCCATCAAAAGATCTCTTACACTGACAATTCCAAATGCTTAATTATTTCTGCCTGAGCCTACTCTGACTCAATGAACCACAGGCCTATATCTCTATGCTGGAGTTGTGATAACTTAAGTGCTCTTGAAAGACCTCACATTCTGCCAAAATACATACCCCAAATTATGGGTAAAACAGGACTGAGGCAGTTCACACAAAACCTATGCAAAATTCATAATCACAGTACTAACAAAAACATTAATAATCCTCCCAAAAGTACTAGCATAGTTTATTTTAAAAGGTGGATTAAGGGCACCTGGGTGGCTCAGTAGGTTAAAGCCTCTGCCTTCAGCTCAGGTCATGATCCCAGGGTCCTGGGATCAAGGCCCGCATCGGGCTCTCCACTCAGTGGGGAGCCTGCTTCCCTTCCTCTCTCTCTGCCTGCCTCTCTGCCTACTTGTGATCTCTGTCTGTCAAATAAATAAATAAATAAATATTATTTTTTTTTTTAAAGTAAAAGGTGGATTAAGTTCCAAATAAATGGGTAATATAGTAAATATACCTTTTAGGATAAATAAAAAAGTAAATGTAATTTGATGGGAAAGAGTTGTAAGAAAGGGGTAAGGGTGCCAACTCATGAAAACAAGGGCAAATGCATAAAAATTGGGGAGAACTCCAAAAACAGCACTTCTCTAAGAGACAGTACATGACAAAGCTAAGCCAAAAGGAAGAACATGGTGAGAATGGGCATCCTGTATAGTATGTTATTCATTTTTCTGTGGCTTGCTGCTTGCATTCATCTGTGTTAATATATCTGTACATCTGAGTTCAGCTGCTATTACTAGATAACATAACTCATTATCTACTGGAGAAAATCATGTGTGAACCAAAATGACTCTCATATTTTATAGCTATCATTCCTCTAATAACATTCACATATGAGTTAATTTGTGTTAAAGATATGTCTGTGTTCTAGAAACAGGTGATTAAACAGGACAGACTGTATTTGATCTACTACCTGCTTCAACTTTTCTCCAATTTGTTTACTTTCCCTTACCTACTCCCTAGTTTGCTTTACCCAAGATCCACAGTGCTAGATACAGTGATCACATTTGTGGAACACCTTTCAGATAATTTTTCTCTCTATGCACTTAGCATTTTGTTTTCAGAGTAGGGGGTGGGGATGGTGTCTATCAGGATGGTTTAACAATACAGCAAAGAGATTTAATATATATCCTTATTTCTTCATTCTTTTTAAATTAGATGAATGAATACAGTACTGTTCCCTGCCCCAGTCCCCCAGGGGATGCTTAGAACCACAGATAAAACCCTGTATGTACTATGGTTTTCCTATATATACATACACATATGATAAAGTTTAATTTATAAATTACGCACAATAAGAGATTAACAACAACAATAATAAATTAGAACAAATGTAATATACTATAATAAAAGTTATACCAATGTGATCTCTCTCTAGAAATACCTTACTATACCATACTCACCCTTTTTCTTCTAATTACATGAGATAAAATGCCTACATGATGAGATGAAGTGAGGTAGATGACAGGAATTGTGCTACAGTATTAGCCTACTATTGACCCTCTAATAATAAGTCAGAAGGAAGACCAGCTGCATGCAAACTCTGGTTGACCATGGGTAACTGAAACCACGGAAAGCAAGAATGGACTGGGGAGAGGGGGGTGTTGCTACTGTACTTCATTTAGTTCTCACACTGAAAAACAATGTGTTAATTTTTCTAACTATAACACTAGGCAGAAAAAAAGTACTTTCCCACCATAATCTATACCACAGTTTTGCTATTTTCAAGGCACAGAACATAATTTTTTTAAAAATCAGGCACTGAATTTGAACAGCTCTGTAATGCTGGCAGAAGCTTCATAATATAATTTTTTGTGCAATTTGTAAGTTCGATATATATGTGAACTTATGTATGTAATAAGGTTATCTCTCTCCAAATTAAAAAAAAATAACTATTATTACTCTTAGAAATTATGGTTACAAATATTGACATAAATGCCAGTAACTTAGAAAAATCTACTGGTCAAACAAGTTTTCATCATTAAAAAGATGCAAACTATTGGGACGCCTGAGTGGCTCAGTCAAGCATCTGCCTTCGGCTCAGGTCATAATCCTGGGGTCCTGGGATCAAGTACTCCCTCTGCCTGCCATTCCCCTTGCTTGTGCTCTCTCTCTCTTACAAATAAATAAATAAAACCTTAAAAGAAAAAGAAAAAAAAAAGATGCAAACGATTGAGTCAACAAAACATAAACACATATTTCCTGAAACAAGCTTTTTTATTTTACTTTTAACATTTCTTCTTTTTTATAGCAGTGGTCATATATTTATTAATGTTCACATGCCAGATGTTAAAAGTCCTTTAACCTCAGATGGGCCTCAGAAGCACTTCTTTCCTTCAGTCCAGGGATTTTTACTAATGAAATTATAGGAAGATTACACAAAAATTTTGCAACAATCTATTTATAAAATAACAGGTGAAAAATGACCTAAATCACCCTAGTGAGATTTATCTCTATCTAATATGAACTGCTTAAATTACGATATGGAAAACTTTAAATGATGCTATGGATAAATATGGAAAGATAGTCAAAACACAATTAAGTTAAAAGAGATAACAAACTAACATAGCAAGTATATGTGTTTTTATAAAATAATACGCTATACATGAATACAGGAAAAGGTCTACGAAGCTATTTACCAACACTAAACTGGTGATCCTCGAAGTATGGTTCCCCAATCAACAGCATCAGCATCACTTCGAACTTGTTAGATATGAAATTCTGGGGGCACGTGGGTGGCTCAGTTGATTAAGCATTTGACTCTTGATTTCAGCTCAGGTCATGATCTCAGGGGCTCATGTCAGGGATCTCACGGTCATGAGATCCAGCCCACATTTGGCTCCATGTTGTGTGTATGCTAGAGATTCTCTTCCTCTGCCCTTCCCCCCACTCTTGCACGTATGCACGTGCGCTCTCTCTCTAAAATAAACAAATAAACCTTTAAAAAAAAAAAAAGACATGACAATACTGGGTCTCCATTCCAGTCCTATTAAATTAGAAATTGGAGGCAGGATCTGTTTCATCAATCTGTTTCAGTAAACTGACATGATGAATCTTTTTGGGGTGATGGAAAAGTTCTAACACTGGATTGTGGTCAGTGTTCCCCCCCCTCCCCAGTAAATCCTCCGACTGATTCTGATGAATACCGAAGTTTGAGAACCATTATTCCAGATCTCTTATTGGGATCAGGATCCCTTTGAGACTGATGACAACTACGAATGTTCTCCCAGAATAGTGCACATTTGGAATGCTCAATTTTATGTGTATTTCACAGACAAACAGCAAAGGGTATTTTCAGTGGTACAATATTATCCTCAATGGAGTGTATCTACTGAGCCCTAGGGCTCTATCTACAACAAAAACCCATACATAACTGCATATAAGTTGCCAAAATTAAACTAAGAAAAATGAAAGAACCAGAAAACTGCAACCTAAATCCTCAAGTCTGGCACACCAGTATTTCTTCTGGTTTGTCTTCACTTACTCAAATTCCAAGGCTGACACAAAATCTCCTGGGTTTAACTTTCCAAACTTCTGAACTTTATTGAGTTTATAGGTTGAACTTGTGCCCTTTGCAATGGAGAATTCTCACATGATCACTATTCCATTTGACTATCAATCTGAACTTCCTGGCCTTAAGAGAAAAAACGTTCAAAGTTGAATCTTTTTTTTTTCTGATTTCTGACAATGTGAATGTTTTAAAAACAAAGAAGCATAGAACTCCCATGTCCTCTGATTTAAGTAGATCCCTGATTTCCTTTAACTTATAATAAGAAGTAACATCAAACTACACAGACTTCCGAGTTACAACTTCTTAAGAAAACAAAGGCTACAAATTAGAAGATTTAATTAGTTAGTCTGTAATCATCTCCTAATTGTATTCTTCAAAATCAACTGCAGGTTTCTGTGGAAACATATGCATCTCCTATGATAATAAAGTTTAACCATTAAAAAAAATGAATGTTATTCTAAGAAAAATAATCCAACTCTCTCTCTCTCTCTTTTTTTAAAACCACTATATGCACACCTGCTATTCTCCTATCAATCCAAGCAGGAAACTATTTCTCCTCTACATCATGAGCAATAGAAAAGTACTTATTAAAACATTAATCACAGTCCATTATATTCTGACCCACTGCCAAAAGTTCCCATTACATCACTGAAAATATCTATTAACTCAAACTTGCTTCTGACAAGTTACAGGAGTGTAGTGTTTAGAATTTAGTAATGTAAGTCAGTTTAAAAAGAACAGTTACACAATTGATTTTGCAGTGGCAGCAAAAATGATTAATTTTTTTTTCCGACATTTACTACCAAAAGGTTGATTTAACTGGTGTTTCTACTGTAAAATTATTTAAAAATTATTTCAAATTTCACCTAGCATTATTAAACACATTTACTATGAAAGTATTAAATACAGGTGACTGGTTAAAGAATTTCAAAATGTGCTGAATACACCACTGTATGTAAAACTATAATGTATTGTGTAAATATGGGCCTTGTTTAGAGCCATGTCTCACAGGAAATTGTAGTAAATGAAAACCATCCCTGTTTTTCCACTCCCACTTGTTAGGATTTATGTTTTTACACTGAAAATCAGTTATCCAAAGAAACAACAACGACGACAAACATGGCAACATTACCTTCAAATCGGAATAATGACTACTTCATTCTTACCATGTTAAAAATAACTGAACTTTAATAGAGGCAAAGCTTGAATATACTGTGAGTCTATACCAGCAGAACCAACTATCTAGTTTTCACTTGTTGAATATCTGTTTGAAGAGTGATGACATGGGCTTCTTCTAAACCAGGAGGAAGGGAATCAACATTTAGATGATAAAATGATAAGAAAACAGCATAGGAGATTTCAGTAATTTTTTCCCAAGGATAGAAACTACGGACAATTATGATTTGCATACTGAAAAAAAAAAAAACCACTCAGTGGTAGAAACACTGGCAATTTTTCTTCTGTTTACTTATATTTTTTTAAGTTTTTCTATAAAGGACACATATTACCTTTATTTATTTTTTTTAAGATTTTATTTTATTTATTTATTTTTTTTTTGGACAGACAGAGAGGCAGAAAGGCAGGCAGAGAGAAAGGAGGAAGCAGGCTTCCCGCAGAGCAGAGAGCCCAATATGAGCCTCAATCCCAGAACCCTGAGATCATGACCTGAGCCGAAGGCAGAGGCTTTAACCCACTGAGCCACCGAGGCGCCCCCACATATTACCTTTATAATAGAAAAAACTTAATGAACTTATTTACTTTAATACAAGCTCTTAAGAAAATTACACGTGACTCCAAAATGACTGGAGAAGATTCTTAGAACATAAAAAGTTGACTTGTCTTAGCATATTACATTGTACACATTTTCTTTCAAATTTAAATTTTTATAATCTCTATTCTTTTTGAAATAAATGACAATTTCTGAAGCTTCTATAAAATCCAATGTTTCTTATGCTTGATGATTAATTTAGTTAGAAGATTCATGGCAGAAGGATTTAGAAAAACTAAAGCATTAATTATACCTTACTTAATAAAAAGAAAAGAAAACAGACCTAGGTGACAATCATAGAACATGTTAACTATAAATAGAGGGTTCTTTAACCTAAGAACCAACAAGTTTTACATTTGAAAGGTTAAAAGAGTCACCAAGCTACATATGTCTAATAATTTCCTAACAACTCAATCTCCAGATTATTTTTCCTTTTTCTAAGGAAATACAATTTCTACATATCTAAAGAAAATTAAGTAATCTCTACTTGGAAGTGTTTTTTAAGAAAATATGAATCTTTCAGGGCACATCTCAAAATGGTTAACCTGAATCCTAGCCTGTGATCCTGAGTTCCCACCAAAAAAATGAAGAATTAGTAAGTGATCACACACTTTACAGTACCTTCAATTAATGGTCTAGCCAACATAAAATTAAAAGAGTGACTTTTCTTGCTGATTTTTTAAAGACCCACACTTCATATAGGCACAGAAATATTACCCCCAATGTGAATATAAATATTTAAGTGATTAATTTAAACTCTACATTGTATTACTGAAGTCATTATTTACAAAACTCAAAGCTGCCTTTAAAAACACTTAACATATTTCATGGTCAACTCATCTTCGACAAAGCAGGAAAGAATGTACAATGGAAAAAAGACAGTCTCTTCAACAAATGATGTTGGGAAAATTGGACACCCACATGCAGAAAAATGAAACTGGACCATTTCCTTACACTACACATGAAAATAAGACTCAAAATGGATGAGAAAGGAATCCATCAAAATCCTTGAGGAGAACACAGGCAGTAACCTTTTCGACCTCAGCCGCAGCAACTTCTTCCTAGGAACATCACCAAAGGCAAGGGAAGCAAAGGCAAAAATGAACTATTGGGACTTCATCAAGATCAAAAAAGCTTTTGCACAGTAAAGGAAACAGTTAACAAAACCAAAAGACAACTGACAGAATGGGAGAAGATATTTGCAAACGACATATCAGATAAAGGGCTGGTTTCCAAAATCTCTAAAGAACTTTCAAACTCAACACCCATAGAGCAAACAGTCCAGTCAAGAAATGGGCAGAGGACATGAACAGACATTTCTGCAAAGAAGACATCCAGATGGCCAACAGACATGTGAAAAAGTGCTCCACATCACTTGGCATTAGGGAAATACAAATCAAAACCACAATGAGGTACCACCTTACACCAGTCAGAATGGCTAAAATTAACAAGTCAGGAAATGACAGATGCAGGCAAGGATGTGGAGAAAGGGGAACCTTCCTACACTGTTGGTGGGAATGCAAGCTGGTGCAACCACTCTGGAAAACAGCATGGAGGTTCCTCAAAAAGTTGAAAATAGAGCTACCCTTCGACCCAGCAATCGCACTACTGGGTATTTACCCTAAAGATAAAAACGTAGTGATCCGAAGGGGCATGTGCACCCAAATGTTAGTAACAGCAATGTCCACAACAGCCAAACTATGGAAAGTTTGGATGTCCATCAACAGATGAATGGATAAAAAAAGATGTGGTATATATATACAATGCAATACTATGCAGCCATCAAAAGAAATGAAATCCTGCTAATTGCGATGACATGTATGGAACTAGAGGGTATTATGCTTAGCGAAATAAGTCAATCAGAGAAAGACAATTATCATATGATCTCCCTGATATGAGGAAGCTGAGAGGCAACATGGGAGGTTTGGGGGCTAGGAAGGGAATAAATGAAACAAGATGGGATCAGGAGGGAGACAAACCATTAGAGACTCTTAATCTCACAAAACAAACTGAGGGTTGCCAGGGGGAGGGGCATAGGGACAGGGTTATGGACATTAGGGAAGGTATGTGCTATGGTGAGTGCTGTGAAGTATGTAAACCTGGCGATTCACAGATCTGTACCCTGGGGCAATAATACATTTTATGTTAATAAAAAAATAAAAAATTAAAAACACTTAACAGTTTTCATTAAGTGTTCTTTACAACAAATAACAAGCAAAAAATAAATGACAAAGACCTCCTAGCACAGTCATCTCATTTACTTCTTATCTGTTTAAGTCTTTAATAAGCATTCCCTGATTACTATCTGTCTCATACCATTGACTAGAAAATATTTCTCATAGGTATGATATGTGTAAATTATATATTTTAACATTTACCTATAAACTTAGAAAAAACAAACTCTAGGGTATAATTATTCTTTATAGGTCTTTAAAAATCATTATACTTAACAAATAGTAGAAGATTGTAGAAACTGAAACAGTACTGAGATTAAAAACAAAACTTCACTTTGAAAAAAAATTGATACAGATCATGCAGATCAATTAAATGACCTAGTCTACATAATTTAACAAGTGTCTTTATATTAAAGCATCTTTGGCCTGAAAATGCAATTTGACAATCAAATGAGAAAGAAAAACAAAATCCATCAACAAAGTTAAGCTGAACTTAAACTTTAAAAAATGAGTTTCAGTTCAATATTAACAGAGCTCACTACATAATAACAGTATTCCCAGCAACAAATGTTAATTCCAATGGTAGCATTTATCATTCAAATATCTAGTATTTCTATAGTACTTACCACGTGTCAGATATTATTGTAAGAATTTATCATTTACTAACTCATTAAATCCTCCCAACTCTCTGACATGGGCACTAATATTATCTTCATTTTGAAAATGGGGAAACAAAGCACAGAGAGATAGTAAACTGCCAAGGGAACTAATCAATGAAAAGTCCAGTACTGACTAAACCCAACCAATGTAGCTCTAAAGTACTTTCTTTTAATCTCTACATTAAAAGGTTAATGTGATAATAAACTTTAAATAGATTGGTTTAATTACTACCTCTATATTTGATAAATTACTATACCTATATTTGCTAAATTAACAGAGGAAGAGATGACATTATTCCTACTAGTAATTTATCATTCCAACTACTATGGGGCATTCCTTTTGCCTATGTTAACTAGCCCACAATCTTGGTAAACCAAAATTAGACTCAATTCAACAAGTGTCCACCTCCATGAACCTTTCCCTTGCCTTTAAAGCCAGATGTGACCTATACCTCTCCTTCTTTGCTCCATAAAACCTTTACTATCAAAACAACAACAACAGTTAGAAATTATGGAATGTTTTCTGAGTACTGAAAGTACTATGCCTTAAATACTGTAAATTAAGCTATATAATCAAAACAATCCTGAGAGATAGATTCTCATAGCTAAGGTACAGAGCTTGGATTTGAAGTCAGGTATAGTTAACACTAAATCTATGCTGCTTAACCCTGTGCTAGGCACAGTGACACTATGAGAGCATATATCTCACATAATGCATTGTATCCTATTCATTCACATACCATCATCATATCCCTCAATTCTTCTATATCAAGAGTTCTTTGATGAACAAAACCATGTCTTATATGCTTGTTTTTATTTCCTAAAAATAAACTGGGTTTAATGAACATCTGATGAAACGAATGAACAGATGATTACAACAAAAGCTGCATTATCTAATGAAAAATAAATAAAAGATCAGTAATTTTCAAACTTTTTCACCTTAGGACCTCTTTACACTCTTAAAAATTACCGAGGACTCTTAAAGAGGTTCTGGTTAGGCAGGTTATACATACCTGTATTTTCTACATTCAAAATTAAAATGGAGCACTTGGATGGTGCCGCTGGTTAAAACATCTGACTCTGGATTTCAGCTCAGGTCATGATCTCAAGGTCGTGAAACTAAGCCCCATGTCAGGTTTTAAGCTCAGTGCACAGCACGGTTGGGACTCTCCCCCTCCTCTCTCTGCCTTCCCCTCTCCTATCTCAAATAAATAAAATAAATCTTATAGAAAAGTTGAAACTAAAAAATCAGAAAATATTAATTCATTTTAAAATAACAATTAAACCTTATTACATGTTAACATAACACACCATGTAATACTAGTCAAAAGGAAGCTGTAGTGGCTATTTTAATATCAAATTAATTAGATTTCATAGCAAAGAATATTACCAGAAATAAAGAGAATAATTCCATGATGATAAAGAGGCCAATAAATGAAGAGGTTATAAGAATCCTAAATGTTTCTGTTCCTAATGAAAGCGAATTTGCAAAGGACATGTAAAACACACAAAAAACTCAGTGGACTCTGCAAGAAACTACTAGAACTAAGTGAGTTCTGCAAGGTTGCAAGCTTAAGATTAACACAGAAAATGTAATTATTCCTTCATTCCAGAAGAAAGCAATTATAAATTGAAAAAAAATTTTAAATGCCATTTACAATAACATTAAAATATATATATCACATCTCCTTTATCCACTCACCAGTTGATGGATGGGTTAAACGGGATGGGGATTCAGGAGTACACTTATTGTGATGAGCACTTGGTGTTCTTTGTAAGTGCTGGATCTCTATACTGTAAACCTAAAACTAGTATTACACTATATGGTAACTAACTGGAATTTAAACAAAAACTTGAAAAAAAATATATAAAATAGAGATAAATCTGACAAAAATATACGAAAAATATGTACATTAAAACTGGTGGGAGAAATTAAAGACTAAATAAATGGGAAATTATGTCTTTTGCCTGTATCAGAAGACTCTATTATTAAAACAGAGCAAATTCACTCCAAATTGATCTACTGATTGAATACAATCCCAGTCAAACTTCTGATAGAATTTAGAAGCAATGATCCCCAGTAACACAAGTATACGTACAGCACAGACATTAGTTTCTAATACTATTCTCTAATAAAAGAGACCAAGGCTTCTTGTAGAATGTTTGATTCTAGAACTGAGTCAAGAAATGTATGTGATGAGCCTGAGGCATCTTTTAGTGCCAGAAAGTAAAGAAGTACTTTAAAAACAAAAAAAAACACAATGATGTGGGAATGACAACTAGGTACTAGATCTAACTAAAACACCTCAAGTGGCCAAAACCCGACTCTAATCCAAAGTGTAAAATGTTCATTCATGAGTCCTTAGTGGTGGGGGAAAAAAAAGAAAAGACTGAATAAATAGATGGGGGAAAAGTGTCAAATCTCCAATGCAGAAGAATTCCAAATAATTTACGTAGATTCAACACCCTCAAGAAAATCGAGCAGAACTCCCCACACTTTAAATATGGACAGTGCATAATGACTTTTTTCCAAAGAGTGCAAGAAAGAAAAAGGGATTAAGAGTGACTTTACAGTGGAAAAAGCTGACAAACACTACATGATCATGTTAACACCAACACTAATAAGATGTACTGACAGCATGTACCCTTGATATGAAGTCATGAAAATAGCATTTTATCTCTACAGTCTTCCTCGAAAGAGCATATAACCCTAGTCTAATTATGAGAAAAACATTAAACATATAATAGGACATTCTACAAAATACCTGACCACTACTTAAAACTATTAAGGTCCTCAGCAACAGGAAGGTCTGAGAAACTGTCATAACTAAGAGGAGCCTAAAGAGACATAACTACTAAATGTAATGTGGTATCCTAGATGAAATTCTAGAACACAGAAATGAAAGTAGGTAAAAAGAAAGAAAATCATAATGAAGTACAGACATTAATTACTAAATCTGTATCAATATTGGTTCATAAATTATAACAAATATGTCATGTTACTGTTAACCGTATTTAATAATAGGAAAATTATATGGGGTATAAATTTTCTGTATTATCTTTGCAATATTTCTATAAATACAAAGCTGTTCTAAAATAAAAAGTTTATTTAAAAAAAACCCAGCAGCCTATTTTTGTAGGAATGGACAAACTAAATCTAAAATTTACATGGAAATGCAAAGAACCCAGAACAGTCAAAACAACTTTGTAAAAAAATAAATAAATAAACTGGAGAACTGATGTTCAGACTTACTATAAAAACTATAGCAATCAAGACAACGTAGTTTTGGCATCAGGATCAACAAACCACTGGAACAAAATGAAGTTGAAAAATAGATCTACACATTTATGGACAACAGATTTTTGACAAAGGTGAAAAGTCAATTCAATGGAGAAATAATAGTCCTTTCAACAGTGTGGAAACAATTCAATATTCATATGTAAAAAACAAATCCTTCAAATCATACTTACCATATACAAAAATGAACTATAAGTAGTTCACACAGCTAAATAATATTAACCCCTAAAATACAAAACTTATGGAAGAAAAGGCAGGAAATTTTATTTTGAACTTGTATTAAACAAAAATTTCTTAGATGTAACACCAGAAGTGCAGTCCATATAAGAAAAAAAAATTGATAAACTACACTTGTTCAAAACTAAAGCTTCTGTTTTAAAGACACTTAAGAGATTAACAAAAAAAGCCATGGACGAGGAAAATTTGCAAATCATGTATCTGATAAACAGAATATATAAAAATCTGACTATAGCATATATACAAAATGTCAAAACTCAGTAGGAAAACAAATCTAATAAAGAAATGGGCAAAATCGACAGCCAAATGCAAAAGAATGAAAACTGAACTACTATCTTATACCATACCCAAAAATTAACTCAAAACAGATTAAAGAGTTGAATGTAAGACCAGAAACCATAACATTCCTACAGGAGGACATGGGTGGTAAGCTTCTGAAGCAATGGCAACAAAAGCAAAAATAACAAATGGGACTGTGTCAAACTGAAAAGCATCTCCACAGAAAATGACATCATCAACAAAACAAAATATTAAATTTTATTTTATATTTATTATTAATTAATTGTTAATAATTAATTATTTATAATAATCATTTATTAATAATTGTTATATTGTCTTCTGTTAAATAGAAGACATTTGTAAATCATACATCCTATAAAGAGTGGATATTCAAAATATATAACGAACTCATACAGCTCAATAAAGGATATGACAATTTCCTTGGTGGTTGCCTGAGAGGTATGAAGGAGAAATTACAAATTGACACCAGCAATCTTTTGAGAATGACAGGTATCTTGATGGTACACATGTCAAAGCTCATCAAACTGTGTATTTTAAATGTATGTTGTCTACTGTATGTCATCTATACCTCAGTAAACTGCTTAAACATAGAGTAGATTTAATTTTAAATTGTCATAATGAAATTACCATGTAAGCTCACTAGACCATTTTATTAATGTAAGATATATCATGGGATCTTACTGACCTTATTTTTACTATATATAGAAGTATATTATAGCTTTACGACCCTAGGAATTATTTCAATTATTCCCTACAACGCTTAAAAAAAGAAAAAAAAAAAAAAACACCTAAAACAACGAATAAAAGATGATGGAACCAACTGAAGAATAGTTAAATAAATCACAACTATCATATCAATCTTCAGTTTTTATACTACATTGTTCAAATTATTACATCTTTTTCCAGCATTATTTCTTTTACTTTTTTTTTTTTAAGATTTTATTTATTTATTTAACAGACAGAGATTACAAGTAGAAAGAGAGGCAGTCAGAGAGAGAGGAAGGGAAGCAGGCTCCCTGCTGAGCAGAGAGCCTGATGTGGGGTTGATCGAAGGACCCTGAGATCATGACCTGAGCCAAAATCAGACGCTTAACGACTGAGCCGCCCTTGGCATCATTTCTTAAGAGGATTATGAAAATACCCTAGGTAATTTTCTCAAACCCCAAAATCAGTGAGTTACCAATGTAGTCTTAATCATTTACTAAATTTCAATTTCAATTCAATCATTTTTAGTAAATTACAGAGTTGTAAAGCCATCAACACAATCCAGTTTAGAACATTTTCATTACCCCAAAACAGATTCCTGATGCCCAGCTGGAGTCACCAAAGGGTGTATTTTTAAGGACAAAAAGGAAATATTATATTCTTTCTCTTTTTAAAACAAAAGATTTATTCATTTATTGTAAAGAGAGAGCATATGAACAGGAGGGGCAGAGGGAAAATCTCAAGCAGACTCTGCACAAAGTGCGGAGCCCAAAGCGGGGCTGGATCTCACAACCCTGAGATCACGACCTGAGCCAAACCCAAAAGTCGGATGCTAACTGTGCCACCCAGGCACTCCAGGAAATATTATACCCTCATCCATTTAGTTTATTTAAATGGGATGGATTTCATTCCACAATATATAACATGGAACAAAAACTCTGTCATTTTGCTGAAAGAATGTGTGTCAACATTTCTTTATCTTTGATGTTTGTGTACCATAATTAACTTGCTATAGATTTAGTGCATATCCTAAGGTATTTGGAAGAAAGGAGATGATGTAAAAATAAACAATTAATTGAACTGAACCAAAAGGTTGACCAAATTTTCTCTAAATCTGAAGACAGCTCATCACTCCTTGGCAGAACATTTTTTAAAGACTTAGAAAGCAGCTATCCCATAAGCCCAGATGTTATCCACCATTAATTAGCAAAGCAGATAGATTGCATGCCTGTAACACTGGCAAACATGAGGGCAGGAAAGACTAAGTTGTTAATAAAAACAGCACTGAAGTGCCATCTACACTGAGTAAGAAGGTTAAAAGAAGTGACAAATGGTTATTCTATTGTTTCCATATTTTTTAGCCACAGAAAGGGTAAGATAGCTTTAGGGCTTGCTAAGGTAGGAAAGACGCTGACAAACGGTGATATTGTGTTTTGTTTTCATATCCATTAGTCCCAGAAAAGTTAAGATGATTTTAGGGTTTGATGACGTAGGCAAGACGCTGATTAAGTCCAAAGGGAAAAAAAAAACAAAACTGAGGACAGGCAACATTATTATGAGAAAGCTAAAGAAACAAAATCACTGTTTTTATATGTGGCTCAACTGAAAATAGTATTTACATATTCACCATGGAAATAGTGAATACTGATTCAATTTAAAAAGCATGACATAACTTTATTGAGACAAAATGGGGGGACTGAAATAAAGCCAGGGAAGGAGTTGGGTTTCTTTTTTTTTTTTAAGATTTTATTTATTTATTTGACACAGAGAGAAAGATCACAAGTAGGCAGAGAGGGCAGGTGAAGCAGGCTCCCTGCTGAGCAGAGAGCCCAACACAGGACCCTAAAACCATGACCTGAGCTGAAGGCAGAGGTTTAACTCACTGAGCCACCCAGGAGCCCCAGGAAGGAGTTTTAGAGGGCTAAATCTTTATCTCTCACATTGCGATGTGAAGAGACAAGTCTAAAATTAGTAATCAAGAAACTGCTACAGAACTGTGTTATTCAGAAATATACAGATAAATATAACCAAAAAAAAAGCTAAGATTTAGAAGCTGGGCAGAGTCAAAAAAAAGTTATACTGAGGTATACAGTATCTAAGAAAAACAATTCATTGGCTTTGAAAAATTACCTGAAATAGTACCTTGTTCTCAGTAAATAAATAATCAAAGTTTCAGAGAACCAATCAGCATTTTTTTCCCCACACCAAAACATTTCAGCATGAAGAGAGTCTAATCCTGCCTGGTCATCTGATCCACATTGTACCATCTTATTGTCAATTTTCCTTTCAAAAACAGCATTCCTTAAAAAAATCTTTCTTTCATAAGCTAAAAAATGATTAATCAGCCATGTTTATTCTGCTCCCCAAAAGCATATCCATTTGTTTTCCAGATTCAGCCACCACAAGTTTTTGACCTAAGTAAGATCTAATTCCTGACCATTACTTTTTTTTTTAAACTGTTGAATATTGGTTTGTTATGATTTCAAATCCACTTGTTTATAACTTAAGTTGTTTTGATCTAAGGGCAAATTTGTTTACACTGAAGAAGCAGTGTTGGGATGTTGTCACTGACACCTGTTGTGGTGGTTAAGTACTGGATAGCTCAACTTTTGACAGGCACTGCTGGAAACTTACTGATAGTAACTTATAAAAGAGCAGCTATAATGTAATGAACATTTACTTTAAATACCAAGAGTTTGTGAGGTCTTACTGAGGAGTGATCAGTCTGGACAAAGCTATTCTTTGTTGATCTAAATAACTCCTCAATGATTGAAGATACTTGAGATACTTGCTCCTGCCATGACCAGGCTCCTCTTGCTTGGCAATGGTGTTAAACCATGCAGCACTCCCAGGAAGGGAAGGGACATCTGTTCCTGCCTTGGCAAGGCGATTCATCATAGGCAGTGGTGTAAACTGTGTAAATAGTCCCTAGAATAATAACCTTCAGAACAGCCCACCCTGCCTGCCAACACCAATGCCACTCACTATATGCTACAGCATCAAGCTACCTAAGCCAGCAGGTGATACCTAGACCTTAGTTGGAAGACTGACTGACTCTTCTGAGAAACAACTCATAGAAAGGTAAACCTCAACTAAATATGAATCTTATTTCCTTCACTTCTCCTCTGCCTGAAACAATACTGTAATTAATTTATCACTGATTTGGAATATTTCTTTATTGGCTTATTAAGAGGCATTATCCTATATACCATTGACTTGTGAAATATTATTATAAATTATAATTTCCAAAATAAACCTTTATTTAAAAAATAAATTATTGGCAAATACAATCTCAGTCTCTGAGTATAATATGCCTCAAATAAAGCAAAATCTAAGTCATCACATTTTCCTCAAAGTAATAAGACCAAATATGAAAAATTCATTTTTAAGCCTAAATTGACAAGACGCTTTGGTTCTAGAAACATATGACACAGGATCCTGTCCTCAGGACCAACTCTTACCAATCAGTTACATACCTAGAATATTGGATAACTAGAGCAGATCCATATTTTATCATGCCTACTTCTATACACAGCAAAACCATTTTCTGTAATAATCATAAAAGGAGAGTAACAATGCAGAAAATACACAGAGAGTTTTCTTTTATTAGACTTTGTACATGTAATTATGCCAGTAAAAAATTTCTAATATAAAATAAAAATACAATTTATATCACAAAAGAAGGTAAAAGTGGTGAAAAAATAATGAATACTGTTTTTCTGAAAATAAATAAATTGGGGAAAAAAAAAAATAAAGAAAGGATAAATTTAAAAAAAAAAAAAAAAAAGAAGGTAAAAACTAACAGATGAAAATACCCACTAGGGGTGCCTGGGTGGTTCAGTGGGTTAAGGCCTCTGCCTTCAGCTCAGGTGATGATCCCAGCGTCCTGGGATCCAGCCCTGCATAAGGCTCTCTGCTCAGCAGGGAGCCTGCTTCCCCCTCTCTCTCTGCCTGCCTCTCTTCTCTTCCTACTTGTGATCTCTGTCTATCAAGTAAGTAAATAAAATCTTTAAAAAAATTAAAAAAAGAAAATACTCATTAAACATATTAATTTTCAAAAACATGAAAATATTTCTAAGTACATAATGGACTCAAAATACTTTGCTTGAGCTCTGACCTCTGCAAATTTGTTGAAGAGTCCATTAAAACTGACCTACACAAACGAACTATTGGGACTTCATCAAGATAAAAAGCTCCTCCACAGCAAAGGAACCAATCAACAAAACTAAAAGGCAGCCTAAGGAATGGAAGAAGGTATTTACAAATGACATACCTGCTAAAGGGTTAGTATCCAAAATATATAAAGAACTTATCAAACTCAACACCAACACACAAATAATCCAGTTAAGAAATAATCCAGTTAAGAAATGGGCAGAAGACATGAATAGACATTTTTCCAAAGAAGAAATCCAGATGGCTAACAGACACATGAAAGGATGCTCAGCATCACTCATCATCAGGGAAATACAAATCAAAACCACGATGACATAACACCTCACACCTGTCAGAATGGCTAAAATTAACAACACAGGAAACAACAGGTGTTAGCAAGGGAACAGAGAAAGGGAAGGCTCTTAACACTGTTGGTAGGAATGCAAACTGGTGCAGCCACCCTGGAAAACAGTATGGAGGTTCCTGAAGAAGTTAAAAATACAACTACCCTACAATCCAACAACTGCAATACTAGCTATTACCCAAAGGATAAAAAAAAAAAAAACAGATTCAAAGGGGTATGTGCACCCTGATGTTTACAGCAGCATTATCAACAACAGCCAAACTATGGAGAGAGCCCAAAATGTCCCAAATATCCATCAACTAATGGATAAAGAAGATAAGGGGTGTGGGTGTGGGTGTGGGTGTGGGTGTGTGTGTGTGCATACACACACACACACACACACACACACACATATATAAAAGAATATTACTCAGCCATCAAAAAGAATGAAATCTTGCCATTTACAACAATGTGGATGGCGCTAGAGTGTATTATGCTAAGCCAAGTAAGTTAGTCAGAGAAAGACAAATATCATATGGTTTCACTCATATATGGAGTTTTGAAAAACAAAAACAGATGAGCATATGGGAAGGAAAAAAAGAGCGAGAGAAGGAAGCAAACCGTAAGAGACTTTTTTTATAAAGTAGGCTCCACATCCAGCATAAAGCCCAACATAGAACTCATGACCTTGAGATCAAGACCTGAACTAAGATCAAGAGTTGGGTGCTTTAACTGACTGAACCACCCATGTGACCCCCATAAAAGACTCTAAATGACAGAGAACTGAGGGTAATGGAGGATAGGGATGAGGGATGGGCTAAATGGGTGATGGGTATTAAGTAAGGCACTTGTGATAATTACGGGGTGCTACAGGTAAGTGATGAATCACTAAATTCTACTCCTGAAACAACTATTACACTATACGTTAACTAAATAGAATTTAAATAAAAATTTGAAAAGAAAAAAATTTTAAAAATAAAAATAAAATTGATCTCCACATATTTGTCAATTTATCTTTGCTTATTCCAGTTAAAAAATAAGTAAGTCATGGGGATATAATGCAGAACATAGGTCATATAGTCAGTAATATTGTAATAACTTTGCAGGTAAAGAGATGGTTAACTAGACTTAGCATGGGGATTATTGTATCATGTATAAAAATACTGAATCACTATGACATATACCTGAAACTAGTAAAATACCAAATGTTAATTATACTTCAATTAAAAAGTTTATCTTGGGGGCGCCTGGGTGGCTCAGTGGGTTAATCCTCTGCCTTCGGCTCAGGTCATGATCTCAGGGTCCTGGGATTGAGCCCCACATCGGGCTCTCTGCTCGGCCGGGGGCCTGCTTCCTCCTCTCTTCCTCCTCTCTGCCTGTGTCTCTGCCTACTTGTGATCTCTGTCTGTCAAATAAATAAATAAAATCTTTAAAAACTAAAAAAAATTTATCTTGCTCATAATCAAGGAAGAATATGTTCAGTTAATTTTAATTTCCAGTTTCTTTCCTGAAGCAACAGATATCCAAATAGCTAGGAAATATCTTAATGATAAGGATGACTTTGATAGTTTCATAAAATATCTATTTCACAATACATTACAAAAACTGCAGTACTATTCATGTCTTTGTTTCTTTAGGACTGATTCTAGTAACACCTTCCAGATGTACCCCTGTTGAAAAGCTTTTAAACACAAATAAATACTCAAAGAACTTAAGTTTTATTATTTTTTTTAAAGATTTTTATTTATTTATTTGATAGACAGAGAGAGATCACAAGTAGGCAGAGAGAGAGGGGGAAGCAGGCTCCCTGCCGAGCAGAGAGCCCGATGTGGGGCTCGATCCCAGGACCCTGAGATCATGACCTGAGCTGAAGGCAGAGGCTTAAACCACTGAGCCACCCAGGCGCCCCGTTTTATTTTTTCATATTTACAATCACTGAGCTATATCGATCTATTTGACATTTACTCCAAATCTAATATTTAAACTCTGGAAATTATAGTAGAATAGGGGAGTTGGAAATAAAAATTTTGCCAGAAAGAATCTGGAAGGATTCAAAAACCTCACAAATTCACTCTCGAATGAGGCTTAATATAGCTGAGTGCATAGGTATTGGAGATGGTGAGATGTGGAGTGTAGGGCTGACCATATAAAACTGGGAGTTCTCTGAATTAACTTCTGTGTGCAATACAGTGTTATTAAAAAACAAAAACTAAAGATGTACTAATTGAAAATTTACATATATACTGTGAAATTCAAAAGTAACAACAGCAACTGTTTAGAACTTGGACCAACAAAAGATTTTTTTAAGGAAGGAGTATTTGAAAACAGACATTGTTTAGAACTGCTAGTACATGGTGACAGAAAACAGACTGACTTTCAACTGGTTTTATTGTTTTTTAAATTTCTTGACAGAATATTCAAGTCCTTATTGCTTGCACCTGGGACAGACTATTCCTAACGCCTCACCCTTGTAATTCTTCCAGTATCAGCTCACCTTTACCTATGTTCTACCCCAAAAGCTTGTGAGTCACTTTGCCCAACTCAATCCTATTTTGCTCACATGCACATACACAAAAAAATGCTGAATGAAAACTGAGATCTTGCCTTATGCTTAGAAAAGAATAATCTTTTGAGAATATAAAGGTGCTACATAACTTGAACTCATTGCCCTTAATATACTATCTGAAATTATAATAATCTAAAAGCAAAATTTTAAAAAGCTCATTCAGATTTTGAAAGCTCTGTACATGGCAAAGGTATGCAGTGCAACAGAGAAAAAGTAGCCTAAGAGACTAAGAATCTAGTCCTAGCTTTGCATGAACCAGTGATGTGACTAAGGGAAGGGTTTTCTTCTCTGGCCTCACTTGTCTATAGTGGACTCAAGACAGTTCACTTTCCTACAGATAATCTCTAGGGTTTTTCTCCAACTCTTACAGTCTCTTTAAAAACATTTTTTCAAAATAGTTTTTAATAATGATATTTGATGGGCGCCTGGGTGGCTCAGTGGGTTAAGCCGCTGCCTTCGGCTCAGGTCATGATCTCAGGGTCCTGGGATCGAGTCCCGCATCGGGCTCTCTGCTCAGCAGGGAGCCTGCTTCCCTCTCTCTCTCTCTGCCTGCCTCTCCGTCTACTTGTGATTTCTCTCTGTCAAATAAATAAATAAAATCTTTAAAAAAAATAATGATATTTGATAAGTAACTTAAAGCAATTGGCACAATTATGCTACCTCAAAGAACCCCTCCCCCTAGTCTCCATTATCACAGTAAATGGCAGCTCTGTTACTCAGATTAAAAAACTTTGGGAAAAACTTTTTTCTATCTCCCTGTATCTAATCCATCAAAAATTCTCTGGTCTCTGTATCAAAACTATATCCATATTCTGACTGTTTTCTCAGCAACTACACTGCTACCATCTTAGTATACAAGTCACTACCATCTTAACCAGGACTGCTGTAAGTTTTCTTGTTTTCATCTATTAATTCTCCTATAATTAACCTTTCTGAATGTAAGTTCTATGACACACTGTTCAAAATTCTCTGACTTCCCAAAAAAAAAAAAAAAATCTCTGACTTCCTATCTCCTTCAAAGTAAAAGCCCAAGTCTTGGCCATTACCTTAAAAACTCTATGTGATCTAACTGAGCACAGCCTGCCTCCTTACCTAAAAACCCGCTACCACTCTGATCTCATCACCTACCATTCCCCAATTCACTCTGCTCCAGATACTGGCCTGCTTTCTCCTCCTCATACACATTCCCACCTCAGGATCTTTGCACTTACACTTCATTCTGACTCTCCCCATGATATCACATGATTGGCTTCTTTGCTTAATTCATGTCTGTTCAAATATCTTCCTACAAAAGATTCTATCAGTACCTACGTAAAAATAGCACTCTCTTCCAATCACTACATATCCCTTTAGCCTTCTGTATTTGTCTTTGAAGCATTAATTACCATCTAAAGATTCATTAGTATATTTTAGTTGTTGGCTTCACCCCAGCAGAATGACAGTAGATATTCTCTCTGTTTTGCTCACTGCTATTTTCTTAGTATCTAGAAGAGTAATTGCTACACAGAAGGCACTCCGTAACTGAATGAAAAACAAAAGTAAAGGAATTGTTAAATAACCAACTGTTTTCTCAATTAGCATGAGCTAAATATTGTAAGATTTCATTTTCCAATGGAAACAACTATATACTTGTGTGTGTGTGTGTGAGTGTGTGTGTGTGTGTGTGTGTGTTCTACTGAATTTTATAATGATTTGGGAAGAACTGACCAAATTCCAATAGTAAACTGCAAAAATCTGAATTAAAACTATATTTCACTGGAATAATGTTATAATTTTATTATTTAAACTAAATAATTTGGTTTATTTAGTGCTGTTTTCTAAGATTAATTTTTAAATATATGTATTTTAATTAATATTATAATTTAATAGTCTTAAAGTCCTTACTACAAAAAACTATTCTGGAAACAAATGCATAATTACATTTCCTCAGTGACCTTATAATCTCGTGAGCATTTACTCTAGACTAAACAGCCTCATTCAGCTGCCCTGTGTCTGACTGCCGATGAAAGAAGCTTGTTTGACAACTGCTTCAACCAGAAACATATTTTTTCCATGAATGCATAAAAAAGATTTAAAACTTACCAGACTAGAGCCAGACTAGAACTTTAAGCATAAAGGTTCATGTTAGATGTGTGAGCTGATTTCTAATTCAAATGCCAAGAAAAACAGATACTAAAGACATTTTCCTGTCACAGCCAGTGGAAAAAAGTTAATTTTGTAATTATATTCATAATTACAAAATATAACATATATCATATATTATATACACATACATACTGCAGTTTTTTTGTGACTTTTTAATTTTTCCATATTCTTTGGTTTTTCAATATCCTTAACACTTTTTATAAAACTAACATAAACTTAGGTGGACAGCATCAAAAACAAAGATAAAGCAAACACCTTTTTTCATTTTTAGATAACCCATAACCTTGACCAAAACCCAGCAATTTCTTCAATGTGACTTAAAAAAATGCTTCTCCAAAGTGGTAAGAAAAATCACTGATGAAACACTTGGGAGCATCAGAAACAAGAAACTGCAGCTATCAGAACCAGATAACACCAGGTCAAAGAAGTTCTAGCCAAACTCAACAAAATACAAAACTGAAGTCAGACACAGAGCATTTAAAAGAAAAAATTCATTTTTTCAGATGATTCACTTCCAAATAAAACCCAGACATTCACCTAAGAGAAGAAAATAATTAAGAGTTCAGTAAAGCAGCCACACACAAAATGAAAATATATTTAAGAATCAAAAAGCACAATGGAAATAATTTTATAATAGTATCAAAACTATAATAAAAAATTAATTTTTAAGTGAGATATATGAAAACTTAATGAATTTTAAATACCCGTTCTTTTCTAATCAGTTTATAAGTTTAAAGCAATTCCAAATAAAATTCCAAAATGAGCTGTGCTTGGTTATTATCTAAGTAGTGAGAAGAATGGCTATTCTTAGTTAAGTAGTTGGCGGGCTTTGGTTTGTTTACCTGTTTCACACCACTTTATTATGAAATTTTCGAAATGTAATGGAAAACTTGAAAGAACTGTACAGTTAATTTGCTGCTTTGGCCAACAAAGTTTACTTGGGATAATAAATGCATAAAAATGCTAAGACTGCTGTGAAAAAGATAAATAGCAAAGGAAGACTTGTCCCACCATGGTAGGCAGAATTCTGAGGTTTCCTTATGTGCATCCTTGTAAAAATCCCTTCCCCATGGGTTGATAGGATGGATTTCACTCCTGAGATTATATGGCAAAAGGGATTTTGGAGATATAGTTAAGATCTCAAATCAGTTGACTATGAGTTAATAAAAAGGGAAATTATCTAGGTGAGCCAAACTTAATCAGGTAAGCAACCTTTAAAAGGAAGAGATTCAAAGTGATTTTCTCTTGCTGGCACTGAAGATGAAAGCTACCATGAGTTCTACATCTGTGAAAAACCTAATTCTGCCAATAGTATAAAAGCTTGGAAGACAACTCCTGCCCACCAAGCCTCGCTTACATGGAACCACAGCACCTGCTGACATTTTTACTACAACCATGCGACACTTGAGTTACAAGGATCTGGGTAACCCATACACTGACTGCTGACTTACAAACACTGAAAATGAATGAGATAAAAATGGATGTTGTTTTAAGCCACTTAAATTTGCGCTAATTTGATACACAAAAGAAAAATAAATGCATCACTTAATATTAAAACATATCATGAATTTAAATTAGTAATTATATGATACTGTTAAAAAAAACTGCAACAGATTAATGCAAAAGAAAGGGCAGTGGAGAAAAACTCTTACTATATTAGTAAAACACATGAATAGAAAAAAAGTATTATTAGACATACTGGTCTAAGCCAATTGGTTTACCATGTTGAAAAAAAAAA